>NC_141689.1:476264769-477464769 GCF_964263255.1 Lissotriton vulgaris
AGGAGTAAGTCGCAACGCTAGCAATTTGCCGAGGATCTTAGGCTACGCGTTGATGAGTGAGATTGGACGGTATGAGGCACAGTCTGTCTTGGGCATACCAGGCTTGTGGATCGCGACAATCGTGGCTAGACGCTGATCTCGTGGCAGCTCTCCTATATCAAGACTGTCGGATAGCATGCTTAGGAAGAAGGGGGCTGTCTATTGTATCAGTCTCTTGTGTATTTCAACTGGGAGCCCATTTGGCCCCAGCGCCTTGCTGGACGCTAGCGCATAGGTAGCTGTCTGCACCTCGTCGGTGGTAATGTCGGCCTCCAACAGAAGCGCTGCCTCCGAGGAGAGATTAGGTATTGATAGATCCTTAATATATTCATATGCCTCCGCGATCGTGTAGGCTGCCCGGGGAGCATAGATTTGTTCATAGTGGTCGCCTAGGAGATTGAGGATTTCAGGAGATTGAGGATCATCAGGATCGGAAATCGGGGAGCCTGCAGGAGAAGTTAGTTGTGCAATGACTTTATGTGCCCTTTCTTTCCTATCCAACCAGGCTCACATTTTCCCTGCCTTGTCTCCCAGCTCGTACACTTAGTGGCTTGTATCCTGCTTTGCGCCATTTCTCTCTGGTGAGCCAAGACTTCTGCTTGTCTTGTACAGGCGGTTCCTGGAGAAGGGTGGGCCTCCTGCTATTCGATGGCTACGGCCAGTTCAGCCTCGAGGCTGTCCAATTCCGCCCGACGCTCCAGTTTGTGACCCAGGATGGATGCCATAGCTTGTCCCCGGAGGACCACCTTATACGCCTCCCAGAGCGTACTGGGTGAGTCCACGAGCCCTGGTTTTCTTGAAAAAATTGTTTAGTGATACGTACGAGGGCCGACAGAATGGGTGCTATCTGGAGGAAGCATGCACCGGGAACATGCGTCTTCGGCAGACCTGGTGATGGGTGTATTTAAACAGTATTGGGGAATGGTCCGAGATGCCCCTGGGGCGGATAGTGACCTCTATACCCTGTAGGGCGTCTGCGGACACCAGGAAATAATCGATACGTGTGAGACATTATGTACTGCTGAGTAGAAGGTGTATCGTGTTTCATTCGGGGGCTTGAATCTCCAGCTGTCTGTAAGCCCCAGGGCATCCACTAAGCCAAGACGACGTCGCCCACCCTGTGTTTGCAGCCTAATAGGGAATCTGTCCTGTGAGCCATCAACTATGTCGTTAAAGTCGCCCCCCCATTAGGAGTGTCGCCTCCGGCAGTGTCAATAGAAACGCCGTAAGGGCTGAATGGGATTGTGCATGGAGTGCAGGTGGTATATAGACGGAGACCAAATTGAATAACCTTCCTTCCCACTGACAGGTCAGCGGCTCCGAAGCGGCCATGTTCGTCAACTCGTGTTTGCTGCACCACCAGTGGGAAGTTTTTCCTAATAAGAATCCCCGTACCTCTGGAGCCCGAGGAAAAGTCTGCATGGGCCAACATCTGGTATCCCCATCTGCCCATAGCTCGAATCGCTGACCCAACCAGATGTGTCTCTTGCAAAAAAAAAAAAACACAGCAGGGCCACAGCGTTTCAGGTATTGCAGTACCAGGCCTCTCTTCACTTTATCTCCTAAGCCTCTAACATTGCAGGTAAGTAGAGTGAGGGTTGTCCGTTGAACCTGTGGCACATGCGAGGCAATGTCAGCCATTATCTATAGTGAGGTGTTTCAATTATCTAAAATTGCATGTGGCCCGCCAGCCATCGTGTACAGTGAAGTGTAGCAAGAATCTAGAGTTGCATGTTATCTAAAATTGCATGTGGCCCGCCAGCCATCGTGTACAGTGAAGTGTAGCAAGAATCTAGAGTTGCATGTGGCCCGTAGAGCTAAATTATAGTCCCATAGTGCTGTCAGAACCAAAGTGAGTTTAACAAACCAATAAGAAACAGTCGCATACGTAACAAAAGCTGCACCATAAGTTACCTTCCCATCCCGCGTCCCACCCACCCTCCCTGGCGAACCTACAATTGCCCGCCACCCCAACTTTTCAGAGTGCTTTATTTTCCCTCTCAAAACTGCAATACTTGCGTGTCAGGGTAGAGTCCTATGAGGCAGCAGCCTTTTGGAGTCCCTCAGGCTCCCCTCAGTCCAGAACCTCAAGTCAGCTTAAGTGTTAATGTTCTTAGTGCCGCATCTTCTATTACAAAGGATTGTCCGCAGTTAGGCCAGCCCTATTCTTCTTCAGCATGTAAGTCACGGTGGGGCTCCTGGTCGCCGGAGCCCATATCTTCTGGGGAATCCTCCCCCTCTCGGCGGCGGTGCGGTCTCGGTCTCCGGCCCTGTTTGTTTACTGGACGCCAGCCCTCCAGCCATTCGAGTGTTGTCTCCGGCGCAACTCTTGTGCCTGTAGCAGTTTTTTAACTTCGAAGAAGCTACGACGTCTCCTTGAAACGGCTGCAGTGTAATCTGGAAAGAAGGAGAGGCTTGAGTTTAATATCCAGATAGGGGGGGGAGATCCTTGCCGCTTGCAGAATTGCGTTGCGATCTCTAAAGTTGAAGAGGCGTGCCAGTACTGGTCTCGGGGGCGCCCCCGGCTTCGGCCTTTCACCAGGTACTCTATGAGCGCCACTTGCAGCAAGGTCCCGCCGGCAGGGGAGGAAACCACAGGGAGGAACAAAGGCAGCTGGAACGCCATTTAGCGCATACTGATGTCTGTGTGTCCGCCGCTGGCCGCTGCAAGTACTTTATTCCCCGGTCTCCCACGCCCCACCGGGCCTCGCACAGTCAGGCGGGGATATCTTTAGATGACTGCTTCGGTTTGGACGCACGGAGGCATAGCTGTGCGCCGCTTGAGTTTTGACGGCGGGGGAACCCCTCGGGAGGATTTTTAGGTCTCGCGACCTATCAATGCGCGCAAGCGCATTGAGCGGAGCGAGAATTCAAGTGCTCAAAATGCTCGTGAAACCAAGGGTTTCATTCCTGCGGTTTTCATTAAGCTCACGTGGCCACAGGCACGCGCTTTTGGGCCATAAACTCTGTTTACCAGCTCCAGCACCTCCCCTCTCTCTCCCCGCAAACACAGCCTTACTTGCATTTCTCCTCCCCCTCCCCAGCCAGCTTCCCCCAGGCCTTAGCAGCACTCCTCCCACACCTTTGAAGTGAAGCTTAGCTTCACTTCAAAGGCCCCTGCTGCTTCACACTGTGTCACATTTCTCTTCCACCCTCCCCTTCTCTGCCTTCCCTCCATCTTGTTTTTTTTTGCTGTTTGCATTTAACCGGCTCTACACCGTGTCGCATTTCTCCTCCCCCCTCCCCTTCTCTGCCTTCCCTCCGTCTTGTTATTTGTGTCCTGCCGCCTGCTCCTTGCACGTTCTACGGTCAATGTGGAGGTTTCTCCTGATATCAGCGCTGCAAGGATCCTGAATAAATAATCAGCAGCCTAGTGATGTGTGATCCTTATGCAGCAGAATAAACATGCCTTATCACTGGCTTCCAGTTATGCTCTCCGGCCGGAATATGTGACATTAGGCTTCATTGCTAGAAAACTGACATGACAGCGACTCCCAGTAACAGCAACGAACCAGAGCCACATCAACATTCCTTTGACACCTTTTAATCTTTCTTTAACTCCTTTTGTGGGATAATTCCCAAAACGTTTACCCGTGCTAACTGGTTCACATGATCTAAAATAATAATTTAAACAGCCACATGCCGCAATCATATATCAACATAACATGGTCAGATAGGAAAGTATGTAATTGTTTTTGCTCTATTCATAAAATGTTCACAGGAATACAACAGCTCCCTGCTTGATTTCTTATCACGATTGTCACTGCTGTTTGAGAGCGCTCATTTTTAAGTGTAGTGGACAACAAACATCCACTCTTGATTGTTTTGCAGTTGTGCACGCATATATATTATATGTAAGATTTTATCTAGCGCCTTGCAGTAAACTATCATTCCGTGGGCAGTTTATGCAATCTGAATGCTAGTATTTTCAGTGCTACAAAAAAAAACTAACAGCGGTTGTAGATGCTACTTTGTGTCAGAACTGAAACGCCTGTCCTCACAGCTTTCATAATTAACTTTTCATTTGTCATTTCCTAATCATGTGTGTGGGAGGGCATTCCATGTCGGAAGGGGTGTCTACTCTTTCTATAACAGAATCACGGGGCTGTTTGTTTCCCATTCAAGGTGGTGCTGACTCGCTGTTCCCAACACGTCTAATGACAAGGGTTTTAAGTACTTGTTTTCATAAATTGATGAAAGCTTAGGTCTGTTAAAAGCACCTCCACCTTTAACCCTCCTTGTTTTAAATATGAGGGTGACCTCCCACAGCCCCCTTCTCTATTCTCCTCACTGGAGCCCCTGTAGCCTACTATGCACCTGGCAATACATTTCATCACGTCTCTTTACACTAATAACACACCTGTGTTTCTTGGCTTCAGTAGTCTTTCCTTTTTTCTGCTTCCCATAGCATTGTGTGCATTGCAGTTTCAATGATTTATGGTCATTGTATTTACTGGATGGTGCTTTGATTCTGGAATGAAAGATGCAGGTGGACATTGATTGGCAGGGTGCAATGTTTCCCACTACTCACTGTGTTGGTATGTGACAGTTTTCACTTCCTGGTTGGCATTTGCAAAATAACATGAGCTTAGCAATTTGTAAACATGCCTTCTCTCAGTAGTGTATGTATTATTTTCTTGGACTGCACCATTGGCAATAACGTTACACAGGTTTTTAGTTTCTAGGTAGTTTATTTACATGTACCGGGTCCCCAGATGTGCATTCACAGAGAACATTTTTATTGTAGCATGAACATCTCGAACTTAAGATGCTGTATTTCGAAAAGAACAGTCTAAAGTCTGATAGGAAATAATGGGGGAAAGGAAATATAAATGGCACAGTCCGCTGTACAGTTAGTTTTACATTACAGCTATTCATAATGTCGGGCACAGGATGATAATATACTCTGGGCGTAACGGAGGCCCCTTCAGTGTGGGCAGGGACACCACCACACCACTCACGGACACCACCACACCACTCACGGACACCACCACACCACTCACGGACACCACCACACCACTCACGGACACCACCACACCACTCACGGACACCACCACACCACACCACTCACGGACACCACCACACCACACCACTCACGGACACCACCACACCACACCACTCACGGACACCACCACACCACACCACTCACGGACACCACCACACCACACCACTCACGGACACCACCACACCACTCACGGACACCACCACACCACTCACGGACACCACCACACCACTCACGGACACCACCACACCACTCACGGACACCACCACACCACTCACGGACACCACCACACCACTCACGGACACCACCACACCACTCACGGACACCACCACACCACTCACGGACACCACCACACCACTCACGGACACCACCACACCACTCACGGACACCACCACACCACTCACGGACACCACCACACCACTCACGGACACCACCACACCACTCACGGACACCACCACACCACTCACGGACACCACCACACCACTCACGGACACCACCACACCACTCACGGACACCACCACACCACTCACGGACACCACCACACCACTCACGGACACCACCACACCACTCACGGACACCGCCACACCACTCACGGACACCGCCACACCACTCACGGACACCGCCACAACCACTCACGGACACCGCCACACCACTCACGGACACCGCCACACCACTCACGGACACCGCCACACCACTCACGGACACCGCCACACCACTCACGGACACCGCCACACCACTCACGGACACCGCCACACCACTCACGGACACCGCCACACCACTCACGGACACCACCACACCACTCACGGACACCACCACACCACTCACGGACACCACCACACCACTCACGGACACCACCACACCACTCACGGACACCACCACACCACTCTCGGACACCACCACACCACTCTCGGACACCACCACACCACTCTCGGACACCACCACACCACTCTCGGACACCACCACACCACTCACGGACACCACCACACCACTCACGGACACCACCACACCACTCACGGACACCACCACACCACTCACGGACCACCACACCACACCACTCACGGACACCACCACACCACTCACGGACACCACCACCACTCACGGACACCACACCACACCACTCACGGACACCACCACACCACTCACGGACACCACCACACCACTCACGGACACCACCACACCACTCACGGACACCACCACACCACTCACGGACACCACCACACCACTCACGGACACCACCACACCACTCACGGACACCACCACACCACTCACGGACACCACCACACCACTCACGGACACCACCACACCACTCACGGACACCACCACACCACTCACGGACACCACCACACCACTCACGGACACCACCACACCACTCACGGACACCACCACACCACTCACGGACACCACCACACCACTCACGGACACCACCACACCACTCACGGACACCACCACACCACTCACGGACACCACCACACCACTCACGGACACCACCACACCACTCACGGACACCACCACACCACTCACGGACACCACCACACCACTCACGGACACCACCACACCACTCACGGACACCACCACACCACTCACGGACACCACCACACCACTCACGGACACCACCACACCACTCACGGACACCACCACACCACTCACGGACACCACCACACCACTCACGGACACCACCACACCACTCACGGACACCACCACACCACTCACGGACACCACCACACCACTCACGGACACCACCACACCACTCACGGACACCACCACACCACTCACGGACACCACCACACCACTCACGGACACCACCACACCACTCACGGACACCACCACACCACTCACGGACACCACCACACCACTCACGGACACCACCACACCACTCACGGACACCACCACACCACTCACGGACACCACCACACCACTCACGGACACCACCACACCACTCACGGACACCACCACACCACTCACGGACACCACCACACCACTCACGGACACCACCACACCACTCACGGACACCACCACACCACTCACGGACACCACCACACCACTCACGGACACCACCACACCACTCACGGACACCACCACACCACTCACGGACACCACACACCACTCACGGACACCACCACACCACTCACGGACACCACCACACCACTCACGGACACCACCACACCCACTCACGGACACCACCACACCACTCACGGACACCACCACACCACTCACGGACACCACCACACCACTCACGGACACCACCACCACTCACGGACACCACCACACCACTCACGGACACCACCACACCACTCACGGACACCACCACACCACTCACGGACACCACCACACCACTCACGGACACCACCACACCACTCACGGACACCACCACACCACTCACGGACACCACCACACCACTCACGGACACCACCACACCACTCACGGACACCACCACACCACTCACGGACACCACCACACCACTCACGGACACCACCACACCACTCACGGACACCACCACACCACTCACGGACACCACCACACCACTCACGGACACCACCACACCACTCACGGACACCACCACACCACTCACGGACACCACCACACCACTCACGGACACCACCACACCACTCACGGACACCACCACACCACTCACGGACACCACCACACCACTCACGGACACCACCACACCACTCACGGACACCACCACACCACTCACGGACACCACCACACCACTTCACGGACACCACCACACCACTCACGGACACCACCACACCACTCACGGACACCACCACACCACTCACGGACACCACCACACCACTCACGGACACCACCACACCACTCACGGACACCACCACACCACTCACGGACACCACCACACCACTCACGGACACCACCACACCACTCACGGACACCACCACACCACTCACGGACACCACCACACCACTCACGGACACCACCACACCACTCACGGACACCACCACACCACTCACGGACACCACCACACCACTCACGGACACCACCACACCACTCACGGACACCACACACCACTCACGGACACCACCACACCACTCACGGACACCACCACACCACTCACGGACACCACCACACCACTCACGGACACCACCACACCACTCACGGACACCACCACACCACTCACGGACACCACCACACCACTCACGGACACCACCACACCACTCACGGACACCACCACACCACTCACGGACACCACCACACCACTCCGGACACCACCACACCACTCACGGACACCACCACACCACTCACGGACACCACCACACCACTCACGGACACCACCACACCACTCACGGACACCACCACACCACTCACGGACACCACCACACCACTCACGGACACCACCACACCACTCACGGACACCACCACACCACTCACGGACACCACCACACCACTCACGGACACCACCACACCACTCACGGACACCACCACACCACTCACGGACACCACCACACCACTCACGGACACCACCACACCACTCACGGACACCACCACACCACTCACGGACACCACCACACCACTCACGGACACCACCACACCACTCACGGACACCACCACACCACTCACGGACACCACCACACCACTCACGGACACCACCACACCACTCACGGACACCACCACACCACTCACGGACACCACCACACACTCACGGACACCACCACATCACTCACGGACACCACCACATCACTCACGGACACCACCACATCACTCACGGACACCACCACATCACTCACGGACACCACCACATCACTCACGGACACCACCACATCACTCACGGACACCACCACATCACTCACGGACACCACCACATCACTCACGGACACCACCACATCACTCACGGACACCACCACACCACTCACGGACACCACCACACCACTCACGGACACCCACCACACCACTCACGGACACCACCACACCACTCACGGACACCACCACACCACTCACGGACACCACCACACCACTCACGGACACCACCACACCACTCACGGACACCACCACACCACTCACGGACACCACCACACCACTCACGGACACCACCACACCACTCACGGACACCACCACACCACTCACGGACACCACCACACCACTCACGGACACCACCACACCACTCACGGACACCACCACACCACTCACGGACACCACCACACCACTCACGGACACCACCACACCACTCACGGACACCACCACACCACTCACGGACACCACCACACCACTCACGGACACCACCACACCACTCACGGACACCACCACACCACTCACGGACACCACCACACCACTCACGGACACCACCACACCACTCACGGACACCACCACACCACTCACGGACACCACCACACCACTCACGGACACCACCACACCACTCACGGACACCACCACACCACTCACGGACACCACCACAACCACTCACGGACACCACCACACCACTCACGGACACCACCACATCCACTCACGGACACCACCACATCACTCACGGACACCACCACATCACTCACGGACACCACCACATCACTCACGGACACCACCACATCACTCACGGACACACCACATCACTCACGACACCACCACATCACTCACGGACACCACCACATCACTCACGGACACCACCACATCACTCACGGACACCACCACATCACTCACGGACACCACCACATCACTCACGGACACCACCACATCACTCACGGACACCACCACATCACTCACGGACACCACCACATCACTCACGGACACCACCACATCACTCACGGACACCACCACATCACTCACGGACACCACCACATCACTCACGGACACCACCACATCACTCACGGACACCACCACATCACTCACGGACACCACCACATCACTCACGGACACCACCACATCACTCACGGACACCACCACATCACTCACGGACACCACCACATCACTCACGGACACCACCACATCACTCACGGACACCACCACATCACTCACGGACACCACCACATCACTCACGGACACCACCACATCACTCACGGACACCACCACATCACTCACGGACACCACCACATCACTCACGGACACCACCACATCACTCACGGACACCACCACATCACTCACGGACACCACCACATCACTCACGGACACCACCACATCACTCACGGACACCACCACATCACTCACGGACACCACCACATCACTCACGGACACCACCACATCACTCACGGACACCACCACATCACTCACGGACACCACCACATCACTCACGGACACCACCACATCACTCACGGACACCACCACATCACTCACGGACACCACCACATCACTCACGGACACCACCACATCACTCACGGACACCACCACATCACTCACGGACACCACCACATCACTCACGGACACCACCACATCACTCACGGACACCACCACATCACTCACGGACACCACCACATCACTCACGGACACCACCACATCACTCACGGACACCACCACATCACTCACGGACACCACCACATCACTCACGGACACCACCACATCACTCACGGACACCACCACATCACTCACGGACACCACCACATCACTCACGGACACCACCACATCACTCACGGACACCACCACATCACTCACGGACACCACCACATCACTCACGGACACCACCACATCACTCACGGACACCACCACATCACTCACGGACACCACCACATCACTCACGGACACCACCACATCACTCACGGACACCACCACATCACTCACGGACACCACCACATCACTCACGGACACCACCACATCACTCACGGACACCACCACATCACTCACGGACACCACCACATCACTCACGGACACCACCACATCACTCACGGACACCACCACATCACTCACGGACACCACCACATCACTCACGGACACCACCACATCACTCACGGACACCACCACATCACTCACGGACACCACCACATCACTCACGGACACCACCACATCACTCACGGACACCACCACATCACTCACGGACACCACCACATCACTCACGGACACCACCACATCACTCACGGACACCACCACATCACTCACGGACACCACCACATCACTCACGGACACCACCACATCACTCACGGACACCACCACATCACTCACGGACACCACCACATCACTCACGGACACCACCACATCACTCACGGACACCACCACATCACTCACGGACACCACCACATCACTCACGGACACCACCACATCACTCACGGACACCACCACATCACTCACGGACACCACCACATCACTCACGGACACCACCACATCACTCACGGACACCACCACATCACTCACGGACACCACCACATCACTCACGGACACCACCACATCACTCACGGACACCACCACATCACTCACGGACACCACCACATCACTCACGGACACCACCACATCACTCACGGACACCACCACATCACTCACGGACACCACCACATCACTCACGGACACCACCACATCACTCACGGACACCACCACATCACTCACGGACACCACCACATCACTCACGGACACCACCACATCACTCACGGACACCACCACATCACTCACGGACACCACCACATCACTCACGGACACCACCACATCACTCACGGACACCACCACATCACTCACGGACACCACCACATCACTCACGGACACCACCACATCACTCACGGACACCACCACATCACTCACGGACACCACCACATCACTCACGGACACCACCACATCACTCACGGACACCACCACATCACTCACGGACACCACCACATCACTCACGGACACCACCACATCACTCACGGACACCACCACATCACTCACGGACACCACCACATCACTCACGGACACCACCACATCACTCACGGACACCACCACATCACTCACGGACACCACCACATCACTCACGGACACCACCACATCACTCACGGACACCACCACATCACTCACGGACACCACCACATCACTCACGGACACCACCACATCACTCACGGACACCACCACATCACTCACGGACACCACCACATCACTCACGGACACCACCACATCACTCACGGACACCACCACATCACTCACGGACACCACCACACCACTCAGGGACACCACCACACCACTCAGGGACACCACCACACCACTCACGGACACCACCACACCACTCACGGACACCACCACATCACTCACGGACACCACCACATCACTCCGGGACTCCACCACATCACTCCGGGACTCCACCACATCACTGAGCTACAACAGCATTGTCCTTGCTGGCTAACAACAAGCATTCACTTAGCCAATAGGACTTGCATTAGGAAAGTGTAAGCTATTGGCTTTGTAAATAACAATGCTATTAATTTATATATTTTCAATGCCAACACATATTAAAAAAATAATTGTCATTTACAATACCAATAGCTCACACTTTCCTAAAGCGAGACCTATTGGCAACGCCAGTGCTTGTTGTTTAAGGGCTGCCTCAACTCCCGAGCTCTCAGACTAAGCGGCCATTTTCTACGGCCGGTAGCCACGCCCCCGTCGAATTCCTCTCCATTTTGAGGCTTCCAAATGAAGCCAGTGTGTAACACTGAGTGCCCGACGGCTCAAAAGCACCCTGCACCCAGCCGCCCGAGTGCCCCTGGCAGGGCAACCTGTGTCCTATCCCATTTGCCCTGAGCAAGTGACCAGGAGCCCAGCTCCCACAGCCTCGTGGCCTGCTAGCCAGCAGCCACTAACTGGAGACCCCCTGCCTCTCATTGGATTACAACGATATCTTTTGATACAAAGCCATTGGCCTAGAGTTCAGTTCTTGAGTGTGAGACCATTTGCTGACTGGGTGTCTACAACAAATGCTTTACACTAACCTCTGATACTGCCTTACTGCTCGACCAAGCTACCACTTTAGAGAGTAAAGTCATATCTAACTTTAGCCTCTGCCAAACCTCTGGGGACTCTGTACACACTGCACCTTACTTTGGTCCAGTATATATAGAGCCACTTTCCTACAGCAGTAAGGCAGTATCAGAGGACAGTGTAAAGCATTTGTTGTACACACTCAGTCAGCAAATGGTCTCACACACAAGAACAGAACTCTAGGCCAATTGTTTTTTATATAAAAATATATAGTTACTTTATTTTATAACCACAGTAGGTATCATAAATACTTTCTCAAAATGAGATGCTGCAATTGAATACTTTCAAATGGCAGTTGACTTTTAAATGCAATAGTTACAGTTATTGCAATATGCAACACAATTTTAAACACAAAATAACATTGAGCTCAATGGGATTTTTCAAGTAAATGCAATAAAATTACTTTACAATAGTTTATCTTACTCCAGCCCTGGTGCATTTCCTGTAAACAGTTGAAAGAAATAGTTTTCATTACACAGCCGGTTTTTAAGGAATATTTGTAAGTTTAGAAAAACGACACTTAACCAGGCAATGGATTCCTACGGAGGAAAATTGAGTTAACAGTAAATCACGGTTATAATTACTTTTCAGGTTCAGTGCTGGGCTGAAAGTTGCAGCACTGGGATCTCTCCTGATAACAGGTGAGTAATTCGGAATTTGTTGAATGGATGATTTTTAGTGAATATTTTAAAGTTGCAAAACTCCACACTTAGAAGAAATTCTGAGTGAAGCCCTTCCAATGTTACCCTATGGAGAAAATTAGGTTATCGGTCTTTGGGTAAGTACTCGGCTGGCAGAGTTAAGGTTCTGGGGGTAGACTATGGGTCTCCCAGGGTTAGGAAAGTACGGTTGTTAAACGCATAGCGGCACAGGGGCATCCGGGAGCAAAGTGAGTAGGCCCAATGTTATCCTGTGGAGGATAGAGGGCCTTTGGTTGGTGGCTGTGGGAGCTGACCACCTGGTCACTTACACAGGGCAAGTGGGGAAGTAGAGTAGGGTAGTGTCTGCACTTCCAGCGTTACTCGGGTGGCTGGGTGCACAATGCTTTTGGGCCTTCGGGCGCCCAATGTTGATCATTGGGCAAGCTGGAAGTTGTTCAAAGGCTGCAGGCTCGGGGACGGAGATTCTTCAGGTGCAACCACCACTTCGAGAGGTAAGTTGGGATCTTGGAGGATCGGTAGACACACAGGAGTTGGGCACAGGGGGCTGTGGGGCGCCGGGTGCAGGGGTGTCTTTTGGCGTCGGGAAATCCCACCCTCAGCTGGTCGCGGTTGGAAGGGTCCCTTGTTGTGAGGCTGCAGCCGTTGTCAGGTTCGTCGAGGAGGGTCCTTGGGTGCTGGATTCCTGGTCACAGTCGCCGGGGGGGGGGACGTCCTCAAGGTCTTTGCAGTTCCTGGCTGGCACCAGAGGTTGTTGCTGTTTGAGCAGAACCACTGCTCATGGGAGTCCCAGTCTTTAGATGAGCCAGGCAGGTCCTCCGGGGTTTTCGAGGTTGCTGTCTGCAGGAGACGCTGGGGTTTTGGCAGGAGCAGGTTCAAGGCTCAACAGGCCGGTAGGGCTGGGCCAAGTCAGTTGGTGTCGTCCTCTTGTTAGCAGCTGCACGGCAGGTCTTCTTTCTTCTTGTTTCAAATCGGGATCTGAGGAAGGAAGGTTGAGTTCCCCTAAATACTATATTTAGGGGCGTTGCAGGTCCCTGTCCTTGGGTGAGTACACCCCCTATCCTCCCACTCTCCAGTGGGAGGTGGGAAGGAGCCTAGCTCTGATTGGGTAGGGCTCCCCATCCTCAAGATGGCGGTAGCCCGGAGTTCTGCTTCACCTCGCCTCTCCCACCTGAGGGGTGGGGTTGGCAGAGGCTGGCACAACCCCTTTCCTTCCTTTGTTTTTCCCGCCTGTCTTTCCGCCAGAGTGGGGGTCAGAACCAGTGGGGGCTAGTTGCTGAGTACAGCAAGTTGCCTGGAGAAGCTCACAAAGGTGGCAGGCCTTTGAAGCTTCCCCTGCCCATCCTGGGGGAGGAGACTTTGCACCAAGTCCCAGGATGTGCATTGTTGCAGGCCCCAGAGAGCGGGAGGCTCTCGACCCAGGGGTCCAGAAACATGTCTGGTGGTGGCAGCCTCTGTAGCCACGCAGTCAGGACACTGGGAGTTGGTTTCTTTTCATGGGGCATGTCTAAGATGCCCTCAGTCGTGCATTTGGCATTAAATCCCACACTGGCATCAGTGTGGGTTTAATGTGCTGAGAAGTTTGATATCAAACTTCTCAGACTTAAGTGTAGCCATTATGGTGCTGTGGAGTTCGTAATGACAACCTCCCAGCACCATATACTCTTAATTCCTTACAGTGCCCAGGAATGGCCCTGGGTACTATAGGGGCACAGGGCTCATGCACCTGTGCCCACACCATTGTCATAGCGCCCTCAGCTAGAGGGGTGACTGAGGTATGCCAGGGCAGTGTGTTTGAGGGCATGGCACATAGGGATGTGGGCATGGCACACGGGGATGTGCGCCATGTCGACTCTTTGTTTAGTTCTGCACCAAGACACTCAGCCTGCAAAGGGTGTCTGTCTGTCTGTGTCTCTCTCACAGGGTACAGGGCCCCTAAGGGTGGCACAATAAGTGCTGCAGCCCTTAGGAGTCTTCTCTGGTCACAATGCCCTGGGTACCTAGGGTACCATTTACCAGGGGCTGACATGTGGCCCGAGATGCCATTTGGGTTTAGGTTTCAACACAGTTGTAGGGAAGGAACACAGGCCCTGGGTACCTGATTGGCAGGAGCCCAGGGCACACTCAGTCAAAGTACATCAGCAAAAAGTGGGGGCATACCATACAAGAAAGATGGCACTTTCTCACACATGGTCGCCATCTTCGGTTCTTTTTTCCGCTGTTTGGTCTGGAAGCACAGATGAAGACTCTGAATGCCAAGAAGAACGATTAAGGAAAGTGTTGGCTCCTTGAAGAATATTTAATTTTCACTCACAAACACCACCACAGCAGAAAGAGAAGGATATTCACCAAGGGGAGCCACTGATATACATTGAAAAACACAGAAGGAGGTGGGGTGTGTGGGTGGTTGACGGGCGTAGGTCAGAGGATGGGTAGCCAAGGGGCACCCTGCGCTGGTGGAAGTGGAGGACACTCCCTATAGGTTTTGCCCGGAGAGCCACCACAAGTTTGCACAGAGGAACAGCAACCAAGTATGTAACCTTTACCTATTGAAAGACCACAACACCAAGGGCTGCGAGTGGTGTGCTGAGTTCATGCCGAAGACGCTGAGAGCCATGGAAAAAAGGAGGCAGGCACAGAATGAAAGTTGGTTGTTAAGAGACCTCAGCCTGTCAAGCGAGGAAGGGGATGAAATCGCCGAACAAGAAGGCTCGGATGTTGAAAGAAAGACAATAGATGCAAAGCAAGAGCACAAGAAACGCACAAGAAAAGCAGAGTCAGGCAACACTAAAAAAGCAAGTGACAGGCGAGCTGAGGACATCTGACTCCAAAAAACTGCCTTTGGCCAAAACACCTATCGGCTGATGGCAAGTCAAGGGCGAAAGATCTCCTAGAGTCCCATATCAAGGACACCGCACGAGTTTGGTGTTCCGAAAAGGCACCAGGGTTTGTGGATGACCAAGGTCGAGAGAGGCCTAGAAAATGCCAGCCAAAACACCAGCAGCCAAAGCACTGACCCTGAAAATGAGGCCGCCGAGTTGACTCTGTGTACAAGAGCAGATGCTCGAGATAGAGCATAAAAAGAGGCGGTTTGAGGCCAAGATGGCACTGATCCTCCAAAAGAAAAAGGATTTTGACTCTTCCCCTCAAGGAATTCCCTATTCCACCAAAGCCTTTGAAAGAAAACTCCCAGGAGGAGAGGGAGACTGACTTGGAACCACCACTAACCACAGAGCCGCAAGACAGCAATGAGCAGGAGCTGTTCCATGAAGAAGAGTACCTAGAATTTCAGAGCCTGTTCCACAAAGCCAAAGATGTGGAAAAACGGTGGCAACAACTCACCAGAAGAGGGGATAGAAAAGAATTCCTTTTGCAGATGAGCAAGTGGTAGGTGAACAACAGTTAAGAGGAGCGGGACCCGAGAACAAGTGTCTCACATATCCAAATTCCCCAACACGCACTACACTTGCTGGAGGGAAGAATAGGAACCTTTCTCCAGGGGGGAGGGAGGTCTTATTGGACAAATGGAGGCTCAGAATCATCCAACATGGCTATTGCTGCAAACTAATAAAACACCCCCCAAGGCAGGCACCTAAAGAAATAACACATACTGAAGAGGACAAAACATGATGTGAGGTGAAAGCTGTTGCAGAAACAGGCAATAGAAAGAGTGCACCCAGAGGAGGTCAACCAAAGAAACTACTCAACATACTTCTTGGTTCCAAAGCCAGGCAAATAATTGCTACCAATATTAGACTTCCGCTTCTTAAAGAAGTTTATAAAGATGCAAAGATTCAAGATGACAATGATGCAAGAAGTCATTCTTCAACTCTGGGAAACAGATTACATGGCATCTATAGACCTACATGACACCTACTTACACATCCCAATTGACTGCAGACAAAAGAAGTTCCTATGTTTCGTAATGCACAAAACACACTACCAATTCAGAGTATTAGCGTTCAGAATAAAATCAACACCTACAGTATTCACAAAATGCTTAGCGGTCTTAGTGGCACACTTAATAAGAAAGGAAATACATCCCTACCCCTACCTAAATGACTGGCTGGTAAAGGTGAACTCACTCTCCAGGTGTGCAAACCAAAACATTGATGGAAATGCTACACAAACTGGGGTCCTCTATAAACACTGAAAAATCACCGCTTAAGCCAGAAAGAGAAAAGGTTTTCCTAATAGCAAGAATCACTAAAATGCACGCAAGAGCGTTCCTCTGCGACGAAAGTACTAGCAATAATGCAACAAGCTTGTCTATTCCGCAATAGTCAGTCTCTAAGGGCGGAACGCTGGGAAAGGTGCTGGGCATGATGTCTTCCTGCAATCCACTAATCCCATATGTGAGGCTAGAAATGAGACGGATCCAAGAAGGAATCCAGAACCAGTGGTCACAGGCAACAGGGAGCTGGGAGGATCTAGAAGTCGTCATGCAGAAAGTATAGGAAGAAATGGCATGGTGGAGCAGAGAGAACATTACAGTGGGAATACACTTCATACTATCAGTTCCAATGGTGACCATTACCACAGAGACCTCTCACTAGGGACATGGGGAGACTCTACATCAGAGGAGTTTGGAGCCAGAGAGCGCTATACAGCACCTAAACATCCTAGAACTAAAGTGTTCCTGGTCTTAAAAGTATTTCAGAAGCAACTAGGGAAAAATTGATACAAAGGCAGACAGACAACAAAGCAATGTTCTACCTCATGAAGCCGGGGAACAAAATCCTTCACCCTTTCAAAACTACTGACAGAACCATGGAAGTGGGCCATTCGAAGGGAAATAACCTATCCGCAGTATACCTAGCAGGAGTAGACAATGTTGAAAGAGACAAGCTCAGCTTGCACGAGTAGGGACTAAATCCGACAGTGGTCTAAAAGGTGTTCCAGAGGGGAAGTGGCGAGGGGGGAGGGGGGGGGGGGGCGGTGGACTCCAGTGAAAGACCTGTTCGCAACACAACAGAACGTAAAATGCGGGCTCCTTGACTCTGGAGATCGTAATTAAAACTTACGAAGTAGCAACTCATGTAACAGGGTGTGTCTTCATCAGAAGTTACAAGAAGAGAAAAAGGCGGTACTAAGGAGGGATTACTAAGCCTATTGACCAATTAAAAGCTACCATTTACAAAGGAAAGTGACGAACTGTAGGAAAGTGCCCCTTTTTGATTGGTTGCCCCCCACTTTTTGCCTGATGTTGATGATCTTTGACTAAGTTTTGCAGCGTGAATCTTTCTGGATTCACTATGCTGTGCATTATTCCGCCATCTAGTGGTTGGGTCAGGAATTGTAATATTTCTTCTCTATTTAGGTCTCGTCTGAGCCAAAAAGTGCTGCCACACGGCCTAGCGCTTGCGTTCATGAGCGCAGCCGCCAGCTTTCAGCGCCCTGGCTTTCCTTTATGGCTTTCCTTTGCCGTGCGCATCACTCGCAGGCTCTCCCCCTGCTCCCCCTCCCGGCGCGTCTCGCGGCCGTGCGTCTTGCCCCATCTCATGTCCGCGCAGCCGCATCACTTTTTCACCCTCCCTGCGATCACTTTTAATTCCCTCCCTGCAATTCCAAGTCCTTGAGACCTCATGTGCATGTTCTTAATGGCTGCATCACACACTATTCGATTAGCGGTTTGCAGGCTCTGCCGGTAAGCTGCAAAGTGGATTCGGAAAGGTAGGTCACAGCATTTCATTCTTCGTGTGGAGGTGCACATGCCGCCACTGAGTTGTGCAACTCTAAGATCGCCTAATATCATCGCAACCGTCTCTGACAATTCTCTGGCAAGAAAGTGCAGTTTTGAAGAAAAATATATTGTTGTGCATTCGTTGCCTGTTAATGGACACTTTATAAATTGCTTGGGCCGTGGCCTCACCAGATGAGTTATAATCCGCTGGTTACTGTCTCATACGAAAAGGAATACATGTTCTGTGGTAGGGGATCTCTGTGTATAGTCTTAATCTAGTGACTAGTCTCGCTCTTGAGCGTGGACCCCCGAGCAATCAAAATAATCTCTTAAATTGTCAAAAAATGCAGTCCTGCGCAGACACTTAAGAGAGAATTTAAAGACATATAATGCAGCCTTTATCCACAGGCTACACTGTCCAGTACTTCAACTAGACATTCCACCAAAACCACAAACAGCACAGCCTGTCAAGTTTTCTTCACAGAGAACTTCCCCTTTTACCAAAAAAGCCTCTGGAATGATAGAGAGGAGGGGGAGGACAGACACGCCCCATAGGCTGCCATTATGTGGCTCAAAAAGGGATACCGTGCCTTTAAGAGAACTTTCTAGAACTTTCTCAGTATCCCAGAATGCCCTGCAGGTCCCATTTACTTTCAGTTCTTTTTTCCGGCTCCTGCTAGCAGGACCCTGGAGCATTGAGCGCTCCCTTTTTTGGGTTTATTATACCATTTTTGCACTTTTAAAGTGTGTGTGTGTGTGTGTTTACATTCAACGTGTTTTAGTGCCCTCTTCCTTGTCTAGTGTTCTGAGCACCCCTTTTTGTAAAAAAAATGCCTGCATTGTTTGATAAATGCCCGGAGTGCTCCAGGAAGAAGGCCAAGTCGGACCCACACCCTGTGTGTATCCTGTGCCTCCCTTCATCTCACTTGCCTGAGAAATGTGAGATTTGCCAGACCTTCTCCTCCAGGACCCTGAGAGACAGAAGGGAGATCAGACTCCAAGGACTGGAAGAAAGAAGGCTGCAGAGTCAAGGTGAGTCTGGGCAGGCTGGATCTACTTCTTCTGCCCATGCTGAGGCCTCTGGGGGGCCCCCCAGCGTCAAGAAGGCCAGAAAGCATTGCCGTTCTCCATCGACCTCGATACCATCGACGACGGCATCGAGAGGCATGACGGCGGTCTGCTCCCCTTCTCCCCAGGGCTCTGGGTTGAGACGACGTCGACGTTCGGCGTCGAGGGGCTGACGGGACCGCCGTCTAGGTCGACGCCGAAGTCATCGTCATCTTCGACGTCATCTTCATTGACGTTGGCGTCGGCACTCGCCATCGAGGCGACACCGCCGTTCGCCCTCGGCATCGACTCGACGCTCGCAGTAGAGGCGACACCGCCGTACGCCTTCGACTAGACGATCGGCGTCGAGAAGGAGACGCTCGGCGTCACGGCGCAGATCCTCGGCGTCGAGACTGCGTAGCCCGTCGTTGAGACATAGATTGTCGACGCCAAGACGACGTTCATCGGCGTCTAGGAGGCGTTCTTCGATGCCGAAGAGGCATTCTTCGACGCCGAAGAGGCGCTCAGCGCCTAAGAGGAAAAGATCAGTCTCCAGGATGCGTTCTGGAGCCAGGAGTCCTTCCAGAACCTCAAGGACAGGACGGCGACATTGGTCACCGACAGGGGGCGCTGCCTCTCGATCGCCTACTCCAAGGAAGAAGATGAGGGAGTCACCGGGCTCAGTGTACTCTGTGGTGTACACTCCCCCGCAGAAGTCACCCTCTCCTCCTCCTCCTCCACTGCCGAAGGAGCCGCCGCCGCACACTCCTCCGCCACCACCTTCTCCCATTCCTCCACGTGGTCCACCGCGTTCTCCGAGGTCGGTCTCACTGCCGCACCTCCCTACGCCGCCTAAGGGGGCGCCTCGGCCGAGGTTCCCAGTCAGGCCACCACCACTGTCTCCGCCGCGAGCACCCGTGAAACCGCAGGTGCAGCAGCAAGCACCCGCGGAACGACCAAGGCCGAGAAGGCCTAGATCTCGCTCCGGAAGGAGAGGGAGATCCAGGAGTCGCCGTCGCTCATCGACGAGATCCAGACGACACCGCAGGAGGGGTCGGTCTCGGGCCAGCACGGGTTCGTCCAGCGCAAGAGTCTACTCACCCATGCTATCAGAATCCCCTCGGACGAGGGTATCCCCTGTGGCTGACGTGGTTTCCTTTCAGGAAGTCCTCTTGAGAGGTGCAAACAAACTGGGCATCCAACTGACTGTGCCCACGCCGACGACCTCCGTAATATTTAAGACTCTCCACAAGAAGCACCTATCTAGGCCCCTGTTACCCTTGGTATCTGGGTTAGTGGAACCCGCCATGGAGCTCTTTCTCACCCCAGCAGTGACGAAAGCAGCCTCATCCAGGCTGATAAAGAAATATAAGGCTCCTGAAGCGGACCCGGCTTTCCTCCGACTGGACCCAGTTCTAGATTCCGTCATTGTGACGGCGGCAAGGAAGCAACATGCCACCACTCTGTCCTCTAATGTGCCTCCGGACAAGGAGAGTCGCTGGTTGGACTCTGCGGGCAGGAAGGTGTGCGGGACGTCCGCCACCTCTATGAAGCCTGCCAGTGCATCGACGCTGTTGGGGCGCTATGATAGAGCGCTGTGGGACTCCCTCCAGCTGTTTGCCGACCTCCTCCCATGAGAAAAGAAGGACTTCATGGATATCCTAAATGAGGGATTGCTGGTGTCGAACCAGCTGATCAGCGCAGACTCGATGCTCCTGGCAGCCCACGGGTACTGCCACGGAGTAAATCAGAGGCACCTTGCGTGGCTTAGATTGACATCACTGAAACCTGAAGCCCAAAAGAGGGTGGCCAATCTGCCCTTCTTGGGTGAAACCCAATTCGGCAAACACGCCGATGATGAGATTGCCCGTATGAAGGCGAAGGCGGAGGTGGAGACTCTGACGGCGGTGGGCTGGGAGAAGCCCAAGGACCAGAAGAAGAGCTACCGCCCGTTCCAGAGACAGTACGGGGCACAGGGCACAGGGCAGAGGGCGAGGTCAACAGTCTGGACAACAGCAGCAGTTCCAGAGGAAGCCCTTCCAGAAACGTCAGAGGGGCAGGGGCGGCCAGCAGTCTGCCACGCGACCAAAGGCCCGGCCGGGTCTAGGCCCTGAGCGATTACTTCCCCTTCATCCATTACCCACTCCGATGGGGGGAAGCGTTCAATATTTTCTGGCAGAGTGGAGTTGCACATCAACATGTCCAAGTCTGTCTCGACTCCGGTCCAATGCCTACAGTACTTAGGGGGCCTCCATCAATACGCTGTCGGCAAGCGTGTCTCCTTCGGAGGAAAGACGTTTATCACTCCTTCGGAAGGCTCAGGCTCTTATGACAGCTCCATCTACAACAGCGAGGACAGTGTCTTCTCTACTGGGGTCGATGGCCTCCTGTATCTTCCTCACGACACACGCACGGCCTCACATGAGACCGCTGCAGGAGTGTCTGCAGGATCAGTGGGATCAGAGGAGAGGGGCTTGGGACGACAGGATACAACTTTCCCTGCATGCTCGACAATCTCTGAAATGGTGGTGTTCAGCGGAGAATCTCCTCAAAGGAGTTCCCTTCCACAAGGACATTCCCAATCAGGCTATCGTGACTGATGCTTCTCTCCACGGCTGGGGAGCGCATTCCGGGGAGTTACAGATCCAGGGTACGTGGTCCCAGACGGAGTCCACGTATCACATCAATTTCCTGGAACTCAGAGCTGTTCACCTGGCACTGAAGGCCTTTCATCCGTCCTTCCAGACCAACTCTCTGCTTGTACAGATGGACAATATGGCCACGATGTATTACCTCAACAAGCAGGTGGGCTCGAGATTGCGCACTCTGTCGCAGGAGGCGCAGGCGATATGGCACTGGCTTCTTGCCAGAGGACTGACGATAACGGCTACTCATCTACCAGGTGTGCAGAATGTTCAGGCGGACTCACTGAGCAGACTGCTCCAGGAAAACCACGAATGGGTCATAAACGACGAAGTGCTCAGAGACGTCTTCGCCAGGTGAGGAACTCAAAACGTGGATCTGTTTGCCACCGCCGAAAACAGCAAATGCCGAAACTTTGCATCCAGGTACTACCAGCGGGGAACGCTTGGGAATGCGTTATGGATCAACTGGTCGAACAGCTTTCTGTACGCTTTTCCACCCATTCCCCTGATTCCGGCGGTGCTCATCAAGCTGGCCCAGTCCAGGGCGTGGATGATTCTGATTGCCCCAGAATGGCCCAGACAATGGTGGTTCAGGGACCTGCTTCACCGGTCTCTCCTTCCTCACATTCGGCTGCCGTGCAGGCCGGACCTTCTCACGAAGTTCGGGGGGCAGATGGTGCACCCCAATCTCTCGTCTTTGAGTTTGGCGGAATGGCTCCTTAGATAGTGCAATATGGCCATTTGAATCTCCCGGCAGATTGTATGGACATACTGAAGGAGGCCAAGAGACCTTCCTCTAGGACTTCTTATGCGTACAAGTGGAAGCGATTTTGCATCTGGTGCAAGTCCAAGAACTATGATCCAAGGACGTGTAAGGAAGATGTCATCCATCCATATCTTTTACATTTGGCGCAGTCTGGCCTTAATTTCCATTCCATTAAGGTTCATCTAGCTGCGCTGACTGCCTGTAGGAAATGCCTTTCACAGACTTCCTTCTTCCAGATCTCTGTGATCAAAGATTTTTTGGAAGGCTTGAAGAAAGTGTTTCCTCCTGTCCGGCTTCCTTCGCCTTCATGGGAATTAAATGTGGTGCTGTCCAGATTGATGAGGGAGCCTTTTGAACCTATTCATAAGGCTTTGTTGCAGCACCTGTCCTGGAAGGCGGCGTTCCTCATGGCCATTACATCGGCCCACAGGGTGAGTGAAATTCAGGCATTGTGTTGCCAAGAACCTTATACTGTATTTCATGCCGCTAAGGTTGTTATGCGTACTCACCCTAAATTTCTTCCCAAGGTTATTTCTGATTTCCATGTTAACCAGACCATAACTTTGCCTTAGTTTTTTCAGAATCCTTCCTCTCCAGCGGAAAGGTCTCTCCATTCCCTGGATGTCAGGAGGGTGTTGAAATTTTATCTTGATAAAACCAAAAATATTCGTTGGTCAGACCAATTGTTTGTCAATTATGGGTCAGTCAGGACAGGTCTTGCTACCTCAAAACAGTCGATTTCGAGGTGGATTGTGTCCTGCATACAACTGTGTTATCAAAAGGCTAATAAGACCTTAGGGGGTAAACCTAAGGCTCATTCCACCAGGGGCAAAGCTGCCACAACTGCTTTGTTACGTAATGTCCTCATTGCAGAAATCTGCAGGGTGGCCACTTGGAAGTCGGTCCATACCTTTGCTAAGCATTACTGTCTGGACACTGATGCCAGGGCAGACACTCAGGTTGGGCAGGCTTTGCTGCGAAATCTGTTAACACAGTAGTGGTCTTGTCTGTTTTCTCTCCACCGCCGCTTTGGTGTGGGGATGGGCTTGCCATTCTATTCACTAGATTATGACTATACACAGAGATCCCCTACTACAGAAGGAGTAGTTTCTGTCCTGTAACTCCAGTTCTGTAGTAGGGGTATCTCTGTTATAGTCATAAGCGCCCGCCCTCCTCCCCGGTGGAGACAGATGTTTTGTTTGGAATGCTACAGGTCTGGCGTTATATGCCTTCAAAAAGAACTGAAAGTAAACGGGACCTGCAGGGCATTCAGGGATGCCGATGAGAAAGTTCTAGAAAGTTTTCTTAAAGGCACAGTATCCCTTTTTGAGCCACATAATGGCAGCCTATGGGGCTTGTCTGTTCTACCTTCCTCTCTATCATTCCAGAGGCTTTGTTGGTTAAAGGGGAAGTTTTCTCTGTGAAGCAAACTTGACCGGCTGTGCTGTTTGTGGTTTTGATGGAATGTCTAGTTGAAGTACTGGACAGTATAGCCTGTGGATATAGGCTGCATTATATGTCTTTAAATTCTTTCTTAAGTGTCTGTGCAGGACTGCATTTATTGACAACTTAAGAGATTATTTTGATTGCTCCTGGGTCCACGCTCATGAGCGGGACTATTCACTAGATTATGACGATAACAGATACCCCTACTACAGATCTGAGTTACAGGACAGAAACGACTCCTTTCAGGCTCTGCATTCTCCCTGCCCCCCTCAGTCTAGTCAAGGCCAGCCCCTTGTTTACTATGGCCTCATGACCCACGGACGCAGATGACGATGACACGCGCAGATTACATACACAACACGTTCCCTTTTCCGATTTCACACGCCCACTCCGTCTCCTTTCCACCTCTTGGGAGTTCTGCAAAGTGTTAATTTAAGTCCAACTGATTAAGGTGGCTCCAGATACACACAAAAGGCAAAGTGTGCAACAACACATTAGTGCTGCGCATATGTAGCGCAAGTGTAGTGATCTACAACACATGAATCTATTCATCCTTATCAGGCACAATATTTCGCGCTGCATCTCCATGGGACATTTTACCGGCTGTGTTCCGTTCCCAGACCATAACTTGGCCACAGCGACTGCGCGTCCTTGTCAACACAGCAGAGGTCAGTCCAGTTTGCAAAGACACAGAAGCCAACAGGAATTGCTTAAAAACAACCAGTGTGCACGTTCTAGTATGGTCTCTTGTGGGCGATGAGGTGCTTTTAATATTGCGCAAGAAGGATGTTAGAGGGACGCACGCGAAAAACTGTTCTTATTTGGAACAAGATGTGGAGGCCTGCAGCCTCCCAGAATATCAACACTTAGATAAGAAACATTCAGACGAGTGGTCTCGGTCATGGAACCAGCTTTACGCCACGCAAATGACGCTTTGAGCCGTGGGAGTAATAGGCGACAGGGAGTAATGGGAGTAATTTCACCCGAATAAAGAGCACCCAAATCCAAACATAGCCTAAGGGAGGCGTTTCCTCTGACCTGGCAAATAGCCTCAAAAAGCGAGCTGTTCGGCTCGAGCCCTTGCGGTGGCTCATCTTCTACCACCTGCTTGTGTGGCCACAGCACACGGGCACCAGAGGGTGTTTATGCTTCGCCCCTTGGCAGAAATAAAGCCTGGTCACGCTCCATTAACCCAGGGGTCATAAAAAAAAACTCCTCGCTTCTGCAGGTCTGAATAAGGCTACTGTGCGTGAAGGGGCCGAGTACCATATGTTCACTCGTCCACCTTGGTTTCCTGACATACTGCTGCACAGCAGTCAGTGGCCTCATGAACTGATTAGGAGTGCTGGGGCAGAAAGGGAACGCAAGGCCTTTCTAATTTGTAATCAACCATTCGTCACAAGATATGACATCATAGGAAGTGCCATCAATCGACCTCTGACATTGATAAAGTGACTTTGCAAGAATGAACTTTCCTAATAAGACATCAGTTAACTAAAAATATACAGTTCTAGATTGGTAAGTGAATTATGGGAAGGTTTTTCACTAAGGGGTTCTGAGTGTCATTAAATAGACATCAAGAGTGAAGGTCGAGTTGTCTACGATGTCACTCTGAACCCTGAGGTGAAAAATATTCCCGTAATTCACTTCTTCTTCATCTATAATTTTAGTTTTTGTGGTTTGATTACCCCCCTAATCATCTGCCCTTGCTTTCATCTGCTACAGGGGAGTAATGCGGTAGCCATACATAACATGACATCTCCTTCTCAAGCCCAATATGAACAAACATTGCCAATAGGTCTTGCCTTTGGGACCTTATAAGTGTTTAGCCATACAACAGTTGATGTTGGAAGGATGTTGTACTGCATAACTAAATACTTATAAGGTTCCAAAGGCGGGACCTATTGGCTATGCCAATGCTTGTTTTACTTTTTTGTTTCCCATGTGGGCGTCGACATACCACCATTTGGTGTCTTTTGTGACGTTGACGCGCTTCGTCCGGAAGCTCCCACCTTTGGTTGCCATCTTCAGATTCTTTTTTCCGCCATTGGGTCTGGATCGTTGTCGAGGAGTTCCAGAGTTTTGAAAGAGGAATCAACAGAAAACCGGAAAAAACGCGAAAATCGGTTATCGCACCGACTACACGCCAGGTAGCTGGGACTAATAAGAACATTTTTTCGAGAGAGATCTAGACGTTCACATGAGAATGCGCACACAGGGGGCTCCCTGAGCGCTGGAATGGACAAAACCCCTTCAAGTTTTGCACCAATTGCCACCACAAATACGCCAGAAGGACCGTCATCTAGTCTGCAGCCTCTGCCTGCCACTCTACCACAACAGCGAGGACTGCAAGGCGTGCTCGACGTTCACACCCAAGACCCTCACAGTAAGAGAGAGGCAGAGAAGGGCGAACCACACCATGCAGGGGCAGGGGCCACCTCCATCTCTCCGAGACTTGGGCCTCTCCATTGGAGAGGAGGACAACATCGCCGAAGGACCAGAGGACTGCACAGTCGTCGAAGTCAATAAGAAAACGTCGAAGGAGGTAAGAGTTGAACACCCCCAAACACTCGACCGACACTCGAAAGAGTGACACAAAGTCCTCGAAGGGAACAGTGCCGTCAAAACTCTCAACGAAAGCAACTGCACCCAAGAACATAGAGCCCAGCGGATCCTTCGAAAAGGACTCCCAGATGGCAAAGACCCACCAAAAATCAAGGTAGTCGAAGGAATCCCCCGAAAAGGACTACTCGATGCAGAGAAAGGAAGAGTCGACTACCAAGAAGCGAAGCGCTCCAACCCTCGACGCCGAACAGGCTGCCGAGATGGAAAGGAGGAAAAGGAGGCTCGAGGCCGAAATGGCGAGCATCCTGCAGCGAAAGAAGGACTTTGATGACAAGAGGAGTCAGTACACCATCCCACCATAGCCCGCAGCTGAGGTCGAAAGGGGCTACGAGGACCCTGAACTGCCGAAAACTCCTGAACAGGTCGGAGAACAGGAAGAAGAGTCCCTGTATTACTTCGAGGGAGAAGGCAAGGAGAAACAGCTAACCTACCAGGACTTGACACCCTCAGAGGTGCAAGACTTAATGGCATGACCTCGACACCGAAATCCCTGAAGGAGTAGACACATACCCTTCAAGGCCTTCACCGCCAAATGATATAGGGATCTATAATATGGTGGTCAAGAATGCAGCACAGACATAAGGGGTAAAACCCGGAGGAGGAGAAAGCCAAGGCTTACTTTCTCCTGGAGACTCTTACCCACATAAACCAGAAGTCAAATCCTGCCCATGCTTCCTAGTGTGCTGGACCAGGGCAAGGAGGCTTTCAGGGAAGCCAGCTTTATGTAAATCTGTAACCCCAAGAACAGAAGAAGTACAAGCACTCCTCAAAGGACCCTGTATACATTCAAGGATCAGTGCCAGCCGATTCAATAAACACTGCAACAGCTAGGAAGAGGGCCAATGTGCCCACAAATGCAGGGCCACCTCCTGACAAGGAGAGTAGGAGAATGGACCTCACGGGAAGAAAGGTAGAGCGGAGTGTGGCAATCCAATAGTGCATCACCAACTCAAACGCCCTAATCAACAGATATGCATACCAGCACTGGGAGGAAGTAGGGCAACTCCTGAAGCACCTACTGGAACAGTACCAGCAAAGGGTAACCCAACAGTTAGAGGAGGGGAAAAACATGGCGAACACATGTTTAAAGTCTGCCTTGGATGCAGCGGAGATGTCCTGCAGGCAGATGATGATCAGGGTGACAAGGAGAGAAGGCATGCATGGCTTTGGATTTCGGGCTTAAAGCCTGAGGTACAGAATAACATCCTGAACACGCCCTTCAACGGAGAACAAGTTTTTGGGACACCAGTTGAGGAAAAGTTAACTACACTCAAGAAAGACAAAAGAAACTGCAAGGTCCAAGGGAGCACTGCAGTTCTGAGGAAGGAGAAGGGGTACGCCCTCAAGAAGGCCAAATGGTAGGGGGAGGCATCAACCAAGTACCTCGCACCAAACCTTTCAACAAAGTTATCAGGGAAACGGCCAGGGACAGCAGCAGCAGAACTGGCAGTACCAGCCACGGGGCCAGTCCTTTCGAGGCTGCTCAAACAGACGAGGACAGACCTGGAGACGAGGGCAACAACCCATGTCCAAGTGACTTCGCCAAAAGGCTGACGCCCACCCAGAAAACAATGGGGGCATCCAAGGAGGAAAAAAGTCCAAAAACAGTTTTCACAAGACAAGCAGCTCCCCGAACATACAACACCAGTAGGAGGCAGAATAAGGAACTTCCTCCAAGAATGGAAGGAGGTCACAATTGACAAATGGATACTAAACATCATACAATATGGACTCTGTATAGAACTAATAAATCTACCTCCAAACAAAAAAACATACAGCAAGTCACACTTGGCAAAATAACTTTCGCTCTTGGTACTAAAGGCACAGGAACTGCTCAACAAGGAGGCAATAGAGAGAGTACCGCACAAGGAAAGAAACGAGGAGGTTTATTCCAACTACTTCCTCGTACCAAAGGTGGACGAAACACTAACTCCTATCCTGGACCTACGGTACTAAAACAAGTTCATAAGGACACAAAGATTCAAAATGACATCTCTGCAAGAAGTAATACCCCAGGTACAGGAAGGGGATTACATCGAACCCTAGATTTAAAGGACACATACTTGCACATCCCCATCAACAAAGGACACAGATGCTTACTAAGATTTGTAATCAGCAAGACTCACTACCAGTTCACAGTGCTCTCATTTGGACTCAAATCAGCGCCAAGGGTGTTTACAAAGTGCCTAGCAGGGGTAGCAGTGCACCGAAGGAGGCAGGGAATACATGTATACCCCTACATCGACGACTGGCTCCTGAAAGCAAGCTCCTCAGCCAGTGCAAACAACGCATCCAGCAGGTGATACAAACACTAATCCAACTGGGTGTTTCAATCCATTGGTGAAAGTCGTCAATAGAACCAGAACAGGTGAAGATATTCTTAGGGGCAGAGATAAACACAGTACAAGCCAAGGTCAGCACAAAGAGGATTTTGGCAATACATGTACCACAAGAGGCAAGTTCTGACGGTGAGCAAACTAACGGGAATGATGGCGTCATGCATACACCTAGTCTCAAATATGACTCCACATGAGACCATTCCAGGAATGGATACAGCAGCAATGGTCACAGGCAACAGGGAGTTGGGAAGACCTAGTGGTTGCCACACACGCAGTGCATCAGGAAATAGCGTGGTGGAACAAGAAAACATATCACGAGGGAAACCTTTCACACAACCAACTCACAGTGACCATCACAACAGACACCTCCAAGATGGGTTGGGGCGCGCAAGGTGAGGGGGTTATGGTCGCAGCAGGATGCGATCAAGCACATCATCTACCTAGAACTAAAACCTGTTCCTAGCCTTAAAAGCCTTTCAAAAGAAGCTGTACGGAAACAGGGTGTTGATCCAGATGGACAACACAACCACCATGTTCTACATCAACAAACAAGATGGAACACAATCAGTAGCACTGTCGGGGCTAGCACAGGAAATCTGGGCATGGACCATTCCACTAAAAGTCGACCTACTAGTAATGCATCTCCTAGGGAAGGACAATGTGGAAGCAGACAGACTCAGCAGGCAGAAGTCAGCATCCCACAAATGGGAGATCAACCAACAAGAAATGCAAAAAGTATTCCGGAAGTGGAGGACACCGCAAATAGACCTGGATGTGAAGTGTAGGCAAATTGCCAACACTTCACATCCAGATCACCGGACCATCGATCACAAGGGAACGCGCTATGGATAAGTTGGTCAAAGGCATTTGCATACGTTTTTATCCCGATACCACTGATACACAGGGTACTCGGCAAATGCAGGATCAGCAACATGTTGCTAATACTAATAGCACCTCGGTGGGCCAGACAGTCCTGGTTCTCACAAATAGTAGAAATGGCGCAAACACCAGCACACAGATTCCCAAGAAGAAGGGACCTGTTAACAATGCAGAATGGAAGGGTGCTACACCCAGAGCCAGAGAGCCTCAGCTTAGCTGTATCGCTCCTGAAGACCTAGAATTTGCACACCTCAAACTACCGGCAAGCACAATGGCAGTGCTCATGGAGGCGAGAAGACCTACAACAAGAAAGTGCTACGTAGCAAAGTGGAAAAGATTCTCCAAATGGTGCATTAGGGAGAAACTGCAAAGGAGAATCACAAGGGAATCAACAGTACTAAAATACTTAACACATCTACTACAACGTAAACTAAGCTACACATCCCTAAGGGTGCACTTAGCGGCGATAGTGGCTTACAGAAGAGGAGAAACAGAGAAAAGTTTCTTCACCTCCCAAGTAGTAAAAAGATTTCTAGAAGGAGCTAAGAGAATTACACCTCCAAACAATATTCTGGCACCAGCATGGTACCTCAACGTAGTGCTAACTCAATTGATGAAGGCACCATTTGAGCCTATTCACAGGGCTACACTGCACTTGCTCACGCTAAAGACAGCCTTCTTAGTGGTTATCACATCACTACGAAGAGTAAGTGAATTGCAAGCGCTAACACTTCAAGTGCCCTACCTGCAAATACACAATGACTGTATTGTAATGAGAACAGACCCACACTTCTTGCCAAAGGTGGTGTCGCGGTTCCACATCAATCAAACAATCCAAATACCTAGTTTTTTCCAAAAACCAGCCACAAGCACAGAAAGGATGCTACACGCACTGGACGCCAAGAGGGCGGTAATTCACTATATAGAAAGGACAAAGGAGTGCAGAAAGACAAAGCAGTGCTTTGTTTCCTTTGCCAGCAGTTTTTTGGGTCGACCAGTTACCAAAAATACCATTGCATGGGGGTTTGCACAAACCATACAGCTCTGCCACAAACAAGCATGACAACTGTTACAAGAAGCAGTTCATGCTCCCTCAACAAGGAAGTAAACTAGCTACAGTTGTGTTTCTTGCTAACACACCAATTCAAGACATTTGCCAAGCTGCAACATGGTCTTCAGTGCACACGTTCACTAAGCACTACTGTGTAGACATCCAAATGAACAAGGAAGCGCAGTGGGTCAGAAGGTCTTGCAACACATATTCAGTAACCAGAGCTCATCTTCCACCCAGCCACCACAATAAGGACAAACCGCTACAAAGTCTATGCACAGCATAGTGAATCCAGACAGATTCACGCTGCAAAATGTATAGATTCTTACCTGTCGGTGTCATTTTGCAGCTTGAAGACATTCTAGATTCACTAACGAACCCACCCTCCTCAGCCAGAAAGATGAGACCGGAGGTCTTAAAACTGGAGAAAGGCTTTACAAGATTAAAGGAGAAACAAAAGTAACACAAGACAATTAAAAAGAATCCGAAGACGGCGACCAAAGGTTGACGCCAACCTGGGCCACGAAAAAAAAAAGGAACTACTTCAATTCCGGGCCCAACCATTAGATGGCGGAATAATGCACATCATACTGGAATCCAGGAAGTCTTTACACTGCAAAACTACACCGACAGGTAAGAAACTATACGTTTGCCCTAGGTTCCTACCAACCAGGTACCAAGAGCCTATGTTCCTTTCCTAAAACTGTACTGTCGCAAACCTAATTGGCAACGCTCTGGCCATATGCAAGTCCCTTGTAAAAGGTACCATGGGTACCTAGGGCGACCTGACCAGAGAAGGCCCCTAAGGACTGGTGCACATCTTGTGCCACCATTAGAGGCCCTGCACCTTAACACACAGACGCTGCCTTTGCAGGCTGTGTGTTTTGGTGCAGAGGAAAAGTGAAGTCGACATGACCCACATCCCTGTGTTAAAAAATAAGGGATTGTTAGTAATGCACCCACAAATTTGTAAATCACAGTAAAGGAAGGAAACTTTGAGGCTAAAGTGGCTTTCAAACGAATTACTTGCGCACGGTGCTCACAGGGCTCAACCCTGGCCCTGACCTGTGTAATACCAAAGAAAACCAGAACTAATGTGCTGGACGCTAAGCGCGTGTCCTGCTCTAAGGCTGCACAATAAACAATTCTTCAATGCCTTAAGCTGATTGATGAAATAGAATATTCACGTCAATAAACATTAGCATATTTTACCAGTTAATTGAACAAACATTTTCAAACAATAATTGAAGGAGAATGAAGGTCTCTTCCAGTGATTGATGTAACTTTGTTTCTTGAAATCGTACATAAATGTTATGTGGTCACATTCATGGCGTAATAGCAAATTCGAGATTTCACAATTTCTTCGTTAAAAATACCCAATGCATTTCAGGTCACTTGGATCCTTCTTCAGGGGTCACTATAATGAAAAAAAAAACACACAATGTACAATCATAAATTTCTAAACTATCTAATTGTCAGTCAAGTACATTCAATGACTCCTCGGGTAAGAAAATGAAACCTCAATTGGAGCAAAAACAGAGTCCGAGACATGAACTCATAAGCGATTAGAACCAATTAGCAAAATTGCTCAGTTGGAGAAACACCCGATCGAACCTGTGCTTGTATATCAACAAGGCAATAGTCTGCCTGACATAAGTACCCTTGCTATACATGAAAATGAGTTAGTGTTCCAACTGTGTTTCCCGTACCTCAAAAACAACTGAATAACAATAGCAGTATTGTGAAAACAATGTCGAACTCTGAATCTAAAGGAGAACGTGGGCATAAGTCAGTAGATAACCGTAACTGAGAGTGAATGATTTAGCAAACTGACCCATGCTTGACTTACCAAGAATACCAGAATTTATACAGAATATCGACTTCGCAGTGTGCACAAAAATTTAAATGCCTCACACTGAGTTTTGCCACTAGAAATATCCTGCGTGGCTTCCTATGATAACAAAGTGCCAGGGCTAGCGGTGAACAGGTAGTTTAGCCTCCAGATTGGAAACAATACATATTTGGTGTTGATGTTAGTTGAGTAGCTTATCCGTTCAGGAGGAAATCCGAGAACACGCTGGTGTGAAGATCTGCCTGTATGAAAAGCTCCCGACCAGACACAAGACGCAGTATCTAATCATGCATGTAGCATTTTGGGTGTGCTGAAGTAAAATGCTGGTGCCCGTTGTCGTGCAGTTAAAGTGAAAATAGACTATTAGCCTAATAGTGAGTGAACAAGGAGATATAGAATGGAAATGAACTAAAAGAAATGTTCTGTAAAAGAACAAAAATAAATATTCCGGCTGCTTAAACTGTATCATCCTAACAGTGACCTATTTAGGAACAATACTTATCTTTTCACTCCTGAAATAATCGTGCATAGGGGGCCAATCTGTTAACAGAAAAACAACCATCATGTGATGCGCAAAGTGGGTCTGTCAAAAAAACTGTCAGTTTTCTCAATAGTTTATGGTGATACTCTGTCATATAGATGTGCATAAAAAATCTAGTGCCATGAAACCTTATAAACCTTCAAGATACATATTCACCAGAGTATTCTCCAGAGAAACGGCGATAACAAAGTAACTCACATCAATCTAATCATTCAGAAGAACAAAAGATTGCCTGGAGTTGTCCGCCAAGAGAACAGCTCTGTGATAACGAGCCAAATTAATATACCGACTTCACCAAACAGAATGTTAATCAAACATGCCCGCAATCAACTTATGCTGCATACCTTTAATGCCTCGGAAACACCTCTTAATCAGACACTGGAGGTACAGTCAACGACCCTTCCCGCGGTAGCTGCTGAAACAGTCATAGTATCACCTATTCGTAAACAATGTCTCCGCAACCAGTAAAAAGTATGAGTATATCCAGTAGACGTAGTCTCTCTTACCTCCGCTGACGCTTGTTATTACAACATCCCGCTCCGAAGCTAAATAACTTCGCCATGCATCCAACTCTACAATTATTATCCCGCCGAGATCTCGCGCCATATTAAAATACATCCGAACCGGTTCCAAATGAATTGTAGAGAGTTAATGTTTAAATCAAACTATTCAAGTGAATTAGTCGATGTATGCTAATACAGTCCTGCTGGTCACCGTCCATTGCATATTGTTGTCAGTCAAAGGCATGCCGAAAACTATGTGCAGACTCAAATAAAAGTCTAGTCATGGAAGTATAGGCACCATCTTAGAGTAGTCAAACCATGGTGTGAGTTGCATACAAATATTCAAGGCTGTTAACCTGAGCAATATCGTTGTAATTGCATGTTGGTGTCTACAAATACACATTCTTATGAAATGACATCATATTTTAGTTGTCATAAGGACCCAGTTCACATTATACATGAAATAACCACTTAATTCATGATCCTATAGCTAAAAAAAGATCATAAATGCTCCACCCATGTCAGTACATGGGTGTGCTAGACATGTGTATGCAAGATCACTCTAAGCAGTAAATTGAATCATAGGAAGCATGCCATTTCAAATTTATCATTAAGAGCTCGCGGTGCTAGAGTATGTAATCTTTTTATCCAGAATGCTTCTCTCTGCAGGAGTTTCTTGGAATTGTCAAAACCTTGCTGGATAGGTACTTGTTCAATTATTTGAAATTTTATTTGTGCAATGGTGTGTTGACTTTGTTCCCAGTATATTGCTAGAGTAGAGTTAATGTTTTTGTTTCTGATTTTACTTTTATGCTCTGTTAAACAAATTTTAATTTTTCTCTCGGTTTTGCCGATGTACAGTAGTCCACATGGGGCATTTAATCATGTAGATGACGTTATGGGAATTGCAATACGGGCTTTACGTTAATCTTATCTGTTCACCTGTCCTGGGATTTAACAGTGTTTCTCCCTGTATGACATTATTGCAATGGATGCAGTTGCAAAATTTCTTGGTCCCACATTTTCCTACGAGAGACTTGATTCTTTTTTTGATGACCGCAGTTCCTTCAAAATTTGCTCGCTTGTATATGCGAACAATTACTTTTCTTGAAACAAACCAGCAAAGTCCGGTTCCGATTCCAGTAGTTCCCACTGTTTACAGATACTTGTTTTGATCTCCTTTGAAACTGTGGAATAATTTGAAATGAAGACCATTCTGAGAGTCTCCTTTTTAGGTCTCGCCCTGGAATTCGTATCCGAAGTATGCGTCCAGGGTCGGAGACTTATAGCTATCGGACACGGGGGAATGGAGGACAAGAAACTGTCACGAGCTTATGAAAGCAGATTTGGGTGCGCGAACGTTCTGTCCTGCGCCGCGCCGTGCACTTCCCTCCCATACTCCCAGCAAGTCAGCCTAACGTGCATGCATGCACACGCATTTACACTTACACAGACACGCAGGCACCCAGACAGGCAACCCTCCCCGCCCCCCACAGTCACACACACACACACACACACGCATACACACAGACTCCAAGACACATACACACACACACGCTCACACACATACGCAGCCCGCCGCCGCACGCGCGCACACACATGCCCCCCGCCCTCGCAGCCCAGCAACAAGGCGAAGCCCCACTCACCGGCTTCCTTGGTGCAGCGGCTCTCACCGGCAGCAGGACGGCTCCTGCCTGCTCCGGTGCTCCAAACAATCGCGGCTCTTCCGTGGGAGGCGGGGTAGGCTCCCGCCCTCCTACTTCCTGTTTCCGGTTGTCCCGCCCGGCCTGCCTGACTTCCTGGTCGCAGGCCGGCGGCGGACTGCAGCACGCGCTTCACAGATCCTGCTGTCATGCTTGTTCCAAGGAGAGGCCGGCAGCTTGAGCAGGGGGATGGGCAGTTTGGTGTTTGCGTGGTATAGGGAGGTGAGGGCCCAGCAGGAGGACGACAACTTGGAGTTTGTTCTCATTTCATTATATTTAATTAGAGTTCTGTGTATTTGTCAGCCTTTTTAAGACTTTCCAGTGCGGACCTCCAGCGCTGTTACGATTCATTGGATGATGAACTTGAACGTTCTCCGCCTTAGTTCCTGAAAACACCAGGGGCACGTTTTACTTTTCCTTTCACCTCGTTGAAGGTATTAGTTACAGAACGCATCCATCCATTCAGCAGGCAGGATGGTCTCAAGGGGAACCTCCAGCGCCCTTTATATAGAACAAAACTAGAAATTCCCGTTGGTGTATTTGGCTCATCTTTCGTCCCTCTTTCATCAGTCCTCCGTCTCACTCGCTTCCTCTTTTCTAGCGCCAGCCAGACAGCAGATGTCCGCCTGCTCGAGGTTTTTTTTTTTGCTGATTGTATCGCACGCTAATCTTTGAAAAGAAGTATGGTGAACATTCCGAGCAAGAAAGCTTGTTAACAGTGAAAGGGCGTAAACCTATTTTATTCAATAAGAGCAAAAAACGTCGTTGGAAAATAAGACGTGGCCGATCGTGGTGGACTTGTTATTCCAGTCAGTGGCGAGATTGTGCCGTGTGGTGCACTCTACACTCAACCCAGGCACATCCCCCACTGCACTCGCACTTCTCATGCTGCGCACGAACACTCTCTCTTCCAGCACTCACACAGGCACCTCTGCAGTCACTATAGAAATCTACACCTTTCACACACTACAGGCGCACCGCCTGCACTCACACAAGAAACCTCTGCGCTCCTCTTGTGAGAACCTTTCGGCACTCAACACCTATCGGCGCCCCCTGCATTCAAACACTGGAGCCACCCTTTACACTGATAGGCAGGCACACACACAAACACAGGCACCCCTGAACTGTCCCGATGCACTCACCCACTACAGGCACTCCTTTCACACACTGCAGGCACCGCCTGCTCTCACACAAGAAACCTCTGCACTCCTCTTGTGGGAGAACCTTCGGCACTCAACTCCTTTGGGCACTCAACACCTATAGGCGCCCCCCAGCATTCAACCACTGGAGGCACCCTTTACACTGACAGGCACACACACAAACACAGGCACCTCTGAACTGTCCCGATGCACTCACCCACTACAGGCACTCCTTTCACACACTGCAGGCCCTGCCTGCACTCACACAAGAAAGCTCTGCACTCCTCTTGTGGGAGAACCTTCGGCACTCACCCACTACAGGCACGCCCTACAGTTAGTTAGGCAACACCGTTTTCACCCACTACTCACACATGCTTAAGAGCCCTCCTGCACCAAGCCACCCCCTGCACTCATCTCTGCACTCATTCATAGGCACATGTACACGGACAATGGAATAGGGACTCATGCAGACATTCCCTGCACTCACTCTCCACAGAAACACTCGGCACTCACCCCTACAAGCACACCCTGGACTCACCCTGTAGCGGAACACCCTGCCCCCGTGCTGGCACACTTTTGCACTAAGTTATCCTCTTCACTCGCCCAAGCACCTCCTGTTATCACCCTTGCACTCATCCCTAGCGGGCAGCGCCTACACTGACCTCCGACAGGCACACTATATACTCAAACAAGCAGCCACTGCATTCATAAAACCACTCCTTGCAGCAGACAAATGCCACATAACAGACACCCCACACTTACCACAAACTGGCGCCCCTTGCACTCACATGCCACCTCTACACTCACACATTAAGCGCGCATAGCCTTCCCCCTCCCAAGTTGAGGACACCCACGCTCACTTTAGTGCCTGGATGTAGGTTTTTCGGCGGGGATACGGAGGGTGGGTGAGGGTTTTCAGTGGGTTTATGTTTTGCAATAGCAGTCTGTTAAGGTGTGCCTAACCCCCTGTAATAATGTCACATTATTGAATGTGAGAACATCAGTTATCAGCTATCTCACTTACTTGACGATCCTTCCGCTGTGAGTCAAACACTCGCTATAACGTAGCGACGCAGCAGATAGACGTGCAGGAGCGATGCATTAACTCTTCGCGTGACGCAGTGGTGGGAGTGTCTTGAAAAGTTTTAGGTGTGCATTTGTAGGTCACGAGTTCTAATCCTGGCGAGGCTGAGAAATTGTGTTGAAGTATATTGCGTGATGATCTTGATATACACCTTTTTTCATGTTGTATTGGATTATGTCACCGGCCTTTGTGTAGCGCCACAGGCATGATTATAAAGTGCCTTGAGACAATTAATTTACTATGGAAGAAGCTGGAGTGCATTTGTGCAACAAAGACTTTCTTCGGTGGTTTACCCTAGCCTTAATGCTTGTCCTTTGCTGCTGCCAATTCATCACATTTAACAAAAAATGGAGAATGTTTGAGCTTTTAATGCTTTCCAAGTATAGTTTCAAGAGTCTTTGTGATAAAATAGCAAGACATTGTTTTTTTGTATTATCAGACTTTAACGTTCTCTATCCTCATTTAAGCCTTTTTGTGATTTGTGTGGGCTGCTTTGTTTTGTATTTCTTATGGTATGGTTTGCACTTATTTTTGACTTCTTTTCAAGGGGGAGTGTGCACAGGAGTGTTTTGGATTTCACACCTGGCAGCACGAATGGCGAGGTGAGAGCAAGTCCTGGTGCCTGTGCCTTTAGGGCGCTAGCCTGGGCCTGTGGCCAGTAAGGAACTGTAGTCTGTGTTGCCCCTCACTCACTATCTATCTATCTATCTATCTATCTATCTATCTATCTATCTATCTATCTATCTATCTATCTATCTATCTATCTCCCTCACTCTATCTATCTATCTATCTATCTATCTATCTATCTCCCTCACTCTATCTCTATCTATCTATCTCCCTCACTCTATCTCTATCTATCTATCTCCCTCACTCTATCTATCTATCTATCTATCTATCTATCTATCTATCTATCTATCTATCTATCTATCTATCTCCCTCACTCTATCTATCTATCTATCTATCTATCTATCTATCTATCTATCTATCTATCTATCTATCTCACTCTATCTATCTATCTATCTATCTATCTATCTATCTATCTATCTATCTATCTATCTATCTATCTATCTCCCTCACTCTATCTATCTATCTATCTATCTATCTATCTATCTATCTATCTATCTATCTATCTATCTATCTCCCTCACTCTATCTATCTATCTATCTATCTATCTATCTATCTATCTATCTATCTCCCTCACTCTATCTATCTATCTATCTATCTATCTATCTATCTATCTCCCTCACTCTATCTATCTATCTATCTATCTATCTCCCTCACTCTATCTATCTATCTATCTATCTATCTATCGATCGATCTATCTATCTCCCTCACTCTATCTATCTATCTATCTATCTATCTCCCTCACTCTATCTATCTATCTATCTATCTATCTATCTCCCTCACTCTATCTATCTATCTATCTATCGCCCTCACTCTATCTATCTATCTATCTATCTATCTATCTCCCTCACTCTATCTATCTATCTATCTATCGATCTATCGCCCTCACTCTATCTATCTATCTATCTATCTATCTCCCTCACTCTATCTATCTATCTATCGATCTATCGCCCTCACTCTATCTATCTATCGATCTATCGCCCTCACTCTATCTATCTATCGATCTATCGCCCTCACTCTATCTATCTATCTATCTATCTCCCTCACTCTATCTATCTATCTATCGATCTATCGCCCTCACTCTATCTATCTATCTATCTATCTATCTATCGCCCTCACTCTATCTATCTATCGCCCTCACTCTATCTATCTATCGCCCTCACTCTATCTATCTATCGCCCTCACTCTATCTATCTATCTATCGATCTATCGCCCTCACTCTATCTATCTATCTATCTATCTATCTATCGCCCTCACTCTATCTATCTATCGCCCTCACTCTATCTATCTATCGCCCTCACTCTATCTATCTATCGCCCTCACTCTATCTATCTATCGATCTATCTATCTCCCTCACTCTATCTATCTATCTATCGATCTATCGCCCTCACTCTATCTATCTATCGATCTATCGCCCTCACTCTATCTATCTATCTATCTATCTATCTCCCTCACTCTATCTATCTATCGATCTATCGCCCTCACTCTATCTATCTATCTATCTATCTATCTATCTATCTATCTATCTATCTATCTATCTATCTATCTATCTATCTATCTATCTATCTATCTATCTATCTATCTATCTATCTCACTCTATCTATCTATCTATCTATCTATCTATCTATCTATCTATCTATCTATCTATCTATCTATCTATCTATCTATCTATCTCCCTCACACTATCTATCTATCTATCTATCTATCTATCTATCTATCTATCTATCTATCTATCTATCTATCTATCTATCTATCTATCGATCTATCGCCCTCACTCTATCTATCTATCTATCGATCTATCGCCCTCACTCTATCTATCTATCGCCCTCACTCTATCTATCTATCGCCCTCACTCTATCTATCTATCTATCGATCTATCGCCCTCACTCTATCTATCTATCTATCGATCTATCGCCCTCACTCTATCTATCTATCTATCTATCGATCTATCGCCCTCACTCTATCTATCTATCGCCCTCACTCTATCTATCTATCGCCCTCACTCTATCTATCTATCGCCCTCACTCTATCTATCTATCGCCCTCACTCTATCTATCTCTATCTATCTATCTATCTATCTATCTATCTATCTATCTATCTATCTATCTATCGCCCTCACTCTATCTATCGCCCTCACTCTATCTATCTATCGCCCTCACTCTATCTATCTATCGTCCTCACTCTATCTATCTCTATCTATCTATCTATCTATCTATCGCCCTCACTCTATCTATCTATCGCCCTCACTCTATCTATCTATCTATCGATCTATCGCCCTCACTCTATCTATCTATCTATCGATCTATCGCCCTCACTCTATCTATCTATCGCCCTCACTCTATCGATCTATCGCCCTCACTCTATCTATCTATCTATCTATCGATCTATCGCCCTCACTCTATCTATCTATCTATCTATCGATCTATCGCCCTCACTCTATCTATCTATCTATCGATCTATCGCCCTCACTCTATCTATCTATCTATCTATCGATCTATCGCCCTCACTCTATCTATCTATCTATCGATCTATCGCCCTCACTCTATCTATCTATCTATCGATCTATCGCCCTCACTCTATCTATCTATCGCCCTCACTCTATCTATCTATCGCCCTCACTCTATCTATCTATCGCCCTCACTCTATCTATCTATCGCCCTCACTCTATCTATCTACCCATCTATCGCCCTCACTCTATTTATCTATCTATCTATCTATCTATCTATCTATCTATCTATCTATCGCCCTCACTCTATCTATCTATCGCCCTCACTCTATCTATCTATCGCCCTCACTCTATCTATCTATCGCCCTCACTCTATCTATCTATCGCCCTCACTCTATCTATCTATCGCCCTCACTCTATCTGTCTGTCTATCTATCTATCGCCCTTACTCTATCTGTCTGTCTATCTATCTATCGCCCTTACTCTATCTGTCTGTCTATCTATCTATCGCCCTTACTCTATCTGTCTATCGCCCTTACTCTATCTGTCTATCTATCTATCGCCCTTACTCTATCTGTCTATCGCCCTTACTCTATCTGTCTATCTATCTATCGCCCTTACTCTATCTGTCTGTCTATCTATCTATCGCCCTTACTCTATCTGTCTATCGCCCTTACTCTATCTGTCTATCTATCTATCGCCCTTACTCTATCTGTCTATCGCCCTTACTCTATCTGTCTATCTATCTATCGCCCTTACTCTATCTGTCTATCTATCTATCGCCCTTACTCTATCTGTCTGTCTGTCTATCTATCTATCGCCCTTACTCTATCTGTCTGTCTATCTATCTATCGCCCTTACTCTATCTGTCTGTCTATCTATCTATCGCCCTTACTCTATCTGTCTGTCTATCTATCTATCGCCCTTACTCTGTCTATCTGTCTATCTATCTATCACCCTTACTCTATCTATCGCCCTTACTCTATCTATCGCCCTTACTCTATCTATCGCCCTTACTCTATCTATCTATCTATCTATCTATCTATCTATCTATCTATCTATCTATCTATCTATCGCCCTTACTCTATCTGTCTATCGCCCTTACTCTATCTGTCTGTCTATCTATCTATCGCCCTTACTCTATCTGTCTGTCTATCTATCGCCCTTACACTATCTGTCTGTCTATCTATCTATCGCCCTTACTCTATCTGTCTGTCTATCTATCTATCGCCCTTACTCTATCTGTCTGTCTATCTATCTATCGCCCTTACTCTATCTGTCTGTCTATCTATCTATCGCCCTTACTCTATCTGTCTGTCTATCTATCTATCGCCCTTACTCTATCTATCGCATCAGCACAGCATCACTCAGGGGCACCACAACATCACTATGCGCTACCACAGCATCACTGAACACCACAGCATCACTCGTCGCCACCACAACATCACTCGGCGCCACCACAGCATCAATCTGTGCAACCATTCAACAACAAGTGCTTCAAATATGTTCTCTCAATGTTTCAAGCTTTATTACAAATGTCACAAAAAGATTTTACTATTTCACTTCTGTTCTTGGATTTTCGTCACAATAAAATACATTGAACATAATCTTCACAAAAATTATTTACAAAAAGCTATTGCCATTATAAATTACAATAGCTTTTATTTAAATATTAATTATTAAAAAAATAAAAGCCATTGTTATTTGTAATATCAATACATCTAAGTCACGTAACTACAACACATATTTCATTACAAATGCTATAGGTGTCACATTTCCAAAAGTTAAAACTATTGGCATTGTAAATGACAAAGCTATTAATTTAGCTATTTTCAAAACCAACACATAAATGAAAAATTTGTCATTTACAATACCAATAGCTCAAACTTTCCTAATGCGAGACCTATTGCATTGCAAATGCTTGTTAGGTCTATCGCCTAGCGTTGCAGTGTGTAGCAATTCTCGCACATCGAGTGACCTCTTGTAGGGGGTTTGGAAACTGACCTAGGACTCGCACACGCTTCTGCGTGTGCTTTTCCTTTTGGGCCTCGCTATTGGTCTTAACGTGCGTCTTTTTTTTACAAAGACAGCACGCAATTGGCCAAAGGTGGGAGCATTGCTCCGCCCATGGCCTATTGGTGTCTGTTATGCGCAGCAGCAGCATATGTTTCCAATCATCGTGCCCAGACATGGGCGGGGTAATTGAAAACATATGCTGCGGCTCGCAACCGCGCGCGCACACCAGCAGCTCCCGCGTACTATTCGCAGGCTTGTTGTGGTAGCGTTCGAGATCTGCTCACGAAACAGAAAATCTAAAATTGAAGGATGAATTCATATTGAATATTGTAGGACTCACTGTGAATCTACAACAGCAGGTAAGCTGGCGAGCTCCGCTGGTAATTTGTTAGTGATTCTGGTTGAGTTGCTCCTACTTATGAGTAGTAACCGTAGATTTAAACCTCTGCACTTCAGTGATGTGAAACCAGCACAGGCAGGCACTTTAACAACCTTGACATCTACTGGGGTTAGGATGCAAACCAGAAATGTCTTTTTCCAGCCACAATTAGAGGGAAGTTCGTGACACAGTGGGCAGTGACCAATGGACTATGAAACGACAGTCCAGGTGACTCATGATCTTCAATGTAATTTCCTTCCTGCAGAGAAGTTTTTTTCCTTCTGGATTAGGCGTGACAACAACCATTTCTTGACTGTGAAGACCACATCGTCTTTTATCATGAACACAGTAAGCCAGACACACAAATACAGCTCAGGCAGCTCTCAACCTTCTTTTCACTTTAACACTGTAAGGGATGGTCCTGGCACTTTAAATCACTGGATACAAAACATTTCTTGTATATCGCCAAGAAGTAGCCAAATACAAACAACCATGCAAAAACAGTACAATTGCTTATATTAAGGAGGGTAAAATAATGTACATTTATCGACATGTACTTACTCACAAAACAAAAGCAGTTTCCACCTCCCCACAAAACAATTCTATGGCGAATCGACTGGCAGCACATATGGTACAACTTGCATTACAATGGCTTACAGAGTTACCTTTTTTTCGTTTTTCAAGTCATACCGAGCTCAAACACTTTACAACTTTCTCAAGGGGAGAATGTACGCAGTGGCTTTAACGAGAAGCCTTGGAGTGTAAAGCAATGTGCGCGCTTACAATCTAAACAACAGATGTGCTGCCATGTTGTGCGGTCCCAAAACTGCAGGCAACAGCTTAGACGTGGGAAGCAGGGGCTTGGAAGGCCTAAAGCTGGTCAGTCAGGCCGGGTAGAGGAGCAAACTCGTTTATTTCAGTGCAAGTGTTTTCATGCAGTGAGTCAAAGCTCAATTGTTCTAGCTCCTTTACACAGGTAAAATAAGAGAAAAGGTTTGATAATCTTCCTTCACTTGCCCTAATATAATACCAAGGACAGGTACACTGGAGAGCTAGGCAGTAATAGTTCTAAAAAGGATGCGACTACAATATAAATGATCTATTTTCAGATCTCTTCCATTAACACTGCAATTAATGCACGTAATGACATACAAAACCCATGGGTTATCGCTCGGGAGCAGAGGAATGCACAGGAAGTCTTCTCGCGCCACGCAGACAGATTCCCATTCTAGTCAAGAGGCCCATGTCATGTAACATTGCTCAGCACTGAAAACGAAAGGATAAAAATCCCTGACTATTTGGGATGCTAACATCTCCATTTTTAGGTGGAGCATAGCGGCAGGGCGCATGCACTGCTCGCTCTGCAAGGCACGCTGTATTAGAGTATGCAGAGGACGCCCGCCCACTCTCCGCCCATATTTGTCATTGGCTTGTGTCATTGTCTTCGTAAATGCGGGCTTAGGATTCGTAAATAGGCTTGTTAGTCCCTCCTTAGTACCGGCTTGTCTGCATTTGTTACCTCCCTAGCGTCTCGAGCTTTGACTGGTGGTCTTACACGGTCTGCTTTATGAGTTGGTGAGCACTATTTACTTTAATGCTCTTCCCCTATTCCACCCATGGCATCCCAGCGCCCTCCCACTTTTATATTAGTAAAGTGCCTATTTAATTTACAGCGCGGTCTGCTTCAACTATAGCCGCCGTGCTTATTTATTTATTTTACGGCGCGGTCTGAACTTGCTCCTTCTAGAATGTCTTATTTACTTAATTATTTTAAAAGCACAGCACGCAATCATATTCTTGAGCAGCGAGTGTAAAGTTAAGCGCCTAAAGACTGGCCGTTAATCCTGCTTGAAGGGGGATGGGCAAAGAGCGCTTGTTCTTTGTGTTGCTCAGTAAGATCCCAAACTGCTGACCGTGTGCTTTGAAGAAGGTTTAGTGATTTGCTACATTTATATAGTGCCTTATACTAGGCAGTCAGCCTGTATGTAATTGTCGGTAGATAGAGCTTGTCACCATTAGCTGGAACATGTTGACCTATATGATGACAGGCTGAAGGTCTAATCTTCTTTCGGAGATTTATTGATGATATTTTCTTGATTTGGAAAAAATCTGAAACATCACTCACTAAAAACATACAGATACTAAACACCAAGGACCCGAGGATCCAATTTACACACACAATTCAAACAAGCATTTGCAATGCAATAGGTCTCACATTTGAGAGAGTTTGAGCTATTGTCATTGTAAATGACAGTGCCTTTCATTTATGTTTTGAAAACCTGCAAGCGGTGCCTAAACACACACTTTGTACTTATAATCGTTGCTTACGAGAAGTAAGGCTGGCAGTAAGAGAGGCGCAGTTACTGCCAGCCTTGCTTCTCGTAAGCAACAACTATTAGTACAAAGTGCATGTTTAGGCACCGCTTGCAGGTTTTCAAAACATAAATAAAAGGCACTGTCATTTACAATGCCAATAGCTCAAACGCTCTCAAATGCGAGACCTATTGCATTGCATATGCTTGTTTGTTTTTTGCATGCATTGCTGCTATCCATGATGTACCTGGTTTGTGCGAGGGAAGCTTCTGTTGCGTTTTTTGCTGTACATATTGTGTGTTTGTAGTAATAACAGTAGTAACTGTTCACTGCACTAGTGAAGCTTTTTACAGGTGCTTGTGCAGGACGCATTGTTAGCTGACTTTACATTTATTATGTTCAGGGTTTCATGAAAGCATGTGCCCTTGAGTATCATATTTGTCCTCCTCTCGTTTAGCTCCAAAGAATGCCACTTTCCTTAACGTGTTAATCTGACCCTACTCGAACCTTTTAGCAAGTTACACAACGTGTGGAGTGAGAAAGACAATTTTATATTTCACTGAACGATGCTTGGCATGAAAAAATGTTTGAAGGCCACTGCCATAACAGGTCAACAGTGGTTGGTACCCCTAGTCTTTATTCGGCAGGGGGGGGATCTTGAATCACATGCATGGTATTTTCATAAAGCCGAGCAAAACCTCATAGTGTTATATTGTCCATAGTGCTGACTTAACAGAAAATATATTGGTTAGCCCACAGCAGGTATATTAACATTTAGGGAATTTTCTGTGCCCAGAAGGTACCACCACATTCTGGATTTCGGTGTAAAACTTATTTTCAGTTTTCTCCCACCTGTTAAGAAAGGTCCTTTTATTCTCAAAAGATAAAGCCCTGATTGAACTTCAAAAGTTAACGAGTGCTGTATATTGGGTTTTGATTTCTAAATTATTCCACATCATAGATTATACCCTGTCTGCACACCTTCTTTTCCTAAAGACAATAAAGTTCCCAAAGGGAGTATTTTGGTTACCTAATTGAAGTGCAACTTTGTCTCCTAATAAATCAGTGTTAAACTACTGTTGAGTAATCTGACAGCCAAAGAAATGCCTTGCACAAGAGGATCAGAATGGCACACTTTTCTTTTTTTCAGCAATATTTTATTTGTAATTTTGGGTTGGCAGCCTCAGTGAATTTATTTTTATTCTTAGTCTGAATGGAAAGTTATTGTTCTCAACCAGTCGATGATTTTGGCTATAGCAATGGTTTTGGAAACCTGGCAGAAGTGGTAAAAGTTCAGGAAGCCTTATTAATGTGTGCCATTATGATGACAAACCTTTATTAGGGTGTCTGGGATGTTTTAGTTAAGTTAGGTGTGGATAATTGAGACAAGTGTTCGGTCATCCACATAGGAAGTGTCTTCTGGGTATTTGACAGTTGTTGGGACAGTTGTTTTCACTTTGTAGTGTTTTTATGAGCTCTTATTTAGTGATGTGTCACAATCAGAGGAGTGTGTGATAGATGGGTTTATGGTGGTGTTATTCTACGCAATATGTTTCATTAATACATATGTTATCTTATTGCAGAGCTCTTGCAGATAGGGCTGAATTTGTCGAGATTAGGAGTTTGCGAATTATTTTTGAGCTACTTAGCTTTTTGTTAGATTGTCGTCTCCGTGCCTGTGACCTTTCTGGACTTCTGTGTTTTAGCTAGCTTTGTTGTTGTTTTGCTGCTTTGCTATGTTTAAGTCTCTCATCTACTCACTCGACAAATGGCCATATTTCTTCTTTGTCGTAATTTAAGGAATGGGTGAACCAAATATTTGCTCTTTTGATGACATATTTGTTTTTAAGGGTTAAATAACAGTCATTGACAGAAATTAACTTCAACATGTTTATTTTTAGCTTTCTGACTGAGGCTAAGCTTGTATCCAGCAGTGAGTGAGTTGGGCCTGCCTGAGTGTGAAATCTAAGCATTGCAGATTTGTGATGAAAATATTAACTTTGAGGTATTGGAGGGACATTGAATTCACAGATGATGATTTTTAGCAGAGTAGTGATTTTTAGGAGGGAGCTCAGTGATGAGCTACTCTCGTACAGCAAAAGACTTTGGAGCCTGTACCAGGCACATTCCAGGCCCTATTGGGTTGATGAAGCAAGATCAGACTTGACTGAAGAGTAGTAATGCATCTGTAGTTCGCAGCTTCACGAATTTGGTCACGCGATACTTGCATGTGGGCTCTTTCAAGGGCCTTAATAACTACCGCTTTTCTCACTCATCACTTGTCTGACAGAGGAATGCTGAAGGAGAGTCTCCTGGTGCTCGGCTGCAGGATGAGAAGTTGAAGGTGGTGTCGATGAGGTCACGTGAAGTGACCAAACTTACCCGCGCTGCCGCTAGAGGGATATAGCTCCTGTAAACAAGTTTGACGTTCTTCCCAGTGCTGGTGTATGATTTGCACAGAGATAGTTTTCCCTGTCTGGAGTCGGATGTTTAAGGCTGGTTTGGCAGGTTTGTTCTAAGAGGAGTGCAGTGCAAGCTTGCATTCCTCAGTGACTTCCCATAGCAGTTGTTTTGGTTGCGCAGTTAAATCTTCAAAGTGTGAGATTGAAAATGACTTGCAGTTTTCGAAAATGTCCGACAAAGCTTCAGCACCTAATAGAAAGTGATGTATCGCTCACACTGTGGGGATCTTGTAGGTGTTCACTAATCATTTCTAATGCATGTATCGCACTTCCCTGCAAACTTACCTGAATGACCCTTGTGTGACAGGTGCAGAAACTGTGGAAAGCTGCACAGTGGCTGTTGCGCTGACAAAGAAATACTTTTCATAGAAGATGAGTTTTCATCCAAAGAAACAAGTCGCACTAAAAGCGATCGCGAAAGTGATCGCTATTGTAAAAAACACGCCCGCGAGTGGTACACGCATGCGCGCCACAGCTAACATTTGCTTTCAATTATCGCGCCCGTGTCTGGGCATGATAATGGAAACCACATGGCCTTTGGTGCGCGTAACAGACACCAATAGACCATTGGCCGAGCAATGCGCCTGCCTTTGGACTATTGCGTGGTGTCTTTCAGAAACCCATGCGTGCAAAGGCCAATCACGGAAGCCAAAAGGAAAAGCACATGCACAAGCGTGTGCAATTCCAGGCTCTGTTTGGAACCCCACACAAAAGGACTCTCGCTGCGCGAGCCCTAAAAAGAGGACTTGCATTTTTGGACATCTGGATAGAATTGAATTCCAATCAAATTATCACACGCATTTTTAAAAACCCACGGACAGGAATAACTCACTATTATTTGGAAGCTTCAACCCGCCATCCCTAGTGAGGAAATTACCATTTTTCCCATTTTTAAGAACTCCGCGGATATCAGACATGGGGACTAAAACTACAAAAGTTGAATTACATAGCAAGAGGTTATCCCCAAGAATTGCTAGAGAAACATATATCCCGTGCACTGTTGGTCACCAGAGAGGGCCTATTACATAAGAAACCTAAAAAGGAGTCTCTCAGAATGGTCTTAATTTCAAAATATTCCACAGCTTCAAAGGAGATCAAAACCAGTATCTGTAAACGTTGGGAACTACTGGAATCGGAACCAGACTTTATTGGATTGTTTCAAGAATAGCCATTCTTAGCATATACAAGAGTGCAAAATTTGAAGGAAGCAAGAGAAGAGAAGTAGAATTAAGTCTCTAGTAGGAAACGGTGGAACCAAGAAAAGTTGGAACTGCATCCATTGTAATAATGTCATACAGGGAGAAACACTGTTACATCCCAGGACAGGTGAACAGATAAGATTAACGCAGAGCACGGATTGCAATTCCCATAACGTCATCTACATGATTAAATGCCCCTGCTGACCACTGTACGTCGGCAAAACTGAGAGGAAAATGAAAATGTGTTTAACAGAGCATAAAAGTAAAATTGGAAACAAAAACATTAACTCTACTCTAGCAAGACACTGAGAACAAAGCTGACACACCATTGCACAAATAACATTTTAAATAATTGAACAAGTACCTATCCAGCAAGGAATTGACAATTCCAAGAAACTCTTGCAGGGAGCAGTATTCTGGATAAGAAGATTAAATACTCTAGCACTGAAAGTTCTTAAAGATAAATTTGAAATGGCATGCTTCCTATAATTCAATTTACTGCATAGAGAGATCTTAAATACACTTAGCCACACGTCTAGCACATCCATGTACTGAGATGGTGGAGCATTTATCATCATTTCTTTTAGCGATAGCATCATGAATTAAGTGGTTATTTCATGTATAATGTGAACTGGGTCCTTATGACAACTAAAATATGATGTCATTTTTATAAGAAATGTGTATTTGTTGACACCAACATGCAATTATTTATTTTATTTATTTGTAATGCGCAACAGCTACCCACAGTTGGTTTCCCGGCGCAAGGGAAAGACTGAAGAAGAAAAGGACATGCAGCAATACCATAGGACAATAGCGGTAACTCAAATTTTTATTGAAAAAGTATAGTTTTCAGTTTTTTCCGGAAACTAAAAAGGTTGGTTCCCTCCCTGCCCTGTTTGATTTTGAAAAGATATCACAGGGCTTTAAATTTTATACGGCTAGAGACCCTAAGCCAGTGTAAATCTCGGAGAGCTTGAGAGGCCGATGTTTTCCTCGGAATGTTAAGAAGAAGTCGGGCCGACAAATTTTGTACAACCTGAAGCTTGTTGATGGTTGCTACGTCTGCACCGAGATAGAGGACATTTCCATAGTCCAGGCGAGATGTTACTAACGCCTGGACTACGGTTCTCCTGGTGGCATGGGGCAGCATCCATAGAATTTTCTGGAGCCAGCGCAGGGTTGCAAAGCAGATGGCGGCCACCTTAGTGGCCTGCTGCCTCATGTAGAGTTTATCATCTATAAGGAAGCCGAGGGTCCGAACCACAGTTGTTGGCTGGGGAAGGGATCCCATATCACTGGGCCAATGTTGTGGGCCCCAGAGATCTTTATGCTTCCCCAGAATAACAACTTCGGTTTTATCACCGTTTAGCTTGAGCAGATGCCTCTGCATCCACTCAGCCATACGAGACAATCCGGACTTCAGGGTCGATGCATTGTTACTCTCACTGCTGGAAAGGGAGAAAACCACTTGGGTATCATCGGCGTATGAAAAAATAGTCAGCCCCGCATCCTCTGCGATGGTAGCCAAGGGTCTAACATAAATGTTAAATAATAGGGGGCTGAGTAAAAAAGCAAGTAAAAAACGAGGGTAAAGAATCACAAGGAGGTAGAAAAGAAGGGGGCACACATGAAGGATGAAAGGGACAGAATCAGTTAAAGGAGTAAAGTCAAAGATGATAGAAGAAGGTAGCAAGCGAAATAAGGACTGAAGAAAGGATACAAATAGGGAGAGAGGAAATTATGCCAGGAAGAGTGAGGGAAGGAAGGAGGGAATGTAGAAAGAAAATGGGAATTAAAAGGATGAAAGAAGGAGAATGGAAGGAAGAACATAAGGCATAGGAGGAGGGAAAGAAGGGAGATGGAAGGAAAGAAAGTTGGAAACATTAAAAGAGAAAGAAATGAGTGGGAGAAAAGGAAGGAGGGAGGGGAAAGTTTGTCTTCTGTAGTAGGCTCGGTGCGTTACATCCAGATATGCCTGCAATTAGTCAGTTTTATGAGTGTCTGGGTGTCCTTCACAAACAACTCACGTAAAGCAAAAGAGTGAGTTTGTGGCGCGGTGACACACTCAAAGAAAGGACTTTAGCATGTTCCAGCATGATTGCATCTTTTCTATTACGTCTTTGATTGACAGCATCGACAAGAGCTGTCCCCTTTCATCAGCTTTTAAATAAACGGGGTGTATGCATCTGCTTTTTTGTGCCTGCCCCGGAGGGCGCTTTTGCAGGAGACTGCAGGCCGAGCGCGCAGGGAGAGTGCCTATAAAAACGCCTCCCTCCGCAGCAGATAACGAGCACTGGTAAATTGGGGCCACCGGCTGCACTTCTGCCTCCACGTGCCTCAAAGTGCCTCAAAGCAGGACTACAACAGGAGCAGAGGAGAGACAGGCTCCTCCAGTGGAGTAAATCACAGCCTGCCGGCGCGGGAAGGCGAGCCTCCGCAGTGCTGCTGACAGCCCGAGCTCGGAGGCATGGCGTTCTTCAAGCAGCCTGAGTTTGGATCAAGACCATGAAGATACTGCTGCCTCTCGGCACAAGTGAATAATTCTGTATTCAACTATCACTGCTCGAGCCGTGTCATCTCACAGGTGGCGGCAAGCAGTGCTAACACATGCCCTGTTAACTGGCAGTTCAAGGTGCTGGTCATAATTGAATGCTATGCGATTGTCAGTGTATTATTGTTCACCAAGTCTTTCTTCAAATACATTTGTTTTAACAGCGGGTGCAGGACATGGAAAGCGCGTGGCCGTGCGACGGCGCACAGGAGGGGTTTCTGTTGTGTGGACGCGGGCGGGGCGAGGGGGTTAGTATAATGCATTAACGCCTGAAAGATCAATGTAGGAGAAAGGAGATGAAGGGAAAGACACTGTGCAAAAGGTGAAGGGTGAGCTAAAACGAGACTGCTAAAAAAAAAGCAACAAAAACGGGCTCGAAACAGCGTAGTGGGCGTGCATGAGACGCAGCGTGAGCATCAGCTGAAGATCGCCGGGAGAAGACACCGAGTCTGCCTGCTGCCGTGACTGCCCCACTGCAGAGGGAAAGAGCCCGGTGAGTGGGGGTAGAGGGGGGGCGGGAAAGAGTGAGGCTGTGTGTGTGTGTGTGTGTGTGTGTGTGTGTGTTTTTTTGCGTTTGCGCGTCTGTCTCTGTATGTGTGCTGCCTTCGGCCGGCTTGCTAAGCGCGTCCACAAAGCCTGGTCGGCTCGTGCACCACTCTGTGTCCCTTGAGGAGCAACTCTGCTGCAATAGGTCTCAAAGCCGAGACCTAAAAAAAAGGGAAAATAAGGAAGAAAAACCCCGTAAAAGTTCGAAAGAGGAAAACCAAATAAGAAGTGACAGCTGTGACCGTGCTCCGAAATCCAAGACAGTGCAACACAGGTGTTAAATAAACGTATCCAAGACAGTGCAACACATAAGTGTTAGATAAACGTATACCTTAATAGTAAAATGGTAAAGATGGGTAAGTATGTTGTTTGAATCCCTAGGTTGTTCGGGACAAACCGCAATGGCAGTAGTCCAGCCTTCTGGTTATATATCCAGTTACAACTGTCAATGTAGAATAAGACTCTATTATTAAAAAAAGTGTAACGTATTATAAGGTCAGTTGTCTCAAAGACCTTGGATAATTCAACAGTATTTGGGCTTCGGCATTAAATTCTACTGCTACTTCATATATGAGTGGCAGATTGCCCGTAATCCTAATATGTAAAACCAAATTAAAACCAAATACATAGTGTTACAAAGGTTGTCCCATAAGGACATATGTCAACTGTGCTTCCAATCCTTACATTGTAAATAACACATCCATATGAGGTGTTGTTTTCATATAGATAATCTAATATAAATATAGTAAACCTTCGGAACACTTTAAACCAATGTGTCCTCCTACGAAGACTGCGCATGTTGAATATTGTTTTTTTTTTTTTGGTTGGCCCAATTTTCACGAACATGTACAAATACGTAATCTAAAATCAAAAAGATAGACCTGTGAAATATGGGGACAAGTAAAAAAAAGCTCTACACTGTCATGTAGACATATTGAGGTGTAACCTTCAATATCAAATTTAAAAAATGAGGGCGATCATGATGCTCATTATATGCTAAACACGTCAATCCTAACTTGTAAATAGTAGAAAGTCAAAACGCTTGTTGAAATAAGTCAAAAATCAGAAGCAATGTTTATGCACTTGTCGGTACAGCATAAGTAGTTACAGCTGTACTATATTATAAGAATTTTATAAAGCACGCGAACTAGACCTGTGTGAAGCAAAAAATAAGCAAAGAACCCGTCAGGTTATCTCCAACCCTGTGAATACATTCTAGCCATAGAGTTCCGAAACACCGGCTCTCACAACCCCCTTTATTGTCCAGGTTGCTGGGACTGGTACGTCAAAGAAAGACTATTGCTGTTGTTCACATAACATGCCTTATTGGTTGCAGGCTCTTATATTTAATAATGTAACCAGTATTTTCCAGTACAGTAAAAGATTGACACTAGTCATCACTATCAGGTCAGAAGCAGTGCCCCCAATTAAAAAATGGAGAATGTAATGGCCACCAGCACCCATATGAAATGGTCATATCAATACACACATACAGTCTATGTAGCGTGTATTCGTTTGTCCTATACTTTACATCATTATAATCTGTGTCATAGACATCCACATAGAACAGCTAAAACCAAAGTAATCTTACCGGTCATGTGATAACGGGTCACGCTATGTCTGGAGAAAGTCCTACAGTTATCCGTTCCACACCCCGGAATAAATACTCCCAGCGGCATTGCTCGTTCAAATCGAGCAGGTAGTGGAAATAAAGAGCGAATCTGAATGCAAGATGTCTTAGCAAAATAAGTCTGCACCATCTTGAACGAGCAGATCCCCATTTATTTTGCAATTCTGTGATGTTACTAATACTAGAATTAGCTATGAAAACGGCATCTGACAACCCTAGAGGGGGTGAAATGGTGCATAGCATATGTGAACTAGAGGCTATTTGGATTAACAAATCGCCCCCAAAAACCTGACCAGGAGGGAGGGCCCAAAGACAACTCACAAACTAAAACTGGGTACAAAGGTAAGAATTGGAATGCCACCAGGTTATGGTGTCACAACTGGTGTTACAACTGCCAAAAGGCAAGACACTACACCAAGGACCCTAGATGTCCTAAATAAAGATTACAGCCTCCAGTGTAGCTCCAGGGGTTGCCAGTGTACCTTTAGAGGGTGATTCCTTAGATTAGGAAGACCTCATAGCCTTCAGCTGGAAAATGGGCCCAAAAGGTGAGTTGGAGATTCCAGAGTGGAGAGGACACTTCCACCACCTACTGGTTAATGGAATCCCAGTCGTTGCCCTGAGAGATACCTGTGCCAGCAGCTAACAAGAGGAAGACACCCACTGACTTAGCCCCTCCCCTATTGACCTGTCTCCACTTCGAACCTGCTCCTGTGAAATCCCGGTGTGTCCTGTAGCCAGCAACCTGAAAACCCCGGAGGACCTGCCTGCCTTCAACCACAAAGACTTTGTCTGCAGTAAACATCAGATTTGTTCATCTGCAACCTCTGGCCTTGGCTGGAAATCGTGAATCCGCACCACTCTGCAACCACCGTCCAGGACCCGAGCTCGAGTTGGAAAACACCACGAGGAGGTCACCCTTGCGATCCTGACCTGAGATCCAGCGACCCATGATCTACCTCAAGCCTCTAGCCGACGCCTGCAGTCTAAATCCAGAAGGCCCCCTAACCGCGACCAGGTAAGAAAATCCGACCCCAAAAGGCACCCTTGCACCAGACGCCCCACAGCCTTGTTTGCATAAACCGACCGTGCCTAACCAACCCCTAACTTCCCAACCTACCTCTCGAATTGGTGGTTGCACCAGAAGACCTTTGTCCCCAAGCCTGTAGTGTCTCTACAAACTGGAGCTCCTCCATTGAAAACAGGGCCCGATGTCAAAATAGCACCCTTTACCTGGCTGCCCTAGTGCCGCTGAGGGCGCACCTTTGGTGCTAAATTGTTTCCCCATTTGCCCTGAGCTAAAGTCTAGGAGCTTTGCTCCCACAACCAAGTGCCCTGCTAGTCCGCAGCCACCATCAAGAGGCCCTCTATCCCCGATTGGATACCATTGGGCCTCAGCACTCTGCACCCGGCCGCCCTAGTGCCGCTGAGGGTGTAACTAGAGTGCATCCTTGACCCTGGGAACCCCTGAGTCTAACCCCAGAACCTCCAGTCCCACTACAAAATACTTACCTCAATACCCTTAACACTATGTTCGAGGCATGTGGGCTGCTGAATTCATATCTTAGCATAGATCGCTGCCTAGTGTTGGGTCTGGATGTTTGCACTTTGTTGTCCCAGAAGAGTCTTCGAAGTATCACGAGATAGGTGACTCCTCCCCTGGACTACAGTGCGCATGGGCATCTTCTCCATCCTCAGATTGTTTTTTTCAGCCATTGGTTTCGGATGCTATTCCTCAACTCCAACTTCGGAACCGAAACTTTTCAACTTTCTAAGGCCAAAAGGCCTTCTACCTCGACGGTATTGTTCTTGTTCGGTAAACCTTCACTCGATAACACTTTCCATCTCGATCCGGTCATCGACGCGGGCCGTTGGGCCTTTTCGACGCCACGTGGGCCTGCTGCCGATGGAAAGGACTCCGTTTAAAAGGTGCCCACAATGTCACTCCAAATTCCCACATACTGCTAAACATACAGTATGCAACAAGTGCCTCTCTCCCGAGCACACCGAGGAAGACTGTCCAGCTTGTGCTCAGTTCCGGTCCAAGAATACTATCCGGAACCGAAGGGCTGCTAGACAAGAGATGCAGCGGCAGACATCGGAACCTGAGAACATTTTCGAAGACGAACATGACCTCCCAGAAGTGGCGGACTCCGACCTAGAAATCGTCACCGTAGAGGACCAGTCGGACTCCGATGACCAGATCACACCGGGGAAAACCGTGAGTACCACGCCCCCATCCCCGCTTCCATCTCAAGACAAGGCTCCGGTCGAAGCATTGCCTATAGGCCTTAGCCAAGATCAACAAACTCCGCCTTCCGGCTCGGCTCCGAAGACAAAACCCAAGCCTTCCGATACCCCAGGAACGAGCTACACTCTTCCCAAAAAGGCAGCCGAACCGAAAAAGGTCGTTGAGCCAAAGACACTGGTTGACACAAAAAAGGGCATAGAAACAAAAAAGGTCGTCGATCCCAAAAGACTAGTCAGCCCGACAACGGCCGCCGAGCCGAAAAAGAGTTTAGAGCGACAAAAAACAAGTCACACCAAAAATTCCGTCGACACGAAGAAGGCTGTCGACTCTACAAAACAACTGGTCTATCTGAAAAAGGTTATCGAACCGAAAACACTAGTCGATCCGAAAAAGGTTATCGAACCGAAAACACCGGTCGATCCGGAAAAGGTTATCGAACTGAAAAAACAGGTCGATCCGAAAAAGGTCATCGAACCAAAGAAGGTCGTCAAACCAAAGAAGGCAGTAGAGCCAACAAAAGACGTCGACCCGAAAAAGGTCACCGACCCGAAAAAAGGAGTCTAGCCGAAAAAAGCTCAACAGCCAAAGGCCCTCGAGCCCTAGACTCATCACAAATAAGTTACTAAGCCAAAATCATCGGCGCCAAAACCACGGACAGTTGAGGAAGAACTTTCCCATACTCATCCAGAGATTGAAGAACAGCCTAAACTGTATATAGCACAGGTAACCGTTTACCACAGGTAGAAGAGACCTTTGGACACTGACACTTCTTCCCCTGTTCCTCCTAAAAAGAAAGACTTTGCAACATCTCCCTCAAGGCCTTTCCAATCCTCCTCCTTTCTTTCCTGACATGCCTTAAGTGCCTTACTCCCCCTCAAATTATGATGAGACAGAAAACATAGGGGAAAATCCTCAAGATAACTTTGTAGAACTTGAGGATCAGGATATACAAGATAACACATGGGATGACCAGAATGATCCTTATGATACATACAACCCACAACCCATCCCCGACTCCTATACATATCCTACAAAGCTGTCGCCTACTGACAACACCATTGTCTTTAACCAACTGGTGGATAGGGCAGCTAAATATCATAATGTAGACATGCACACTGACCCAATAGAAGAGGATTTCCTATTTGACACTTTACCAACTTCAGAGAAAAGTGTACGCACACTTCCTATGTTAAAAGAGGTACTAAAACATGCACCACACATTTAAAGATCCAGCCAGAGCGCGTGTCCTCAATCCCAGAATTGAGAAAAAGTATAAAGCAGCCCCTACAGACCCTTCTTATATTAGCCCCTTCAGTGCTGATGACAAAGCCAGCTCGTCATGGGTTTTACCTGCGCTGTGCTTATGACGAGCTGGCTTTGTCATGAACAATGGGCATGTCAAGAATGCAGCACCGGACGGGAAAACACCTTAGCAGCCAAGGTGTTAAGTCACAGTTGCCTTTAGACTCATTAGTGGTAGCAAATGCTCGAAAGCGAGCTAATTCACAAACAGGAGATGCTCCCCCTCCTGACAAAGAGTCAAAGATACTAGAAGCCTCAGGCAAGAGTGGCATCTCAAGCAGCAAATACTTGGAGAATTGCAAACACACAGGCTCTATTAGCACGATACGATAGAGCACATTATGACCAGTTAGAGGGTTTACTACAACACCTGCCAGAACGCTTTAAAACTAAAGCGAACGTCCCAATACAGGAAGGCAATTTTATCACAAATGCTTCCATTAAATGTGCACTTGACGCAGCTGACACAGCAGCCAGGTCCATCAACACGAGCGTATTACTACGCCGGCATGCGTGGCTACGCATCTCCGGATTTAAGAATGAAGTGCAATCAACCATCCTCAACCAGCTAGTTAACCAAGACTTTCTGTTTGACCCTGCAGTAGATACCATCTTGGAGAAGATGAAAAAAGATACCGATACTGCTAAGTCTATGGGCGCACTTCAGTTTCAACAATCTAGAAGTTCCTTTCGCTGATCCTCCTTTCGAGGCTCAAGTAGAGGCAACACATCCCAAACTTCCTCTACATTCAAAAGCAATACCCAGAGCACCTTTAATAAAGGTTCCAACAGAGGAGGTTATAGGGGCAATAATAACAAGGGCAGAAGACGTGGCTGCAACAACATCAGAGCCTCCACCGCCACTAAACAGGGACTTGCTCACACTCCCTCCAGACCATTCAACACCGGTCGGAGGAAGACTAACACAATTCCTACCAGTCTGGAACGCAATTACCACAGACAGGTGGGTGAGACAAATTATCCAGTATGGTTATTGCCTGGAACTCATTTCTACTCTACCCAACATACCACCCAAACACCGTCATATGTCCGAAGCACATCACCCTGTTACAACAAGAGGTGACAGCCATGCTAGAAAAGGGAGCCATAGAGCCAGTCCCTTTTCAACACCAGGGGACCGGAGTATACTCCCTATACTTCCTTATTCCCAAAAAGTACGGGTCCCTCAGACCAATATTGGACCTCAGACCTCCGAACCAATACATACTCTCAGAGCATTTCCATATGATCACTCTACAACAAGTACTCCCGTTACTCAAACAAGGCGACTTCCTCGCTACATTAGACCTCCAGGATGTATATTTTCACATACCCATACATCCAACTCACAGGAAATACCTCAGGTTCACAATAGAAGGTCGCCACTATCCATTCAATCAATCAATCAATCAGTGACACTTATAAAGCGCGCTACATACCCGTGGGGTCTCAAGGCGCTGGGGGGGGGGGGAGCCGCTACTGCTCGAACAGCCAGGTCTTCAGCTTCTTCCTGAAGGAGAGGTGGTCTTGGGTCAGGCGCAGGTCGGTCGGGAGGGAGTTCCAGGTCTTGGCGGCCAGGTGGGAGAAGGACCTTCCTCCTGTAGTCGCTCTTCGGATGCGGGGGACGGCGGCGAGGGCGTGGTTGGCTGATCGGAGGTGGCGTTTGGGAGCGTAGAAGTTGACTCGGCTGTTGAGGTAGCTCGGGCCTTGGTCGTGTAGGGCTTTGTGTGCGTGGGTGAGGAGGCGGAAGGTGATTCTTTTGTTGACGGGGAGCCAGTGAAGGTCTCGCAGATGTCCGGAGATGTGGCTGGTTCGTGGGATGTCGAGGATGAGTCTGGCTGAGGCGTTCTGGATCCGCTGGAGTCTCTTCTGGAGCTTGGCGGTGGTCCCGGCGTAGAGGGCGTTGCCGTAGTCCAGTCGGCTGGTGACGAGGGCCTGGGTGACGGTCTTCCTGGTCTCGGTGGGGATCCACCAGAAGATCTTCCGTAGCATGCGTAGGATGTTGAAGCATGCCGAGGAGACGTTGTTGACTTGCCTGGTCATGGAGAGGGAGGAGTCCAGGATGAAGCCCAGGTTGCGTGCATGGTCTGTCGGTTTGGGTGCGGTGCCCAGGGCGGGAGGCCACCAGGAGTCGTCCCAGGCGGAGGGAGAGGAGCCCAGGATGAGGACCTCCGTCTTGTCCGAGTTCAGTTTCAGGCGGCTGGTCGTCATCCACTCGGCTACCTCTTTCATCCCTTCGTGCAGGTTGGCTCTGGCGGCGGCGGGGTCGTTGGTCAGGGAGAGGATCAGCTGGGTGTCGTCGGCGTAGGAGATTATGCTGAGGTTGTGTTTGCGTACGATGGCCGCGAGGGGGCTCATGTAGACGTTGAAGAGGGTGGGGCTCAGAGATGATCCTTGGGGGACGCCGCAGATGACTTCGGTGGCCTCTGACTTGTACGGTGGTAGGCGGACTCTCTGTGTTCTCCCGTCGAGGAAGGAGGTGATCCACTCCAGCGCCTTGTCCTGGATTCCGACGTTGCTGAGGCGCCGTTCAAGGTTCTCCCCTTCGGGGTAACTACAGCGCCAAGGGTTTTTACAAAATGCCAAGCAGTAGTAGCACACCTCAGAAGGCAACACATTCATGTGTTCCCCTACCTGGACGATTGGCTCATAAAAGCCAACTCATACGCGCAGTGTGCAAACCACACATCTCAGACAATCCAGCTGCTGCACAGTCTGGGTTTTCCATAATTTACCCAAAATCACATCTGCAACCCTCCCACATACAACAATATCTGGGAGCAACAATAAATACCTCCGTGGCAAAAGCATATCCAAATTCAGCCAGGAAAGCCAACATGCAGTCTCTAATTCAAAGATTTCAACCACAACACTCCCTGCCAGCTTGAGTGTTCATGCAGCTTATAGGCATGATTGCCTCCTGCATATTCATTGTCCCTCATACCCGACTTTAAATGCGTCCATTGCAAGAATGCCTAGCACAGCAGTGGAACCAAGCTCAAGGACAACTAAAAGACCTAGTGTTGGTAGACAGTCGCACCTTACAACTCACTGCAGTGGTGGAACCCACAAAACCTTTCCAAGGGGCGACTGTTCCAAGAGACGGTTCCACAGGTAGTACTAACAGCGGACGCATCACTGACAGGTTGGGGAGCCCACCTACTTCAATACACAGTCCAGGGGCTCTGGACAGTCAAACAGAAGACACTGCATATAAACCACTTAGAGTTGCTAGCAGTATTTCTAGCAATGAAAGCCTTCCAACAAGGCTGTATTAATCCGGACGGACAACATGACCGCCATGTACTACATCCAGAAACAGGGAGGGACACACTCCGCAGCTGTCTCACCTAGCACAGAGCATATGGAGGTGGACAATTCCCAAAAACATCTTTGTCCTGGCAGAACACCTCCTAGGAATAGACAATCAGATCGCAGATCTACTAAGCAGACACAGCCTAACAAATACACAAATGGGAAATTCACCCTCAAGTCCTCAAACCATTCTTCCAAAAGTGGGGGCATCCAGGGATAGATCTGTTTGCCACAAAAGAAAACTCTAAATGCCAGTCCTTTGCCGCCAGGTTCCTACACCCGTTGTCACAGGGCAATGCAATATGGATGAACTGGTCAGGCAGATTTGCGTACGCTTTTCCGCCTACCCCACTGATTCCATTAGTAGCACGCAAACTAAAGCAAAAGCCCCTCACAATGATCCTGGTTGCTCCCACATGGGCAAGACGGCCATGGTACACGACACTCCTAGAACTCTCAGTAGTTCCACACCAAAGACTGCGCCTATCGCCATAGCTGTTAACTCAGAACCATGGAGAAATCAGGCACCCAGATCCCAATCAGATGAACCTAGCGATCTGGCTCCTGAAGTCTTAGAGTTCGGATATCTTGGCTTGCCTCCAGACTGCATGAACATTATCAAGAAGCAAGACGCCCAACTACTAGAGCATGCTACGCAGCTAAATGGAAAAGATTTGTAATGTACTGTAATAATAACCAAATCAATCCTTTAGATGCCTCCATCCAGAACATAATCTGTTACTTGTTACATCTACAAAGATTCAATCTAGCATACTCTTCCATAAGGCTACACCTTGCTGCTATAGCAGCATATCTCCAAAACAGACAACACCTGTCCCTCCTACCACCTATCAAAGCTTTTATGGAAGGACTTAAAAGAATTATCCCTCCAAGACATCCACCTTCGCCAGTCTGGAACTTAAACGTAGTACTTACCAGACTTATGGGGCCACCTTTCGAACCACTCCATTCGTGTGTATTACAATTCTTAACATGGAAGGTGGCATTTTTAGTTGCCATTACCTCCCTCAGGCGAGTGAGTGAGCTACAAGCACTAACCATTCAAGAACCTTTTATGCAAATACATCGTAATAAGGTAGTGCTCCGTACTAACCCTAAGTTCATGCCAAAAGTTATATCAACGTTCCATCTCAATCAGTCAATAGATTGCCAGTTTTCTTCCAAAACCCGCAGTCCGTGACTGAAAGAGCCCTACACACACTAGATGTAAAAAGAGCTGTTATATTCCGTTGACAGAACTAAAGCTTTCAGAAAGTCAAAACAACTATTTGTTGCTTTTGCCCCACACCTTAAGGGTAACCCTATTTCAAAAACAGGAATAGCCAGATGGATAGTTAAGTTCATTCAGATATGCTATCAAAAGGCTTAGCGCACTCTAACTGTTCCCCCAAAAGCCCACTCAACGCGCAAAATGGGGGCCTCCATGGGTTTCCTAGGAAATATTCCGCTAGAAGACATATGTAGGGCGGCTACATGGTCTACCATACACACTTTCACGAAACACTACTGTTTAGACGTGCAAGCAAGGCAACAAGCTGCTGTAGGCCAGGCTGTCCTTCAAACTCTTTTCCAAACTGCTGCAGCTGGTACAGGTGACCACCACTAGAGGAGATACTGGTATACAGTCTATGCTAAGATATGAATTCAGCAGCCCACATGCCTTGAACGGAAAATGCTACTTACCAGTATGCATCTGTTCTTGGCATGTAGGGCTGCTGACATTCATAACCGCTTAACACTGTCCTCTGATACTGCCATACAGCTCGACCTCACTACCACAAATAGAAAGTAAGGTTCAATCTAACTGTACCTCTGCCTACCTTTGGGGTCCACTGGACTCTGTGCACTCTATACCTCACGTTGGAATAGTATATACAGAGACAGCTTCATACAACTATTAAATGTATTCAAACTTGTTATATTAAAGCTAAAGGAACTTCATACCTCCCAGAGCACATTCTACTTGCAAAATAGGAGCTTCTATGCCCTTACAACATTCTGAAGAAAAAGAGAAACATTCTGAAGAAAAAGAGAAACGCCTACTTCAGGAAAATAAAACGCTCAAAATCAGATTTCTTCAGCCTCCAGCTCGACCAAGCAAAAAACCGTCCGAGAAAACTGTTTGAGCTAATCAGAACACAATCCAAGGAACAACCCCAACCACTCAGCACTGTGCGCGAAGCACCTTCCTGTGAAGACTTCTCTGCTTTCTTTATCCAAAAAACTGACAACATAAAGAGTGATCTCCTCATCGACGCAAGCCTCCACTCCAAACCCCACTGCATAGCACCCACTGAACTAAAAAACAATGCTACATGGTCATCCTTTGGCACCTACTCTGAAGAAGAAATTGGCAAACTGCTCAGCACCTTGAAAACATCCAATCACCTCACGGACCCCCTTCCTGCTAACGCTGTAAAAGACTTTACCCCTTTGCTTCTCCCACTCTGGACTAAAATTATCAACAGCTCACTTCAACAAGGAACCCTACCTGACTCCCTCAAAGTTGGACAAGTCACACCTTTACTAAAGAAACCTACAGCCGACCCCTCTGAGCTGAACAATTACCGTCCCATTACCAATATTCCCACTCTCGCCAAACTGCTGGAAAAATGCGCACAACTACAATTGACTAAACACATTGATCAGTTTGATCTCCTCCACCTTCATCAATCAGGCTTCCGAGCAGGGCACAGTACAGAAACTGCTATGACTCACATAATTGACGACGCACTTCAAATCCTAGATCAAAACGACACCTGCCTCCTCCTCCTTCTTGATCTCTCTTCAGCATTCGACACCGTTAAACATAAGAATTTACTCGAACTATTAAACATAAGAATGGGTATATCTGGAACTGTTCTCAAGTGGTTCACTTCCTTTCTACACAACAGGTCGCAGAAATTCAAGAGCATTAACCTGATGTCCTCGCCAATACCTGTATCGCTAGGCGTCCCCCAAGGATCCTCCCTATCCCCAACTCTGTTCAACCTAGTTATGGAACCTCTCACCACCTTGCTACAAGCATCCAATGTGCACTTTCACATGTACGCCGATGACACCCAACCTTATCTCAAATTACAATCCCCCAAAGACATTCTGCTCCTGAACTCAACGATCAGAAGCACCCAATCCTGGCTTGCCGATAATCATCTCAAACTCAATGCTCTGAAAACAGAGTTCCTTCTGATCTCACCTCCAGCGAAGATCTCTACCACGCACTCAATGTCCAACCCCCCATCGTGGACTCAGCAAAATCTTTAGGCATAACACTTGACACCAATCTCAACATGCAGCAACATATCAGCAAGGCAACTAAGGGAGCGAACTTCCAAATCAATACCTTGAGGAAACTTAAACCCTTCCTCCCAGCCAAAGACTTCCAAACTGCAGTGCAATCACTAGTCATCCCTCGAATAGAATATCGCAGCATCGGCCTCTGCGGACTCCCCCTAACTACTACCGCACCTCTAAGAGCTTCTCTAAACGCTGCGGCGAGACTCATCACTGGGTCAAAAAAGCACTCACATATTTCCCCTGACTTGAAATCCTTGAACTGGCTACCTCTTGAAGCCAGAATACATCTGAAAATCGCCTGCATGACACACAAGGTGGTACACCTGAGCTCACCCGGCTACCTAACTCAGAAGTTGACAATTTCTGGCGGCTCTAGAAACACTAGAGGCGCAAACAATCTTCTGCTGAAGCCTCGAAGATTCCGGAAGGAAAAAACCTATAAACGCTCCTTCTCAGGAATTGGTAGTAGGGGTGGGTAACCCAATATACCCTTGCGGGCTTGGGCAGTCAAAGTGTTTGAGGGAGAAAGTTGCCAGCAAGGGATTTGTTTGGTGATCTGAGTTTGACAGTGTAGTACAGTCTGTATTAATTAGACTTAGCAGCTGAATGAAACAGCAACTGTTCAACGTATTATGAATCTGTTACCCAAATGCTATAGAAACTACCACACTAGCCCCATAGAAATGCAATAACTTAAACAGATTCAGCAAAAATCTTGTGGTTTCAAACAGTAAATGAAAAATTGAGCACAAGAATAAAGGTGAAGCAACACGGAAAGGTTTGTTCTTAGAAAAAATTATTATTTTTTATATTCATACGGGAATAAATCATCAACGAAAATCAAGGGTGTACAGTTATTGACAATTGCATGTGTTTCTTGTGTAAATGGAGCTGACAAAACAATCCATAAATACAGAATGGCACCCAGGATCTGGAACTCACTCCCTCCCGAAACCAGGCTCATCTCCTCCACTACACTTTTTAAGAAAGAAGTAAAAGCTATCCTCATGGCTAAATACACTTGAACTATTATTTCGGACTCTTTAAGACTCTGCACCGAGCTGTACTACTTGTTCGATCCCTTTGCTTATTTGTATTACTTGTATTATCGATTTACATGATTGTCTTTGCTCCCACCTATTTGTACTGTTAGCTTTATTGACTTACCTGTTTGACTATGCTCCCTCATGTACCTACCCCACTTATTAACTACAATGGCGCTAAGCCTAATTGGCCTGTTACTCACTCTCCTGTTCGAAAACCTTCTTTGTAAAGCGCTCTGATATCTGCAAAGATCTTGTTCGCGCTATATAAAACTTTCAAAATAAATAAATTCCCATAGCTGACATATGTAAAGCAGCTAGATGGTCTACACAACACACATTTACAAATCATTATTGTGTGGATGTATTAGTACGTGAACAAGCCAATGTAGGACAAGCAGTGCTATAAACACTTTTCAAACAACTGAAACATCCACTGGTTAGCTACCCCTTTCGAAGGGCATTGCTATACATTCTATGCAAAGCATGTGTATCTACAGCACACATGCCTCGAACGGATTGTTACTTACCCAGTAAGCATCTGTTCTTGGCATTCAGAGCTGCAGATTCACATGTGCCCTCCCTCCTCCCCAGACACCATCACCTATAGTTGTTGTGGTTCTTATAATTCATGTTGCATACGCATGGACATCTCTATTCTGCACTTACTTACTACATTCTCACCCTCTTGCGGTAAAACAATCTAACATGGAGTCAATGCACCTGCGCACTATCACCAAAAGAAGTCACATTACCTCGCGACTGGAAAAGACATTTTTGAAGAAAAACAACTTGCAAACATCCAGACCCAACACTACATGGCAGGAATATGCAAAGCATGTGAATCTTGATAAAGTACATTACCCAAATCGGTGATGCCATTGATCTGCATAAAAAGAAAAACACGGAAATATTCATTTTACAATTAATAGAATTACAAAAGTAACTTACAAATTTTCAGCACTGCATAAAGACCTAGTTCTAAGAAGTATCTAGACATTTCTCATACTGTAAATTAATATAAATAAGCATTTCATTTTTTGCTGTTCTCAGCTTCTTTACTCATACACCATAAATGATGTACTTTTTAAGCAGTCATCATTGAACAGTGGGGAAAAACAATCAAAGATTGTACAGAGAAGTAAACTGCACACTGCCTCATTGCAATAATGAACACTGTGCATTGCACTCACTACAAATAAACATAACACAACTTATTTAACTATTTACAAATACAGTTTTGTGCACAAACACTTTGAACACATGCAGGTATAGCTTTACACTGCACATATTTAGGTGTAATCTAAAGTGCAAAATAACTTGATGTCTGCAAGCATTTTACAATACCTTCAGTGGAAAATATTACACCTAAATATGTGCAGTGTAATATTTGCAGCATAGTTATCCATCAGCAGTGGCAAGAAGTATTCTCGTGGAACAAGCCCCAAATGAAATCTCTTAAAAACAGTTATGAAAAGGTGTACAACTGAATGATACAAGAGATACTAGGTGCAGTTGAATATTACTCCTCTACAGCATTATTGGAAGAATAATTATCAGCTGCTGTCATGATCATAACAGCAGCCTGTGAAGATTAAAGTGAGATGCTTATTCACTGTGCAAAATGCCACATGTTTGTCTCTGTAAAAATGTATTTTGTGGGTCCATTTTCCATTCTACTGTTCTCAGGTTGTATACTCCTATACCACTTATCTGTTGCAATCATGATCATTGATCAGTTCCGAAAAAAACAACCATAAAGATTGTTCTAAAAAAACAAAATCTGCACACTATGTGTATATAAGTAGATGTTTGCTTGTGTTAGAGGTCTATTAGTGACTGTACATGTTTTTGAGTGGGTGTGTGACTTTGTATGCGTGTCAGTACCAGTGTGAATGACTATAGGTGTGTGAATACATGTATGGATACCTTTATGGTTGTGAGCCTTAACTTAAAGTAACATTACATTTATTTACAACTTTTCAAGTACATTTTATTCACATATTAGATTACAATTGAAAGCAAAAAGTTAATATAACATAACTTATATACTATATACAAATACAGAAATACACTGAAACTTGAATTTTTTAATACTTTAGGAACTCACCAATATACCTACACTGCTTCTGTGTATTTCGTTTGACTCTCCAGATTTGTAATGAAGCGGGTGTAAGTATTTGTATTTGTAGAGCACAATATTCGTCCCGAGGGACATCACGGCGCTACAAGAGCTTACAAAGCAGCGTGAGGAAGGATATGTGGTGGCGGAGTGGGTTATTCTTCAGTGAATGCTAGTTCTCTAGTACCTAGGAAACAGGAAAGTTTTTAGCTTCTTTCCAAAAGGAACATTTTTCATCAGTCAGTCGAAGGTTGAGTGGGCTGTCATTCCACTGCACAGCATCCAATTTAGAGAAGGAGCGGTCTCCCCTCCTGACTCTGGAGGTGCTTTTGACTCTTGCCAGGGCCTGATGGCGTGATCTCAGATTCCGAGATGGAATGTGGAATTCCAATTTGTCTTTCAAAATGTGTGGGCCTATTTTGTGGTGAGATCTGAGAGTATGGCATAGGAGCTTACATTTGGCTCTTTGGCTCACTGGGAGCCAGTGTAGGTATTTCATGCTGTCCGATGCAGAGCGTTTTCTGCTCTTGTTACAGATCCGTCTTGGAGCTGCATTCTGGACCACTTGTAGGCGAAAGAATAGTTGCAGTTCAGCAGTATCCAAGGGAAGAGTCTGCGGAATAGTTTGTGTGGCGAAGCTTTTCCACATAGTGTTCTCACTTGGTCCTGCATGGATAGGACATTGTCAAATGGGATGTCAGGTGAACAGTACATTTTATTGAAAAAAATACAGAATGTTTAGAGATAGAGTAGTACAGAATTTGGTGCGATAAATGACAAGAAAAGCAGCACTGAAACAAAAATAATATATTCAGAGTGTGTGGTTAATAAAGTGTTTCCTCTGAAGTGCAAACTATTTATTTTGATACTAAACAGAATGAAAGCACTGGATAAAACAGCGTGGTCTATGTTGGAAAACAAACAAAAAAGGATTATTAAAAAAATTGACTTTTGATACATTGTCAAAGGCAAAGGACAGCGCACGTCTACTACTGAGCCTTACTTTTATGACGGAAGCTACTTACAAGAGAAAGGATTAATGTATACAGTTGAAACAACTGGCCGATGTTATGAAGTAAAAGACAGTAGTCCCATTGCAAAAGAAGACATGATTCCTAGAAATGTAGAGGAAGAGATAGGTGAAGCGGTACAACAAAGGCGTAGGCCTGCTCCTGTGCATAAATGGAATTACAGTAATATTTGTAGTATTTGTCAGCAATACATTTATACAGTAGGACTCCTCCCATGTACGTGCAGTGGTAGTGTTTATTTACTTTACCGCTGCAAATATTGGGACGAATAACCTCTTAGCAGCTATGGAACGTCCAGCTCCAGTGCTGAACGTTCCATTGCGCAGGTGAGGTTCGAACGGCCAACGGCCGACGGCAGCACTCCTGAGGTAGTGGTGCCGTCGGCCGTTGGAATAGGCGCAGCACCTAAGAGGTTAAGTACAGGTATCGTCGTCATGCTGAGCTTAAGTGCATGTTATGACATTTAGGAACACCAACTTGGTTTTAACTCTTGAGTTGTGCAGAATATCCATGTGATCACAACCATTACTTTCTGAGAGAAGCAAACTCTAACATTAAAGGTGTCATCCACGAGCTTCATAAAGGGCTTAAAGGTACAGTTGTGTATTTTCCATTAGATGGCAAACTCAATAATTTAAACTGTGGGTGTAGAGCGAGATGAGGAATAACCACTTGTTATTCTAGTGAATGCTGTGAACACGAAAAACTAACAAATTTGGCAGGAACTAGTGGATGTAAATATGGTGAAGAAAGCTAAATCATATTTTGAAGACAGTAATTTGTACAATAAAGATGTAGATATTGTCTACCATGAAAGTTACATGGAGGAAGAAATGTTTCCTTCAAGTGGACAGTTTGAGTAGATCTGAAGAAATAGGAGTCTTACAGTATCCATCCATTACAGGAGGTTATGCTACGGAACTGTATCAGTTGAAACAAGCTAGAAGAGCGCCAATGAGGGTCTGGTGAAAGGTTTTTTTCAAGGTGCTTCCGCTCAATTTTCTTTGGGTGGGAGGGGGCTTGGGGGAGTATAAAGCTGTTAGAAACACCCTCCTAAAGAACAATACTTATAACCTACATAAAAAAAACCCACAAAATCCTCCCAGCAGTAGTTACAAAGTTTGCGACTAAGCCTGAAATTCAAACTGCACTCCTCTGGGGTTAATTCACACTAACTAATAAGTGCCTCCTTTATAATGGTACATCACATCTTCTCTAGAGGCAATATGTTATCCCTCCCCACGAATGTGATTACAAAGGCACCCCTACAATCCTCCTCGGAGATCCTTTGTACCGCTACAGCTACTTCCTATGCCAGAAATAACTTGTCTGTATCAAACCCCTCCTTCAGGCGCCAAGTCTCCAAATGTATGAACTCTTTCTTCTGCACTTTATTTTTATTCATTTTAAAAACCCTAAGGGGTATCTCCGCGCTGTGGGACATGCAACAGTCAGAGCAGACCAGATGCAAACTGCTTAGAAAAGCTCAGTCTTAAGAAGTTTTCTAAATGAAAGATACTCAGGGCAGTTCCGAAGATGGATTGGGAGCGGATTCCAGTAGTAGGTGGAGAAGTGTGGCTCAATGGTTAGAGTGGCAGACCCTGATGCAGAGGTCTGGCCCGGGACCAGGGTTCAATTCCCCAAACGGTGTTGGATCTAGCCCTGATCTCTTGACTGGGTGAGAGTATTCTGTTTAATTCAGAGACTCTGTCCCTCACCACCCCTTGTTGTAAATATTTTTGTCCACCCTAAGCGTGGAAGGGTATACTCAGATGTGAGTCCCTTGCTCATTGCACCATCAGGATTCAAGCAAGCCGGGCCGAAGACGGCTGAAATGCCAGAAACCGGTCCCCGGTAGCTTGTTTCCTTCCCAGTGTAAGAATTGGCTTTTGTAGTTTGGTTTGCCCTGTTCCCATCATGCACTGGGACAGGAATAGACTAATTTGCATACAGCCAGGTTCTGAAACTGGGATGGTGCAGTGAGCTAAAAAACGGTGTTGGATCTAGCCCTGATCTCTTGACTGGGTGAGAGTATTCTGTTTAATTCAGAGACTCTGTCCCTCACCACCCCTTGTTGTAAATATCAATGGTTAGAGTGGCAGACCCTGATGCAGAGGTCTGGCCCGGGACCAGGGTTCAATTCCCCGCCTCGGCGGGTCTTGGGCTCAAAATTCCATGGACCTTATAATTCTGGCCTCGGTGCCTATTCCAATCATGGAGTCCCACTCTGCAACTCTGGGCAATAGCTTGCTTAATCTCCACAACGGCCCCCACAACGCTAAGGATGCCTGGCCTCCACCTTGGGGGTGCCCACGAGTGGACGCCTCACAGGGAAAGCCAGGATGGGTTCCACAGCGGTATTCATACAAGCGCCTTGAGACCCTTGCGGGTGAGTAGTGCGCTATGCAAGTATCAATTTACATTTACATTTTAGTAGGGGGTAAGTAGAAAAAAGCTTTCCCACCCATGGAAGATATCTTGAAATGGGGATTGTGAAGCAAAAATTTGTCTCCTGATCGAAGAGGTCTACTAAGATGATATTGGATGTGTAACCAGGTCATTTTCCATTTAAGGCTTTGTGCACAATACAGCATATCTTGAATCTAATCCGCTTACGTATCGGCAGCCAACCGCCGACCTTGCCAGCAATTAAAAAAAATAAATAAAAAATGTTGGGGTATTTTACTGTCCATTAAACATGCCTCCACCTCATTTGTACCATACACAAGGGTTCAGGAAAACTCACCTGACCCCTTCAATTAGTACACCAGCAACTTTTCAGCTCTGGGGACTGTTTACCGAGCAACAAAAATAGCGGCCACAACTTTTCTATGAAGGTGCGGCCAGCCAATCAGGACCCTTCCTTGGTACGTGGAGCTTTTGATTCACCACTGTTGGATCTGCGGGGGGGTCTGCGTCCCTAGATATACAAAATTGATTTTCTTTTCAGTTAATATCCCTAAAACAAATTAATGTATTTATGCCATAATACGAAAAGCACGCTTTCTTGACCAAGAGCTAGCTTTCTGTCAAATGTGGTTTAATTCCGTTCAGCAGTTTGTGCTGTAATTCTGTTCAAAATCCCTATGGGAAATTGCATGAAGAAAACCTGTTTTGCCCGTAGCCCCCCCACACCTTTTTTTCCCCCTCTTCCCTCCCCCTTGATGGATCAACCGGAAGTATTCAACAGCATCTGAACTGAACATTGTACTAATTTTGAACATTTGCTGAAGATTCTTCAAACGGCACCAAGGTTATTGGCAAAACATGGAAACTAGGTCCTAACTAGAACTATTTTCTGGCGACCACCAGAAGTATATTGAGATATATATTTACACAAATGAAATTCACACATTTGATCTGTTAAGTGCAACCGTATAAATCCCATTTTCTTTATTTAGGTTTATTTTGATTTTTGTTATTATATACTTGTATGGGCTAACAGCTAGCCATTGTCCTTTATTGGCCTGTTGGTGTTGTTCACATTTTGACTCTGCCCACTACGGTATGCAGCGTGGGGTGGCGTCTGCCCACTGTAGCAATCTGTTATTTTCATGTTGAGTGGCAGCATTCTACTCTTTTAACATGAGCACATCCAGACACAATGCAGTTCATTTCAGTACAAGGGAATACTGTGGCAATGTACCCTTTTTAAGATGAAAAAATGTTTTCCCCCCCAATGTTTTTCTTCGGTATCGGAGAGGGCCAGGCAGTTCCTAATACAATATGTTATAACAAACATGATCAAATAAAATAAAACCAAGCCAAAAGGCTAACGGTCAACACCAGACAGTTTGGTTTGGCCAATGCTTGTTTATTTGTTGTGGTAATATAATTTTAGAGATACCAATGCATAAAGTAGTAAAAATAAATTAAAAAAAGGAAATTAAGTGTTCTAATTTGGGATACTGGGTAGGCGCTGTAGAGGTTAACAGGAAGTTAAGAAGGCATTTAAAGCACTGCAATCTTGCATTTTTAGTTGTCTGTTAGCTTGTCACTTAATAAGATTATGTATAGCAGACAAATCCGTATTAGCATGGAAGAAGAAATTGATATGTAATTGCAAGGATGTAATAAGTAAAATTATTTGGGGGAAATTATTTTCAGAGACCGTCGCAGGAGAAGGAGCAGAAGCTACTCAAGGTCTTCAACAACATCCAAAACGAAAAGAAGATCTTCCAGATCACCATCTCCAAGGAGGTATTTATTAATTTAAGTGCATAAACCCATTCAAACTAGGTGGGGTTGTGCGTGCATATAAAAAGGTGTGTAAATGTACATTTTCACTGAGCAAACTTGACTTCAAAACAAGTTATGGTTCAGCAAAGAAAAAATCCTGAGATTCATCTTTACGCAGCGCAAAATGTACACCATAACTACTGCCACAGTTATGTTTTAGTCTTTGTGGACAGATTGTTTTTTTTTTCTTAAGCCTTTACAAAGGATTTTTCTGAACATCGTAATGACCTAATTTATGGTGTATGCGGAAATCGGTGATTTCTTTTTTCTTCTCTAAAGTACAAAGTAGTTTATTATGGATGATAATAAAAATTGTTAAATACACATCATAAAACAAATTCTTTTATACAATATGAAGCGAAGTCATTAAAAAGGGTAAAAACCCCATTAGTGTAAGCTACTTAAGGTAAATCTTTGAGCTTTCAAGCAATTGGTTAGGAACTGTGGCGGCAGTTTTAGCAAGAAAATCTACATAGGGTAATCTTATAATGTCAAAGCGATGCCATGAAAGGCATTAAAAACACATGACTATGGAGAGGGAAAAGGTTTCTCCTTGTAAGTTTGTGCCCAGTTCTCAGGAAAGAGGATGACAGCCAAAGATTATTAGTGTTCTTAGCCATCCAGGCCTTGATCGTATGCCAGAAGAGGCTTCCGCTTTCAAATAGCAAAGTATCAGGTGTGAGCTTATGAAGTGCAAAAATTCTTTGTGCTAAGTTTGCTGTGCAAAATAGTCCTTTATATGTATATTAGTGGGGCTTTGTAGTTAATGGGCGGGTGTGTGGGTTGCCGATTTTAACAGCATTATGTGGTTTGTTGATTGAAAGTGCGATTTGCATAAACTGACTGCGTTCTCGAGGATTTTAAAGTTGTTGTAGCAGCCTGTCTTGGTTCAGAGCAGGAATGTGTGCCAGTTTGTTGTTTTACTTGCCTGTTTCGTTGCAAGGTGGCAATTAGGCCAGTCTCCTTCCTATTACATTAAGGAATCGTGTGAAGCAACAGTTTGTGTGGTGGTTGGCTCAAAGCAGTACTTCACTGCCTGCCTATAAGACAGAATCCCTTATTTGTTGAAGATGGTTAGGAGCATGTAACGTCTGATGTCCCGTAGACTTGAAAAGATGAAGATTATATGCAGATGATCTTCACTTCAATTGCCACAAAGGAATCCGGTGTGGGTTCCAGGATTCCTCTTCCAGGGAGGTAGGTGAGGGAGAATCTGAAGTATGCCCAGGTGGTATCTTAAGAATTTCTCCTTTGCCGTTATGTTGAATCCTGCACTCTGGTATGGTTGCAGTTTGACAGCTGTGCAGTCTTTGAGAGCAAACCAGTCATGTTGCTTTGCCTTCGATTAAGGAGGTAGTTTTGGTAACTTTTTAAGGTTTTCTTTTTTCTTTATTCAACGGTCAATTGTTTCTCTTAACTTCTGAACAGTAATGTACATAGTTAAATAACACATTCAAACCAAAGATCAGAGAGACACTCTGAAGTGCAGTTTTTGAAGTGAAGCAAAATAATAGTTTAGGGGATCTAATTCCCAACATATTCGCTAGATTCAGCAGTCTTATTCATTTCTGAGAGAAGGCAGGCGATGTTCCTGTAAAAAGGTTTATCCTGGTGAGGAGTAAGAGCGCAGGAGAGGAAATAGAGGGTTGCTGCAACAATGCTAACAGTCCTTTAGACAAGAAATCCAGATACACCGTTTTCAGAAGAGCTATGAATCTGGTTGCTCCAAGATAGTCCCATCAGTATACAGGCATTCTGATCCTGCTCCATCAATGCATTGTTTCCAGCTTCCTCTCGGGGCTTCATGCCTTTTTGGAAAGTGGCTCTTCTCGAACCAATTTGGACTTCAAGTGATCTTTGTAAGAAAGGATATCCCCTTTCCACTTGGTGATGGTCTGTTTCTCACACACCCAGATCTCTTGTGCAACCTGTTGAATAAGTCGAACGTCGTGGCTAACTAGCATCATGCCTCCCTCAAAGTCATTGATTGCATCAGCAAGAGCATCAATTGTCTCAATATCCAGGTGATTGCTCGGTTCATCCAAGAAGAGCAAATGAGGATTCTGCCAGGCAAGCCAAGCAAGACAGACACTGCACTTCTGTCCATCTGAGAGATTACGGATGGGACTGACCTGCTGTTTTCCTGTGAGCCCATATCGGCCAATTATCTTTATCATCTCCTCCTTCTCTTTGATCTCAGGGCAACATTTCATCATGTACTCCAGAGGAGAAAGATCAAGTTCCAGCTGTTCCTGTAAGTGCTGATGGTATCGGCCAATCTTCACGTGGGAATTCTTCCTGATCATGCCGTCTGTTGGCAATATCTCTATAGTCAGCAACTTAAGGAGTGTGGACTTCCCAGCTCCATTTGGGCCAACAAGAGCTACCCGCGTGTCAAGGTCTAACCCAAATTCAATGTTTGTGTATATCATTGGCCCGTCCTGGCTACACTTAAAGCTGACATTCTGCACCATAATAACAGGAGGAGGGATCTTGCCGCAAGACGGGAAATAAAATGATAGTCTTATCATTTGTAACTCGTTCAGTGAGGCCAGATGACATCATCTTCTGAAGGGTCTTCTCTTTGCTCTGGGCTTGTTGGGCAAGCTTAGCACTGCCATGTCCAAACCGGGCAATGTAATTCTTCATGAGTGAGATTTGGTCCAATTTTGGTAACTTTTGTTACTTCTTTTTTTAAAGCTTGAATGGGTTATAGGTGTCTTCCATAGATTATTCAGGCCTAGCTTCAATAAGGACTCTTGGAGGTGCACTCTGGTGAGTGAGTCTAGTCTTAAACTGTTTTTACAGTAAATTGTCTTCTCTTCCAAAAAGAGAAAAAAGCATGATTTATGTCCTATTTGTATCTGTATGGCTGCAGCCAACCCCCTCCAGGTGCAGCCTCTAAATTTTCTGTGTGAAATCTCCAAAGGGCTCTCCTGCTCCGAAAGTGAGGCTTTCAAAGCACAACATACTACTATTTACTCTTGCGTCTTTGTAATTCACTTGTGCTGACTGTTTTTTCACTACGCCGTATGTTTTTCTGGATTTAAGGTCTCGCCTGGGCCAGCTCTGCGAGACATTTAGTAAGTGGGTTTTCAAAGTGCTACCAAATGCTTTTGCTGGCCTCAAGCTTGTGGTTACGCGCACCGTGAACGTGCACAGGCCATCTGGCTTTCTGTAATGGCTCATTAAGCCTTCCAGCGCGTGAATCATGCTCCTCCACCCTCTTGCTCTCTGCTCTCACTACCCCCTCCCTCCTCGTTTTTGCTGCCACCTAATTTTATGTTTTGCCTCAACATCTGCCCCGCACTCTGTGCTAAGTTATTCTCGTATTTTTCACTACTTGTCCCTTTGCCCATCACTCTGTCCTAACAATTATCATTGTGTTGAAACGTCACCATGCTTACCCCCTGCCCCCTGCTCTGTCCTAACACTTATCATCAGGTTCAAAGCTCGTCGTGCTCACCCCCCAGCCCCCGCTCTGTCCTAACACTTATCATCAGGTTCAAAGCTCGCGGTGCTTATCCCCATGCTCTCTCCTAACACTTATCAGGTTCAAAGCCCGCTGTGCTTACCACCCTGCCCATGCTCTGTCCTAACACTTCTCATCAGGTTCAAGGCCCGCTGTGCTTACCCCCTGCCCCCCGCTCTGTCCTAACACTGATCATCCGGTTCAAAGCTTGCCGTGCTTATCCCCCTGCCCCCTGCTCTGTCCAAACACTCTGTTTTTGTCAATGGCTAGGATCTGCCAAACCACTGCACATCAATAACTTTCTGCAAAATATAGTAATACAGAACAGTGGATCTTGGACCCATTTACGTAAATTTTTGTAACTCTGTGATACACAAAAGCAGCATCTGCTCTAGGGTCAACTTCTTAATCCTGGATCTTGAACATCAACTACTAACATCAATTTTGGTAATAATATATATTTTTTCCAAATATAAACATCTGGCTACACAGACAAGTCATTTACAAAAATAGTTCCACACATTCTTAAAGGTTATTTAGCGTAAAAAAAATACACACAAAAACCCAATCCTGATCTGTTTACATTAAGTAAAGACTTTTCATTTCAATACTTGCATTAATCATAGATTATCCAATGACTATTATTCACAACTGTATAACGGTCCATAAAACTAACAGTCCATTCTGATGTATAATTTCATCTTACCCCACATGTAAACCTCCCATAGAATATATACATATTGTTTTAAAGTGTGTCCCTAAGGGTCCAGAAGGACACCATGTAGGCAAAGAATCACAGACAACCGAAATCATGTTAGTCAGATGCAATGTTTTGGCATTTACATTGATAGATACTCTTACTCGCAAACACCAAAGGCCTTGCATTGGACAGACAGAAAATTAAAACAAGCATTGGCATAGCCAGTAGGTCTCATCTTTGGGACCTTATAAGTGTTTAGCCATGCAATAGTTAAGGTTGTTGCACCAAGGACATTGTGCTGCATAACTAAATACTCATAAGGTCTCAAAAGCGAGACCTATTGGCTATGCCAATGCTTGTTATGTATATGAGAAAGGGCCTCTTTTGACCTGGTTAGCCCTCACTTTTTGCCTGGCATTAATGTGGTTTTGATTGTAGTGCACAGGGTCTCTGCCAACCAGGTCCCCTGTGCCAGTGCTTCTTCCCTAAAAACTATTCCAGTGGAGAAGTGTGGCTCGGTGGTGGAGAAGTGTGGCTCAATGGTTAGAGTGGCAGACCCTGATGCAGAGGTCTAGCCCGGGACCAGGCTTCAATTCCCCGCCTCGGCGGGTCTTAGGCTCAAAAATTCCACGGACCTGAGAATTCTTGCCTCGGTGCCTATTCCAATCATGGAGTCCCACTCTGCAACTCTGGGCAATAGCTTGCTTAATCTCCACAACGGCCCCCACAACGCTAAGGATGCCTGGCCTCCACCTTGGGGGTGCCCAGGAGTGGACACCTCACAGGGAAAGCCAGGATGGGTTCCACAGCGGTATTCATACAAGCGCCTTGAGACCCTTGTGGGTGAGTAGTGCGCTATACAGGCATCAATTTACATATTCCACAATTGGCCCTTCAGACCCCTGTAAGTCCCTAGCAAATAATACCTGGGTATCTAGTGCTGTGGGACTGAAAAGAGTCCCCTTAGGGCCCGTCGCCAAGGCCACGCAGACTGCCTCTACAGCATGCATGACCTGGTGCGGTGAAAAACGAAAGTCAACAAGGCACACTGCCTGTGTGCCATGCCAACGAGCACTGCCTGAAGAATACTTAAGTCACCTTTCTTGCAGGCCTCCCAATCCTAAGGCATGCGCACTATACCACAGGTCTGGGCATATCTGTATGAGATATGCCGCTACATTATTTAAGACTATTCTTAGATATAAGTTCCAGGGAAGCTATTAAAAGTAAATGGGCTTGAAACTCGACTGGAGTTTCCCAGTACAATGATGGCATCTCTGAACGCATGAGTTTTTGGTATCAAACTACTTTTCTTAATAAACCCACACTGATGCCAGTGTGGCTTTTATTGAACTGTGTACCCTGAGGGCACCTCAGAGGTGCCCCTTGAAAGCCTACCAACCCTGGTGAGGTCACAGACTTGCTGTAGGCAGCCTGCCACCACCAGACATGGTTTTGGACTCCTGGGATAAGAGCCTCTGCTCTTTGGGACCAGAAACAATGCACATCCTGGGCAGAGGTGTCGCTTCTCCTCCCCTAGGATGGGCACAGTGCTTGAGAGGTAAGGTTCAAAGGTCTGCTGCCTTTGTAATCCAACCCCAACCTCTGCTGCTAGCAGCCCCCGGTTTACACCTATACTTTGGTGGGAAAATCGGCGTGAAAACATAGGAGAATAGGGGTAGAGTTTGCAGAGGTGTGCTCACCTCTGCCAACTCCACCCCTAAGGCAGCGAAGGCAAGGTGAAGCACATCTTTCAGTCCCACTGTCTTAAAGATGGGGAGACCCCCTCCAATAAGGCTAGGTCTATGCCCTCTCTCACAGGAGGGTGGCATAATTGAGGGTGTAGTCGCCCCATGTAATTTGCCCATTGGCCCTACCTGCTCCTCCCCTAAACTGCTTCTAAATTTAGTATTTAGGTGGCTCATCCAGACCTGCAAACTAGTTCCTGCTGACATAAGGACGAAGAAGCCATGCAGTAAAGCCTGACGAAGACGACTTTGCCCCAGCCCTACCGGCCTGTCTCAAACTGTAGGAAGCTGGCTCTGTATATACTATACCAAAGTAAGATATAGTGTGCACAGAGTCCAGTGGAACCCAAAAAGTAGGCCGGTAAAGTAGATAAGACCTTACTCTCTATTTGTGGTAGTGTGTTCGAGCAGTAAGGCTTTATCAGAGGACAGTGTTAAGCATTTGTTGTACACACTGTCAGCAAATGAATTCACACACTCAAAGACTGAACTTCAGACCAATTGCTTTTGGATAAAAATATTTATTTCTTAGAACCAAGCAGGCCTGTCACAGGTAAGTGATAAATACATTGCAGTAAATCTAGTTTGTAAACCGTTTGAATTGCAATTTTAAATGTACTTTGATTTGATTACAGTAGTGTTACTGATAATGCAATGCTGTTCATAATACAGTACATCTACTTTGTATAGGATTTTTAGCAGACTATCATGTAAGTTACGTTTTAGATTACTTTTCTTATACAGTGCAGTACACCTGGAAATTTCCTGTAAACAGGTAAGTAAAAGGATTTTGGTTATTTAGTTACAATTTTAAAGGATTTATTAGATTTTCCAACTCCACACTTTTAGGAACTTTTCATAGAAAAACAGTCAATGTTATCCTATGGAAGAAAATAGTGGTTCGAGACATATGAGCTGCAGATCGTACACCATGCATTAGATCGCCACCTGGTGTTGGGCTCGGATGATTGCAGGTTGTTGTCTTGGAGAAGTCTTTGTAGTCACGATATAGGTGACTCCTCCCTTGGACAATACTGCGCATGGGCATCGGCTCCATCCTTAGATTGTTTTTTTCCGCCACTGGGTTCGGATAAAAGTTTCTCCGCTCTGGCTAGAAAAACTTTTCCAGCAACTTCGAAGCGCAAAACTTCCACAAACTTCAAGAAACTACCTACGACATCGAAGACCAGGCTTTTCGACGACATAACTTCCATTCCGGTCATCAAAGTGGGCCGTTAGGCCTATCGACGCCGTGCGGCCTACACCACATGGAAAGAACTCCGTCCAAGAAATGCCCGAAATGCCAGGCAAAATTCCTGCATAGCGATCATCACGAGGTTTGCAACCTCTGTTTATCGCAGGATCACTGTGAGTCGACCTGCATAGCTTGTGCATCCTTCCGATCGAAGAAGACCATCCGGGATCGAAGGGCCCGTCGACGCGAGATGAGAAGATCAGCCCCAGCACCGGAGAATATCTTCGATGACGAGGTTCTGCTCGTTCCAGAAGAAGATTCGCCGGATCTCCAGATCATACTACTATAAAAAACAAGGGAACCCTCTAGGTAGGCAAGGACCTGGGGTATAAACTTTTACAAAAAACAACGGCCCTTGACACAAAAATTGAAGATTGTAATAATTATAGGCCACAATGTGCTCTATAACAACAAGAAAGTCCAGCCGGACTTACAGATTTATTCAATAATTCAGTAATCAGTTTGAAGAACAATAAAACAGTGGGACACAGTCCTGTATCCACAACACTTACATAAACTTAGAGACAATACAAACACATGGGATATATCAGGCATGTAACCAAAATGGAGCAAGAAAAGGAAACTCTACAATGTGCTTGCTTCACATATGTGGGGAACAAAACAGATTATGCACATAATAGTGAACTAGTGTTAAGCCCACATATCATGTCGACGGCGTTTCGATCCATTCAAGAATGGTGGATCATCATCAGGACTACCATTGTCTGCCTGACTAAAAGCATCAGGACGAGGAGAGCTGCCACAATAAGTCCAGAAGAGCTGGGGGGGAAATTGGTCACAGCTAAATAGCCGTAGAGTGCTGGCGCGCTTGTGCCGAGTACCCTGGAGGGGATGAAGCAGTAGGCTCGGCACCGCAGTTACAAGGGTCTGAAGTTAAAATATTAGGGTAGTAGTGCGGGGATCCTGGTAGCGCTACAGCTGGGGGCGATAACTCATGGAAGTTGCAGCGTGGATCTCTGGGTGACCAAAGTTGCGACGCGTCTCGAATTGAGGCAAGGATGTTTGTGGGGGTCCAAGGGAGTAGGGGACCCGTGTATTCGGCTATTAGTAGAGCTGAGTAGGTTCCTTCGTCCTCGATGGAACGACAAGAGACGTCCCGGTGCACGATCGCGCCGTGGAGGCAGATCATATCAGAGGCAGAGGACTCGGGACTACTCAATTACATCAGGTCAACCTGTGAGTACCTCTGCCCCTGCACCCCATACACTGCCCAAGCCAAAGGCGAAGGTCAGCACTCTGCCCACGGGGCCCAGTCGAGACCAATCGCTCCCTCTTAAAGCCCAGACTTCGAGCTCGGCTCAGAGGAAGACAACTACGCCTTCAGGTACTTCGGCACCGAGCAAACCACTCGTGCCGATTCCAACGGCACCGAGGCCAAAAGACTCTTTGGCACCGAGGCCAAAAGACTCTTTGGCACCGAGGCCAAAAGACTCTTTGGCACCGAGGCCAAAAGACTCTTTGGCACCGAGGCCAAAAGACTCTTTGGCACCGAGGCCAAAAGACTCTTTGGCACCGAGGCCAAAAGACTCTTCGGCACCGAGGCCAAAAGACTCTTCGGCACCGAGGCCAAAAGACTCTTCGGCACCGAGGCCAAAAGACTCTTCGGCACCGAGGCCAAAAGACTCTTCGGCACCGAGGCCAAAAGACTCTTCGGCACCGAGGCCGAAAGACTCTTCGGCACCGAGGCCGAAAGACTCTTCGGCACAGAAACCGAAAGACTCTTCGGCACCGAAACCGAAAGACTCTTCGGCACCGAAACCGAAAGACTCTTCGGCACCGAAACCGAAAGACTCTTTGGCACCAAAACCGAAAGACTCTTTGGCACCAAAACCGAAAGACTCTTTGGCACCAAAACCGAAAGACTCTTTGGCACCAAAACCGAAAGACTCTTTGGCACCAAAACCGAAAGACTCTTTGGCACCAAGACCGAAAGACTCTTTGGCACCGAAACCGAAAGATTCTTCGATGCCGAAAGCGAAAGACCATTCGGTACCGAAATCAAAAGATCCTTTGGCACCGCAGACTAAGGTAGTACCGAAAGAAGCTCCGGCTCCGAAGCCGTCGGCTTCCAAAGATAAAGACGGAAAGTCAGCTTCCACTCCGAAGACTGCCGCTCCGGTGACAACACCTGCAAGGCCGGATTCCGAGGTTCCGAAGCCCTCGGACACGCCTGCCAAGCCGAAAGCAACACCTTTCACCAAGACCAATTCTTGACCTCAGGCCCCTAAACCATTACATACAATCAGATAATTTTCATATGATCACTCCGCAACAAGTGCTCCCACTATTGCAACAAGGCGATTTCCTTTCAACGCTAGACCTAGGACGCCTATTTTCACATCCCAATACATCCTGCTCACAGGAAGTACCTACGGTTTGTAATACAAGGACAGCACTATCAGTTCAAAGTCCTTCCATTTGGTGTCACAACAGCTCCACGGGTGTTCGCGAAGTGCTTAGCAGTAGTAGCAGCACATCTCAGAAGACAACAGATACACGTCTTCCCTTACCTGGACGATTGGCTCATAAAAGCTAAATCATTCCACCAATGTGTACAACATACTCAGCTGACAATTCAACTGTTGCACGACTTGGGGTTTACGATCAACTACACAGTCGCACCTAGAGCCTTCGCACGTGCATCAGTATCTAGGAGCTACCATAAACACATCTACAGCTCTAGCGTATCCCAGTCCAGCCAGGAGACAGAGCATGCAAGCCTTAGTCTCAACTTTTTAACACCAACAGTCTCTCCAAGCAAGAGTGTTCATGAGACTAATAGGCATGATGGCATCTTGCATCTTCATAGTGCCACATGCAAGACTGCAAATGCGTCAATTACAAGAGTGTCTAGCACGACAGTGGAATCAGGCTCAAGGTCAGCTCACAGACCTGGTGTTGGTAGACAGCCGTACGCATCATTCTCTGCAATGGTGGAACACCAAAAACTTGACAAGAGGACGGCCGTTCCTCGAGCCTGTTCCACAAATAGTGCTCACAACAGACGCATCCCTCACAGGATGGGGAGCCCATCTCCTACACCACACTACTCAAGGACCCCCTTTTGAGCCTCTGCATAAATGTGAACAGCAATTTCTCACATGGAAAACTGCTTTCCTTGTTGCCATCACTTCTCTCAGAAGAGTAAGTGAAATACAATCGTTCACTATACAAGAACCATTCTTTCAAATACATACTAATAAAGTGGTTCTCAGGTCGAATCCAAAATTTCTTCCAAAGGTTATCACATCTTTTTATTTAAACCAATCTGTAGAGTTACCTGTGTTTTTCCAAAACCCAGACTCTGTAGCAGAAAGGGCCTTACACACGTTAGACGTCAAAAGAGCTCTTCTATACTACATAGATAGAACCAAATCCTTTAGGAAGACAAAACAATTGTTCGTACCTTTCTCTCCTCCACACAAAGGTAACCCTATCTCTAAGGGTGGGATTGGCAGGTGGATTGTTAAGTGCATACAGATATGCTGAACGCACGCTAACAGTTCCTTCTAGAGCACACTCCACTCGCAAGCTAGGAGCCTCTATGGCTTTCTTAGGAAATATACCATTAGAAGACATATGCAAGGCAGCAACATGGTCTACACCACACACCTTCACTAAACACTATTGTGTTGATGTGCAAGCCAAGCAGCAAGCTGCAGTAGGCCAGGCTGTCCTCAGAACATTATTTCAGACTACTGCAATGGATACAGGCGACCACCGCTAGGGGAGACACTGCTGGATCAGTGTGCCACTGGGACACTGATCCAGCAGAGTGCCACTGGGCGCTCTGACTCTGCGCTCTGACTCTGCGCTCTGCGCAGAGAGTGCTCTGCGCTCGGACTCTGAGCTCTGCGCAGAGAGTGCTCTGCGCTCGGACTCTGAGCTCTGCGCAGAGAGTGCTCTGCGCTCGGACTCTGAGCTCTGCGCAGAGAGTGCTCTGCGCTCGGACTCTGAGCTCTGCGCAGAGAGTGCTCTGCGCTTGGACTCTGAGCTCTGCGCAGAGAGTGCTCTGCGCTCGGACTCTGCGCTCTGACTCTGCGCTCGGACTCTGAGCTCTGCGCAGAGAGCGCTCTGCGCTCGGACTCTGCGCAGAGAGCGCTCTGCGCTCGGACTTTGCGCAGAGAGCCACTGCGCTCGGACTTTGCGCAGAGAGCGCACTGCGCTCGGACTCTGCGCAGAGAGCGCTCTGCGCTCGGACTCTGCGCAGAGAGCGCTCTGCGCTCGGACTCTGCGCAGAGAGCGCTCTGCGCTCGGACTCTGCGCAGAGAGCCCTCTGCGCTCGGACTCTGCGCAGAGAGCCCTCTGCGCTCGGACTCTGCGCAGAGAGCCCTCTGCGCTCGGACTCAGAACATTATTTCAGACTACTACAATGGATACAGGCGACCACCGCTAGGGGAGACACTGCTGGATCAGTGTGCCACTGGGACACTGATCCAGCAGAGTGCCACTGGGCGCTCTGACTCTGTGCTCTGACTCTGCGCTCTGACTCTGCGCTCTGACTCTGCGCTCTGCGCAGAGAGTGCTCTGCGCTCGGACTCTGAGCTCTGCGCAGAGAGAGCTCAGAGTCCGAGCGCAGCTTGCCCCTTCTGGTAGAGGCGCGCCTCCTTCAACAGAGCCATCGTTCTCTTCTCGCTGGGGAACACCTTCCCCTGCACGGTGTTGATTGGTGCCCCCAGAAATATCTTGACCTGTTCTGGGTTTATCGAGGATTTCTTCCAGTGGATGGAGAAACCCAGGGGGATCAGTGTGTCTGTCACTATTTGAGCGTGCTGTTTGCACGTGTTGTATGACTTTGCCTTTATTAGCCAGTCGTCTAGGTTAGGGTATACGTGTATCCCTTCCCTCCTTAAGTGCGCTGCGACTGCTGCCAGACACTTTGTGAATACCCTTGGTGCTGATTTTTGTCCGAAGGCCAATACTGTGAATTGATAGTGGTCTGAGTGGATTGCAAATCGTAGCAGATGTTTGTGCCAACTGTTCATTGGGATGTGCAGGTAGGCATCTTTTAGGTCTATGGTCACCATGAAGTCCCCTGTTTGAATCTGTGGAAGTACTTCTTGCAGGGATGTCATTTTGAATTTTTGTGTCTTTATGAATTTGTTGAGGAACCTTAGGTCCAGGATGGGTCCCATTGTTTCGTCTACCTTGGGTACTAGGAAGTACGTAGAGTACACCCCCTTGTTCCTTTCCATGGGAGGTACAGGCTCGATAGCCTCTTTTAGTAGGAGTTCCTCTGCCTCCCTCTGAAGAAGCTCTAGTTCCTTCTTTGCTGGTGCTCTTTTCTTTAGTTTTCTGCTTGGTGGTGTCTTTTCCAACTCTATGCAGTACCCGTACTGTATTGTGTTGATGATCCATTTGTATGTTGTAATCTTTCTCCACTCCTGGAGAAAACGTTTTAATCTTCCTCCCACTGGTGTTACGTGCTTGTGGTCTTTCGGTGCGGGACACTCCTGTTTTTTGTTTTTGTGCTCCACCCTTGGAGTTTTTTGTAGGGTGTGCACTATCAATGTGGCCGAGTCACTTGGAGGTGGTTTGCTGTCCACCCCTCCTGTTGTTTGCACGTCCACTGGCCCTCCAGCGCAAGGACTGGCCCCTATGTTGGTATTGCCACTGCTGTTTTTGCTGGCCTTGTTGCGTATGGGTGTCGCTTTGGTGGGAATGTTGGAAGGACTGATGCGACGTTCCCGGCTGGTTCCCCCCTCTCCCGTGTGGTCTCCGTGACGGGGTCCCTCTCTTCGCTCCCCTGAATTGCAAGGCCCCCATGGATCTTGCGGTGTCATTATCCTTTTTGAGCTGTGAGAGCTTGTCGTCCACTGGTGCTCCGAACAGCGTTTCACCGTTGAACGGAGTGTTCAGGATGTTGTGTTGCACCTCCGGTTTAAAGCCTGATATTCTGAGCCAGGCTTGTCTTCTTTCTGTGATGCCCAGCATCATAAGCCTGCTGGCCGTGTCTGCCCCGTCCAGTGCTGTTTTTCTCCTCCTCTACCAAGTGCGAAGCCCTTTGTTGGTATTCCTGAGGGAGGTGTTTCACCAACTGCCCCAGTTCCTCCATGATTTGATAATGGTGTCTGTTGAGCAGTGCGTTGGAATTAGCCATGCGCCAGTGCATAGCGGCATTCCTTTCGATTTTTCTTCCTGTTAGGTCCATCCTTCTGCTCTCTTTGTCAGGGGGTGGACCTGAAGTAGTTGGCACATTGGCCCTTCTTGCTGTTGCAGTGATGATGGGGTCAGCAGCGACCGTCCCCTGTATGTAGGGTGGGCTCTTTGAGGAGTGCTTGTATTTTTTCTCCATCCTTGGCGTGACGGGTTTACAAGTAGCAGGCTCCTTGAATGCCTCTCTTCCTTGCCCTTTGATGCTTTCAAGCATTGGCAGGTACTGGCTCCTAGTGTGCATTGGGAGTAGTGTTTCTACTAGGAAATCCCCTTTCCGCACCTCCTCCTTGAGCTTGACTCTGAACGCTGTTGCTGCGTTCTTGATCCGTTCATTGTAAAGTCCAATGTCGTCCGGCGGCGAGGGCCTCGCTTGATATGTGTCCACTCCCTCTTCTGGACTCTCAGCTTCGATGTCCTGCCTCTCAGCTTCGATGTCCTGTGTATCAGAGTATGTCGATTCTTGGTACACCCTCTGGTCGTCATCTCCCTCCTCTTCGTAATAGGGGGTATCATCTTCCTGATATTCCAGATCTTCCGAGCTCTCCGACGCTGGTTCTACCTAGAATTCTTCTTCGAAATACTTCTTTCTTTCACTGCAGGATCCTTTTGTCCTCTCACCCCTTTTCTTTTCCGCCTGTTTACTGTGCTTTTCCTTTCCACCTGTTTCCTGTGCTTTCCCTTTCCCCTCCGTAGGGAGATGTGTTGTAATCTTCCTCTTTTTCCCCCTGGTACTTTCTCTCTGTTGTTTTCTTCCTCTTTCCCCTTTGGTACTTCCCTCTCTCCCCCACCCCTCCATCCTCTTGGAACGTTCCTTTAGAGTTCACTGTGGAATGTTGGACAGCCTGTCAGTTACGGAGAATGGATGACAGAATAAAGACGTTTGAACTTACCTTGCCTCAGAGTTCATCTTTATTACAACAAATCCCTTGTCTGGTACATACCCAATCGAGATCTAAGATCCAAAAATACATTAACGGTCTCGTGTCCTAGATTTAAGAGCCTCAAATGGGGTGGCAGTTGTTTCTCCTCCGAAGCGGCTGTGCTTTGGAACAGCTTGCCCATAAATATCAAAGCAGCACCCACGTTACTGAGCTTTAGGGAAGTTGTCAAAACTTGGCTCTTTATTGCTAAGACTCCTCCTTTACTCTGTAACACCTCAACTCTGTGCCAAGACGCCCCCGGGTAATTGTGCGCTTTAGAAGTTTCCATAACATAAAAAGGCCTATTAGCTAGATATGACAGGGCACACTGGGATAATAAAGTGGAGCTGTGACCTCAATATCTCACAGAAGAACACAAGAAAAAAGCAGCAAGCATTAGTGCAGGAGGGAAAACTGATATCTAATGCATCTATCAAATGTGTGCTAGATGCTGCTGATACCGTAGCAAGAGGTATTAACACCAGCATTTGACTAACAGAATCTTTTTGGACCTCAAGAAGAAGAGTCACTTGAGAAAATGAAAAAAGACACAGAAGTGGCAAAATCCATGGTAGCCCTTCAGTCACCATTCATTAGAGACTCCTTTCGCCACTCATTTTACAGAGGAGGCTCCAAAGGTAATTCCTCCGATCCAAATGTGTCCTCATACAGATCAAGCACACAACCCTCACCATCAAGAGGTTTCTATAAAGATGGATACAGAGGAATCCTTTTTAAAGGCAGAGGTAAAGGCACACCGGCACGTACCTCTCCATCTACCAACAAACAGTGACTTGCCTACAATTCCCCCCGACCATTTTACACCTGTTGGGGGAAGACTTCAACAACTTTTTTCCCATTTGGCAATCCGTAACATCAGATAAATGGGTATTAGACATTATCCAACATGGTTATTGCCTGGAGCTTATCAGCAATCCTCCCTATATTCCACCTCTGTAAGAAAGTGGCTCTGTGTATACTATTCCAAAGTAAGGCACAGTGTGTACAGAGTCCACAGTCCCCAGAGGTTTGTTTGGCAGAGGTTAAAGTTAGATAGAACCTTACTCTCGAAAGTGGTAGTTTGGTCGAGCAGTAAGGCATTATCAGTGGACAGTGTAAAGCATTTGATGTACTCTCTGTCAGCAAATGGTCTCACACACTCAAGAACTGAACTCTAGGCCAATTGTGTTCGAGGCATGTGGGCTGCTGAATACATATCTGTGCATAGATCGCCGCCTAGTGTTGGGTCCGGATGATTGCACATTGTTGTCCTGGAAGAGTCTTCGAAGTATCACGAGATAGGTCCCATGCGCACTGGACTACAGTGCGCATGGGCATCCACTCCATCCTCAGATTGTTTTTTTCCGCCATTGGGTTCGGATGCATATTTGTTAACTCAAGTTCGGAATCGAAAAAAAACTTTCCTTTTGGCCAAAAGGCCTTTCGTTATCGTCTGTATTGTCTTGCGATCGGTGCCCAGTTCTTGTTCCAGCTCAGTTCCCGAGCCGGACGTCCAGAAGAGCCGCGTGGCTTTTCAGCACTGAAGGCCCGGTCGACGCCAGAGGCCTTACCAACGAACCATCATGGAACGGAGCCCGTTCAAGAGATATCCCGTTTGCAACTCCAAATATCCTCACATCGATGTCCACCCGGTGTGCAACAAGTGCCTGTCTCCGGATCACGATGAAGCCAGCTGTATGGCTTGTTCTCGTTTCCGCTCCAAGAAGACGATTCGACTTCGACGTGCAGCGCGCAAGGAGGCCCAGCAGACGGCACCTAACCCGGTGAACATTTTCGATACCGAGGAGGATGAGGGAGTCGAGCAGGAAGTTCGAGAGAACCTGTCTGATCCTGCATCGGAGATAGACTCCGGTTACGACGCTGATGTTGAAATGGTCGATAATGAAGACGTCGTCGACTAGGTAGGAGACGACGATGTGGCCTTTGGGGCCGTGGAAGATAGCTCGAGCGAGGAGCTAGGCCCAACCGTTGGTACGGGGGCCCAGACCAAAACATTCAATAAGGCTCAGGTCGAGGGATCGCCACATGGCCTTACCCGAGATCGTACACTTGGTTCTACAGCCTCACCTCAAGGCCCGGCTACGGACATTTCTAACGAGGCACTGGTTGACCGATCGAAACCGAAAGAGAAAGCATCGGTGTCTACACAACCGAAAGCACTGGAAGCAAAATCGAAACCAAAAGTGCGTATTGCTTCGGTCGGCTTGAAGACCTCTGAACTGTCGGCACCGACGAAGCAAAAAAGTGTTATCGACCCGGTGAGGTCGCTAAAGGGTGTCGAGCCAAAGACTGGGACACCGAAGAAACTGGTCAAGGTCGTCGACCCGAAGTAGTTGGCGCCGAAGGCCGTCGACACAGACAAAGGACTCGAAGCTCAGAAGGTTCTCGATCCTACACGTCGACCAGACAAGGCTGGGAGCGGTACAAACCTAGAGTCCACTCCTGGCGGTGGCTCGAAGGAACCCGTCGAGTCGACACAGCCGTCCGCCTCCTTTTCGAAGCAGGTGTCGGAATCGCTGAAACGCATTAAAGAGAAGGCTTCTACCTTCGGACCGAAGGATACTCCACCACCAAGGCCTATCAGTAAACCTCAAAAACTCGTCGGCACCCATCCAGTTCACACTGCCGCCGAAAGTGGTACCTAAGGCCTTCGCCCCTAGAACGGCCGTCGAAGCGACCAAGAAGGTGTCCACGGGGCCGAAGCCTACAACTGCGAAAGTGGTCACAAAGCATCGACAGCCTCCGCTTGAAGTGCAGTCGAGGCAATTCATCGACGCAGACACGGGTAGACTTTATATTTACAAACGAAAGATCGCCCTTGAACAGCCTATGGAGTCATATAAAATTCCATTAAAAAAGGATTTTGCTACATCACCTCTTCTTGTTGAACCTATTTCACCACATGGCCAAGACACTACTCCTATCTCGCCCACATACTCAGATGTGGAAACAGGGGAAGGTGACAATGAGGAGTACAGTTATCCTATAGACACTGATCCTGAAGATCACAATGTACCCTGGGCAGACGCTGCTGACCCAGGAGATCCACACACTGTCCCAGACAGTCATGTCTATGCTGTGAAAACCTCGCCTACTGAAGACAAGGCGGCGTTTAATGCACTTATTGAAAGGGCTGCCAAAAATCATGATGTCCAGCTCCATGCTGACCCTATTGAAGAGGATTTTTTGTTTGACACCTTCTCAACCTCAGAGAGCACTGTCAAGACTCTACCAATGCTGAAGGGTGTCTTAAAACATGCTGGAGACATTTTTAAAGAGACCACAAGGGCAAGGGTGATAAACCCCAGAATTGAGAAAAAATACAAACCGGCACCTGGGGACCCTACTTATATCAAGGGACAGTTGCAGTTGGACTCTCTGGTAGTTTCCAATGCCCGGAAGAGGGCAAACTCGCAAACGGGTGATGCTCCTCCCCCTGACAAAGAATCTAAAGTGCTAGAAGCATCAGGGAAAAGGGTGGCAGCTCAAGCGGCCAATATCTGGCGCATTTCCAACACTCAGGCACTCTTAGCCAGATATGACAGGGCTCATTACGATACACTTGAAACCCTGTTACAACATTTGCCAGATGAATATAAGGAGGCCGCAGAGATGGTCATACAGGAAGGGAAGCTTATATCGAACGCATCTATCAAGTGTGCGCTTGGCGCAGCAGACACCGCGGCCAGGGCGATTAACACAAGTCTAATGTTACGGCGACATGCCTGGCTGAGAATCTCCGGTTTCAAGCCCGAGATTCAAACCACCATACTGAATCAGCCTGTTAACCCTGATCACTTATTTGGACCAGAGGTGGACACCACCTTGGAAAAAATCAAAAAGGACACAGACTGCAAAGTCTATGGGGGCTCTACAGTCGCAGCAGTTCAGGGGTGGTTCTTTTCGTCGCTCAAACAATAGAAGAGTTTCCAGAGGCCAGCTGTCCCAGCAGACACAATACAGTAAAGGAGGCGCGCAAACCACCTACACCAAACAAAGTAGAGGTGGCTATCGTAGAAACAGCGCCAAGGGCAGAGGTCGTGGAAACAACAGCTCCCGATCCTCCGCCACTAACAAACAGTGACGCCTCGTCACTTCCCCCCGACCATACCACACCGGTTGGGGGGAGACTACAACAGTTCCTGCCAGTCTGGAAATCCATCACTACAGACAGGTGGGTGAGGAAGCTTATCCAGTACTGTTATTGTCTGGAGTTAACATCCACTCCACCCAACATACCCCCGAGACACCGTCCTATGTCCACAGAGCATTTGCACTTATTGCAGCAGGAGGTAGTCGTCATGCTGCAAAAAGGAGCCATAGAGCTCGTGCCTGTGGAGGAAAAAGGTACAGAGGTGTACTCGCTGTACTTCTTGATCCCAAAAAAGGACGGGTCCCTCAGACCCATACTGGACCTCAGGCCCCTAAACCAGTACATTCTACCAGAACACTTTCACATGCTCACATTGCAGCAGGTTCTACCGTTACTCAGTCAGGGAGATTTCCTCGCAACATTAGATCTGAAGGATGCATATTTCCATATTCTTCTACACCCGTCACACAGAAAATACCTCGGGTTCACCATTCAAAATCAGCATTATCAATTCAAGGTCCTCCCTTTCGGAGTGACGACGGCACCCAGGGTGTTTACCAAGTGCCTGGCGACAGTGGCTGCACACCTACGGAGACAGAACGTTCACGTCTACCCTTATCTGGACGACTGGCTTATCCAGGAGAAGTCGGCCAAGCAGTGTGCCGCCCACATGTCCCACACCATTCACCTTCTTCACGATCTGGGGTTTTCACTGAATTATCCAAAGTCTCACCTTCAGCCCGCCCACGTACGGCAGTATCTGGGCGCGACAATGGATACTCTGGCAGCCAAAGCACAGCCAAATTCAGTGAGGATCCACAGCATTCAATTGCTGATACAAAAATTCAGACCACAACACTCGCTTCCGGCACGAGTGTTCATGCAGTTGATAGGCATGATGGCCTCCTGCATCTTCATAGTCCCGCACGCGAGACTACATATGCGTCCGCTTCAGGAGTGCTTAGCACGTCAGTGGAATCAGGCTCACGGACAGTTGAAAGACCTAGTGTTGGTGACCGGTCATGCATACAACTCTCTGCATTGGTGGAATCCACAAAACCTTTGCAGGGGCCGACCGTTCCAGGAGCCTGTGCCACAGATTATTCTGACAACGGACGCATCTCACCAGGGATGGGGAGCTCATGTACTCCAGTACACAATGCAGGGACTATGGACAGCGCAGCAAAAAATGCACATCAACCTTCTAGAACTGATGGCTATCTTTATGGCGATGAAAGCATTCAAAGTACATCTGTGCAACAAGGTTGTGTTGATCCGGACGGACAACATAACGGCCATGTACTACATACAAAAGCAGGGAGGTACGCACTCTCCACAGTTGTCTCATCTGGCTCAGAGCATGTGGAAGTGGGCCATTCAGAGGAGCATCTTCCTCATGGCGGAACACCTCCCGGGCAAGGACAATCAGATGGCGGACCTGCTCAGCAGGTACAGTCACCAAATGCACAAGTGGGAGATACATCCATCAGTACTCCAGCTGTACTTCCAGCAGTGGGGTCATCCAGAGATAGACCTGTTCGTCACAAAGGAAAACACCAAATGCCAAAGCTTTGCCGCCAGGTTCCCACAGTCGCAGGGCAATGCGATGTGGATGAACTGGTCAGGCATATTTGCGTACGCTTTTCCCCCAGCAACTCTAATACCGCTGGTGGCACGCAAGCTGAAGCAACACTCGATGACACTCATCCTGGTTGCTCCGACGTGGGCACGCCCAACCATGGTACACAACGTTTCTAGAACTATCCGTGGTACCGCATTAAAGGCTGCACCTCACACCCAGGCTTTTGACGCAGAGCCATGGCGACATTCAGCATCCAGATTCGCAACAGCTCAACCTGGCGATCTGGCTCCTGAGGTCTTAGAATTTGGCTACCTCAACTTGCCTCCTGCCTGTATGGATATCATAAGGGAGGCAAGAAAGCCCACCAACAGGGCATGTTATGCGGCAAAATGGAAGCGGTTTGTCATTTATTGTGCAGACCACAACATCAACCCGCTAGATGCATCTACTCACGACATCATTTGTTATCTGTTACATCTTTACAAATGCAATGTGGCCTATGCTTCCATTCGTATACATTTGTCCGCAATAGCAGCTTATCTCCAAAAAAGGCAGCATCTCTCGCTTTTCAGAGTGCCTGCCATTAAAGCCTTTCTGGAGAGACTCAAAACGAGTTATTCCTCCCCGACACCCACCAGCTCCTGAATGGAACCTAAATGTGGTCCTCACCAGACTGATGATCCACCTTTTGAGCCTCTACACTCATGCGAGATTCAGTTCTTGACGTGGAAAGTGGCTTTCGTGATAGCAATCACATCGCTGCGACGAGTTAGTGAACTCCAGGCACTAACTATCCTGGAGCCATTCATACAGATTCACTCCAACAGGGTGGTACTCCGCACTAACCCTAAGTTTCTTCCTAAAGTGGTTTCACAGTTCCATATCAATCAGACTATAGAACTGCCAGTGTTCTTCCAAAATCCTGAGTCAGTGGCGGAAAGAATGCTCCACACACTAGACGTCAAAAGAGCTCTAATGTACTACATAGATTGGACCAAAGATTTTCGGAAAACAAAACAACTATTTGTTGCCTTTTCGCCACAACACAAAGGCAACCCCATTTCCAAAGCAGGTATAGCCAGGTGGATCGTTAAGTGCATTCAAATTTGCTATCAAAAAGCCAAGCGCACATTAACGGTTCCCCCACGGGCCCACTCCACCCGAAAGTTGGGGGCCTCCATGGCTTTCCTTGGAAATATTCCTTTAGAAGACATATGTAGAGCAGCCACATGGTCTACCACACACACACATTTACCAAACACTACTGTGTAGATGTGCACTCCAAACAGCAGGCAGCTGTAGGGCAGGCTGTTCTAAAAACACTTTTTCAAACTGCTGCAGCTGGCACAGGCGGCCACCGCTAATGGAGGGACTGCTATGTATTCTATGCACAGATATGAATTCAGCAGCCCACATGCCTCGAACCGAATATTCTACTTACCAGTATGCATCTGTTCTTGGCATGTAGGGCTGCTGACATTCATATCGCCCGCCCTCCTCCCCGGCGCCTGTAGCGGCTGCAGCTCTCAGAATTACTCTTAGCATGGTCATCACTTACGGTGTTACACCCCATCTTTGCCACAATGGCGAAAAACAATCTGAGGATGGAGTGGATGCCCATGCGCACTGTAGTCCAGGGGAGGAGCCACCTATCTCGTGATACTTTGAAGATTCTTCCAGGACAACAATGTGCAATCATCCGGACCCAACACTAGGCGGCGATCTATGCACAGATATGAATGTCAGCAGCCCTACATGCCAAGAACAGATGCATACTGGTAAGTAGCATATTCGTTTTTCTATTAAAAAAAATTATTTTAGAACCACAAGCAGGTGTAATACTTTCTCAGAATAAGATGTTGCAGTTGAATACTTTCCATTAGCACTCAACTTTTCAATGCAATAGATAGTTGTTGCAATGTGCAACAGAAACTAAACCCAGTAATAACATTGAGCTCAATGGGAATTTTAATTAAATGCAACATCAGTTACCTTGTGAGTAATTTCGTTTTCATTAATCAGATGATTTTTAGCGAATTTTTCAAAGTGTCACAACTTGACAATTTTTAAGTGAAAACCAGTCAATGTTACCCTATGGAGAAAATGTAGCTTCTCTTCCAAGGGATCCTCATCAGTAGTCATAAGCACTAGAATATTCCCACCCATGTGCGAGACCCCGGAAACACAATCATATATTTGCCCCACATATATGCATCTATCTCTCTCTCTCAGGGTGCATTGCAGAAAACATAGCCTAAAAGGGCTGAAAAGCTAACTCATAGCAACATAGAGATAAACTGGCACCGTGCCTTTAAGGCAGTCATGACCCCCAGCTTCCATCATGCCTCAGGGGTGACAGTTAGGTCAGTTGTTCTTTCCGGCTCCTTCAGGAAGGATCCTGGTTACACAGCTCCACTTCTTTCTGATTTTAGTAGGAAATAATCTTCACTTTTTTGGAAATGTTTGACTTACTTCAACGTCTTTCATCTTTTGAAGTAAGGTTCTGTCTTTTTTGGACAGTTTTGGTATTTTTTTCTCTCAAAATGCCATCTCTTTTAGACCCCTGACTTCTTGTGGAAAAAAGCAGGCCAGGTCCGACAATCATGAGGTCTATATTCTTTGTGTGCCTAAGGACCATGTCACTAAGACTTGTCCTCATTGCCAGACCCTGTCCAAAAGTACTTTAAAGGACAGAGAAAGAATCAGTCTTTATGGGTTGGCAGAAAAGTCTTCCAGAGGCAGGTCACGGTGAGGAAGGGCTCCAAGAGGGTGAGATTTCCATCCAGAAGCAAGGTCCCTCACTCTTCTGCTTCAGCATCGGCCTCGGCGCTGAAAAATCTACCACCGGTGGGTCATTTGTCCAAGAAAAGACCTTCGACGGCGGGCTCGCCGTAGAGAAGACCTAGTCATTCATGTACGTCGTCGACTGCGAAGAATCGTGATCCTCCGCCGTAGTCAACTCGCCGACGATCGGCATCGAGGAGCAGAAGCCCTCCGCCATCGTCAACTCGGTGAGGATCGGTGTCTAGGAGTAACAGCCGTCCGCCGTCATCAACCTGGCGACGATCGGCTTTGAGTAGCAAAAGTCCCCCGCTTGACGTTCAGTGTCGAGGGCAGGTACCCCTCCGTCGTCAGTACATAGATGTCGAAGGGCATGAGTCGTCCGCCGTCGTCAACCCGGCGACGATTGGCGTCGGAATTCGTAACCCTTCCGCCGTCGTCTCGAAAACAATCGGCATCGAGGATTGGCAGCCCTCTGCTGTCGTCTTGCCGACGATCGGCGTCGAGGAAGAAGAGCCCACCGCCAACACGGCGGCGATTGGTGTCGAGGAGCAGAGGCCCTTTGTCTTCATCTGCACGACGACTTTCTGCGTCGAGGAGCAGATTCCCTACACCGTCATCTGCTCATTGACGTTGAGACTAAGGGATGTTCGGCGTCATCTGTAAGGGACTAGACGTTGAGGAACAGAGAAACGTTGTCGAGGCCGATTCCAACAACAGACCAGACATAGACGTTGAGAAGGAGGTCCATGTCGGCGTCGAGGGGCACACGTCTGACGTCAAGACCCACTTCAGTGAGGTCTGGAGAAGGATTGGTGGTTCTGGTGACAGAATCAGCATCCCGACACTCTTCCTCTCATTCATCAAGACATCCTTCAACGAGGCATTCGCCATCTGCTTCCCCAGAAAGGCGTTCCATCAGACCAAGTCCTAGGTCTCCTTCACAGCACAGGGAGGCTTCCCCTGCTGTGCACTTGTCTCCGCGATGGCTCCTTCTCCTGCATCACTGGAGTAAAGATACAGGAGCATCACAGCGGATGCAAGAATATGCCAGTCCTCTTCACACATCACCTCTGCAGAGATTGGTGCAGGAAGTGGATAGATCGCATTCACCCAGACGTGAAGAACGAACAGGCAGATGACGGGAGCGTAGGCATAGTTCCCAATGCAAAAGAAGGTCACCTACGTGGTCTTCCTCTTCCACTCGATCCTTGAAGAGGGACTATTCTCCCACTCTATCGGACAGCCCTTTGTTGAGAGTGTCACCGATAGATGACATTAACACTTATCATGATGTGCTTCAGTGAGGGGCTCAGAAGCTGAACATTGAGATGTCTACCCCTCAGGTGGCAACAACAGTTATCTTTGAGACTGCATCAGAGAGCAGCTTCTCGTCAGTTGTTTCTCCTGGTTCCTGGTCTTCTGGAGCCCGTGATGGACATCTTCCTCACGCCAGCTGCGATTAGGGCTGTCCCGGCTAGGATTCAAAAGAAATACAAGCCGGCCGCAACAGACCCTGTGTTCTTGAAGACAGAGCCTCCTGCGGACTCTGTTATAATTGTGGCAGCGAGGAAAACTCATGCTGTGGCTGCGTCTTCATCGTTCCCACCCGACAGGGAAAGTAGGTCCCAGAACTCAAGGGGACGTAAGGTTTGCGGGTCTGCAGCATCATCGCTCAAGGTCTCCAGTGCAGCAGCCTTATTAGGTCGCTATGATACTGCCTTATGGGACTCCTTGGACTGCTTCAAAGAGAAGTTACCAAAAGAGGATCAAAAGGACTTTGAGGAAGTCATCAAGGAAGGGTCGCTAGTTGCCAACCAAGTGATCAGTACGGCAGTGGATGGTGCTACACTGTCGGCGCACTCATATGCCCATGGGATTTGCGCCAGGAGATCTTCCTGGTTGAGACTGACAGCTCTCAAGCCAGATGCTCAGCAGAGGATCCTGAATCTCCCTTTTTCCGGCTCCTCCCTGTTTGGCACCCATACGGGTGAGGAAATGGGTAGGACGAAGGCAGAGCTCAATACCCTCAAAGCCGTTGGATTGGAGAAGGAGTTTAAGCGACGGTACAGACCCAACCAACACAAGGGCTACAAACAGAGGGTTCAAACCCCTCAATGGTCCCAGAGCAAAGGCCAAGGCAAGTCGCAGTATCAAGGAAGTAAATCCAACAGAGGTAGAGGAGGTCACCAGCAGCAGTCCTCTAACACGGCCAGGTCCGCAGGGAAGCAATGAGCAGGAGCTTCCTCTAACGCCGTTGCCACTCCAGTGGGAGGAAGTGCTTCACATCATCTGGAAGAGTGGTGCAGTATAACAAAAGATCGTTGGTTGCTCAGTATACTGCGCAATGGATACGCACTACGTTTTAGTGTGCTTCCAAAGGACATTCCTCCGAAAAGATCTTGTCCTCACCAGTTAAAGTTGCTTCGGCAGGAAGTGATAACGCTTCTGCAAAAAAAGGCCATAGAAGAGGTTCCTTCCGCGCAGCGAGGGAAAGGAGTTTACTCCAGGTACTTTCTTGTGCCCAAAGGAGATCAGGTGCACAAGTTCAGACCTATCCTGGACCTTCGCTTGCTGAACAAAGTCATTGTGATGGAGAAGTTTTGCATGTTGGCCCTTCATCAAATATGTCCACATCTACAAGCAGGAGATTGGATGTGTTCGGTGAACCGCCAAGATGCGCACTTCCACATACCAATCATTCCACGTCATCGCAAATACCTTTGATTCGTGGTCGGCGACAAGCGCTATCAGTACAAGGTCTTACCCTTCGGACTGAAATCTGCCCCACGAGTCTTTACCAAGTGCATGGCAGTGGTGGCGGCCGCCCTGCACAGAAAAGGTCTGTTTGTCTACCCTTACTTGGACGATTGGCTCCTCAAAAGGCCATCTTCTCAAAAAGTAAGGAAGGATTTCCAGGTCGGTCTAAATCTGCTCCACAGACTGGGTCTTCATGTGTACATGGAGAAATCAGTCCAACAGCCCATCCATTCAATCCATTATTTGGGATCGACTCTGGGTTCAAACAAAGGAAGAGTGTTTCCTTCGGAGGAGAGACTTTCTTCAATGCAGCCGATGTGCAAGGCTCTGCTTCAGACATATCACCCAGCAGTCTGACAGGTGGCATGTCTGCTGGGGTCAATGGCCTCCTGCATATTCCTCATTCCCAACGCCAGGCTGAGAATGAGATCGTTGCAGCAAGATCAGGAGGACAAGTGGGACCAAGCAACAGGTCACTGGGAGGATCGGATTGTGCTCTCTCAAGCAGCAAAATCGTCCATCAGGTGGGGGACTCGACCGCAGAACCTGGGTGGTACGCACTCTCGCACTCTCTCCCTGGAGGCTCAAGCAATGTGGCACTGGCTTCTGGCTCGGAACCTCTCCATAGTGGCAGTGCACCTTCCAGGAGAGCAGAATGCGCGAGCAGATGCACTCACTCGGCACTTCGAAGTTCAGCCAGACTGGGTGCTGCACGACAAGGTGTGGCAGATATTTTCCGGCAGTTGGGTCGTCCGAAAATAGATTTGTTTGCAGACAAAAAAAAATAAAAAGAACGCCTTCGCATCCAGATTCCACCATCCAGGAACAAGGGGGGGATGTGCTTTTGATGGATTGGTCAGAGACATTTGCATACGCCTTTCCTCCTCTGCCTCTGATCCTGAAGGCGGTGTCCAAGCTCATCAGATCCAACATGACCATGATTCTGATAGCTACAGACTGGCCACGTCAGTGGTGGTACCCAGACCTTCTGCAGTTGTCGGTACTCCCCCCACTGGAGACTACCTTACGGAGCAGACCTGCTGACCAAGATGGATGGGAAGATTCTCCATCCCAGCCTTCCTTCTCTGAACTTGGCAGCATGGCTCCTGAGGTACTACAATACGGACACTTGAATCTGCCGCAGGACTGCATGCATATCCTGAAAGAGGCTAAGAGGCCTTCCACAAGAGCGTTGTACGCTTTTAAATGGAAGAGATTCTACCTATGGTGTGTAATAATCATTTTAACCCTACAGAGGGGCAGGAGGAAGTCATTCTTCCTTACCTCCTTTATTTAGCCAAAGCGGGTTTGAAATATGCCTCGATCAGGGTTCATTTATCAGCCATTACGGCATACAGAAAATCACCCAACCAACCTTTTTTTCCAATTGCAGGTGGTTAAGGATTTCCTTCAGGGGAAGAAAAAAGTGTATCCCCCGGTTCAACTCCTTCTCCCCCTTGGGAATTGAATCTGGTGCTGTCTAGATTGATGGGCCCTCCTTTCGAGCCCATTCATAAAGCCACATTGCAGCACCTAACCTGGAAGACCGCTTTTCTGGTGGCAATAACATCAGCGTGCAGAGTAAGTAAGATCCAAGCGCTGTGTGCAAAAGAGCCCTATACTGTGTTCCACCACAACAGGGTAGTGTTAAGGGATCACCCTGCTTTTTTGCCAAAAGTTATCTCTGATTTCCATATTAATCAGTCAATCTCCCTACCGTCCTTTTTCTCCAATCCCGCAACTCCTGCGGAGAGGTCTCTTCACTCCTTAGACCTCAAATGAGTGCTCAAATTCTATTTGGAAGGTACAAAGGGTATAAGGAAATCGGATCAATTGTTTTTGAATTATGGTGCCATGAGAACAGGTTTCCCAGCCTCCAAAAGATCCATTTCAAGATGGATAGTGTCCTGTATAACATTGACCTACCAGTTGGCACATAAACCCCTTTTGGTGTCTCCTAAAGCACATTCCACTAGGGGAAAGGCAGCCACAGTAGCTTTCTTGCATGATGTTCAAATGTCAGAAATTTGCAAGGCAGCAACCTGGAGATCGGTTCACACTTCCACAAGGCATTATTGTCTAGAATCCGATTCCAGGGCGGATACTCAAGTGGGCAAGGCCTCCTTGAGGAATCTATTCGGATACTAATATATCTTTCCAGGCTTAGTTGTCTGAGCTGGTTGGGTAATTTACCGTTCTGTTTCCTTTGCCCACATGGGGATGAGGTGAGGCTCGCTATTCTATTCTAGTGCTTATGACTATTGATGAGGATACCCTGGAAGAGAGGATTAGTTACTTACCTGTAATCCTAGTTCTGTTCCAGGGGTATCCTCGTCAAAGTCATAAGCAACCCTCCCGCCTCCCCGGGCAAAGGATCATTGTATTTTTAAAAGGTAATGTCAACTCTTTGTGTTATGGCTTTTGAGTCACAGCAAAGAACAACTGACCTAACTGTCACCCCTGAGGCATGATGGGAAGCTGGGGGTCATGACTGCTTTAAAGGCACGGTGCCAGTTTATTAAGCATTTATTGCACACAGTCAATAAATGAGACACGCATTTGAAGAAATTTGACACCAATTTAGAAAAAAACACAGATTTTTAAATAATTTTAGACACCAAGAATGTCGGAGTCAAAATAGTCGAATAAAGTTTTTATAGGAACGTGATAATGTTATCCTATGGAAGAAACATACACTGCATACATGTACTTGCAATCTTCTTCAGCGGGTACCTTTTTAGGATTTAAGGTGCTTCATGGTTAAGGTTCAAGAAACCATCCGCAGTTCACTTTTACCTTCCCTGGTGTGTCTCGGTGCAGAGGTGTTGGTCTCTCTGATAGCCTTGAGTGCTACACGTTAAAGTCCAAGGAAGAAGTACCTGCTAACGAAAGGCTGCAAGTGGAGACTAGGGACAAGTCCAGCTGAACCAAAAATAGGGCTTTGCTCTTAAGGGTCTTTGGAGCACAGGGACAAAGTCTGTTCACGCGACCCCGAGCTGGGTAGTTAGGGTGCAGAGGAGTTTTGTCGGACGGGTCGCTGCAGTTAGGGGCTCTCACTTCGCTTTGGCGACCTGGAGAAGGAGAGAAAACGGGACTGCAGAGCCCGTCTCGGTGAAGACCGCGTGGATCCCTTGACGGCAGGTCAGTGTCCTGACTGGACATGTAACAAGCCTTGGTAGTTGCAAGGGCTTCAGTACCCAGGGTATTAGTGCTGAGAGGCTCCGGAAGGGGTCAACATCTCGAGGCTTGGTTAAAACGATGGCCCCGGCCTCCTAGACTCACAGCAACCTCTTCTTGACGAGTTACTCCCGGGGTGGGCCCGATGGCCAGCAAGACGAAGTGCCTGCAGATTCAGGGTGATGACTCCTCCACCCCAAGCGAGATGGTACTTGGCTGTTGAAGGCGAGAACAGTCCTCCAAGGGTTTGGGGTGGCTGATTAGTTTCTGGACGTGTCTGTCTTTGAGAGTGTTGCAGTGCGAGCAGCCAGGCAGGGTTTGGCACCCATTTCTGTGCAGCACTTCTCTACTCACGACATCAGCTCTTCTTTTTCTTTGCTTTGGTTCCCAGTAGACCAATCTCAGTTCCTGGTGTTAGGGGGGCTCTTAAATACTGAATTTAGGGGTGTAGGGTAGGAGCCAATGGGTTACCTACCCCTGGGGGCCTACACTCCCCTGTATGGCCACTTCCTTTGGAAAGTGGGCATAAATCTGACAGTTCTAGTTTCACCAAATCCAAGATGGTGAAACCCTTCTTTCATTCACTTCAGGTAGCCCACCTTAAGAGTGTGACCTTAAGAGTGTGACTAGCCTGTGAGTAAACGCTCCTTTTTACTATCTAATTTTACTACCTGCTCTGGTGACAAATAAGCCCCAGAGCAGGGGGTGGCTTTCCTAGGTCTGGAGGGAAGCCAGGATCGCATATCAAAGGCGGCAGGGGCTTTGAAGCCTCTGGCCTTGATATGCTAAATTTACTAGCTATCCAGCTGGAGGAGGTGTGATCACCTTCCTCTGGACAGGCATTGTTTCTGACCTCGGACAGCGCTGGCTCTCACCTGCAGGGGGTCAGAAATTCATCTGTGGTTGCAGGCTGGAAGATTGGAAACGTCTTTTAGGGCGAAGCGGTAATCACGCTGTGCCTTCACAGCACCGGCAGCAGAACAAATGCGTCTTTAGCACGCAATCGTTTTGCTTGTATTAGGGGGTGCAATTGGAGTGGTGTTGGAATTAAAGTCCAACACCTCCTCTACTGTTGTGCAGACTGGAGTTGGAATCCTAAATTAAACTATTCCAATATACAGGACCCCCCCCCCTTAAGGCAAGTTTTTAAAACAACTTGCATGCCGACAATTACGTGCTAAAGACTTATTCATTCAAATGATGGAGTTCCTAAGACCTGCGTGAAAAATGCATGTGGAATTCCGTCATACATTCCTGGAAGATACCAGTCAGCCAGCACACCAAGAGACTACTAGGATTGAGGGGCCATTCTAATGTCCCCTCTGTGTGAATTTCATTATAAATCTAGTACTGGCATCAGTACAGATATATTAAGACTATATGTTTGTTACCAAAATCCATTATTAAGTCATTATGCAGCTGGGTACCCCATACCAGAACATATGTTTAAGATGTCTTCCTGATCACTTGCTGTGTCGTGGCAATGGAAGCAGACCTCACAGGGGCATATCTGCTTGTGCCGATATGTCCTCACATAAAATATAGTACACCCTGCCTTAGGGCTCTAGGGTCCGCTATAGGGGTGACTTACATATAGTATATGCAGTGTACAGGTGCATGGCACACAGTGAGTGTGAGATGTAGTGTTTTCGAAATGGGTTGCATCATTTCACATGACTTGCAATGGCATTCTGCATGCTGTTTGTGGTTTGGTCCCTTAGAGGTGGCTTAATACATGCTGCTGCCCTGGGGGACCCTCTTTACTGCCTTGGGTACCAGGGTACCATTTACAGGGACTTACAGGAGTGCTAAAGTCCTTTACAGTTGGGTTGCAATTGAGTGCATATTTAATTTTAGGGAAAGAGCACTGGCGCCTGTTTAACAGGGTCCCATTGCACATCTAGTCAAGAAAATCATTACAGTGGGAAGAAAGTATGGGTGAACATGTCAAAAAGGGCACTTTCTTTCAGCAAAACATTACATCCAGCATATGAAGCGAGGCTGATCGAGCTCCAAATCACAGACCTGTTCACAGTCCTAGTGTTGATTCAGGTCCCTCTCGTCTGATTGGTCTAAGATAAAGTCCAAGGACCAGCACAGACACGAAATCGATAGCCAGAGTCCGTCCTCCATCCCCTCTTCTAAAGGTTCTTGCCCTAAGGAGGATTTGCGCTGTTAGCACTCTTTGGCCCAACTCCACGCCAGTTTCATGGACTAGCCTCAACTCGCCGGCAGGTGAAGGCCTTCAAGGAATCAATGCTGCCACTTTTCTGGAGGATTCTGGTTCCTCCGGGAGTACATTTTGGCCCCCAGTTGGGCTTCAACTAGTGGGGGTTTCACAGACTCTGACGGACCACTTAAGGCATCTGCCGCTGGCATCGGGAGGTGCCTTCCTCATTTGCTAAATACCACATCTGACTGACATTGGCCCTAGCTTTAGAGACTTTGGCCTGGATTTACCCCGACACTGGTATCTGATCTAACTTTCTTTGCAAGGAATTCCATATGGCGTTACTCTTACCTGCATCCACTGGCCGTGTTCCAGAGCTGCTGGGGACACTTTTGCTGAGCCCGCTGTTTCCCCGCTTGTGTTCCTGAGCTGCAGGGGGCATGTCTGCGGAGCCTGTTGTTTCCCCACCTGTCCCGTCGCCCAGCATAGTCACAGCCGGTCACCGCCGCAGCTCTTTTTCATCGGAGCACGGCCGCAGTGGGGAGGAGACCGCGAGTGCGAGGGACTACGAGGTCCAAGAGCCCTTGCGGCCGGAAGCCGCCACTGTGAAATCCGCGCCAGGAGGCGCATAAATTAAAGGTCATCTCCCAGCGTCGCGGGATTGCCCGCGTGTCGCGCCCGGGACAAGGGCGGGACCTTCTGTGGCCATCCGGGGCTGAACGTGGCTGGGCTGGGCCGGGCCAGACCCTTTGATTCTTGAACCCCCAGATTATCTACAGACTCGATGTGAGAAGTGGCACTGCCACTAATGTTTGCTTGGTAGGGGTGATGATACTCTGTGTATGCTCCTTCTTTTCTCCATCATTATTGTATTGTGAACTGTTTTTGAAGTACCTGGGGTCACATTTTATTTAGTTTATTTCCATATTTTATATACTAAGTATTTGCTTACTTAGGGATTCCTTATAGCCTGGTGCCCACTGTAAATATGTCGAAGCGCAATGGAAATAAAACTCCTCTGGAGTTGGCTAGCGCAACGCTGGACAACTACTTGGTAAAGGCAGTTAAAAAAATCAACACAGAAATTGATAAAACTGAGCGGCAGTTATCGTTGGGTCTGGGCAACCTGCCAGCTACAACCCAGACCCCCCTAGTAGATGCACTGTTAGATAACAGTAGGGAATCTACTGAGTCAGCTAGTAGTACCCCCGAAGTACCAGACCAAGTGCCAGCTATACTCGCCCCATTGGTTGATATCACTAACAGCCCCTTACAGAGGCCCTAACCTCTTAGAACTAGAAGAGGCTGCAGGAAAACCCAAACTAAACGTGGGGGCTTTAACAATAAAAAACAAGCTAAATCACCCGTAGCAAATATTTTAGGGGGAGATGAGTTAATGATAAATCAGAGCATAGTTAAAATCAATGTGGATCAGTTAGAACAATTAATATGTATTTTGAGCGCCAAAATTGAGAAACTGATTAAACCTCTCTCAGAAAAATTAGATGTAATTTCCAATGAGGTTTCCAGGCTAGGGGAGCATTTATCTGCCCATATTGAATCTGTAAAGAGACCCATGGATGAGGGCGAAGGTTATAGGGCGAGTAATGTTGCCATTGGTATAATGAACCCAGCCGTTGATAGCAGTAGGGGAAGAATGCGAAAGAGCCAGTAAAGTCTAATCCCCAATTAATTGCATCCCAGAAGCAACGGGTAGCAGTGGAATCTGAGAGTAGTACATCAAGGAAAGAAGCCAAGAGAAGTCATAACATTAACCTACCCCCGGATTGTGCCCCATATGTGGTCGTTTTGACAAACGTGCCACCATGTGAACAACAATCGAGCCCGACCGGACAAGAATCTCATGATTCCCTTAAAAATAAAACTGTTGCACACCTCAAGGTGATTAACCAATGGATGCATGCGCCGCAGGAGGACCCGGCATACTTAGCGGACAGACGTCAGCTTGGCACGAATACACTACTTGCCCCGCTCTACAACAAGGGCCTGTCAGCGAAACTAATAGGTCCGACTAAGCACACTGTAACTTTATGGCACAAAGCCCAATCTCGTCTGAAATGGGGAGGGGTGATTACACAGCTTACACCCTTGTGGGATTCTAGGGCACTGGGCAACCTGAGACGTAGTAAAGGATTTGATCAATGGGACACTATAGGGATCTCCACGGTGGGGGATCTATGGACACGGGAGGGGTGATCCCATTTGACACCCTGAGAGAACAGTATGAGCTAAACACCACTGAGACATACCGCTACATTCAGATTAGGCACGCATTGCTAGCAGTACTGACACCGGGAACCAACGTCCCGGAATCGGCCCCTTTGGAAGACCGACTACTCACTGATTACATGGAAGCCAGCGCCACCTCCCTCACATATCGCAAATTAGTAAATAACTTGCCTGACCCATTACAACAATTGAAAGAGAAGTGGGAGGATGATGTCGGGGACCTGGATGAGGCAAACTGGAATGCCGCAATGTCATCACCTAGAGAGGCGGGTATATCAGCGAGATTCCGTCTGATACAGTTCAAGATACTACACCGAGTATACTACACGCGCACCACACTCCACAAATTCCAGAGGGCAGAACACCCATATTGCTTACGAAACTGTGGGGAGGAGGGCACATTGTTTCACACCCTGTGGTCCTGTCCATACGTAATAGAGTACTGGAAGAGAGTGGCGCGCACGGTCGCCCAGACCTTACAGCTCCCGTTCACTCCAGACCCTAGAATTTGTTTGCTGAATGTGTGGGGCCCGACCGACCTCACGCCACAAGGGCGGCTATGGGTGGTCATAGGGATGATGCTAGCAAAGCGAGATATAGCACAGAAGTGGGGAGCGGCAGAGATACCGACTTTGGCACAGTGGTGTAAAAATATGGACATGATCATGATGACGGAACGGGCGATATACCAACAGAGGGCGAATCCACGTAAGTGGAATAAAGTATGGCTACCGTGGAACACTTATAGAGGGGAGCCATGCGAACCATTGCCCGAAGACGAGGAAGGGGATAGCTCAGAAGAGGACGATTAAGTAGAAGGAGAACGGGCGTGAGGGGGGAATAAGAGGGGACGGACACGGGCACACTGGGTCTTCAAAGTCCCGTAGGCATAAGAGAGTAGGCGGTTGTCTATGGAGGGAGGGAAGTAGAGGTAGACGTGCAATGCCTAGAAGGTAATGTGTACAAAACAAGCTTCTGTCTAACCAAGTTACACACCTGGATGTTATCGTTGTTAGTTGTAAAAAATGTAAAAGTTGCGATCCTGATGACAGCTGGCGGAATGTTGACGTCACTCGTCGTAATACATGTGATACTGAATTTGATATTGTGATGCAACAATAAAAAAAATTTAAAAAAAAAAAAAAAAAAAACTGTTTTTGACTTAATAGCCAATGTGGGTTCCCAATGCACTACTCAGATCAGATTCTTACAACTAGGAGGGTGCACTGGATTGGCAATTCCCGAAAGAATAGTAGAGGTGATTGCGTTAGAATCAATTTTAAACATCCCCAAAATGCAGCAACCACCTTGTTAAGAGCTGCTTCGTTGCCCTACTCTGAGAAAGGTATCTGCCTTTGGGCTTCTTTTATAGCCACTTCATGAATGGCCCTGCTAGTATACTAAGAGAAGGCCAGCCTAGCCCTAACAGAGATACTAATTTAGGCCCCGTATTTGAGGTTCCTGTGTTAAATCGTTATCCGGCATTAAGTTCTTTAGATACTAATGATTGACTTACCCAAGCTGGCTGTTCTAATCTTGATGGGAACACAGTCTGTAGAGTTGATGAAATTGGAAAAAAATCTGTGTCCCTCTATATATCATCTAAGATTCATCTGAGAGCTGTAGTTGACGGCAGGGAAGTGTTAAATGTTGATCGAAATGTTGATTCAAATATGGGGGATGTTCAACAGGAAAAGCATATCTCAGGTAGTGTTGCGGCTAGGGGAAAAAGTGGCTTAACCATTATTAGTTGGAACATCGCTGGGTTCAAATCTAAGGGTGATGTTCTTGGCTGGTTGAATTTGATCAACCTCTATGACATTGTCTGTGTCCAGGAAACGTGGTGCACGGACCTTGTCAATTATGAGGGATATGTATCATATAACCTACAAGCCCAGAGTTCTTCATCAGGCAGGGCCAAAGGTGGATTGTTAATCTTAATCTATATCAATCTGCCTATAATTGTTAAAAGGTATTTGTGTATAGGTGAGCACATACAGATTATTTGGTTGCATGAGAAACAGGGCCGTAATGTTGTTATTCTTAAATTTTATAATAATAATATTTTTGACAACACTAGAATGCAAGTTGTTAAGGACCTGGCTGTTGCTATTGAGAATTTAATTGCAGAATCAAACTTTTTTTTAAATTTCATTTGGGTAGGTGATTTTAATATCCCGGTCTGTGAAATGTCAACCCAAAAAGTTTGTGGGGTTCTAAATAACGCGGGAGAGGATGACATCTATTTTCGCCATACTAGTTATGGAGAAATACTTAACAAATTTTTGGGGGATCATGACTTGGACATTTTAAACTATGCTAAAGATGAAAATGGTCAGATTGTTCCTACGTTTAAGACCAGGCACGCTAGCTCAATCATAGACCATATAATAGTCTCTTCCAATATTGTCCCACTTTGTCAGGCACCTAGGATAGAAGTCTCCACGCTGAGTGATCACAATTGTATCATTCTAGAAACTACTATCTGGGGTGGTAGCCCTGTCTTTCCAGGGCGATCAATAATGAACAATGAACCCCATAGACCTAACTGAGTAAGATTAAGATGGAAAGGGGAAAAATCTGATGAAATATTGAGCTCCATTGTTAAGATGTGCCAAGCAGATATTACCCTTATCTTAAAAAACAATGGGCAAGACCGGGTTCTAGATGTTTTTAACGCTATTAATAAATGTATAGATGCTAGATTCACCAGGCCAGATAGACCACTATCTAAACATGGCCCGGGTTGGTTTGACCATACCTGCAACTCACTTTTAACAGAATTAAAGCTCGCATTGACGTCAAATCCTAGGGACACTAACTTAATTATTAAGTTGAGATCAGAGTATAAATTTGCTCTAAAACGAATGAAGGGAGAGCTGCAGCAGCAGGCATGGGAAACGTTAAATTTAGCAGCTGAACTGCCCAACTGTACCCTTTTCTGGGCAACGGTTTCCTTAAGGAAGATTTTATCCCGGAACTGACCTCTGTCTCTAGTGAGGAGTGGGTTTCCTTTTTCTATGATTTTTGAATCTGATAATAACTGTGCAGCTTCGTCAAGGAACTGGCCGAATGTGCCTCTTGATATTACTGTTTCTGAGGTTGAACTAGGTATCTATGCCAGCAAGGGGGGGGGAGGCCTAGGGGCCAGATGGGGTTCCAATTGATGTTTATAAAGCTTCACCTGAGCTCTGGAGCCCCATCTTAGCCATTGTTTTTAACGCAGCTGTCTGTACTGAGGCACCCTTGTCTTGGGGTGAGTCTATTATAATCCCAATACATAAAAAGGGCAATAGGTCCGTTGTCAAAAATTATCGCCCTATCTCCCTCCTAGACTCCTCAGTAAAGATGAGTAGAGTATTGTTGGTTAGGTTGGAGGAATGGGTAGAAAGTGAGGGGATTTTGGCGGAGAGCCAGTACGGATTCCGGAAAGGGTGGGGTACCCTCGACCAGTGTATTAAACTGGAATTACTAACCGGGAAGTATACCCAGGCCAAATATGGTTCACTTTAGCTCTGCTTTGCAGATCTATCTAGTGCTTTCGATTTGGTGGACCATTCGATTTTACAGTTACAGCTTGGGGCCCCGGAGGCTATTATCTTTTTTCTGGCCAGATTATATGAAAGATTACAAACAAGTGTTCGATATGGAGTAAAGGGAGAATGTACCCCCAAATTCAGCGTTAATAGAGGTATTAGACAAGGCTGTGTCCTTGCCCCCCTGCTTTTTACGTTATTTATTAATTGATGCAGTTTTAAAAACTAATAAAGCTGATGCCCCCCAGGTCAGCAGGGTTACAGTACTGGTGTTGTTATATGCGGATGATGCTGTGTTGATATCGTGAACCCCCATCGGCTTACAGCGTCTGATGGACAGATTTTCTGCCTTTATTAAGGACAGGAAACTTGTCATCAATAAAGGAAAAACTCACACCATGACTTGTGGGGCAAAAAAGAAAGTTTTAAATTCCTTTTTTAGAGACGGCCAAAAAGTGCAACATGTGGACAAATTTTGTTATCTGGGAATTACTTTTTCAGAAGATAGAAACTGGTCTAATGAATTTACCAATGTTCGTAACAAAATGGCTAAAAATGCTCACAGGGTTTTTTTAGATTTGCAGCTAAGATTGGAGACAGACGTACCAAGGATATGCTTCAGATTTATCAAGCTAGATGTGTTTCAATAGCAACGTATGGTGCGGTGCGGGTGTATGGGGATACTGTTGTGATTATAGTCTGCAGAAGGAGGAAAATCGTTTTTTTGAAAAAGCTCCTTGGTTTACCCACATCCGCACCCACCGAGCTGATCCATAAAGAACTGGGGAAAAACTAACTGATGGATCTGTTATCCCTGAGGCCTCTTATGGTTTGGCGTTCAATCTGGCTAAAGGAGGAGACAGCTTTTAATAGATCTGTCATAAAGGACTGTCTCGCCCTGGACCATTATTCTAAAATACATGGTTAAAATATATTGTGAATTGTTTTTTAGAAATTTTTAATATTAATATCTTGGCCGACCCTGGTGCTGCTACTGCAATTCCCAAAGGTGAGCTGAAGCGAACTTTTTTAGCATATAGAATGAGGAAGCGATCAACAAAGACTGGGGCTCTGCCGTCCACTATGTTTTATAATAGCCACATTGTTTATGAAGGATACCCCCTGTATTTATCTATGGTAACTAGATCTTCTCACAGATTTGTATTGATTAGACTCTGGTTCGGGTTGGTGCACCATTTAGTAGCATGGCCACACCTTAAAACGTTCCCGACTGGACCATGCCCATGTGATGGCCTATCAAAACAGAGCACTTTGCCCTTTTTATTGGTATGTAAACTGTAAAAGGGTTTTCGTATTGCTTATCTAAAACCTCTTTTTATCAAATATGGCCTTCGATCAATTAATGATGCTATGGAATTAATTTTTAACATGCAATCTGCAGAAATTTGCTTTTTTACTGCCACCTTTTTAAACCAATCAATTAAAGCCAGGAAAAGTATGCTGTTTTAGATTTTATGTCATTTTTTTTGGTATAAATCTGCAATATTGATTTTCTATGTGTTGCCAATGCGCTTTTATGGTAATTTCTTATGCACCGAATAAAGCTTTATGAAACTGAAACATATGTCTTCCACAGATTGTTTCTTTTTTGTCATGGCATATTCTGCCACACATCAAGTTTTTAAAATCTTTTGACATTATTCTCATAGGCTGACAAAGCTAGTCTGTGACCCAGTCACAGCACATACCCACTCAGGGAGCTCCAGTATTTTCATATGGAGTCCTCTCGCCACCTCTGACCACGCAGAGGCTCCAAGATCATTGCCCAGTAAACACTGGACTGGGAGCACCTTTGACACAGCTACCTTCATAGGGCCTGTCACACCTCTCCATTCCAAATCCAGCACAGCCATGGGATGGAGTCTGGTAGTGCTGTCTGCATATGTCACCTGGTGAAACTCACCATGTAACATCTCTGGAGGCACCAGTTCATCCAGGAGCATAGTTACACTGGCACCACTCTCTCTGATAGCCTCACCCTCAGCCCCATTCTCTTTAGGCCTCTGCCTGTACTTTTCCATGTTTGGAGGTAAGGCAGCAAGGGTGGCAATATTCACCCCTCCCAGGGACACGAAGGTTGCTTCCACCACCTGACTACCCTTCTCTGGGGCACCACTCTCCACCCCTACACTGACACTGGCAATCCCTGTGGATGGCCCCTTGGGGGAGCTTCTTGGTGCCAGCAGCATCTTCCCTGCGTATGCCCTGGCTGGTTACAGTCAAAGCACTTACCCACCTTTTGAGGGATCAAAGAACCTACCATGCTTTCCCTGAAACCCCCTCCCTTTAAATTTGGGCTGGCTCGGGCCCCAACCTCCTTGTACAGGTTTTTATGGGTCTTTGGAGGACTCCTTAGGTTTTTGACCTTTATTTCCCTGGGCTCTTCTCTGGGGAGGGACCTGTCCTCCTTTCTTCTGGTCACCCCCCTGGTGCTGAATGGAAACCCGGGTTCTCACCCACTCATCAGCTGATTCCCCCAGCTCTCTCGGGTCTGTCAGCTTAGAGTCCACTAGATACTGGCATAACTTCTCTTCTGCACAATGAGTCAAAATGTGTTCTTTCAAAAACAAATTATACCATCCCTCATATGTGTCAACTTTGTTCCCAACAATCCAGCCTTCCAGTGCCTTTACTGAAACGTCCACAAAGTCTACCCAAGACTTTGAACTTAATTTCTGGGTGCCTCTAAACTTCACCCTGTACTGCTCTGGAGTCAGACCAAATCTCTTGACTAAGCATGCCTTCATTTGCATCCTCTCCCTTCAGGATCAGGAGCCTATCCCTCCCAGCTACTGGAATCAACTCCCACAGGAGTGCACCCCAATACCTAGAGTGGACCCTACTTATTTTAAGAGCCCTCTCAAAAGCTGCTAGCCACCTGTCAATGTCATCCCCCTCAGTGTACTTGGGTACTATGCCCTTAGGAAGTTTAGGTTCAAATCTACCACCCCTAGACATCTCAGCATCTTCTTCATTTTCGCTGCCACCATTCCTTTTCTCCTCCTCCATCTCCCATTTTCTCTTTGCCTTGGAGAAGGAGAAATGCAAATTGGCTATCAACTCAAATTGAGCCTGAAGCTGTCTCTCTGCAAGGGACAGTAGTGGTACCGGAGTAAGGGACCCTTCCCCACTCCCACCACCACCTTGATTCACCTGGCTAACAACAGTCACAATGGGAAAGGTCTCATCCTCACCCCTCTCTCGGGTGGGTTGTGGGCAACATCTTACCACTCCCTTAGGTTCTCCTCCACTGCCCTGGCCCAGGCCTTTAGGGAGTCCAGCAACCCTGCCTTCCTCATCTTCTTGGCAGCACACAGCCCCCTAAGCCTACACTGTTCCCTAATATCAGCCATCTTAAACTGGGACAGTTTAGCCAGGTCCAGCTCCATGGTTCCCTAGTTTTGGGTCACAAAAAACTTGGCACATTAGATTTGGAACAATTTGGAAAAATCGAAACAATGGATTAAAGACCGTTAAGTCCAAACTCCAAGAACCAAACTCACAGGTTTTGTTATAAGGCAATTGAGAGGATTTTTATAATCTTAAAGTTCGAGGCATATGAGCTGCAGATCGTACACTTAGCAATAGATCGCCACCTGGTGTTGGGCTCGGATGATTGCAGGTTGTTGCCTTCTTGGAAGAAGTCTTTGTAGTCACGAGATAGGTGACTCCTCCCTTGGACAATACTGCGCATGGTCATCGACTCCATCCTCAGATTGTTTTTCGCCATGATGGGAAATGATGGAGTTAGTAGAAGTATAGAGAAAGGATGTCCATGCATGTGCATCTAAGTAAGATGAGTGCTGGAACGGATACAAGTCCTGGGGAGGCGGGAGGGCGTGTACGACTCTGCAGCTATACATGCCAAGAACGGATGCATACTGGTAAGTAGCATTTTCCGTTCGAGGGGAAAATGACTTGGGCCCGTTTTCTAGCACCAGGGCTTATAAAAACATATTTTATAAGTATTTCCTTAATTTCTACAGGACCCTCGGCCCCTGTGCAACTAGGGGAGAATTCAGGGGTTTGAAATCTGCAGAAATATTGCTGATCCTCCTTACCCAGTAATCCTAGCATCAAAGTCGAATTTGAGCAGCACTTTAAAACAGTGTGGGATGTGAAATTCCACTTTACCAAGGCATATAAAAACTCATTTTATAAGGGTGTACCTTATAGATAACTGACCCCCCACCCCTGGGATAACTATGGGAGAACCTGAGGGGCATTAATATGCCAAAACACTGTAGGAGTTTCATTTTTAAGTGTCCCTACCACCGAAGTCCAGTTTGGGCACAATTTAAGGTTTCAAAGCAGTCCTGGCAGCCAGTGCTGCTTTTAAACTGACCTCAGGCTTCAGCACTGCACACATGCTGGTGCAGAGAATCTGCTGGCCTCTAAACTGCCATGGCCCAGGATACTGGTGACTTCTAGGTAGTTTCAATCCCCTGCACTATTATATACTAGGGGCTTATGGGGTAGGTCATGCCAATTACAGGGGTTCCCCACCATACCATAGTGTACCCTAGTGTATGTTGGGTGTTAACTGTATTCTAATGTGTTCCTTTTAGCTTGGCACTGACCCTGGGCCTTGTTAAAAAGAGCCCAGGGTCAGTCAGAGTCTGTTACCACCAGTTCCAGTCAGCAAAAGGTTGGGGGGTGCCCAGGGCACAGGATGACTTTGCAACAGTAATGAATCCATATATTGTATGCATTGGTAGTTAACTGTACGTTTTGTTTCTTTCACATCCTCACCTGTGTACCCTGCCCCCACCTAATGTTGTTTGGAAAGTCCATCTACATCTGTCACTTTCATATGTTGCGAGCCAACACTGCCCTTGTGCATATTATTCAAGTTCCCTTTCTTCTGCTGAACAATGTGAAACCAAACACGCTTCTGATATTGAGTGACTTTTTAACACCAAGCCGTAGCTCCTGTTAGTCATGGATCTTTAGATGCTTTTTTTTGTACCCTTTCCTTTCGTAATTCACAGATGGTGTACCTTGTGGAACAGACATGTGCTTACCTGTACTGTGTATGCTACCATTAGTATAAGATCCCTGTAGATAACTGACTTGCAGTCATACTAAAGCTGCACTGGTTCCACAGGAGCCTATGGATTTCATCATTGGGAAAGGATTGTCAGTAGGAGATCGCATGCGTTTCACCATCAGTAGCTGCCCTGGGTTCCTTCAAAGGGCCCACCTTGCATACAAAGAATGTCATTTTGACTGGTCTCCTAAGTTCTTTGAGGGACATTAGGTGATTGTCAGAGTACAGAATTGCAAGACTGTTCCCATGCTGTATAACCTGTTTTAGCTGGATTCAGGTTTCGCAGTACTGAGATGCTTATGATTCATCGACCTTTCGATGACCAGCCTGGAGACTGTTGAATAGAGTTGAGCCTAATTTCGCACTGGCACATGGAGGGCCGAAGCCATCTTTACGTCACAGAATGAAGCCTATTTCTCCTTTTAACCCCAGAATTGCAGGCTTATTGCACCAAAAGGATTAGGCAGTCAGTCTTGTCACTTACTTGGGAGTTGAACCTAGCTTCTCTCTGTTGCAGTTACAGCCATGGTAAGTGGGTGCATCTAGATGCATATCATGACCCCTGCATCTAAGCTCAGCTCTCCCATTGAAGGTCAATAGGTACAAAATAAAGCAGAACTTCCTTTTGTTGCCAACTTAATCTCTCTGCTCACCACGCTGCCAAAACCAGTGACTGCATTGTGAGTGGGATTCTTAATTGGACTGGTTGGGTTAATAGATGAACACTTAGCAGCTGGGGCTGTAACCAATTGAGTTTTTAACCATTGCATCACAGTTGTTGAAATGGTTGGGTACAATATTTCACAGCACTATTACTACATTGTCTGATTTTTGACTGATCCCTTTCACTGGAACATAAAAAAAACTTCAGCACTGTAGTAAGAGACCTGAAGAGTCCCATCATTCATAGAATTGACCTCAGTGCAGCTGCATGCAATGCCATGGACCAGAAGGCTAGTGTAATGGAAAGTTTGAGGCATGTGGGCTGCTGAATTCATATCTGTGCATAGATCGCCGCCTAGTGTTGGGTCTGGATGATCGCACATTGTTGTCCTGGAAGAGTCTTAGAAGTATCACGAGATAGGTGGCTCCTCCCCTGGACTACAGTGCGCATGGGCATTGACTCCATCCTCAGATTGGTTTTTTCCGCCATTGGGTTCGGATGTATATTGGTTCACTCTAGTCGGAATCGATATAAACTTTCTTGCGTTCGGTGCCTAATTCTTCCAGCTCGGTTCCGAGCCGGATTCCAGAGAACCAAGTGCTTTCGACGCGGAAGGCCCAGTCGACACCACAGACCTTATCAACTACTCACCATGGAACGGAGCCCGTTCAAGAGATGTCCCGTGTGCAACTCCAAGTATCCCCACATCGACGTCCACCCGGTGTGCAACAAGTGTCTGTCGCCGGATCATGATGAAGCCAGTTGCATGGCTCGTTCCCGTTTTCGATCCAAGAAGACGCTTAAGCATCGACGCGCTGCGCGCCAGGAGGCCCAGCAGACTGCACCGGCGCCTGTGGACATCTTCGATGCCTGGGATGATGAGGGAGCTGACCGGGAAGTTGGTGACAACCTGTCGAATCCCGCGTCGGAGGTAGACTGTGACTACGACGCGGACGCAGAAATGTTTGAAGCCGAAGAAGTCGTCGGAGACGACGATGGGGCCTTTGGGGCCGTGGAGGATAGCTCGAGCAAAGAGCTAACTCAAACTGACATTGGGGCCGAAACGATTCAAAAGGCTCAGATCGAGGGATCGCCACTAGGCCTTACCCAAGATCTTCCAATGGATTCTACGGCCCCGCCTTCGGGCCCGGCTACGGACATTACTATTGAGCCGCACCCTGAAAAATCGAAACCGAAAGTAAAACCAACGGTCTTGACGCAAGCGAAAGCACTGGTGCCCCCCTCGAAACCAAAGGTGCGCATTACTTTGGTCGGATGGAAGGCCTTGGAGCCGTCGGCACCGACGAAGCAGAAGGGTGTTGTCGATCCGAAGACACAGGTCAAGGGCGTTGAGATGAAGTCTGCCACGCCGAACACAAAAGTCAAGGTGGTCGAACCGAGTAAATTGGCGCCGAAGGTGGTCGACACAAACAAGGGACTCGGTGAACCGAAGGTTCTCGAGACTCCGCGTCAATATGACAAGACCAAAAGCGGCACAACCCACGAGGCCACGTCTAGTGGTGCCTCGAAGACTCCCGTCGACTCGGCGCGGCCGTCCGCCGCTTTCTCCAAGCAGGTGGCGGACTCCCTGAAGCGCATCAAGGAGAAGGGATCGACTGTCGGCCCGAAAGATCCAAAGCCTTCGAAGCCGGTCGAGAAACCTCATGAGCGTCGACGCCCATTCACTTCACGCTGCCGCCGAAAGTGGCGCCGAAGGCTTTCACCCCTAGGATGGGCGCCAGCGTGCCCGAGAAGGTGCCCTCGGTGCCGAAGTCGACGACTGTGGTCCCAACCTCAAAGCATCGACAATCTTCGTTGGAAGAACAACAAGAACACTTTATCGATGCCGAAACAGGCAGACTTTCCCTCCATAAACGGAAAATTGCCCCGGAACAGCCGATGGAGTCCTATAAAATTCCTTTAAAGAAAAAGAAGGATTCCACTTCAACTCCTGTTCTTGTGGAACCACTTTATCCACATGGCCATGATGTCTCGCCCACTTACTCTGGCGTGGACGCTGGGGATGGTGATGATGATGATGATGATGAGTACAGCTATCCTCACTACACCGACCCTGATGATACCAATGAACCCTGGGCAGCTGGTGCTGACCCAGGTGATCCTCACTCTACCCCAGACGCTCAACTTTATGCTGTAAAAACGTCGCCTACAGAGGATTCAGCGGCGTATAATGCCCTCATTGAAAGGGCGGCTAAAAATCATGACGTCCAGCTCCATGCTGACCCCATTAAAGTGGACTTTCTTTTTGACACCTTTTCTGTCTCGGAGAGAACTGTCAAGACTCTGCCTATGTTGAAGGGTGTCTTAAAACATGCTGGGGAGATCTTTAAAGAGCCTACCAGAGCCAGGGTGATAAACCCTAGGATTGAGAAGAAGTATAAACCAGCGCCTACTGACCCTACGTACATCAAGGGACAGTTGCCTTTGGACTCTTGTTGTTTCAAATGCCCGGAAGAGGGCTATCTCTCAAACAACGGGTGATGCTCCTCCCCCATATAAGGAATCTAAGGTGTTTGAGGCATCAGGGAAAAGGGTAGCAGCTCAAGCGGCCAATATCTGGCGCATTTCAAATACACAAGCACTTCTAGCGAGGTATGACAGGGCACACTATGACACACAGGAGACCCTGTTGCAGCACCTGCCAGACGAATACAAAGATGCAGCTGAGATGCTCATCCAAGAAGGGAAGCTGATATCCAATGCTTCTATTAAATGTGCACTGGACGCGGCTGACACCACGGCCAGAGCTGTCAACACTAGTGTCATGCTGAGACGACATGCCTGGCTCAGAATCTCGGGTTTCAAGCCAGAGATACAGACCACCATTCTTAATCAGACAGTCAATCCTGATCTTCTGTTTGGCCCAGAGGTGGACACCACCTTGGAAAAGATCAAAAAGGACACTGAAACTGCTAAGTCCATGGGGGCCCTGCAGTCCCAGCAATTCAGGGGTGGTTCTTTTCGTCGCTCAAGCACTAGAGGTGTTTCCAGAGGCCAGCTCTTCCAAACCACGCAGTACTATAAGGGCAACACGCAGACCACATACACCAAACAGAGTCGAGGTGGATATCGTGGGAACAGCGCCAAAGGCAGGGGTCGTGGAAACAACTCCAGATCCTCTGCCACTAACAAACAGTGACGCCTTGTCACTGCCCCCCGACCACGCAACACCGGTCGGGGGGAGACTTCAGCAGTTCCTGCCAGTCTGGAAATCCATCACCACAGACAGGTGGGTCACACAACTCCAGACAATAACTGTACTGTATAGGCTAACATCCACTCCACCCAACCTACCCCCAAGACACCGTTCTATGTCCGCCGAGCATTTGCACTTATTGCAGCAGGAGGTCCTCGTCATGCTGCAAAAAGGGGCAATCGAGCTCGTGCCTATGGAAGAAAGAGGCACAGGAGTTTACTCACTGTACTTCTTGATACCAAAGAAGGACGGGTCCCTCAGGCCCATACTGGACCTCAGACCCCTCAATCAGTACATTCTATCGGAGCACTTTCACATGCTGACCCTGCAGCAAGTACTCCCGTTGCTCAATCAGGGGGATTTTCTCGCAACTTTAGATCTAAAGGATGCGTATTTTCACATTCCGCTGCACCCGTCACACAAAAAATACCTCCTGTTCACTATCCAAAACCAACATTACCAGTTCAAGGTTTTGCCTTTCGGGGTCACCACGGCACCCAGGGTGTTTACGAAGTGCCTGGCGACGGTGGCGGCGCACCTAAGGAGTCTAAACATTCACGTCTACCCTTATCTGGACGACTGGCTCATCCAGGCAAGGTCAGCCCAGCAGTGTGCCGCCCACATGTCCCACACCATTCACCTTCTTCACGATCTGGGATTCTCACTGAATTACCCAAAGTCCCACCTGCAACCCGCCCACATACGGCAGTATCTGGGTGCGACGTTAAACACTCTGGCAGCCACAGCACAGCCAAATTCAGTGAGGGTCAACGGCATTCAATCGCTGATACAAAAATGCAGACCTCAACACTCGCTCCCAGCGCGGGTGTTCATGCAGTTGATAGGCAAGATGGCCTCCTGCATCTCCATTGTCCCGCACGCGAGACTACATATGCGTCCGCTTCAGGAGTGCTTAGCACGTCAGTGGACTCAGGCTCACGGACAGTTGAAAGACCTAGTGTTGGTGAGCGGTCGTGCATACAACTCTCTGTATTGGTGGAATCCACAAAGCCTTTGCAGGGGACGACCGTTCCAGGAGCCTGTGCCACAGATCATCCTGACGACGGACGCTTCTCTCCAGGGATGGGGAGCTCATGTACTCCATTACACTGTGCAGGGCCTATGGACACCACAGCAAAGGAAGATGCACATCAACGTTCTAGAACTTATGGCGATCGTCATGGCTCTAAAGGCCTTCAAAGTACATCTGTGCAACAAGGTCGTGTTGATCCGGACGGACAACATGACGGCCATGTACTACATTCAGAAGCAGGGAGGAACACACTCTCCACAGTTGTCTCATCTGGCTCAGAGCATGTGGAAGTGGGCCATTCAGAGAAACAACTTCCTCATGGCAGAACACCTCCCAGGCAAAGACAATGAGATGGCGGACCTGCTTAGCAGGTACCGCCACCAAATGTACGAGTGGGAGATACATCCATCAGTACTCCACCCGTACTTCCAAAGGTGGGGTCATCCAGAGATAGACCTGTTCGCCACAAAGGAGAACGCAAAATGCCTAAGCTTTGCCGCCAGGTTTCCACACCCACAGTCGCAGGGCAATGCGATATGGATGAACTGGTCAGGCAAATTTAAGTACGCTTTTCCCCCAGCACCTCTAATACCGCTGGTGGCACGCAAGCTGAAGCAGCACTCGATGACTCTCATCCTGGTTGCTCCAACGTGGGCTCGCCAACCATGGTACACCACGTTTCTGGAACTGTCCGTGGTACCGCATCAAAGGCTGCGCCTCACACCCAGGCTTTTGACGCAGAGCCATGATGACATTCAGCACCCAGATCCGCAACAGCTCAACCTGGCGATCTGGCTCCTGAGGTCTTAGAGTTTGGCTACCTGAACTTGCCTCCGGACTGCATGGACATCACCCGGGAGGCCAGAAAGCCCACCACTAGAGCATGCTACGCGGCGAAGTGGAAGCGGTTTGTCATTTACTGTGCAGACCACAACATTATCCCGCTAGATGCATCTATTCAGAACATCATTTGTTATCTCTTACATCTGTACAAATGTAATCTGGCCTATGCTTCCATTTGCATACATTTATCCGCAATGGCTGCTTATCTCCAAAACAGACAGCACCTCTCACTTTTCAGGGTGCCTGCCATTAAAGCCTTTCTGGAAGGACTCAAACGAGTCATTCCTCCGCGGACGCCACCAGCTCCGGAGTGGAACCTCAATGTGGTCCTCACCAGGCTGATGGGTCCCCCTTTTGAACCACTGCATTCCTGCGAGATTCAATTCTTGGCATGGAAAGTGGCTTTCCTTATAGCGATTACGTCGCTACGACGAGTTAGTGAACTCCAGGCACTAACTATCCAAGAGCCGTTTATTCAAATTCATTCTAACCGGGTAGTGCTTCGCACTAACCCTAAATTCCTTCCTAAGGTAGTGTCTCAGTTCCATATCAACCAGACTATAGAACTACCTGTGTTCTTCCAAAATCCAGTGTCACTGGCGGAGAGAATGCTCCACACACTTGACGTCAAAAGGGCCCTAATGTATTACATTGATAGGACCAAGGATTTTAGGAAAACTAAACAACTCTTCGTTGCCTTTACGCCACAACACAAAGGTAACCCAATTCCAAGGCTGGTATAGCCAGGTGGATTGTTAAATGTATTCAGATCTGCTATCAGAAAGCCAAGCACACTCTCACTATTCCACCACGGGCCCACTCCACCCGAAAGTTGGGGGCCTCCATGGCTTTCCTTGGAAATATTCCTTTGGAAGACATATGTAGAGCAGCCACATGGTCTACCACTCACACATTTACTAAACATTACTGTGTTGATGTGCATTCCAAACAGCAGGCAGCTGTAGGGCAGGCTGTTCTAAAATCACTTTTCCAAACTGCTGCAGCTGGCACGGGCGGCCGCCGTTAATGGAGGGACTGCTATGTATTCTATGCACAGATATGAATTCAGCAGCCCACATGCATCGAACCGAATATGCTACTTACCAGTATGCATCTGTTCTTGGCATGTAGGGCTGCTGACATTTATATCGCCTGCCCTCCTCCCCGGCGCCTGTAGCGGCTGCAGCACGTCACACATACTTCTAGCATGGTCATCATTCACTTAGTTTCACTCCATCTTGGCCACAATGGCTAAAAACAATCTGAGAATGGAGTCGATGCCCATGCGCACTGTAGTCCAGGGGAGGAGCCACCTATCTCGTGATACTTCGAAGACTCTTCCAGGACAACAATGTGCGATCATCCGGACCCAACACTAGGCGGCGATCTATGCACAGATATGAATGTCAGCAGCCCTACATGCCAAGAACAGATGCATACTGGTAAGTAGCATATTCGCTCTAACATGTAAGTTCTATTAAAGCATTTGGAGGTGTTGCTACCCTTGCATAGTCCAGTGCCTAAAGAGAATGTTTCTCTTCCAGATCTTCATCAATAGTCCTAAGCACTGAATTGCCCCACCCCTGTGTGCTGATCCCAGCGCACTCTTACAAATTTTCACATATGTGTAATAAACTTTGTACATAGTACCGCACACATAAAACTGCAGCCTCATGAAAGGCTAAAATGGCCAGATTACATTGAATTTTCATTTTATAAAGAAACCAAGTATACAGATATGTTATTAATAAAACATTACAATAAAACAACTTTCACACACTTTAAGTAAAGCCAATATGAGACATTGTTAGCCAATTGGCTGCAATTTAAAGGATAGTAGAGAAAACCTGGACTGTGCCCTCACAGTACCCCCCATATCCTATCATGCCTCACAGGCGACTGGTCAGTATATTTTTCTGACTCCTGGGACACTGAGCGCTAAGGACCATTCGAACGCCTTCAGCCACTGCCTGGATTTAATCCTTATCGCTAATCGGCTCCGTGTGGCAGAATTAATCACCGCCTCACGTGAAAAAGAATCTCCAACCTTGCCTGTACACAGCCGGTTCCCTTTACCTACGGCGTGCAGCGTTTTTAAGGAATGTGAACTTTGAGACTCCTCTACAGCGCACCGCGCGGCGGGCGCCCCGTGTTATTTGTCACCTTCACTACTTCATTCAGATTAAATCGTCCTGTCTTACAGTCTACCTCCACTCTCGCAATTCCTGTTGCCCGTGGTGCAGTAAAGATTGTACCCAGTCCCCGTCCTGAGGAGAACCTGTAATTTTTTTCCGGTTCGAAACTCGTTGACCCCCAGCCTGTGACAACAAAGAAGGGTGCAGCTAGGGATCAATTTATCCCACTGGTGTGGGCCCTTGCGTGCAACCAGATCGAACATTTAGTCACAGGTTCTGTGTGACAGGCAGGCAATTGCTTTTCACTCTTGCTTCCGCCTGTCCACTGGTATTTCAGTTAATGGACTGGTCTTTTTTCCTTTATGCTGTATATGTTATTTGACTACAATTGATTTGGGTTGTATGTACTGTATTCAAAGTTGCACTTTGGTGTCATGTGATTGTTTGAGTATTTAGTATTCATTTTTGTATATAGTGTATTCATTGTGCACACAATTGTTTGTCTTTGTGACCTGACTGACTTTGACAGTGGTTTTCTTTTGATGTCATGCTCTTATGAACTTTGAAACTTGCTTAAGAACCAAAATAAATGTTTTGCTAATTAAATGGTTTGGTCACGCAGTACTTATGGGCTGTGTGAGCTCTAATTTGCAATCAAAATATCCAGGCTAGCTTCTTTGTTCTGTTTTACAAGATCACCATGGTAGAACATCACCAACTCATCAGATCCACGAAAAGGAACTTCATCCAGGACAGAATCCTGTCCAATTCCCACAAATCTAAGGAACACTTCAGCATCCTACAAGAAATCGCCAAACCTCCAACGCTCCTCCCTCCCAGCACCTCTGCAACAAACATGGCTCCCACTTCCATCACAAGATCAGGACTCACTACAACGAACTGAACCAAGGCACTGACACTACACCCACCACCGGCAACGCCACCCAGCCTAACATCACCGCCTGGACCCCTGTCACCACAGAGGACGCCGCTAAGACCATGAGGAGCATACACTCAGCAGCCCCCACCGACCCCTGCCTGTCTCACATGTTCCTAAGAGCAGCCTCCGTCATTGCACCCAAACTACAACGCACTATCGTCTGCACCCTCGAAACAGGCACGTTCCCCGACGTCTGGAATCGCGCAAAAGTCAAGCCCCTCCTCAAGAAAGCCTCTGCAGACCTGACTGGCCTCAAGAACTACAGACCCATCTCTTTCCTCCCCAAAGTCACCAAGAAGATAGTCAACAACCAGCTCACGAACTTCATAGAATCCAACTTGATCCTTGACACTTCTTAATCCTGATTCCACAGCAACCACAGCACCGATACCGCCCTCCTAGCTGCCACGGATGACATTCAGACTCTCCTCGACCAAGGCCACACGGCTGCCCTCATTCTACTAGATCTCTCAGCAGCCTTCAACACCATCTCCCACCGCACACTAACCACCAGACTCCACAACACCAACATACAGGCAACTGCCCTTGACTAGATCCGCTCCTTCCTCACCGGCTGAACTCAAAGAATCAGACACCTACCCTTCCTCTCCGAACCCACAGAGATAAGCTGCGGAGTACCCCAAGGATCCTTACTCAGCCCCATGCTCTTTATCATCTACATGGCCCCCCTCGCTACCATAGTCAGAAAACACAGACATAGTATTCTACGCCGATGACACCCAGCTCATCCTCTCCCTCCTCAAGGAACCCAACATCACTAGACACAGTTTCCAGGAACGAATGAAGGACGTCCCATCCTGGATGAGCAGCAGCTGCCTGACGCTCAACTCTGAGAAAACAGAAGTCCTCGGATCCACCCTCTCCGCATGGGACAACATCTCTTGGCCCACCACCCTCTGCAACCCTTCCACACCCACCGACCACTCCTGCAACCTCAGCATCATACTCTACTCCTCCCTCATCATTAACAGACAGGTCAACGCCGTATCTCCCCCCGCCCCCTACCCCCTAATCCAGAAAAATAGTCACCCAAGCACTCATAACCAGCAGACTGGACTACGGTAACGCCCTCTATGCCGGAATCAACAAATCTCTACTCTCCAAACTCCGGACCATCCAGAATGGTGCTGTCAGACTCGCCCTCTGCATCCAAAGACAAGACAACATCACCCAGCACCTACGAGACCTCCAGTGGCTCTGCGTTGAAAATAGTGACCTTCAAACTGCTCACTCACGCCTACAAATCTCTCGACAACACCGGACTCCAATAACTCAAAGAAACAATCTTATGCCCCCAAGAGAAATTTCTTCTCCGCCGACCTTGCCCTGGCCAAAATCCCTCGCATCTGCAGAGCCAGAACGGGATGAAGAGCTATCTCCTACATCGCGGCCAAGACCCGGAACAACCCCCCCCCCCCCCCCTTCAGCATCAGATGAAACCCTACACTGATTTAATACCTGGCTCTTGGAATGAGACAGAGGCGCTCTAAACTCCCCTCCCCCCAGCACCTTGAGACTCACGGATAAGTAGTGCGCTTCACAAAACCCGAATTCATTGATTGATTGATTGAGAGCCTGTGACAGAATATATTTCTCTGAAAGTTCCAACTCCTCACTAGTCTCACCCACAAATCCAGCAGCAGCCAAGGTAACATTATCTTCCTCAAAAAACATCAACAGGTAGGGGAACCCAGCAGCAGTCTGCATCTACAGGAAATTCTCTGTCTAAACAATGAGCCATTACTTCTTCCTCCTCTATTTGTCACTCCAGTAGGTGGGGGAAGTATTGTCAAACATCTTGAAGAGTGGTCCTTAGTAACAACAGACAAATGGGTCTTCAATATTGTTCAGAATGGATATTTTCTTCTGTTCAGGTCCCCATCTGCTTCACTTCCGCCATACAAAGCATCAGCTTATCAGAAAGATCTACTGCAAAAATTCTGATATTTTTTGGTATCCATTTTAGATATTTTAGATCTTTAAGAGTACTAAACAAGGACATATGGAAATTAAAATTCAGAATATTGACATTACACCAGATCTATCCTCAACTATACCAATGAGACCGGATGTGTTTAAAAGACTTCCAAGATGCCTACTTCCACCTTCTAATATAGCAAACAATCAGATGTTCCTTTGATTCAAAGTAAGATTTCATCATTACCAATCCAAGGTCCTACCTTTTCGTAAAATCAGCTCCCCAAACCTTTGCAACATTTATGGCCATCTTCGCAGCCCATCTAACGAAATAAAAGAACTTTGCTCTATCCTTACCTGGACAATTGTCTAATCAATGATATATCACCAGCGGAGACAAAGAAACAATACCAGTTTTGTCTCAAGACGCTAACCAATCTGGTTCTCAAGTATACCTCAAACTCTACGACCTGCCTAGTCCAAAAGATACAATACCTTGGAGCTGTACTGTAAATCCAATACGCAAAAGTGTATCCTTCGGAGGAGAGGTAGTTATCAATCAATATGAAATATCAGTCTCCTACACACTCATCATCCAATATCGATTGCATCCGTACTAAGTTCAGTGGCCTCTTGCATCTTTCTAGTTCCACATACAAGACTTCACATAGGGCCCTTGCAACAGTGCCCTGAATATTAGGAGAATCAGCTCTCTGACCACTGAGGAAAGAAACTGGCCCCATCATAGGATGCAATTCTGTCTTTCCCGTGGTGCAAACAACCAAAGAACCTATTGGTGGGAATACCATATCATCAGGATCTGCCAGCTCATACATTGACCAGAGAGGACACTCCAAGAATGGGGAGCTCATGTTGTACACTTGCTAACCCACGGGATTTGGTTGGACAAAGAAAAGATTTTTCATATCAATATTCTGGAATTGAGAGCTGTTCTTCTGGCCCTGAAATATTTTCTTCCATCAATAACAACAAACTCCCTTTTTGTTCGGACTGACAATGCAACAACGCATTACATGAACAAGCAAATAGGAACACACTCTCGACCCCTACCTCTCAAAGTCAGAAACGTAACCAAAATGGCTATTTATCTTGTAGGGATTCAGAATATCAGAATATACAGGCAGATTCACTTAGTTGGGTGTTTCAGGAAAGTAGCTGTTGGGTTCTAAACGACAGTCTTTAAAACATTTCCAAGACACGGGATATCCACCAATAGCTGTGTTTGTTGATGCAAACAGAAAAAAATCTTTAGACTAAGCATCTAGATTCTTCTAACCAGGGTAGAAAGGGAATGCCCTTTCGATAAACTGGTCAGGGAAATTTTTCTATGCATTTCCCCTAATCCCTCTCATACCGACAGTAATCATCAAACTCTACAGGTCCAAAACCAGGAAGATAGTGATTGAATGGCAAAGAGATCTTCTTCACCTGTGAGAACGGCCACACGAGATTGTAGTGTAGACATCATCTCCTGCATATGTGTCGGGGACAGATACTGTACCCCAACCATCCATCATTGAACTTGACAGCTTAGCTAACAAACTCCTCCAATAAGGTCATTTATGTCTTCCACAAGACTGCATGGATATATTACGACAAGGCTGAAAGACCCTCAACAAGAAAATCGTATTCCTTTAAGTGGAAGAGATTTTGGTTATGGTGCATCCAAATTGGACACCATCCATCCTTGTCATGAAGAAGTGGTTATACCCAACCTTCTTCATTTGGCAAAGTCTGGTTTGCAGTGTTCTTCTATTTAAGTGCATCTAGCGGCTATAACGGCCTATAGAAAAGCTCCATCACAAAATTATTTATTTAGAATAACTGTAAAGACTTCTTAGAAAGGTTTAAAAACGTATTCCCTCCAGTTAAGACACTGTCCTCTCCTTGGGAATTTAACATTGTTCTCTCCAAATTTATGGACCCCCCCATTTGAGCCATTTATTAAGCCTCTTTACAGCCTCTCAAATGGAAGGCAGCTTTCCTAGTATCCAATACATCCGCAAACAGAGGGAGTGAAATTCAAGCATTATGTACTGTAGAACCATACACAGTGTTTCATGGTAATAGAGTTGTGATGAGATCTCATCCCAGTTTTCTTCCCAAGGTGGTTTCAGAATCCCATATTAATCAAACCATCTCACATCGACTCAGCAGAAAAGTGTTTACGCTCTCTTGATGATAAGAGTTCAAAACATTCTACCTAAGCAAAACCAAAGACATACGAAAATCAGATCACATCAACATTAATCATGGCCCAGTTAGAACAAACTTTTCATTATCAAAACAAATCATCTCTATATGGATAATTTCCTGAATACCATTTTTTATACCAGCTAGCTAAAAAGCCTTTACCTGGTAGACCTAAAGCACATTCCACTGTCATGTGTTCTGTGTAGGCCCATGGTCGTTTTCCCTATGTTAGCCTCCGCACTTTGTAGGCTGTAGACTGCTTTGCACATGTTACTATACAAATGTAATTTGTTGTGAGCCATGTTGTACTTTCACACCGAACCTGTCGTTTTTGCGTTCTGTTCTTTCCAAGGATTTAGTCTCAACATCGTAGATCAAGTCAAACAACAATGCCCTTTGTTATTCTGTTTTCGTCAGGCTTGAAGCACCTAGACAAAACACACGAATACAGCTGTTCGGGAACACATACTCTGTCATAAAGGTATGCACTGACATGCAATTACACAATCAGAGAGGAGATTGCGACTAGACCTGAGATGTAGAACTTTCATCTTTGCATGTAAAGGTACTGGGTCTGCTGCAAACATCAAAAGATCTTTTGATATATATAATCCTGTTGCTTATGTAGAAGGGGAGGGAGGTTAGTTTACCCGGTCTTGTATCATGACAGTTCCTTTTATGGCTTATGGATTACTTGCTATGCTGGCTTTATTTGTGTTAGACATCTTCTTACTTATTGTGGCACGTATACTACATACTAGAGCACGATTGTTAAAATAAATATTTTAAATGTTTCACGTGTCTCTGTTAGATCTTACCGTGGACAAGTACGAGTGTGAGAGCGAAAGGGTGTGTGCTGTCACCACGATTCCTGGGAAAGCCGGTAGTGTTGTGTTCTGGGGTGTCTAATCACTTGTTCCTCTGTGAGAGAGTACGAGGGTAAGCAAGGCAGTATAACTAGTTGGTTCCGGGCTCTTGGGTACTATGGTGGTCTGATAACTGAGTCCCTGCCTACTATGTTTTTATGGTCCCAAGCATAGTTCTGTGACTTGACAGAATCCCTGCAACATGGCACTGCCAACGTTTTGTCTGGTACTTATTTGCGGGACTCCTGAGTAGTGCTTGTCCGCAATCTCCTCACACCATTTCCTGGAGACATCAGTGGTGTAGGGGCGTTGCCTCTTCAGTTTGTAGGGTCGCCCTATTGCTGTAGGGTTTTCAAGCTTGAAGTTTAAAAGATTTTTACCTTTTTGTCAGCCTTTAGGAGGGCTATTAAAACATTCCTTTTCCCTCCCAGCGTGTAAGAGTTCTGTTGGACTTCATGTAATGTATTGGTTTGTTATGTCTGGGCATTTTCCTTCTGCCTGTCAAAGCGCCGGGACAACCCGTTGCTGGGGCAGCTGCGCGCTATAAAAATCACTATAACATAACATAACATTTTGTGCTACTATTTGCTTCCCTTGCTGTTGGTTCATGGCTAATCCCATTGCGATTCCTGCTCATTGCCGTGCGGCAGTTACAGCATGTGGTCCGCATTGCTGGAATCAGCTGTTTTGTGGTAGAGGCAGAATCTGCATACAGCTTCAAGGTTTTTTTTGTTCCTGTGTTACGTTCCCCCACGGTTGTTGAGAATGATTATACTTTTCATTTCATTCTCATACTGTGGCCGTTGTTCCGTTGTTCTCTTGCGGGAGTTTGAGCTTACTCTTAATGCCTGGGAGAACGAGATTTGGTTTAATGGCGCCCTTCTCCATCCTATTGCTACCGGACAAATGGACCCGTTATGTATTGACAGGGCCACATGGCCTGTGTTTTACTCCGTACCCACATTGTGCCATTGCCACTGTATTGGAGGTACGATTAATGTATGCTCAGAGACTTTCCGCAGTAGCCGTTGTTGACCGTGTGCATGAATTTCCTTTTATCATTTCTGATGTTTATACATCCATTGTCACTTTGGATGATTGGCGATCCTCTACAAATTACACTGAAGATCAATTAAATAGTATGATACAAAATGGTACATTTAACTCTTCAGTTATTGCTCCGGGTGGGTGGTTATTATGGCCAGTAGACAAAAATGTTTGTCATGTTCATTTTTTAAATTCCACGTCTTGGTTCACACCATTAAGACCTGATCCCTGATATTCACAATCCACGAACCCGAACACTTAGTCCGTGGGTAAATTATGCCAACAATCGTTAGAACATTCCACATTGTCTGCAGTAAAACAACATCTTACTTTCATGTCCAAAGACATGAATTTGTCTGACTTCCTTTTGGGACCACAGTCTCCACGATCCAAGCGATTTGTTTATGCTGCCTATAATGAAATTTGGAAATTGTTGCAAATGAAAGCTGCAGTACGTTTATGCCAAATTGATCAAGATAATTTGGATAAAGTGCTTGCTGTAGTAGACAACAGTATTAATACATTGTCATCTCGTATTTATAGCTTAGATAATATTGTGTGATCTGTTATTGATATTGTGCAAAGTGATATGTCTACATTGTATCATGGTCCGAATTAGCTTAAATCGATCATGCAATTTAGTTGGACACTCCAAACACTCAAGAACGGAGGAGTTCCTTGGCATTGCCTCTACTTTATCGCTTTGTTCTTACCCTTTAATGTGACACATAGACAACAATAAATAGATATGAGAGACGCTAATTACACCATGTTACACATAAAGAAGCTGGAACAACTACCATTCACTATAGCTGAAACACCTTCAGCAGTATGGTTAAAACATGGGGTTATCTCATTGCCCAGCCAGACGTTTCAGTTCACTGCCTGCATGAAACACTTCCCAGTAGGTAGATACAAACCCCTTGGGAATAGCTACATATATGAGGTGTGGTCCCTGCCATTCATTTATCGTTGTCAACTGGCTGAGAAAGAAGTTTTCCTTACAGCCTAGGAATGTGACTCCACTTCCGGTCATTCCCTTGTATGTCAACATATAACTATTCATGGCGCCTGCAATGTTTCTGCTCCTAATTTGGCTTGTCATTTAAAAGGAACTTCTGTTCCCGCAATCATTCCCACTCTTACTTTGCTTTCGAATAGAAGCTTATCTTGTCCTTAATAATCAGAAATGTTGCCGTCTGAGGGCAGGAATCCCGTATGTGGTGTAAATTTTCCAGTTAGACACTTGTTTCAACAACGTCCTGTTTCCCCCCACCACATCGGAGTGTTGCTAGTTCTTTATGGCTTCCATTCCAACTTGAAAGCAGATTTCAGGAAATTAATCAGACTCAAAGCGTTTTTCAACATGCAGTGGTTCTCACTTCAGCTCGCAAGACCTTTGAATTGCAGGTGGGAGAACTTCCAGTGAAATAGTCATCAAAAACACAAATCTCCCCCCTACATTTTGTTGAACTGATACATTAAATATTTAATGCCTCTGATGCCACTTACTTGGCACACTTTTATAAACTTGTATGCTTCGGCCTCGTGACATCTTTTCAAACTATTTTTGGAATTATCCCAGCTTTTATACATTCAATTTTTTCAAGCGTGTTTGGTGGGTTCCCGCTGCTACTCGTAATTTGCGGCCTTATAATGTTGTTCCTGCTATTCCGCAGTGGATGCTCCTTTTGTGTTACTTCCAGGTACTGTGAGCGCATGCTACAGCTCTTGGGAATGGTGCCCCTGGACGCTCTGAATGCTAAGTTATGTTTAACCTTCTGTTATGCTTATTTTACCTGAGTGCAACCTGTGCTTCATTGCATCTGTTGCCCCTTCCAGTAGGCCCTGGACGTCTGTCTAGCTACGTCATCGCATGCTGCTCTTGATTTCAAACTGTTGATGAGTACCTTAGTGGCCCATTACCAGGACTGTTTTTTGGGCATGCGACTCGTTCATAACCCATTGCTATGGTCATTGCCCCGAAGTGACCCCGTGCAACGTCACACTGGCTTCTGGATCTGAGTTTCATCAAAGTCAACACAAGTTACCCCCTGGTGGTCTTTTTTGACAACTGGCACAGAGGAGCATGTCTGTTCTTTTGACCTGCTCAATTGGATGGCTGATATTTTTACCTCACACGGTTTGCATTTCTTATTGGAATTATTTTCTTTTTGCTTGACATCCTACATTATGGGCTCCAGCGAAACGTTGTGATAATTTATGAAATGTGCTTTAAAAATGTTAACTGGAGGCTTTAACTGAATTATAATTCAAACGCTTTAGTTTGGCTAATCTACAGATTTCTTTTGTCACTTTGGTGCTACCTGTTTTACCAAGAGGAGGGTGTCATGTGTTTCGTGTAGGCCGATGGTCGTTTTCCCTATGTTAGCCTGAGCACGTTGTAGGCTGCACTCTGCTTTGCACACGTTTCTATACAAACATATTTTGCTTAATGCCACGTTGTACTTTCCCACAGAACCTGCCGTTGTTTTTACGTTCTGTTATTTCCTGCAAATAGTCTGAGCGATGTAAACAAGATCAAACCACAATGCCCCTTGTTATTCTGTTCTGGTCAGGCTAAAGCACTTAGACAAAACACACGCATGTAGCTGTTATATGGGAACACGTACTCCTTGTCCTATAGGTATGCACAGACATGCAAAAAATCATTTGGAGAGAGATTTTTCATAGGAGATTGTGACTACACCTGATATGTAGAACTTGTATATGTGCATGCTAGGGTGTGCGGTCAACTGCAAACACCCAGAGATCTTTTGATATATCTATCTCTCCATTCTTCCCATTGCTTCTGTTGGAGGGGGTGGGGCTCCTTTTATGGTTTACTTACTATGCTGACTGTATTTGTGTTAGGCATATTCTTACTTATTGTGGCAAGTACACTGCATACTAGAGCAAGATAGTTTAAGTATTTTAAACGTTTCTTGTGTCTCTGTCAGATCTTATTGTGGATAAGTAAGATAGTGAGAGCGAAAGGGTGTGTCCTGTCACCGCAATTCCTGAGAGAGTCTGGAGTGTTGTGTTCTGGGGTGTCTAATCTCTTGTTCCTCTGTGAGTGAGTAGGTGGGCAAATGAGGCACTTTAGCTATTTAGTTCCGGGCTCATGAATACTAAGATAGTAGGATGACTCAGTCCCTCCCTTCTAAGCATAGTTCTGAGAGTTCGCAGAATCCCTGCAACATCACAAGGGGAAAGGCTGCAACTACAGCTCTTAGAAATTTTTCCAGTTCAGAAACATGTAAAGCTGCTACATGGAGATCTGTACATACCTTTACTAGACACTATTGTGTAGATTCAGTCTCTAAACCAGATACTCAAGTAGTACATGCTTTTTTGAGGAACCGTTTTTGGGTGATTGTTGGAGCTGTTTCTATTTCATGTCTACTTCTTGTGGGATGGGCTTGCTTTTCTATTCATTGCTTATGACTATTGATGAGGATCCCATGGAAAATGACGACCTGTTACTCACCTTTAATCCTAGTTCTCTTCCAGGGAAATTCTCATCAGTCATAAGCAACCCTTCCACCTCCCCGGACAGGAACTATTACAGCTCTCAACAACTACCAAATCCCAAGCTTTCTAGTTTCCGTAAAAATTACCCTACCTGTCCCCAATGAGGCATGATGGGATACAGGGGATCCTGTCAGGTTCTCATAGCCGCAGTGCCAATTTTCTCTGCGATCCTTTAATTTGCAGTCTAGTGACTAACAAAGTCTCATATCCCCTTTCCTTTTTCTTTAAACAAAACAAACAAGTTAGTGAAATATTTTCTATGGTCGTTTTCTATTATATACAATTTCTATGTAATTGTTAAAAAAAAAAGAAAATGTAATCTGGCCCTTTTTAGACTTTCTTTAGGCTGCAGTAATATATGAAAGGCACTACGTACAAAGTTTATTATACAAATATGAGTATTCCCCTGGGAGAGAGCTAGTATTACATGTGGGTAAAATGTCCTTATCCAATTAGATGGCACTGGTATTGGTGGCTATGGAATACCAGTGGTGAATAAGAATATGCACTCAAAATACTTCACCAGTAACTATTGATTGCCACAAGACCCTAAAAAAATGTCTCAGTGGCTGGCTGTTCTGTATTAGTTTCTCTGTGCATTGGTTCAATGCACTGTTTCCATGCTCTACCTGTTCTGTGTGAAAGAAGATTAAGACAAAATTTCAGTATACAAAAACAAAATTATTGATTCTATTGATACCTGCTTAAATTTGTTTAAGAACTGTACTTCATTTAAAAAATTTCAGCAGGAGTAAGAAAGAAAGAAGGAAAGAAAAAGATCATGAACCAACCACAGATTTAAAAGAAAAGGAACGGAGGGACCGGACTCCTTCGACGAAAAAACATAGTCCAGAAAAAGAGAAGGCCCCTGAAAAAAATTCAAGTTTGAAGGTAAGCAATTTTGACATGTTACTATTATATATACATACAGATCTTTCTAGCCGAGCCAGCCATTGATTTTTTCTTTTAAAAATGACCTGGAACAAATGCTTATCTTTATAGGTATGTTGGTCCCTCATCTCTAAACATGCAACTTGTTGTAGCTACTTGGTGTTATCTTTCAGATCTCCAGCATTTGATATTTTATAGTCAGGCTGGGAATCCTGGATTGACAGTATTATGAGAAAGTATCTAATAAAGCATCTTAAAAATATATTCTATGTGTAGCCTATCCAAGTTGAGTGCTGTTTTTTTCCAGTGGTGCTAGTTGGAGGTCTCTCCTTCAAGGAAATAGGGACAGAGGAGATTAAAAGGTGAGCCTTGCCTTGAACTTGGTTTCACTAACATCAGTACTAATTTGCCTTCTGTGCCTAGAGAAATCCTGTTTGGCCAGCAGAGTCAGCAGTCAGTTTTTCCAGCATTGAATCTTCCTTAAAGGTACTAGTACTTTTGCATCCAATGGAGGATGTATGTTTTGTATTGCTTAGTCTGTGAAAACAGCCTTTTTAGCTGATTAGTACATGGACTGTGCAGAAAATCAATATCAAAAATTATTTTAAAAGAGCACCGGTCTTCTGAGGAATCCTCGCCTTGTGCTCTCAGACATTCCTGCTGCGTTAATAGCCATTTCAGCTGTTGGTCTGCTTTAAGGAGCACCATGGGGCAGATCATCCTGAAACGTCTACCATCAGCACAAGTGGGTTCTGTAAGGGTTTAAATGAAAAGGAAACTCTATATCAAGAAATACCGAAAGCTTATGTGAATTGTTCCTCCAAGAACATGGAGGACAAGGAGGCAATAGTCACGCATGATTTTGAGTGAAAAGCCTGGAGTTTCGACCTGTGTCACTATCTCAGCCTATAATTTTAAGTTTAGTTGTCCTGCTGGCTCCTCTTTGGCTTTGCCAAGTTTTGTTATCCGACCTGCTCATTCTCCTACCGCAAGACTGCATCAACTTCCCAGATTAACCTCCTGTCTGAGGAGCTAATCTGGGCATACTTAGTTTTCGCTGCATAGAACTTGGGTGACCTTGTAGTTGTTAAGTAGCTTTACACAGAGGCCAATTCCCAAGATTCTGCCCTTGGGCGTTGATAAATAACATTCATTCACTCGCTCACATGCTCAGTTTAAATTTTAGGCTTTTTTTGCATTATTTGGCGGAAGCAGTTGTGCAAGTGAACATCTGCAAGACTTACCTTGTAGCCACTTACACCAGCGCGCAATACTAGATAATGGATTAACCTAATGCAGCAATTTCCTGATTCACTTGCCCCACTTTCTTTTGGGCCCTCAATCTGATGCTACCTAAGATGTTGCTCTTAGCTTTGTAGCCATTAGGCTTGTGTAACCTTCAATATTTTTTGGTAACTATATCATTAGGAAGCACATAGTTAAACGGCACACCGTAGACCGTTTTCCACTAGGGCAAGTTGGTCCTGAAGTACTTTTATTTTCAATTGAATGAGACCTCTGCTTCACTCCTCTGCAGTGGGAATGTTGCATTCACTTTGATGTTTAGGTTAATTAAGCCAGAGACTAAGCGTCTGTCACCTATCAGTTATGTGTCTTCAAGAACAGACTGATCTCAGTGTACATGTAGGTACCAAACTAATTGATTCTGAGTGACTACCTGTAAGTTCACTAGTTACTGATTGCAAAGTACTGTCAAAACTGATCATACATATTAGAACATGTTTTTGTTAGCATGTGTTTACTGCTTCTGTGACAAACTGCACTCATGCTAGCAACAAATACTACTTGCCATGTTACATTCTGTACTAGTGCCATCCTCCCCCTATTTATTTTATTTATTTATTTTAGAGGTTTTCTATAGCGCTGGCTGGAACCAGGGGTATCAGAGCGCTTTACATTTTTGAGACAGGAGGGTCAATAAGACAGAATATACAAAGCATCAATGTACATATATAACATATAAGTCTCGGCCTAACAGATTACAAAACGATAAATATGGGAAGTAAGCATATCAGAATATGGAAGAAGTGATAATCAAAAATATGATAAAGCACAAATAGGAAGAGAGAGGGAGGGGGAGAAGTAGGGTGGGGGTGGTTTGAGGGGAAGTGACGAGAAGGAGGGGCGAGTAAGGATGATAGAGAGAGGGCGGATGCAAATAGGGCAGGACAGGAATGGCCAGTGGAAGAGAACAGATAGGGATTAAGGTCCCCAGTATTTATTGAGAAGATGTAGTTTGAGTTCTTTTTTTAAGCTAGAGTAGGAAGGGTTGCCGTGAAGGTCAGTTGGAAGGGCATTCCAAATGCAAGGAGCGTTGCCGGAAAAGGAACGTGGCTGGGTGGTTTTCTTTTTTAGAAGGGGGGGGATAAGAAGGAGGGTTTTAGTGCTTCTCAGGGAACGGGAGCAACCAGCTTTAGTGAGTTTGTTAGCGAGGTAGGTTGGTGTGTTTTGATGGAGAATTTTATGTGTAATACAGGCTACTTTGTAAGTGGACCTACCTTCAATGGGGAGCCATTTAAGGGTTTTGAGGGCAGGGGAGATGTGGTCGAATCGCTTGCAGTCTGAGGTAAGCCTAGCTGCAAGGTTAAGCACAGATTTAAGAGGTGCTAGGTGGATCTTGGGAATTCCGGTGAGAATGGCATTGTCATAGTCGATGCGAGAAAGAACAAGGGATTGGACAGCTAGTTTGAAATCATCGATCGGGATGAAGGGCTTGATTTTCTTAAGGTGGCGGAGAGTGAAGAGGTCTCCTTTGGCAGAGTTGTTGATGTGTGTCTTGAGTGTAAGGAGATTGTCAATGGAGATCCCTAGTGATTTGACTGAGGAGGACAAAGATAAGGAGCAGTTGAGGGCATTAAGGTCAGAGATCCAGTTCTGAATGGGGAGCTTGTTATTTTTTGGGGAAAAAAAGAATAATTTTAAGTTTTTTAGGGTTGAGTTTGAGGTGGTTAATGTGGAACCAGGCTTGAATCTTGATGAGTGTTGTTGAGGTGAAGGATGTCAGCATGAGTTTTAATCTTATAATAGATTTGGGTGTTGTCGGTGTAAAGATGGTAGTTGATCCCGGCTTGTTTAAGAATGAGAGTGAAGGGTTCCATGAAAAGGTTAAAGAGAGAGGGCGAGAGGATGGATCCTTGCGGAACTCCTAAGGAGATGGGGGTAGGCAATTTTGATTTGTTGAGAACGGTGTTGTAGGTATGAGACAAACCATTTGTGTCGTGCCGTTCTGTCCGATCTCTAAGAGCATTGAGTAGAGCAGAGTGGTTAACAGTATCAAACGCTGCAGAGAGATCAAGGAGGATCAGAATGCTAAATTCGCCATTGTCAAGTGAGTGGTGGATGTCGTCAACAATGTTTAGCATGGCGGTTTCAGTGCTGCATCCTTTCCTAAAGCCAGATTGGAGGGGGTCAAGTAAATTAAAATGTTCAATGTGTTTATCTAGTTGGAGAAGGACACATTTTTCCAGGGCTTTAGAAAGAAGAGGAAGGTTGGAGATGGGACGAAGGTTATTGAGGTCGTTTGTGTCTGCCAAGGGATTTTTTTGTAATGGGGGTAATTTGGCCTAGTTGCAATGAAGTGGGGACACAGCCGGTGGCAAGGGAGCTGTTGATGATAGAGGTCCAGGAAGGGGTGATGATGTGTTTGAGGTTTTGGACAAGTTTGGAGGGGAGAGGGTCTTTGGTATGGGAGGAAGGCTTGAGTTTAGTAATGATGTTAAAGACTTCTCTTTCAGTGACAGGTTGGAAGTTAAGCCATTTGGCATTGTTTTTAGTAAGAGAATTAAGATGGTTGGAGTCCAGGAAATTGGAGGGCAAGGGGGGGGGTGAGGGAGATCAGAGTTATGGTGGGTAGTAGTGGGTGTAGAGGGAGTTATGTTGGAGGGGGGGATATTAAGAGAGATGTTCGGATTGGCGATAGGGATTGCAGTAGAGAGGAAGGTTTGCTCAATTAGTTTAATTTTATCAGAGAAAAAGAGAGCTATTTCTTCGCATCTAGTCGTCGAGGACGGGGGGAGTGGAAGCGGTTTGATTGCGCACAATGTTGAATAGCTCTCTAGGCCTGTTGTGAGCTCGATCTAGTTGAGTCCTGAAGAAGGAAGTTTTTTGTCTAAAGATGTTTTTTGTAGGACGATCTAGCAAGTCTGAGGCGGGCCAGGTTAGAAGGGGAGGGGTGCTGTCTCCATAATCTTTCCGTCAGTCTGAGACTGCGTCTTTCATTACTAAGCTCTGTGTTAAACCATGATTTAGAGGGGATATTTCTTTGTTTTTTGAGCTTGAGAGGGGCCAGAAGGTCAAGGGTATCGATGACTGCTTTGTTATATTGTTCGGTAAGTTCATTCGTGTTAAGGGAGGGAGGGATAGCGAGAAGTTGAGCATGAAGTTTGGATTCAAGTAAGTTGGGGGGGGATCTGACTGAGATTTCTGATCTGTTTCATGGGTTTAATAGTTTTGGTAGGAGGGGGTAAGGCAGAGGTAGTTATGGAGAACAGGGGAAGGTGATGGTCGGACCAGTCAATGGGAATGATGTTAGATAGGAGGGCTAGATCCTTGCTGGTGATGATAGCGTCGAGGATGGCTCCTTTGGAATGGGTTTGTGACTGACAGTTTTGTTTAAGGTCATTAATTTCGAGAAGGTCAGAGAGGAGGGCGTTTGAGGGATCTTTGGAATCATTCCAACGGAGGTTAAAGTCTCGCAGGAAGATGTTTTTAGAATTGGTAATTGAGGATTGGGTAAGAAGGTTGGATAGCTCGTCAATGAATGGGTATTGGTTTCCGGGCGGATTATATATATTGTGAAGGTGTGGGGGGGGGGACCCTGTATTTTGAGTTCAGCTACAAGGTATTCAAAGAAGGCATATTCGGTGTTATTGATAAGGGAGAGCTGTAATTCGTCTTTGAAGATGATAGCTACACCACCGCCTTTTTGGATGAGTCTATCTTTCCTAATGATGGAGTAGCCCGGGGGGTAAGAGAATGTCTAAAATGCTTGTAGAGTGGTCATTAAGCCAGGATTCTGTAAGGACCGCGATGTCGATGGATTCGCTAAGGATGGTTTCAGAGATTTCTATGGCATGGCGGGCAGCGAAGCGGCAGTTAACAAGCATGCAGGTGAGGGGTTTGTGAGTGGGTTTGGGAGAAGGGAGGGCAAGGATGGAGGTGAGATGAGGTGGGGGTCTAGGTGAGACAAGTGCGAGGGGAATACGACTAGTCCCCAATATGACGGGGATGTTTGAGAAGGTGGGAGGCATGTTCATGGTCAAAGAGTATGGAGGGTAGGAATTTTGAAGGTTGGAAATTTCCCGGGGAGAGAGGGTGCAAGTGGTACGGAGAGGTCTTTGGGCCCGGCAAAGCAAGGGAGTTGTTTTCCACTGTTTGGAGGTGGTGGGGTTTATTTGACCAGGGCTAGCGGTGTTTCTTCGGGGAGGGTGGTCGCTGGATTTGAGGTTGTAGAAATCGTTACTAAGACGCAAGAGATTTCTGGTGAGAGTGCAGAGGTTAAGTTCGATGTTGCGCAGGGAGTTTGAGATAAGAGTGAGGGGGGAAATAGGGTGAGGTGGGGAGGAGGACAAATGGGGTTCGGAGTTAGCTGCAGAGGGAGATCTACTCTGAGGAGGCAGTGAGCAGATGCAGGCTGGAAGCCTGTTCTGAAGAGGAGATTAGCCGATGCAGGCAGGAGAGCAGGGAGGGCTGTAGTTGAAGGATTGGCATGGCGGGAAAGGGGGGAGATGAAACCTCTGAGGATGAGTAGTTTGCAGATAGCAAGGAGGTACAGTTGCAGTGTGGTGAAGGAGTGCAGGGTGGGACAATGGGAAGAGTGTGGTTAGGGGGGGGAAGAGGATGAGTTGGGAGAGGAAGGGTGGGGGGTAGTGTGATTCAGAGGGTGTGAGGCTGAGTTAGGAGAGGAGGAATGAGGGGCAGGAGGAGAAAAGGAAAGGGAATCGAGGTGAGGAGTATTGTGATTTGGAGGGTGTGAGGATGAGTTGGGAGAGGAGGAGTGAGTGAGGGTTGGAGGAGGAATGGAAGGGGCGGCTGTGAAAGAGGGCCAGGAGGGAGGAGTAGAAGGGAGGGGAATGGGTGGGCTGATTGGGTGCAAGGGGGAGTGGGAGTGAGGGGGTGAGGGGAGGGTCATAGTGAGGAAAGAGGGGATGGGTGACAACGTTTGCATAGTGTCATTGGATGTTGAAAGGTCAGGGGCGAAAGAGGTGGACTGGTGGGGTGGGGTTGGTGGGAAGAGAGTAGGTGGAGAGTATGGGGGGCTGTTGGAGGAATTGGAAAGTTGGATGGCCAAGGCTCTGAAATGGAGTTCAAAGGTGTTAAGATGGGGTACGGCCGCTTGGATGAAGATGTTACCCGTTTTGAAAATGGAGATGTTGATTTCCCCACAAAAGGTTTGAGAGGGAGTGGTGGAAAGTTTGTGGCCATGGGGGATTATGGAAGTTGTAGTGACTGGGAGATGTTGAGTGAAAATGCTTTTCCGTTTAGAGGGGTGTTTGGAGTAGAAAATATAATTTGTTTTGATGGGGGTGGTAGGGCTGTAGTAGTTGTCAACAATAAGTGTTTCTGGATTTCGAATGAGGAGGTTGTGTTTGAGTTTTTTTCTAGCGTTTTTAGAAAGATTGGGGGGGGTACGGGATGGTCCAGGAGTAGGGACCATGTTTAGATAGAGAAAGGTCCTGGGTGGGGGGAAGGGATATTGAGAGGAGGCATATTAGGCAGAGAAAAATGTAGGGGGGAGGAAAGTCAGATAGTCACGTGAGTAGTCAAGGTAGGGTAGTGGGTTGGGGCTGTGAAGGAAGAGACGTGGAAAGGGAGGAGGGAACGATGCGGTGTTGGGAAAGGGTAAGGGGAGGATTCGGTAGAGGAAAAGAGACAAAGAGAGAGAAGGTGAGATGAGAGAGAGAGAGAGGGTCCAGAGTCAAGAGAGGATGAGTTAAGTAAAGTATGAAGGAAGTGAGCAAAAGAAAGAAAGGAGGGGAGATTGTCACAGTCCAGCAAAAACAAACAAATCACAGCACAGCTAGCATATAGGGGAGCTCTGTTAAAGCAATGTTGAAAAATCCCCAGCAAAGCAAACAATCAACCCTCGCAAGGTTACACAGTGTGAGGTAAGTCATAAAAAACATTCAAATGTAGAGACCAAAAAGCAAATGAGGGGATCATAAAAAGCACAGGAGGGGAACAGAACATGTATGATAAATAAACCTAGGGGAGCGAAGTTCGAAAAATTAATTAAGAGCGCATGTAGGATAAATAAACATAGGGGGGGACGAAGTTCAAGATTAGGCCACAGGGTGGATCTCCAGGCAAAGGAAAGGAGCAGTTTGGATCCGGAGTGTTTCTGTTTAAAATGTGGCGCTGTTATTCTAATTGCAACGCGTCCATCTTGAATGGCCTCGAAGTCGTCGGATTTCGGCATTAGCACCATTTTGCAAGGCTGGTTTGATCAAGCCATTTCAGTGCAGCAGTTACAACTCCCATAATGTTAGCGCTGCTTTGTTCCTTGATTTCACCCTGCGCTGCCACTAAAACCATATTAATCCCCAATTTACAATCAGCGCTCCCAGAAAGCGACTTTTATTAAGTCGATCAATTAAAATAATTAACTAAGGCATTGCAGGGCTAGGCGAGGAAGGCCTCATCTGGTGCCGGTGCTGTGATGAAAGGCTCAGTCAGCAATCCCCGCTAGGAGACCAGTCAGCCGATCTCGTGAGTCATAACTCACAAGTTAGGTGAGCTGAGGCTTGTTAGGGGAGCAGGCACAAAGTCGGTTCCAGAGCGCTGATCAGGGACCAAGCATCTATACTCCCCATCATCGGATACCCATACACCATTTTCCCTGCCAATTCATCATCCAGGCAACATCTTCATCACTCATCTCATAAAGTTACATTGATTAAATGTGTGCCTGCAGGTGAGCACAAGAAACCCAATTCAGCATCCTGGCCTACTTCATTCTATCCTCTTCTACCTAGAATTCAATTTCCAGCAATTACCATGCCATGTATCAATCCAAATGACACTCCAACACCAGCTGTTCTTACAGCAGATTTGCCACTTTTGCACACCACACAATAACATAGGCTTCCTAGCATCCCCACTTTAGTATTTGCCTTTCTTTGTTTGAATACCACTCTGTTATCTCTGTTGCAAAATACATAGGCCATATTTATTAGGTCTCGCCTGTCGATACGCATGCGCATCGAGCAAGCGAGAGTATTGGCACTTATCCACTCTTTATCCGCACTGCAAGGAATCGTGGCGATTCCTTGCAGTGCCCGTGACTTTTAAGCTCAATGCGCATGCGCATTGAGCTTAAAAGCGCGTGCACATGGCCCCAGCCGCCTGCCTTGCCTACTCTCCCGCCCCCTCACTACTTGATTGCACGGCCGCTAGGCCGTGCCTCCCCTACTCCTCCTCCTACTCTCCTCCCCTCCCGTCTGTTCCCGCACTCCTCCCACACCCCGCTCCGCCCCCTCACTCTCTCTGCCCGCCCGCTCTGTCCTGAGTCTCTCACTCACAATTGTATATAGCTCTGTTTTCCTTTTTCCTTAATTGTCTCCACCCTTAATGCTAATTACCTCTTAATCTCCGTCTGGACCCCTCCGAATCTAGTTTCCGGAGGAAATTAAAAACTTACCTCTTTTCTAAATAAGTGGGCTCCTCCCCTACTTCTCTCTCAGAGTGCTTCAGTTCAGCGCGGGGACACGCATTCTGCGTAACCAGGCGCTCTATAAATGCCCCTTAATAATAATAATAATAATAATTGTTGTACTGTAGATTGTTTTACACTTTCTCTGCTCTGATGGCCGTAATGTCCGGTTTCTCCAACCTTACAATCACTGTATTCTGTTTTTACTCCACCCAGTGCATGACAATTCCACTTTCTCTATTCCCGCACCACGTTCTGAAACCGGTCCAAAAAGGGCGCGCAGTTCACACACTGAGCACCTGGCGATTCCATCCCCTCCCACACCGTCCCAAGATGGCGGCCGTTTAACCTCACCAAGCGGTATGAGTCTTCCTCCCTCTTCTCTACCCACACCACGTGACCTCCTGAAAATGGCACCCGCAATGTTTCTCCACATATAGGAGGGCTGCGTCGGCGGACTCCAGTACCAGCTAGCACGCATGGTACTCGATAGCACATCGATGCTGCTAACGGAATCCGCTATCAAGCCATTCTAAGGTAAGCCATTTTCTTGTGACTGCACATAGTCGGAAAACGCCCCCTGGGTCACTCCCTGCTGAGCTAACCCGTTTTTTTCTCCCCGTTTTGTTCTTTTCTTAGAGCGCCTACCAACCACCTTGGTAAGGCTCCCCATCGGCCTGGAAGGGCAGCTGCCTTCTTCTCCCCACCCGCCCACTGCCGGGCCCTTGCCCCCTACTACCAACTACCAATTCAACGCGGCGACCTTAAGGTATGCACTCCGTACCAGCGCTCACCCTCGCACCAACACTAGCAGTACTGTAGAACCTCGCTAATTGACATTATTCTCCTTCCAGACATCCTTCTTGGTTATCGCCCTTGATCCTCACTCGTGGCTGACCGTTGCCACTGGATACTTTGGTTAGCGCTCACATTGTTTTCTTGCCATACTCACGCGCTACCGGCCACACACTCCTGCGAGTCTCCCACCCTCGTTATTCGCTATCATGACATCCCGCCACAGTCGTTATCTTAGCTCAGACGTCTTCACCTGGCATCACAGTAATTCCTTTTTTGCCCCCCGTTTTCACATATTCGCAACTCCTTATCTTGCCCATTCTCAATCACCACCACCAATCCCCACGTGCCGCGCATTAGTGTCCATGCACGGTACAGCACCGATCACTCCCCGGTGTCTTTTCTAGAGCACTTGGGGACTTTACATTCAATACCGCGTTCTCTTTGTAGATACGTGGTAGCAGCCTCACCCTCACTCACCCTCACCCTCACTCACCCTCAACTCCTCACCCTCACTCACCCTCACTCACCCTCACCCACACTCACCCTCCCTCAACCACTCACCCTCACTCACCCTCACTCACCCTCACTCACCCTCACTCTCACTCACCCTCACTCACTCTCACCCTCACTCACCCTCACTCACCCTCAACCCCTCACTCACCCTCACTCACCCTCACCCACCCTCACCCTCACTCACCCTCACCCTCACTCACCCTCAACCCCTCACCCTCACACAGTGCAATAGGTCTCGGAGCATTTGAGTTAGAGCTTTTAGAAATGTTTATGGCTTTTTTTTTTAATTCTTTAGCATTGGCTACAGGAAACAAAAATGCTAAATATTTACAAAAAAACCCATAAACAATTCTAAAAGCACTAACTCTAATGCTGCGAGACCTATTGCATTTCCAATGCTTGTGCTAGTTATCACCCACCAGGTATTATTGCTACTTTCTTCCACTTTTGAGAACTTTGGAAATTTACACCCCTCAGGTTAAGTGACCTTAAACTAAGAAAATCGGTAACAGAACATCCTAATTCCCACTCTTTTCAATGACCATTCACTACAAAAACTCTGCTGTCCTACTTGTTCACATGATTACATAGTCCACCTAATCCTGATTTTTGAAGCCTCTAACTTGCTCCCTGTAGGAAGCTGGCTCTTTATATACTACACCAAAAAGAGATATACTGTGCAAAGAGTCATGGTATCCCTCCTTATAAGTGGACAGGGGCTTGCTTTAGCAATCCCAAGGTTTTCTCATAGGGAGTAGTGTGGTTGAGCAACCTTAGGCTTATCAAGAGAGGAGTGTTATGTTATGATCATTTATTAAGCTCAGAGAATACCAGAGGGTGTCTTCGCGCAGAAGCGATGAGAGGAGAGGAGGTGAAATCATTGATTAAAAAGCCAGATTTACAGCAGTCTCCTAAATAGAGACAGAGAGGGAGCTGATCTGAGATAGAGTGGGAGGAGATTCCAGGCTGTAGTGACACTAACCACGAAGCTGCTGCCACCCCATTTACATTTTTTAAATCTGCTAGTTTGCTCTGAAAGAGCCTGCTGATCTTAAACTTCTTGAGGGGGTATACCATGATAGGACTTTTTTGAGAAACCAGGGTCCTGAATTATGGAGTGCCTTATAGGTCAACCAAATGGCTTTAAATTTGATCCTGTTTTTGACTCTCAACCAATGGAGATCCTTCAGAGCAGCGGAAACAGAAAAAAGCCTAGGTAAATCTAAAAGGAGCCTGCCGAATTCTGAAGGACCTGCAGCTAGCTTATTTAGATGTTGAGCTTGAAGGCTGATATAGAGGCCGTTACAATAATCAATTTTCGATAAAAACAAGAGTGGAAATGACTGACTTCCTGACTGACATAGGCCCAAAAGATGGGTCAGTAGATGGAGTTGTTTTCTCAGACACCCTCTCTGCCCAACAGCAGACTGACTGCAAGCAAGTCTTGCAACAGTATGATAGTCTATTTTCCCTGACCCCTGGTCTGACAAACTGGTGTACCCATGATGTGGACACTGATGACAATTCACCTGTCAAAAACAAGATCTATCGACAGTCAGACCAAGGCAAGGAAAGCATCAAAGCTGAAGTCAGTAAGATGCTGGAGTTAGGGGTTATTGAACCCTCAGAGACCCTGGGCTAGCCCAGTGGTTCTGGTCCCCAAGACTCATCCACAGGGTGGAAAGAGATGCATGAGGTTTTGTGTGGACTATAGAGGGCTCAACTCAGTCACCAGGACAGATGGTCACCCTATTCCAAGAGCAGATGAGTTGATAGACAAATTGGGGGCAGACACATTTCTAAGTACCATTGACTTAACTGCAGTGTACTGGCAGATTGGCATGGCCCCAGGAGCAAAAGAGAAAACCGCATTCTCCACACCTGATGGGCACTATCAGTTTACTGTAATGCCTTTAGGGTTAAAGAATGCCCCTGCCACCTTCCAGAGGTCGGTGAATCAAGTCTGAGTTGGAATCCTTTAGAGCAGCTTATCTTGATAATAATGCTGTCTTTAGCTCCACTTGGCAGGATCACCTGATTCACCTTGGGAAGGTTTTAGAAGCCCTGCAATCTGCAGGCCAAACGATCAAGGCATCCAAATGCCAGATAGGGCAGGGCACTGTGGTGTACTTGGGCCACCTTGTTGGTGGAGGCCAGGTACAGCCCTTACAACCCAAGATCCAGGCCATCTTGGACTGGGCAGCTACAACAACCCAGACCCAGGTCAGGGCATTTCTTGGCTTGACTGGGTATTACAGGAGGTTTGTGAAGGGATATGGGTCCATTGTGACTCCCCTCACAGAACTCACCTCCAAGAAGATACCCAAGAAAATCAACTGGACTGTTAGTTGCCAAAAGGCTTTTGACACCCTAACAGACGCAATGTGCTCGGCACCAATGCTAAAAGCACCAGATTATGCCAAGCAGTTCATAGTGCAAACTAATGCCTCTGAGCTAGGGATAGGAGCGGTCCTATCCCAGACCAATGATGAAGGCCAAGACCAACCTGTTGCTTTTATAAGCAGGAGGCTTCTCCCCAGAGAGCAGCGCTGGAGTGCCATTGAGAGGGAGGCCTTTGCTGTGGTTTGGTCCCTTAAGAAGTTGAGGCCCTACTTGTTTGGAACTCACTACCTGGTTCAAACTGACCACAGACCTCTCAGATGGCTAATGCAAATGAAAAGGGAAAATCCAAAACTACTAAGATGGTCCATCACCCTACAGAGAATGGACTTTGAAGTGGAACACAGACCTGGGACTGCCCATGCCAATGCAGATGGACTTTCCAGGTTCTTCCACTTAGACAATAAAGACTCCCTAGGGCAAGGTTAGTTTCATCACCTTTCGTTTGGGGGGGGGGTAATTGTGTGAGATAGTGCTATCTTGTTTGCATGGTATTCCCCCACATTTGCAGAATTGCTGATGTACTTTGACTGAGTGTGCCCTGAGTTCCTGCCAATCAGGTACCCAGGGGCTGTGTTCCTTCCCTAAAACTCCATTGAAGCCTAAACCCAATTGGCATCCCTGGCCACAGGACTATGGGAACGCGCTGCTGGCTGAAGTGGGTACCACCTCCCTGAAGAAATTACAGGTCATTCAAAATACGGCAGCTAGGCTGGTCATGAATTTGCCATCTGGCACCCCTTTGCAACCTCTACTGAGAAGGCTTCACTGGCTTCCTATAAAACAGAGATCTTTTTTTAAGATCTGCTGCCTCACCTACTGTGTGTTGCAGGGGCCTGAGTATCTTCAGAAGAAATTGGGAAGATATATCCCCTCACGCTCTCTGAGATCGAGCTCTAAACAGTTATTGGTGGTCCCTCGTGTCAGACTTCGCAGATCTGGGGGCATGGCATTTTCATACCTTGCGCCTAAATACTGGAACAGTCTGCCGTTGTCCCTGCGAGAATCTCCCTCCCACCTGATGTTTAGGAAACATCTTAAGGCTCTACTGTTTTAATTTTCTCCTACCTTCTCTGCTCCCTGCCTCTCGGGCTGTCCTAGAGTTAAGCGCTGATATGCCCCCAGGTGATTCGTGCGCTATAAAAGAAAGACTAACATAACAGGTCAGCCCCTGGTAAATGGTACCATAGGTACCCAGGGCACTATGACCAGAGAAGGCCCCTAAGCGCTGCAGCACTTATTGTGCCACCCTTAGGGGCCCTATACAATGACACTCACATACTGCTTTTGCAGGCTGCGTGTCTTGGTGCAGAACAAAGTGAAGAGTCGACATGGCACACATACCTGTGTGCCATGCCCACAGACCACTGCCCTGGCATACATCAGTCACCCCTCTAGCTGGGTGCGCTATGCCAGTGGTGAGGGTACAGGTGCGTGAGCCCTGTACCCCTACAGTTCCCAAGTCCATTTCTGGGCACTGTAAGTGCAGTGCTGCCATTAAGAGTATGTAGTGCTGGGAGTTTGTCATTACAAACTCCACAACACCGTAATGGCTACACTGAAAACTGGGAAGTTTGGTATCAAACAAAGTAAAATTTCTATTTCATTTTCAAACTGTTCTATATCCAGTAACTTATTACTGAAAAGTATTTAATGCTTACCTGTGTCAGGCTTGCTTGGTTCTAAAAATAACAGTATATATTTTTATACAAACACAATTGGCCTAGAGTTCAGTTATTGAGTGTGTGAATTAATTTGCTGACTGGATGTGTACATCAAATCTTTAACACTGTCCTCTGATACTACCTTACTGCTCTACCACAATTGGAGAGTAAGGTTCTATCTAACTTTAACCTCTGCCTACCTCTGGGGTCACCTGAATTCTATACACTCATTTGGTGTAGTATATATAGAGCTAGTTTCCCCCGGGCAGTGGCCAGATTCTCGCGTTTGGGACGCCCTGTGAGCGATGGTGCTTGTTTCACCTATCTGTGGGTTGGCAAGTCCTGCTGACTTATTGCACCATTTCTGCCTCAGGGGCCAGCAGTCTGCTTTTTATTCGGTTGCCAGCAGCAGTAAACCGCCACCTTGATGGTTGAGAGGGTCCATGCCCACGCCCTTTTTCTTTTTTCCTTTCGTTGAAGTGCCCTAGCAGGTGTCACACCCCTGCCCGCTCCTGTCTCACCTTCTTTGTCTCGCTGCAGGGCCCCACATACGCTGCGCTGAGCAGTCCTCTTTTTCTGGCCTCCGCACGGTAGCAGTATGCGAAGTGCCCCGAGCTCAGTCGGAGGGAACCCTTTTTGACGCTAAGGTCGCAACAGTGTTAGTCTCGTCTCGCCCAGGTAAGCACATTCAATCCGGCCCACCTCCGTTGTAGTGCAGCTTTGCCGATTGCTCCCCAGCTCGATCTTGGACGGTAGGCTCACCACGAGCAGTGGGCAGATCGTTCTGCGTTTAGATACTCTGCGGGCCGTGGTGACTGTACGTCAGATCTGCAATCTGCTAAAAACTACAGTTCTTGCTTTGTGCGGCTGTTTCACCTCGAGTCGGCGGTCAACTTTCTGCTCGCTACCAGCTATGGCTTTTGGATGAAAGGGTTGAGCCCTCTTTCTGTCATTTGCTGGGGAGTTCTGTGGCCCAATTTCCCTCTGCTTCCTGTGGTCGAGATATTGGCACATCTACCTCTCGCTTAGGGTCTTCGATGGCTCATGTTTGGCCCTGATATTGAATGAATGAATACAGTCTTATAACGCGCAGCTTAACCCCGAAGGGCATCAAGGCGCCCAGAGGATGGTATAGTTTGTGGTATGAGCCGATGCCAGATTACAGATAAGCCTTTGCAAAGAGCCAGGTTTTTAAAGATTTCTGGAAGAGCGTGGCAGATGGTTGCCCTTTTAATTCCGGAGGAAGAGTGTTCCACAGTATCGGGGCGAGAGAGGAGAAAGCCCTCCCTCCCCACCTGGTTCTGAAAACCCGGGGGACAGACAAAAGATTTTTGTTGGAGGAGCGAAGGGTTCTGCTAGGGGAAAAGGGAACTAGCAGAGATCTTATGCCTTCAGAGCTTGCTCCATACAGGGCCCCATGAACAAGGCAGAGGATCTTAAAAGAGATCCTAGGCTGGATGGGTAGCCAGTGCAAGCTCTTCCTGGCTAATGTGGCAGAAGAAAGTCTAGGGCCATCCAAAACAAATCTGGCCTCTGCGTTCTGTACAATCTGCAGGTGCTGGATGAGCTTTTTGTTTATACCCGAGTAGAGCGCGTTACAATAATCTAGTCTCGAAGAGACAAGGGCCACCACGATCTGCTTTCGAGCTTCTAGAGAAAGATAATGTGCTATCCTTCTCAGAATCCTGATGACACCACAGCAAGTGGAAACCGTCCTATTGACCTGATGGTCCAGAGAAAGCGTAGTGTCTATCAGCACCCCCAAATTCCGGGCGGATTGAGGGGGCAGGGGGTACACTCCGAGGGATGGAGGCCACCAGTCGCTAGATCAAATCTCATGATCTCTTCCGAAGATCAGGACCTCGTTTTCTCTCCATTCAACTTTAGTGAATTCAGTATCATCCACTGTGAAACTGCCTCCATGCAGCTCCTAAAATTGAGGGCGGAGGAACTCACCGAGTGGGAGAAGGAAACCATGATTTGGGTGTCGTCAGCGTATGATAACACCTCCAGCCTGAAAGATCTTACTAACCTGGCAAGTGGGGCCACATAAATGTTAAAAAGTGTGGGGCTCAGAGTCGAACCCTGGGGGACCCCACACTGCACAGGTTTGGCGGGGGACAGACACTCTCCCAGCTTGACCCTCTGTTCTCTCTGATTGAGAAAGGTCAGGAGGCCGAGCGCTGGGCCCTCCACCACCATCTCCCTAAGGCATGTTACCAGGACTGAGGAAGACAGGGTATTGAAGGCAGCTGTCAGATCGAGCAGGACCAGAAGGGAGGTCTGGCCCCCGTCGACCTTCGAGCGGATGTTATTTGTGACCACAGTAAGAGCAGACTCAGTACTATGAGCCCTACGGAAGCCATGTTGAGAAGGATCCAACAGGCTAGAGGCATCTAAGTAGGCAGTCAGATGTTGGTTAAGATGAACCTCAAGCATTTTTGCTGGGGCAGGCAGCAAGGATATCTGACGGAAGTTCTTCAATATCTCAGGGTCCAGGGTGGGCTTTTTCAACAAAGGTTTAACCACCGCCATTTTCCAGCAGGATGGAAAAATGCCTTCCGTGATTGCACAATTCATCACCTTTAAGAGGGGAGGCAACAGGGCCTTCCTGCAGTCTTTAAGGATCTTGAGGGGACAGGGATCCAGAGGGGATCCAGATTTTGTTTTGTCCACCAGCAGATCCAGCTGCTGAGCGGTGAGAAGGCGAAACTTGAGAAGGCTAGTATGGGGTTCATTCGCCTGACGTTCTACGGAGGGCAGGACATGTAGGGAGAGGGGACCCAGTTCACATTTAAGAGATTCGAGGGAGGTATAGATGTCCACAATTTTTGTGTGAAAGAAGGTCGAAATCTTATCACACTAATCTTGAGAGCCCACTATGGGGTCCGGCATTTGCAGGGAACAAAGGGAGTCTACGATCTTAAACAGTTCCCCAGGGGATTTAAGGGAGGCTGTCAAATTCGAGAAGTGGGCCTTCTTTTCCTCTATTACCCTCGCTTTATACCCTCTAAGAAGGCATCTATGTTTTTCCTTCTCCTTAGGATCCAAACAAGTTCGCCAAAGCCTTTCCTGCTTTCTGCATCCCTGCCTTAGAAGCCTAAGCGATTCTGAGAACCAGGGGCTGAGGGTCTCTTTATGGCCGAGTAGCGCTGTTTAGCAGGGGCCAGCGAGTCTACAGCTATTGCAATGGAATTGGAGAAATCACAGGCAGCGGCATTTGCATCCCTCAGGGGGGCTGACCCAGCGCTATACATGAAGGGAGCAAGAGTCTCATTCTTAATCATCCTAAAATTCCTTTTCAGTTCCCACTTCCTGATCAGGAAGTGGGACAGGAGTGTAATAGGACTTTAATTCGAGAGGGACGGCCATATGGTCTGACCATGCAAGAGGAATGGGGGAACCTATCGTAAGTCTAGGGTCATTTGAGAAAACCCCATCCAGCGTGTGGCCGGCTTGGTGGGTAGGGCTGTCCACCAATTGCAGCAGGCCACATGAGGCTAGGGAATCCACCAGGGAAGAGGTGTCACTAGAACCTAAACTTTCCAGATGGAAATTAAGGTCACCCAAAATGGTCCGGTGCGGTCTATCGATGTACGGCTCTAACATTTTCAGCAAATCATGGCTAAAACTCGACCTAGGGCCTGGGGGCCTATAGAGCAAGAGGCCCGAAAAAGAGGCTGTGGGCGAGGAATTAAGGGTGAAGTAAACGACCTGAAAGGGATCTAGAGGAGTGGAGAGGGGTTTAATGCGGCGTATAGAAGAGCTCTTATACACTATGCCCAGTCCTCCTCCCCTACGGCCAACTCTGTCCATACGGGCTAGGGCGTAACCATCTGGGATGGCATTGACCAGCTCAGGGCCAGCAGAGTCTGATGCCCACGTTTCCGTGACAAAGACCCACGAGGGCTTCCTAGCGGAGACAAAATCCCTGAAGGCAATATTATTCTTAACTAAAGATCTAGCGTTAATAAGAAAGCCAACTTCAGAGATTAGTGAGGGCGAATTTTGCCTCTCAGGGGAAGGCCGCTTGCTAGGATGGCCAACAGTTTTAGGGCATGTGCCTTTGGTAATGCCTGTGGTGACCGGGTAATCTACGGGGCTTAAGTGCCAGTAAATCCTGGATGGAGACGATGGGACTTACTTGAGTACAGTTAAAATTAGGACCAGCCTCCCAGGCCCCTGGCGCGTCCTCAGCGCGGACGGGCGCAGACGGGCTGGACTTAGGCGCGACTTCGGAGCGCACCCGCTGGGCGCGGAGAAAGCCATCCAGCCTAAATAGTGTGGAGCCTCGGTGTCAAACCCCACGTGACCCTGTGTGAGCCAATCAGTGCAGGGGGAGGAAATGTTTGCCGGCGCCCTCCACAACAATCGGTAAATACCGTGGTTGACCGGGGCGCTGGCAGGGCAAGAGTGGAAACAGGTAGGAGGCACAATGAAATATCTAGCGCACTGATAAGGAACGTGATTTAAAAAAAGTTAAAAGAACCACAAATCATCCTGGGCAAATTAATGACCCAGCCAGCAGAGCTGGACTAATGTACGCTATCTTGGCGTGGCCACTTTAGTGCCCTCCCACTTATGTTGGGACACAACAGACCACTTTTCCTGGCCTCATAGTTTTGTTTAGATGTTGCCATACCGTCCATTTCCTAATGTATGTGCTCGGTAGGGTGGGGGGGTTTTCTATTTCACACTGGATTGGACCCCAGTGGGCAGTATTGATTTATTTGTTCTTTCTTTGAAAGCTTTGTTTAGTATCATACCTGGTATTGGCACTATCGATCTCTCACCTAATGGTGTGATTCAACAGACAGCTTGGTGTTTTTATAGGTTTGTTTTGTTATTATTTTCATTTATACTGCAGTGTGTCACCTTTTGTAAGCTTTAAACACAGTCATTTATTTTCATATTTCTTTGCTTTATGTCGGCAAAGCAGTGTGTTTGCTTTTTAAATCTTTAAAACATCTTGCTCACCCAACGTGAACTTTAAAAAAAGTTTTAAAAAAGTTTTCCTTTTACTGTGGTGGAGTTCCTTTTTGCCCTCTCCTATTCATTCCCAACTTCTCCCTTTACTGTACTTCCCCCACCCCCCTTTGTGCCTTTGTGTCTGAAGCACCACAATCTAAAACTTGGACAGCGTAGGCAAGCCAACCTTGCCACCTAGCCTTAGCACAGTGCCTCACAGCAAGGCTCATGAACTTCTTGCCATTTGTAGCTATATTTTACTGTGCCACCCAAACTCTAAAGAAGCCCTTTTCTCTTTTGAATGGTGTGTTAACACGTTATCTAGTTTTGTGACAACAGAAGTTTTCACTAAGTCCTGGCACACATTCCTTTTCCTTTTAGATAAGAAAATGGGTTTTCAATGCTCTCTTCACTTGCAATGTTGGGGGCGGGGAGAGAGGAGGGTGGGAGATTTCATGATTTATTTTTTACAGGACTTCCATGGGTTCCCCAGCTCCAAGGCCACTAATCTGCAGATGAGACCCAGGTAGCTATGTGTTTTTTTATGTGCAGAGCTGAGGCCTTTGAAGCTGTAGAACCTCTTTCAAGTCAGATTAGGTAATGTGGACATGTATACAATTTAATAATTTGGTCCGTCACCCCCCCCCCCCCCCACCCCCACCCCCCAAACAAAAACGAGCCATGAGATCTAATCCTCTGCAACTTCTTTGCATTACGAGGTATGCCAAAGCTCAACTAGCTCGTTCTCGGTACTGGACGGCTAAGCTCTGGAACACACTGCCCATCTACCTATACTTTGCCAACACAAAATAGGAATTCAGGAAGGACATAAAAACTTGGCTCTTCAGTCAGGCGTAGATTAAGCTGGTCAGTTATTTAAGTCTCGCTTTAGCGACGGGACGCCTCAGCTGAAGCTTCAGCGCACTGTATGAATGGCTTTGATAGATATACACACTGTCACATTGTTTCTGTTGAGATAAGAAAATGTGTTTCCCACCTCGTTTCACTTAGTGTTACTGGGACATTTCATTCTTCTTTTCTACATATGCATATCTGATAGAGACTACTAGCTGCAGATTCCTTAACGTAGAATTATCCCCAGGCGTGAGACTGGATCCGGAAGGTTTTTTTGGCATGCATCCCTGTGCACGGGGGGGACGGCATCACACGACTCTGCCCAGGTGTTGTCTGCGTACGTGACGTCCGCGAGGTCCCATAAGTCTCATCTCGGTGCGCCTGCGTCAGTTTTTTCCTTTTCCGCATGCAACACGGATCCGGTTCGTTCTCCGGGCCTGTTTAGGCCTTTTACTTTCGCTTTGCGTGTGTTTGTGGGTACAGTGTGTGGATGCCTTCGGGCTTTAAGACGTGCTCGTCTTGTGGACGCCTGATGTCGGCAACGGACCCTCACCTCATTTGCATGTGGTGCTTGGGGGAACATCACGACTCCACTGATTGCGAGGCGTTCCAGCACTTGAAGCTGCAGCGGAAGCGCCGGATGAAACTTCTCTTGGCTCGCATGCCCAAATCGGCTTCATCACCTCGATCCGCTTCTGCGGAAGGTTTTTGAAGCAGTCGTCGTCGTCCTCATCCCTCTCCTAAGCCGCAAGAGCGTCTCTCAACTGTCGCAGTTTGTCCCAGAGGGCTGGTTTCCAGCTTTTTGAGGGTGTGGGCTCTCCGCAGGTGATGCAGTATCGTCGTCCTATCCACTGTTTTCCGGTGAGGGGGCGTCGAGAGCCCAGATGGAGTCATATGCGGCGGCATTGCAGGCCTCGCTAGCTTCTCCTCCTCCTCCTTCCCCTCCTGGTGCGTCAGCGGATCCCTTACGTTGTGCGGGGCCCTCAGCTGCGTCGCCTGGGGCTCTGGTGCCGACTGGCTCGGTTCCAGGCTTGGAAGATGTGGTGCTGTTGGGGTGCGGCCCTTTGGGGGTCCCTCCTTTGGACCACGGCGCCCCTGCTTTGCCGCAAACTCCTGCGGGAGACCCTGTGCTGTCGCCGGGGCTCGGGTCGCACCCCGAGCCCCTCTCTGCTCTATGGACAGTTGGCGATCTTGTCTGAGGCCGAGGTGACGCCCCTACAGCGCCGGCAGCTGCTGGCCCTGGCGGCGCCATCGGGGTCGGCAGCCCCTCCTCATCCCATCATTGGTCGAGGCTTGCGGGGGACCTCTCGTCCCTCCATGCAGGCAGCTGCCTCTTCGGGGGTAGAGTCGGCCTACGCGGCGCCACAGGGGTCGGCGGCCCCTCTCGACCCCATATGGGTTGAGGCTCTCCTTGCCACTCCCCATGTCCCTCTCGTCCCTCCATGTAGGTGGCTGCCTCGTCCGAGGTCGAATCGGCTCCGTAGCCGCTCCGGCCCAGCCCCGGTCTCGTGTGGTGTGGAGGAGGTCTGTCCAGCGTCTCCTTTGGCGCTGGACGACTGTTAGACCTGTCTGGCTTTTTGGCGAAGTCCCTCCTAATTTTTATTTATTTTGTCCCCTTTTTGCCCCTCATACCTTTATTAATTTTTGTGTCTACTGACTTTTTGTAGGTGTTGGCCAGGGGGATAGGTGTTCTCTCTCCCCCTCATAATCTTTTACCTCAGGCCCAGAGGCCTGTTCTGACAGGAAGGTTGGCACCACCTAAAATGGTGGCCACCAACTGCCTCAACTGTCACCAACAGAACTTGGCCATAGCCTAACATAGGGCATTCCAGAACCTTCTGGTCCATTCTGGACCATTGAAGGGCAGCCTATATAAGGCGGAATGCGGGGCAGCCATTTTGTCTACCTGTGGAAGTCAGCTGGAGGACAGGTGGTAGCTGAGGGTGGGAAGAGGTTAGACTTAGGGAAACTGCCTTATTGGTCCAACCCACTACTCCCCTGTTGGTTACTTGTCCTGGCCCCGCTGTGGGAAGTTACTGGAGACCCTGGGCGCCTAGCTGGCCCCTTGTCTAAAATTATACAGGGACAGCTTCAGGAGAAGGAGACTGCAGCGCTGCGGCGTGCAGTCCTCTGCCCAGCATAAAGAGTCCAGAGACTGGTAAATTGTCCTAGACTGTCCCCTAACTTGGAATCCCCTGGAGCGTCATCTCTCACCTGCTGTGGTGGAGCGCCACTGAGGAGAGCAGCAGGCACTGAGGGAGTCAGGAGAAAACGGGCTGTTCCGCCCTTTCACCCCCCAATCCAGCGTGGTGAGCGGCGTCGCTGTGGATCTGTACCTGCCAGCCCTGAGGTGAGGAGCGGAGAAGAAGGGCAGCGCAGCGCGACCAGCGCGGTCTCTGTGGGAGAGACACTAGCCCTCCGCGCATGCCCCGTTGAGCCGCCGGGCTCCGTGAGGCGGAGCCGGATCCGAGGAGGCGGGAGGTGAGAGCGAGGAAGAGCTTCGCGCATGACCCGAAGATCAGCGCGTCCCCTGGGAAAGCAAGTAGGAGCGCCTCGCGCATGAGCGAGAGATCAGCGCGTCCCCTGCCAGAGTGAGGAGAGGCGCCGGAGGGTTCTACAGCTGGCCGTGTGTCAGGTCGCTTCCTCCTGCTCGTGCGCCGCGTGGAAGAGTCGGCCTGAGCAGGGAGGGAGAGCGAGGAGGCCTGGCAGCGGTGAAGAGGGTTGGGGTCTGCCCGGAGGGTATTTCAGCGCGAAGGTAGCGCGGAGGAGCAGGCTCACGTTGAGGAGTCAGCTGAGGCGTGGGAGCTTCTCTAGCCTTGTTTTCCCCCAGCCCCTCACGCCAGATTGATCTTGTCCCCTGAAACCGAACTGTCTGCACATCCGCCTGGTATAAACAAGTAAGGAGGAGTTCTGAAAGGGGGAGAGTGACGCTGGTGATTGACTTAAGGAAACGTTCAGTGACTGGATATTTTGAGTGTAGTGTACTACAAAATATTCCCATTCCACTACTTTGGGGGCTTAACTAAATGCTGATGAAAGTGAATCTAAACCAAGGGTATTCAGAGAAGTAGTAGAGAAGCTAAATGTGTTTCATGTAAATGAGAGTGAGGCTCTGGCCTGATTTAGGAGTCGATCTTGCTAAATTCTAAAGTAAGCTGAGTACAGTCATTACCTAATTGAACCCTCTTAGTTCAACTGTAAGGTACTGCATTGTGATTCTCTTTGAAACTGGTTTAATGACAAATGAACTGTAATGTTGAAACTGGCTGACTAATTGCTTAGCAGTTTAAATGATAAATACTGATCTAAATTGACCTGAAATGTTCTAAGCTATTTATAACTAAATTGACCTGAAGTGTTCTAAGCTATTTATATCTAAAGTGACCTGAAGTGTTCTAAAGCGATTTATATTTTGAGGACCAGAGAATATATTATTTTTATATAAAGCAGTACGTATTTTCACACATTTTTGGTGTAGTGTTTTCTTTTTGAGTGATATTGCGTGGAATTACTTTTGGGTGGTCTGCAACCTTTACACTGAGCCTCTGATATGCTAGTCTTGCCCTAGGCCAGGCTACCCAATTCCAACAACGACGATGATGTCCTGCCTCAGGTTGTGGACTCTATGGCACCGGAGAGGCGTCTGGTCGTGGACTCTTCTTCGGGCGCCTCCTCTTCCCCGGAGTTTGGGCGCCTGCTGGTGTCGTTCTCGCCAGAGACGGGCCGCCGCGTCGTGACTTTTTTCCCCACGTCATCAAAGAACAGCTCCTCGCCGCGGTTTTCGCCAGAGGAGCCACAGGTCCCCCACCCCACTGCCCCTCTTTCTCCTTTCTGGACCTGGCCCTTCCCCACTCGTGCTGTTTCCAAGGCTGTGGGAATTTTGGGCATGGGTGATCTGGCTGCCCATTTCCCCGCTGATCATCTTCTGGAAGTTATCCACCAGGGCTCTGGTGGGAGGGAGCTGTTGCTTTCCTTTGAGGGTTCGCTCCATTCTTCTCTGATGGGGGCTTGGGGTCCCCCGCCACAGGGAATCCAGTGCCCAAACACCTTCTGCACCGGCACCTTCCAGCACCGCGTGATCCGGTGTGTCTTTCCCTCCACCCCTCTGCTAGAAGCCCCCTTTTGCGGACGGCCTTTCCCTCCCTATCGCCTCTGTTGTCTCCACCATCATGAGAGGCCTGCTGGCTGGACTCTTGTGGTCGCAATATGTTCGCTTCGACCAGTGCGGCTCTGCGGGCCCTTAACACTTTGTGTGTTGACTAGGGCCACCTCTTGCTTGTAGGACTCAGCGGAGTCCCTTGTATCTGCCGCTTCTCAGGAGGATGCTGGTGTTGATTTGCGGCACCATGCGTTGGATGGTCGGAAGCTGGTTGCGTTTATTCTTCTGTTTTTTCTCTTTGGCTGCTTGACAAGCCTTCTGCGGGGGTTTTTCCAGCTGATATTTCTGTTGTACAATGCTGTGGAAGTTTCTTCCTGAGAGGGTTCCCATGTCTTGGGACGCTACATACCCTATGTGGGGTAGTGGTAGCTGGTATATAGCTTGTTCTGTGCTTGGGAGTTGTGGTCGCCTTCAGGCCTCTGCTCTCCATGGCGTTTAAGTACGCTGCAGGTGCAATTCCCTTATTGTTGGTCTGGAATGCCTTTGGTGGCGCCCCAGGATGTCCTTCTCTGGGGTCGCTGCACTGTTATCCTGGTCTGACCTGCTGTCTGCGGCCTGGCGCCATGGCTCTGGTTCCACTTCTTTTTGTGTGAGGTGTGCCTGGGCCCTTATTCGCCTTCCTGCTCTCTGTCCTGGGGCTGAGGTGGATTTTGTGTTCCTTCCTCTTTCAGGCGCTCCTTCCTCTTCCTGGGTGCCCCGGGCTACTCATCTGCTTCCGCCTGCTTTATTGCTGTAGTGTGAACTGGCTTCCTCTTCTTCTTCCCGCATCCCTCTTGAGGTCGGTGGTGTTCTGACTGTAGGGGTTCCCCTTGCAGGGGTTCCCCTTGCATTCATACTGCTTTCTTCAATGAGCACAAAACAACAACTACATCATACATTTAAGTTCATAACGCGACAAGACTTAAGATATTTTGGGCACATTCATTCCTGAAAGTCCTGCGAGAAGAGACAACTAAAGGAGCCATAGTTCTCCAAAAGATGCACCTTGGTTAGCAAGAGTTAACTAATTTTTTGGTCTCGCTGAATCAATGCTTAAGCTTTGTTCAGCGAGATTATAGTAGGCTTCCGAAAAGTCTCCCTAAACTGCGGATTCGGTACAGTTCATGTGAACCAGGCGCGTGCACATCAAACATCATCGGCCTCAGCATCAGACTTCAAAGGAATGTGCTCCCCTCCGCCGCTTCAGACTTCAAAGGAATGCACCCCCCAAGCCACGCAATGCCGAGAGCTTGTTGGCCTGGCTGTTTCTTTTTAGGCGCTCCGAGGCCACCCGTGTGCCATGTAACGCTAAGTGAAATTAAATGTAGATATTAACCTGTTGCTAATGTCTGCCCGTGCCTCCTTCAGTCACTCCACCTTTCTCTGCCTCCTTCTCACGAATGAGTCCCTTGCTCATTGCACCATCAGGATTCAAGCAAGCCGGGCCGAAGACGGTTGTAATGCCAGAAACCGGTCCCCGGAAGCTTGTTTCCTTCCCAGTATAAGAATTGGCTTGGTAGTTTGGTCTGCCCTGTTCCCATGACACACTGGGCCAGGGACAGACTAATTTGCATATAGCCAGGTTCTGAGCTGGGATGGTGCAGTGAGCTAAAAAACGGTGATGGATCAAGCCCTGATCTGTTGACTGGGTATGAGTGTTCTGTTTAATTCAGATACTCTGTCCATCACCACCCCCTTTTCTGAATCGTTTTGTCCACCATAAGCGTGGAAGGGTATACTCAGATGTGAGTCCCTTGCTCATTGCACCATCAGGATTCAAGCAAGCCGGGCCGAAGACGGCTGTAATGCCAGAAACCGGTCCCCGGAAGCTTGTTTCCTTCCCAGAATAAGAATTGGCTTGGTAGTTTGGTCTGCCCTGTTCCCATGACACACTGGGCCAGGGACAGACTAATTTGCATATAGCCAGGTTCTGAGCTGGGATGGTGCAGTGAGCTAAAAAACGGTGATGGATCAAGCCATGATCTGTTGACTGGGTATGAGTGTTCTGTTTAATTCAGATACTCTGTCCATCACCACCCCCTTTTCTGAATCGTTTTGTCCACCATAAGCGTGGAAGGGTATACTCAGATGTGAGTCCCTTGCTCATTGCACCATCAGGATTCAAGCAAGCCGGGCCGAAGACGGCTGTAATGCCAGAAACCGGTCCCCGGAAGCTTGTTTCCTTCCCAGTATAAGAATTGACTTGGTAGTTTGGTCTGCCCTGTTCCCATGACACACTGGGCCAGGGACAGACTAATTTGCATATAGCCAGGTTCTGAGCTGGGATGGTGCAGTCAGCTAAAAAACGGTGATGGATCAAGCCCTGATCTGTTGACTGGGTATGAGTGTTCTGTTTAATTCAGATACTCTGTCCATCACCACCCCCTTTTCTGAATCCTTCTCACGAAAGACAGCAAAGCCCCCACAGTGACCACCTCTTAGGTGTCTCTCCCCGGTGCGCAACACGCACCTCACTGGGCACTATAACAATACTTTTCCCCAACGGTATCCTCTCTTTCTCTCCTTCAGGTTCACAGTTCCTTTCCTCGCTAATTATCCTCCCTCCCCGCCTTCACCTCTTTTCCCTGTTCTTTCCCTTCCCTCTCACACCCCGTATCCCTTTCCCACCTGCACTGCTTTTATTCCCTCCCCACCCCCCTCCCCCTGCCACGCAATGCCATGAGCTTGTTGGCCTCGCTGTTTCTTTTTAGGCGCTCCGGGGCCACCCGTGTGTCATGTAACGCTATGTGAAAGCAACCTGTTGCTAATGTCTGGCCGTGCCTCCTTCAGTCACTCCACCTTTTCTCTGCCTCCTTCTCACGTTTATTGTGTAGCCAAGCCACAAGAAGCAGTTTGACACCACAATACCATAACAAAGCAACCACCAAGGCGTTATGAGATAGCGCGATCACAATTTAGAAAAAGAAACAAACACGTCTTTTTCAGACTGAGGTACACAGTCCTGCCCTGATGAAAACTCAGGCAAATCACAACTGAGTTTAGAAACGCGTCGGCTTTCACCATTTAATATTATTTGGCATAGACTCACAAGGGGACATAGAATCAATAGTGTACATCACATAGGTGCACACTTAAAGAAAAGGGACTATTTACTAAAAATTCCTTGTGAGCACAGTCCTAAAACATAGTTATTGCATTATTGGAAAGGACTGTTTTTTGTTAAAAACTAACTGATGTACTGTTGTCTCGAAATGTTATGTATATTATTTTTTCTTTTTTTTTCTTTTTTTATAAAAGTTTTATTTCAATAGGTACAGTATACACAGCTGGGTATTGCCTACAACCCTGAGGCCGGCAGCGTGTAGTAGTCATATGAAAAATAAAATATTACACGGCCTGTGTGCCGACATCCCGGAGGCTCGGCGTCTATCACATCTCTAGGCGTATTACTATGACCAAGTAGACAGTCGTAATAGAGTGAAATCAACTGTTTGGCATTTTCTTTTTTTTTTTCTTTTTTTAAACCAATGATAATTATATAACATGTACATATAATTAAAGAAAAAGCAGAGTCAAATAGTAGTAACAATTAGAGCATCATATAGGAATCAGTATCATATTTCAGACGTATCCCATATTAGCGCAGGAGTCGTCCCATAGGTCTATCACGTGACAGAGCTAATTCAGCGGTTGGAAAGTCACAAAGTTCACCCCTGTAAGCCTTCCAATGGCCCCACTTCTTGTCCCACAGCCCAGGGCAACCACGCACCTTGTATACTGTCTTTTCTGCAATCATGCATCGGTCCATCTCGGCCACCCAGCCCACCACCAGCGGTCTATCTTGGGAGCCCCATTTCATTGCAATGGAGCACTTAGCCAGCAAAAATCCCAGCGCAGCCCATTGCAGTTCCTGACTGTTGAGGTCATTGGCCCCCCATATATCTAGGACACAGGGCTTAGGCAGTGGTGAGAGCGGCTTACCCAAGGAGTCACTCATTTTCCTGAGAACGCCCTCCCAAAACTGCTGCACCTTCGGGCAATCCCACAGTATGTGAAAGAAGGTGCCAGGTAAATTACAGCCTCGCAGGCACAACGGGTCAGGGCGTCGTTCAATTTTCGCCAGAGTAGGAGCGGACATGTATGCCCTATGTAATATCTTTATCTGAATCAGTCGGAACCTGTGGCAGATAGCCGATTGCCATGGAGACATGAGGGCTGAGCGCCACTCTTCCTCGTCTAACGGGCCCAGGTCTGCTTCCCATTTGGTCTGCAACGACTGGAATGAGTTTGGGAGATTATTACATAGTTTACGATAAGTGTATGAGATAGCTTTCTCAGGAAGTGGCTCAGATAATAGTCTGTCTTCTAGGGGGGGGAGATAGGAGGAATGGAGGAGAGGTCAGGGATGGCGCTCTTGATGGCATGCAAAATTTGTAGATATTGAAAAAATTCTGTGGATGCGAGGGAATATTTAGTCTGGAGAGTACTAAAGGACAGGATGGCTCCCTTCTGGACAAGGTCCCCTACCTCAGAGATCCCTATCATATCCCATTTGTCGAATCCCTGGGAGAAGCAAAGGGAGCCTAGGCGCTGCGATGACCACAAGGGGGTAGCTTTAGAGATCGTGTCTGCCCATCCCAAGCTCTTTTTGGCTCTGTGCCATAGTGTAACCGTGTGAGCCATGGGACCAACGTATCTATGTTTAGCGGGTTTACTGTAGAGGGCCCCCAGGTACCCCTCCCGCCCGGTTTGGCATCTGTCAAGAAGGAAGGCCGGATTGAGGGGCGGGCTGTGTATCCAGTGGTTAATAGCTACCAACTGCGACGCCCAATATTAGAGGCGGAGATTGGGTAGGGCAATACCGTCGTACCAGCCTTGGAAAAGTTTACACAGGGCAATCTGCGCGGCTCCCCCGTCCCACAATAGGAGGCGGAGTTCACTTTCTATCGCACGAAAATAGCTGTCAGGGATCAAGAAGGGACAATTCTGCAGGGCATAGAGAAAGCGCGGAAGAGCCAACATTTTGAAAAGCGCCGCACTGCCTGGAAGGGAGAGCGGGAGGGAGTGCCAGTGGGCAACATCGCTGCGGAGTCTGCGCAAGGGGCCTAATAAATTATGATCATGAAAAACTGTCGAATCAGGCGTGATATAAATACCGAGGTACTGGAAGCCGTCCGTGGCCATCGTGTTGGAAACCCCTCGGGGCAACCGGGGGGTGGGGGCATGTAATATATACAGTGTAGATTTAGTCCAATTGATCGAATAGCCCAAATATTTCCCCAAATTAGTGAGAACATGGAATAAACTGTTAATGGAAGATCGGGGGAAGATACATAAATCAGGATGTCGTCAGAGTAGAGGGAGATTTTGTCCGTCACATCATCATTCCACTGGAGACCTCTGATAGAGACATCTGTGTGGACCCAATTAGCGAGGGGCTCAAGGGTAAGGGCGAAGAGTAACGGGGAAAGGGGGCAGCCCTGTCTGGTACCTCTGTGTAGTCGAAATCGGCGAGATGTGTGGTTGTTGACCCTGACCTGAGCGAAGAGGTCTGTATATAGGAGCCGCACCCAGCTGATAAATTGGGGTCCAAAGCCAAAGCGGGCCAGAACCTCGAAGAGGTAAGGCCATTCGATCGAGTCAAACGCCATCGTAGCGTCAAGGGATAAAATGGCCGCATCTTGCTGGATAATGGATTGACGACTCATGACATTGTTGACCCATCGTAGGTTCAATGCCGTATTGCGACCCGGAAGGAAACCGGACTGATTATCGTGTATGAGGGAGGGAAGCACGAGGAGAAGACGGTTAGCCAGCAACTTAGCCAGGACCTTCGCCTCCGCACTGATCAGGGAGATCGGCCGATAAGAGCCACAGTCAGTGGGTGGTTTAGCCGGCTTGAGTATTACTGCAATGGAAGCCAGTCGATGGGCAAACGGGAGTATACCGTTGTCGCAGCTTTGTATAAACATATGTCGTAGATGAGGGATCATTTCTCTGGCCATGCCCTTAAGGAATTCGACAGGGACCCCATCTGGGCCCATAGCTTTGCCAGAGTTAACGGCGAATAGTGCCATAGTGAGTTCCTCCACCGTGATCTCGGCGTCAAGGGTTGCCCGATCAGCGTCAGATATGACAGGAAGACGCATCTCCGCCTAGAGTTGTCTAGATTCGTCAGGCGTATAATAGGGACCAGCCGTGTATACGCGCTCCAAGTGATCGGCAAAGGCTTCTGCAATATCTTGTGGGTCTACAACAGCAACTCCGTCCGGTCTGAGGATAGAGGACACCCATCTGGAACTCTGGTCTCGTCGCTCCAACCACGCAAGTATTTTACCCGCAGTATCCCCGAACTCATAAACACGGTGGCGTGTGTGGAGCAAGCGGGCCTGTGCTTTTTTCCTGAGTCAGCGCTTTATAAGCCAATTGCTGAGTACGGAGGCGGGTAGCAGTGGGGGCAGTGGTATGTGCCGTTTCGAGGTGGAGAAGGTCCGATTCCCCCTGGAGGATCTGTTCATTATGTTTACGTAAATAGCCAGTTTTTGGTGTTAACCGTCGCCCTTCACAACCGCCAAATATGCCTCCCAAAGTGTCACCGCCGAGTCAACTGAGCCGACATTTTCAGTTAAATAAAATTTGGTGCGTTCAAGAAGGCAGTCTTTAATATCAGGGATCTGCATGAGCCAGGGGCTGATAACAATAGCACCTCGGGTGTATGGGCGATTATAGGTCAGATCCACAATGAGACGTGAGTGATTGGATATGCTCCGTGGAAGACCCTGCGGTCGGACGAAGAAGCCAAGATCAGTGATAGGACAGAATAAGTAATCAATGCGGGACATACTTTTGTGTGCATTTGAATAGTGTGTAAAATACGATGTAGTTGGGTAACAGTGGCGCCATATGTCTACCAGCCCCATGGCGTGCGTGAAGTCGGATAGATCTGAGCGCGACCGATGAGAGCTGTGCTTAGGACTGCGATCTAAGTCATCGCACATTGTTGCTGTTAAAATCCCCGCCAATCAGAAGTGTACCGACAGGGAGGCCCAACAGACGTGTGCCCAGCTCCTTAAGGGAGTATTGAACTAGCGTCGGTGGAATGTATACGGAGAGTAAGTTCAACGGGCGGCCTTCCCAAGCAGCCTCGACAAGCGCAAAGCGGCCCAGGGGGTCAGCCCATGTCTTGGAGTAAGTAAGGGCAAGGCTCTTCTTAATCAGGATCCCAACACCGCTGGAGCCAGAAGTGAAACCCGCGTGGATCAGTAACGTATAACCACCCCGTTGAAGAGCCCGACCGGTGTTACCCACCAGGTGTGTTTCCTGCAACAGGACGATATCGGGGGAGTGGCGTCGAAGGTATTGGAGAACCACACCTCTTAACTTTGTGCCCTAGCCCATTTACATTCCAGGACAGAATTGTGAAGGTTCTAGAGTGAGAATGCGTCATAATTATGGACTAAATGGACAATCTGGAAGGAGAGGTGAAAATGAGGCTGGCGGAGTCGCCAGGGCGACAAATCAGGGCAGCGCACCGGAATAAAAAGCCAGCAAAGCATTAGGGGACCAGGCAATTTCTGGGGTGAACAGTCAGTCAGCACGTAACCCACAGTGGGCCGAGAGTCAAGACCAATGTAACAAAAGAGGACTCCGCAGAGAAACAAAAAAAACAATGCAAACGATAATACAATAATAACGAAACAAACCCAATCCTCCCCACCACCAGTTCCCACCCCTCTCCCAGCTTCCCTGTCTGCGGACTTTAAACTATCCACACCCCAACTAGGCAGAGTCCCTGTCACCCTCCCAACCATGTTGGGGGTATCCGGTGAGCCGATGCCACCACCCGCCTGACATAAGCAGTGAAATGATTAACTTCCACGAATTATGCAAAATATGAACAGTTCCCAGTGCAATATTCACATGGTAAAAAGAGTACCTGTTAGGCAGTCAGCATGTCCCTGCATGTGGCCGGGGGAGGCACTTTCTGAAATGAGGAATGATCAGGGCGCGGAGGCCCAGCAGTCCGTGCCAGTTCAGCAAACCATTCCCATAAAACAAAGACCAGGTCCGTGAAACAGCGAGCAAGTCCTGAGCAAACCAAACATCTCGTAGCGAGGGGTATCAGTCTCCAGTAGCATTGACACCAGTAAAGAGTTCCTGACTTCCGGGCATCTGATCGTCACCGTTGCGGTCATCGTGGTCATCACAGGCGTCAGTTTTTCGGAGATTTCCCAACCCGGCGCCAACCCTCCATCCAGTCCCACACTTCATCCGGTGAGAAGAAGAACCACGCCTTTCCGTCCATTTCTACGCGCAATTTTGCTGGGAAGAGCATGGAGTATTTGATGTGTTTTATCTCGTAGGGCTTTTTTAACCTCCAGAAAGCTACGTCGCCTGGCCTGAACCTTCATGGTGAAGTCCGGGAAGAGCGTAATGCGAGCATTGTCTAGGAGGAGAGGCGGGCCCGTCCGGGCAGCTTGGAGTATGGCATCACGGTCTCGGAAGTTGAAGACCCTTGCGATGATAGGCCGGGGGGTGGGGGAGACCTCCCGGTTTAGGCTTTCCTCCCGGGACTCTATGCGCCCGTTCGATGGAGAAATAGCCCGAGAGTTGCTTCGGCTGGAGATGTTGCGTGATTAGATTTTCCACAAACAGGTCCGAGGCCGGCGTCTCCATTCACTCCAGAACACCTAAAATGCGAATATTGTTCCGTCGCGCCCTCCCTTCATAGTCGTCCAGGAGTTTGCTCATCTGTCCTTTGTTGTTGCTGGAGTTGGGCTATTTGTTGTTGGAGGGTAGAAGTGTCTTCCATAAGGGCCGCAGTTTTAACTTCAACATCTTTGACTTTGGAGTCTATTTTACGCAGGTCCGCCCTTAGCAGTGTCACCTCAATGTTGACCGAGTCTATCCGAGTCTCCAGGGAGGATCTGACTCCAGCTATCTCCTGCATGACGTCTTCTAGGGTCGGAGTCTTCGCTCCCGGCGAAGGGGATGTAAGATTTGGAGTCTCAGGAGAGGTCGCAGTTTTATTTTTGCCCTTCGTGCCCCAGGAGTTCTTGTTAAGCTGCCTCAGGTTGGTAGGCCTGGTCCCCTTATTTGACGCCATTAAGAACAGTAATGGCGAGGTTGCAGAGGATGGGGAGCCCCCAGAGGGTGACAAGTGGCAACGATGAGAGCAGTCTCCAGTGTCCGAGCAGGGAGCCCACGCCTGTCGGAGGAGGTGAAGTGGCGTGGGGGCCTCCAGTAACCGGGGGATAGTAACCACTAGAGGAGTGAACGTCCGCCAGCACTCCAGGGGCCACAAAGGTACTCAGAGGCACCAAAGGCAGCAGGCGGGCAGAAGCAAGGGGCAGGACGCACCACGGTGTGCAGGGTGGTATGTCAGGGGTTTAAGACCACCCCCGGCAGGCAAGGGCAGATATAGTGCAACAGAAGTGCAGCACGAGGCCTCCGCAGTTTCCCAGGAGGACGGGATCGCAAACAAGGCCCGAAATGAGGTGAGCTCCCCAGCAGGTCGCACCGTTTCCGACGTGTGAGTTCGGGACGTCACTTATGTAGCGTGTAGCGCAGGCGAAGCAAGTACTCAAGCTGTGCCTCGATCCGCGTCGGGCCCCTAATGGCGCTGATGGCCGCGTTGATGCAGAGGTCCGGTGTCCCCCTACCTCTCGATGCACGGCGCAGTAGGCCCACAGTCCGAGCGTGCAGAGAGCGTCCACCAGGCAGGCAAAAGTAAGGGTAGCGCCTATGGGAGTCGTAGCTCTCCCAGAGGCGAGAGGTCGCAGCACCGCAGTCAATCTGCAGATCAAGCGGGGCAAGAGACAGAGGTCCGATAGTAGCAGACCCAGAAGCCGGGGCGTCGAGTAGGCAACCTCCCGGCACACAGATGGCCGGCGGCAGCTCCCTCCGGACGGTGAAAGTAAGGCCGATTGGTAACGGATCGTACCTCAGGAGGCCGGGGGAGGTCTCCGCTCAACTCCGGTGCGAAGCTCCAGGGTCAGCTTTGCATCTTCAGGCCCGGATCACCCGCAGTGGCACGGACAGTCAGTAGAGGAGCCGGAGCTCCAATGCGAGCGCCATCTTGCCCGCGATTGGACACAAACTCAGGAGGGCTTCTTCGTCGTCTCAGCAGTAGGAGCCGGGTTGACTCCGGTCTCACAGCAGGCACTGGGATGCACCATGGGGCCCCCCTAAGTTTGAGGGGTGTCCCGGTCAAAAAAGCGGATTAATGCGGCGGATGTGCAGGCGAGGGTCGGGAGTCGCTCTATTCAGCGACCATTCCCGCCGGCTGCTAGCCACGCCCCCTTATTTTGTATTTTTGTTTAGAATTTTTCTTGACACTGTTGAATGCATACAAAATGCGTTTATTGAATTGTTTTTAATGTGTTGACCAAACTCTTTTGATGTAGTGTGTCAAATTTGGATATGTTGAAATATTCATAATTTATTAAGAAAGTGGTATAAATGTACAAAATAATCATGTGCCTAAGAATTAATTAATTAAGGCACAAAGTCTACTAAAATAAAGAGAAGCAATATAAATTCGAGACCAGGTGCTTGTTTTTCATAATCCTTCTTACGAAAGGCAGCAAAGCCCCCACAGTGACCACCTCTCACGTGTCTCTCCCTGGTGTGCAACACGCACCTTACTGGACACTATAATAATACTTTTCCCCAACGGTATCCTCTCTTTCTCTCCTTCAGGTTCCCCGTTCTTTTCCTCGCTAATTATCAAACCTCCCTGCTTCCACCTTTATTCCCTGTTCTTTCCCTTCTCTCTGACACTCCGTATCCCTTTCCCACCTGCACTGCTTTTATTCCCCCCTCTCTCTGACGTTTTCTCTCTTCTGTCTGTCTTGGTCAGACCCTCTTTCTCATTGTTTCTTTATCCCTTTCACTCGCTGGCACCCCTCTGCTACACTCCTCTTCTCTCATTCACTCCTCCATCCCTGCCTCCGCCTTTCTAGTTTTTTCTTTTCGAAGCCAGTGATTGTAATGAAAAAAAAATATGTAGGCATTGCCTCAGCATGCCAAAGCCACACCTATTGGCTTAGCCAGTGATTGTTTTCCTAAGTAGCTAGTGGGTTTTGGATTACACAAAGGGCTTGGGTTACACCAGTGTTGTCTTTTCCGGAGAAGCCTGAGAAAATATTGACTGAAAAAAAAACTATTTGCAAAATATAGACTCTAAAAGGCAGACTGCCAAAGTCCTGAATTTTACATAAATATGCTACCATTTTTTTGACTTGCTCTCAAGCGCTTGTCCGCAAACATGCTGCGACTGGAGTCACAACTGAACCAGTCCTAATGCACACGAGAATAGGCTTTGGCTGGATTTGGAAATTAAATACAGGTTGTATTTTTTTAGGGAGTTATTTAAGGCTGATATATTAAATTATCTATAATTTGGAGCCTACTTTCTTTAAAAATGTTTTTATGGTCTAAGCTTCCACATTGGAATTTTTCCTAGTACTTCACCTAGAACTTCACTCCTCCCCCTTATCTCTCATCCTCCTTGTTTCAGGTGGATCGGATAAAGTGCATGTGCGCCAGGCGCACGCACCATTTGTCCGCCTGCTGATCACTTTCGCGGCCGCTTTGATGTTCTCAGTGAGCCTCGCGGCCACTGAGAACATCAAAGCTGCCGCGAAAGTGATAACCATTTGCCTCACTTTACTGCTTTGCTCGTTGTTAAATGTATGGTTACAGGTTAGAATCCTGGCGGTCCGCTCAGAATGTCATCCAAGGTCGATGACCTAGGTCCCTCTGAGTTAATAATGTTAATAATGCTGTGTTATCCGCTCCAAGAAGCAGCGGACGTGCACTTTAAAATGCTGTATAAGTGAGCACGGGTGAATTAGATGTTCTCTCGCCAGGACATGCAGTGTCTGTTTACATTTAATGATGAGCAGTTTGAGACAACTCTGAGCCTGTAGGCTGTGTTTTTAACTCGATGCTTTGCGTTCTTGTACCCATACAGACGAAAAACGTGCTGCAAAAAAAATGTATGCATTCTAAAGCAAGCTTACTTGCTTATTGTTACTTTGTCTCTTGCGTCTGACACCTTCAGCCCTGACCCGTGTTTTTTTCAGTCCTGGGCACCCCCTAGATCATGTTCCATAATCCAATAACTGCTGTGGGCTTTGTGAGCTACAACCAAGATCCTGTTTCTATTCTAATTGATAGTAACTGCTTAAAAACACAAGCAGTGCGCTCTCCTCCTAAAATAGACACTTGTGAGCTGTTTCCGGTTCCTGATAAATGCAGCTGTGTGCAGCTCAAGAAGTCAGATATTTAACACTAACTTGTTAAAGCTAAGAGGGGCTAATCTTGTTAATGGTGTCTGGGAGGTCAGATAGAGTGGGGAAATCTCCTGTCACCAAAGAAACGTAGCATGAAACTTTCATTTTCAGCGGGGTTCATATTCATTAGCTCTGTGCAGTGCCTTCTAGCACAGATCTATTGCAGAGCCTGTCACTCAGCGGCATAGCTAGACACTTGGCTGCCCGAGGGGTCCCTCCCTGCAGTGGCCGCATTGAAGAGCGGGGGGTGCTGGCGATTGCCACCCCGAGACGCAGATGTGGGGGAGCACACCCCTCTTGCTACTTCACTGCTATCTCTTTAATGAAGGCTGCTTCAACAGGACAGATGATGTTATACATGAAACGGAGGAGCGCAAATACAGTAAAGATTGAATGCTGATTATTGGAGCCATTGATTATCACACAGTACACGTCATACAAAATTCCATCTATAGCTCTTGCAAACGCTCAAATAATTAGCACTTTGGACATCAACTGCCAAGTGAAAGTCAATAACAGCTCTTCTGAACAGAATTCCAAGTCATTGCTTGTGTAAAATACAGATTTACTAGCCAATATCAGACTGCAATTTTATCACAATTCACATCATATTTATCAAAGTGTACCAATAAGCGCCCAGAGTGAAGCACTGCTGAACTGCCACATAGTAATAGTGTTAATATTACCCATCTGAATGGTTCTCATGATGTTGACCTTGGGAAGATGAACATCTGAGTAGACCCTATCTGCAGTTGTATTCTCAGGTCATCCCCCCCAAGTAAATACAGGCAGGTTTGAACTGCTGAAATGTATCTAGGGGATGAAGACCTTTTGGCACCCTATATATATTAGGTGCAACAAACATTGCACCATTTAAGCATTCGTTCTTTGATACAGCACTCATCATCGAGGCATTAAAACTAAGCCTGTGAAAAATGAAGACTGGAAAGCCTCACGTGATTCAATGCAAGATACCCACACTGTAGAGTTGCAGCCAAGCAGGAAACGACCAGCATTGCATCTTTCATTGATTCAAATAATTGAAACAGCAGCAAGCAGTACAAGTTGCGCATTTATATTTATTACCCATCATGCATCTGACGAATCTACATACCTTTTTCTACACAATTAACACTCCTGCTCAAGTGTGTGTTTGTCAGGGTTTGGGCTAATCAGTCCTGGAGTGAAGACACGTTAGGGGATCTTTTCCCAGATGGCCATGAAATATCCCACAACGAAGATGCTTGCTTTGCTGCAGCAACACCGAGGGATCACTTTGTACTGCGATGAGCGCACAGTGGCATGCGTGCTCCAATACCATCCTACCCACTGCCCCCACCCACCTTCGAGTTCACCCCACTAACCACACTGATCGATGATCCTTACAGGGGCATCTCGTTTTTAGGTCGTAGTTTTAGGTCTCGCTTAAAGCATTGCTTTAGCAATGCTTGTTGTTAGGTTAGGTCTCGCTTAAAGGATTGCTTTAGCAATGCTTGTTGGTGAGATATTATGTAGGGGATTTTCAAAAAAGCACCCAAAGGCTTTCCTAGGCGGATTGCCTACAGTGCATGTGTGGGGGCGCGTGCACATCTCAGACCATTTGGCAGCCTGTGAGCCCGCACTCATGCTGGTTTACACTTCGAAGGAATCTGCTCCCCCGCCCCTACCACATAATCAGAGCCTGTTGTTTACACCCCAGCTTCTTTTGACACGAGGCAACACCAAGAGTTGAACCCAGTTTCATGGTCAGCAGCTCTACCTTAGGCATGCATTCCTTTTGTTTACCCATTAGCCTCTGACCTGCTTGCTGCCATGGGTTTTTTTTTTTAACCCACCACGTCCTTTTCCGTGCTTTGTTTTACTCAGCCCCCTGATTCAGCCATGTCCTGCGCCCTCACTCGTGTACCTGAAGGCACTGGAGTGATTTACATGAGCACCATGTACATTATACTGACACTTAGACACACTGCACACTCACACACTGCGCACTCACACTACTTTAGGCCAGACACATTACGTCCACACACTACTTTAGCCACATGCACTACACCCACCCACTACTTTAGGCCACACACACTACTTTAGGCCACACACTACTTTAGGCCACACACACTGCGCCCTCACACTACTTTAGGCCACACACACTGTGCCCTCACACTACTTTAGGTAACGTACACTGCGCCCTCACACTACTTTAGGTAACGTACACTGCGCCCTCACACTACTTTAGGCCACGCACACTGCACCCTCACACTACTTTAGGCCATGCACACTGCACCCTCACACTGCTTAAGGCCACGCACACTGCACCCTCACACACACTGCACCCTCACACACACTGCACCCTCACACACACTGCACCCTCACACACTCTGCACCCTCACACACTCTGCACCCACACACTACCTTAGGCCAGTCACACTGCGCCCTCACACTACTTTACGCCACAAACACTGCGCCCTCACACTACTTTAGGCCACGCAAACAGCGCCCTCACACTACTTTAGGCCACACACACACACTCTGCACCCTCACAAACACTGCACCCTCACACACTCTGCACCCTCACACACTCTGCACTCTCACACACTCTGCACCCTCACACACTCTGCACCCTCACACTACTTTAGGCCACACACACTGCGCCCTCGCACTACTTTAGGCAAAACAAAAAATGCGCCCTCACACACTGCGCCCTCACACACTGCGCCCTCACACACTCTGCACCCTCACAAACACTGCACCCTCACACACTCTGCACCCTCACACACTCTGCACCCTCACACACTCTGCACCCTCACACACTCTGCACCCTCACACACTCTGCACCCTCACACACTGCACCCTCACACTACTTTAGGCCACACACACTGCGCCCTCACACTACTTTAGGCCAAACACTCTGCGCCCTCACACTACTTTAGGCCACGCACGCACACTGCGCCCTCACACTACTCTAGGCCACACACACTGTGCCCTCACACTACTTTAGGCCACACACACTGCGCCCTCACACACACTGCGCCCTCACACACACTGCGCCCTCACACACTCTGTACCCACACCCACACTGCAACCTCACACACACTGCACCCTCACACACTCTGCACCCTCACACACACTGCACCCTCAATGCAACATACACTTCAAATACCACTCACTGCCACATAATTACACACCACATAATTACACTGCACTCGGTGCAACATACACTCAAAATACCACTCAGTGCCGCATAATTACACTCCATATAATTACACTCTACTGAATGCAACATACACTCCAAACAATACCACTCAGTGCCACATAATTGCACGCCACATAATTACTCTACTGAATACAACAAACACTCCAGACAATACCACTCAGTGCCACATAATTATATGCTACATAATTACGCTGCGCTTAACGCAACATACACTCCAAATACCACTCGGTGCCACACAATTACATGCCACATAATTATACTGCACTCCATGCAACATACACTCCAAATACCACTCAGTGCCACCTAATTACACACCACATATTTACACTCTACTGAATGCAACACACACTCCACACAATACCACTCAGTGCCACATAATTACACGCCACATAATTCTCATCCGGGATACTCCTCAATAGTCATAATCTATGAATAATCCCCGCCCATGTGCGTTATCCCGGAGCATATAGAAAATACGTATATATACATATATATATATGCCTTTAAGACCTGAAGGCGACTCCCTGCTCCCATGATGCACCACTGGTGGCTTTTGGGTCAGTTCTTTTTTCCGGCTCCTTCTGAGAGGATTCTGGAGCTTGAGCTCTTCAGTTTTTGACTGAAACTGTTTGGTTAAGTGAATTTTTTCAAAAAATTGTAAATTTTCTGGTTTATTAAGGCTTCTGCTTTGTTTTTTTGTGGAAATTCCACTGAAATGTTCTGTCGGAATTCCTGCTTTATTCCAGAAGTGTCCTTCCTGTGACAAGAAGATGGCATGGGCAGACCCACACTCTGTGTGTATTGTGTGCCTCCCATCTGCACACAACCCTGACCAATGCCACCACTGTCCGACGTTCTCTAGGCTGACCCTTTGTGAGAGAGAACGGATCAGGCTCCATGTCGTGCTGAAGATGGACAAGAGTCAGGTGGGTCGCCATGGAGGCCCCAGGACGTTGTCTTCCAGCAAGCATGCCCAAAAACAGTGACGCTCCACTTTTCCTGCCTCCAGGAAGAGGAAGGAAGGTCAAGAGTTACCGTCGAAGTCGCCATCGAAGAGGCCCAGACACTCTTCAGGAACACCATCGCAACATTGAGTCTCCGCCGCACCCACGTAAGTCGGCGTCGTGGCACCACACTTTGGGCTCGAAGTCTGAGGCTGCTGGCAAGTCCAAGTCTCCGTCGACACACTCTCCGCCACCCTCGAAGGGCTCAGCGTCGAGAGTAATGACGGCTACCTTATCGACGCCGTCCAGAGGATCGTCCAGATCCCACCGGTCGACATCGAGGAGGTCGACGTCGAGGCGACGCCAGGAAGGGTCGCCGTCAACAAGACGTCGTGGAAGGTCGTCGTCGACACAACATGAAGGGTCGCAGTCGGCACGACGTCGAGGTAGATCGCCGTACAGGTCACCAACTCGACGTCTGAGATCGCAGTCGAGGTCACCATGGCGTGGACGATCGACGTAGAGATCATCAAGACCTCACTCGATGCCAATGGTCACTCAAACGTCATTGACGTCCAGAGAAGAAGTCACGGTTATTGTGGAGTCACCGGGGCGATCAGATCCTGGTTCCAGAGGGTCATCAGGGGATCGATCATCTCCTGGGCTGAATATTGTGGAGATCTCTCCAGAAGTCTCCCCCAGAACTGCGGACAAATCACGCAGTGTCACCTTGCCGCCCTCGGGGTGCTGTATCGGGCGGTCATAGTAGTCCGGGCTCTGATTACTCCCGTACATACTCCCCATCCGGTCCAAGGACAAGCACTCCAGTAAGCCCATTAAAGTCTCCTCTTCGGAGGCCACGATCTCCAGCCAGGTCAAGATCTCCTCCCAGGTCTAGAACACCTACCAGGCCAAGATTACCCTCCAGGCCAAGATCTCCTTCTAGACATTGGTCTAGATCCAGGGGTCGGCACAGCCGACATCACGACAGGCCCCATAAAAGAAGGCGCACAAGATCTCCGACATGGTCCTCTTCTACGAGATCAATGGTCCTGGACTATTCCCCGACCTTCTCCTCCACACCGCCTTCACGAGTCTCACCCATAGACGATATCGCTACCTTTACGGACGCTCTGGGTAGGGGCGCAAAGAAACTTAACATCTCTCTGCATACCCCGGTGGCTCCCACATCTGTCATCTTTGATACCCTGCATCACCGGACAGCCCCCAGACCTCTTCTGCCTCTGGTTCCCGGATTCATAGAACCGGCGATGTCTACCTTCCTTACGGTGGGTTCTGTACCATCCAGAATCGCCAAGAAGTATAAGGCTCCTGCAGAGGACTCCTTGTTCCTCAGGATGAATCCTCCAGCTGATTCAGTCATCGTGGCGGCTGCCATGAAATCCCACTCTGCTTCCACCTCATCCTCGGTGACCCCGGAAAAGGATAGCAAGCAGATGGATTCGTACGGGAGAAACATATGCAACATTACGGCCTCGTACATGAAGGTTGCCAGTGCCTCTGCCTTGCTCGGGAGGTACGACAGATTGCTCTCGGACTCCCTCACTCGTTTCACTGAGAAGCTTCCCAGGAACACCGGCAGGATTCGCCAAAATCCTGCAAGACGGAGGGCTCGTAGCCAACCAGGTAATCAGTGCCGCGGCAGATGCTTCCGACCTCGTGGCTCATGGCTACTCCCATGGAATCTGCTTGCGACGTTCAGCTTGGCTCCGTCTTACAGGCCTCAAGCCGGATGCTCAAAAGAAGATGCTGAACCTTCCTTTTAATGGTACATCTCTGTTTCGGTCTCACGCTGACGACGAGATGACTAAGATGAAAGCGGAAATGGAGATGGTTAAAGCTTTGGGTTTGGAAAAACTTAAAGAGTTTAAGAAGCGCTTCCGTCAGGGTGACAAGCGATCATACCAGCAGAGGGTTCAAACCCCTCAGTGGTCATCCCAAACACAGCAGAGATCTCAGTTCCAGCCGATACGCCCTGGCAGTGGCAGAGGGAATAACAGTAAACAGCAGTCCACTTCCAAGCAGCCTCCCAAGCCCTGAGTTGCTGCTTCCTCCTCAAATGTTCGTCATTCCGGTGGGAGGGAGTGTAGCTCGTCACCTGGAAGAGTGGAGATCCATAACAAAGGACAGATGGGTGCTGAGTATTGTGCAGCATGGTTACTTACTGAGGTTCAAGTCCCCCCCTCCTGTATTTCTTCAACTCAAGCACCTTCCCCGATTCCACAGTCAACTGCTGAAGGATGAAGTTTCTGCCCTTCTCAGGGAAAAGGCCATAGAGGAGGTCCCTCCCATGCGAAGAAACAAGGAGTATACTCCCGCTACTTTCTTGTCCAAAAACTAGGAGCAGCCAAAGAGTACAGACCTATCCTCGACCTACGTCTGCTGAACAGGTTTATGAAGAAAGAAAAATTTAGTTTGCCAGCTCTGCACCAGATCTTCCCGCATCTTCATCATGGAGATTGGATGTGTGCCATCGACATGCAGGACGCTTACTTTCATATACCTGTCTCATAAAGCATCGAAAGTTTCTCAGATTTCAAATCGAACGTCATCACTACCAGTATCGAGTGCTTCCGTTCGGCCTCAAATCCGCCCCACGGACATTCTCCAAGTGCATGGCGGTGGTGGCAGCTTTTCTTCGCAGGCGGAAGATCTTTGTCTATCCCTACCTAGACGACTGGCTTCTAAAAAGCTCCACACCTGCTCTGCTTCAGACCCATCTATCGTTCTGTCTCAACCTGATGAATTCATTGGAGTTGCAGGTCAACTTCAAGAAGGCAGTGCTCAATCCTTCCCAAAGAATTCACTTCCTGGGCGCTTCCCTGGACTCCGTGCAGGCACACGTGTGTCCTTCGGAGGAGAGGTTGTCATCCATGCTCCTGAAATGTCGTCTCCTGCTAGACACTCACAGTCCCACAGCCAGGCAAGTGTTGTCTCTACTGGGGTCGATGGCCTCGTACATCTACATCGTGCCCAATGCATGCCTTCACATGAGGCCTCTGCAGCAGTCTCTCGAGAATCAATGGTCTCAGAGATCCGGCCACTAGGAAGACCGGGTTTCTCTCCATCAAGGTGCCAGAGACTCCATCAGATGGTGGATGAAACGTTCCCACCTTCTGCAGGGAGTCCCATTTCATCGGCCTCCTCCATCACAGACAGTGGTCACGGATGCCTCAATGCACGCTGGGGTGCTCATATGGACCAGCTTCAAGTACAAGGTCTCTGGTCCGAAGTAGATAGAAGCTACCACATCAAGTTCTTGGAGCTCCGAGCCGTCTATCTGGCTCTCAAATCACTCTACCCTTCTCTGCGCACCAACTACATTCAAGTTCAAACGGACAACACAACAACCATTTTCTATCTGAACAGGGAGGGAGTCACCAGGTCACGAGTTCTGTCTCTGGAAGCTCAAGCCATTTGGCACTGGCTCCTGGCAAGAGGTCTATCCATCGTGGCAGTTCATCTACCAGGTATCCTGAATGTTCAGGCGGACGGCCTAAGCAGAGACTTCGTAGAAGCGCACGACTGGGTGCTCAACGAAGAGGCCGCACCGGAGGTTTTTCAACAACGGGGCGTACCAGATATAGACCTGTTCGCAGCGCGGCAAACGCAAAATGCCCTGTCTTTGCATCCAGGTTCCCCCAACAGGGCTCGTAGGGGAACGCACTTTTGATTAGCTGGTCGCAGACATTGCTGTACGCTTTTCCTCCCCTGCCTCTGATCCCGGCGGTGATTCAGAAGTTCTGTAGTAGGGGGTCTCTGTGTATAGTCATAATCTAGTGAATAGTCCCGCCCATGTGCGTGGACCCCGGCAATCAAAAATAATCTCTTAAGTTGTCAAAATAATGCAGAAACTGCAAAGACACTTAAGAGAGAATTTAAAGACAAATAATGCAGCCTATATCCACAGGCTACACTGTCCAGTACTTCAACTAGAAAATTCCACCAAAAAACACCACACCTAATACAGCCTGCCCAGTTTCTACCATAGAGAAACTTGCCTCCCCCAGTAAAAGACTCTAAATGATAGAGAGGAAGGTAGGGACAGACAAGCCCCATAGGCTGCCATTATGTGGCTTAAATAGGATACTGTGCCTTTAAGAGAACTTTCCAGAACTTCTCCCAGTATCCCAGAATGCATAGCAGGTCCCTCTACTTTTAGTTCTTTTTTCCGGCTCCTGCTTACAGGACCCTGGCATTGAGCTCTCCCTTGTTTCAAGGGTTTATTGAATATTGTGGCACTTTTGTGTTTTAAAAGTGTTTCAGGTTACTTTCTTGGTGTTCTCTTTCTCTTTTGTGTGCTGATTCAGGCGTTTTAGGGCTCTAAAATGCCTGGCCTTTTTGATAAGTGTCCAGCATGTGGGAGGAAGAAGGCCAAGAGTGATCCCCACGATGTCTGCATCGTCTGCCTCCCTGAAGATCATGTCCCTGAGGACTGTGTCATCTGCAAGCAGTTTACTGCTCGGACTCTGAGGGACAGGATGAAGATCAGGCTTTCTGGCCTTGAAGAGAGGCGTCTGCAGGCTGCAGGTGGGTCTGGGCAGGCTGGGAAGGTTCCCTCTGCCTCTGCTGAGGCCTCTGGGGGGCTCCCCAGAGGCAGGAAGTCCAGCAAACGGTCCCGGTCTCCGTCGACGTCGATTGCATCGACGACGACGTCGAGAGGGATGACGGCGGTGTGCTCCCCTTCTCCCTGGGGCTCCGGGTCGAGACGGCTCGACATCGAAGGGCCTGGAAAGGTCGCCGTCGACGTCCTCGTCGACGTCAAGGTCCTCCTATCGACGTCGGAGACGAAGTGACAAGCATCGGCGCTCGCCGTCGAGGCGACACCGCCGATCGCCGTCGAACCACCGGTCGACGTCGAGGGGCTCCTCGACGTCAAGAGCATCTAGACGGCGGAATCGACGCTCGCCGTCGAGGAAGGAACGTTCGACGTCGCGGAGGCGGCGTACGACGTCACGGAGAAAGAGGTCGACGTCGACGGTCGACGTCGAGGAAGAGGAGGTCGACGTCGCGGAGGCGGCGTTCGACGCCGGAGTCGCGGAGGCGACGTTCGACGCCAGAAAAGCGACGCTCAGCGTCGAGAAGAAAGAGGTCGGCGTCTGGGAGTCTTTCTGCCTCTCCAAATCGGCGCAAGAGGGATTCTGGTTCCAGAAGTCAGTCTGCTTCTAGTGGAAGACGCAAGAGGAAGCGCTCACCTGCTGAAGGGGCTGGATCTCAGCCCCCTTCGCCTAAGGGGTCACCGGGCTCGGTGTACTCCGAGGTGTACACGCCATCTCGGCCTCGGTCGCCAACTCCTCCTCCTGTTCCTAAAGAGGATCCTCCACCCAAACCTCCACTTCCGTCAGGCGACCCACCACCACCGCCAGTCCCTCCGCATGGGCCCGCCCCGCAGCCGAGGGTTCCTCCTCCGAGGTCCACTTCGCTGCCGTCCTTGCCTGTACCTCCTAAGGAGACCCCAAAACCGAAACCCCGAGAGGAGCCAAGGAAGACCCCACCACGGAAACCGGTGGAGCGCCATGGGCTGGCAGATCTCGCTCTCGCTCTGGGAGAAGGGAGAGATCGTGACACAGATCGTCCACGAGGTCGAGACGCCGCCATTGGAGGCGCGACTCTCGCTCCCACACAAGGTCCTCTGGTACCAGAGACTATTCTCCTACCTTGTCGGAGTCCCCGGACACGAGGGTGTCCCCGATTGATGACCTGGTGGCGTTCCATGATGTCCTTTTGAGGGGCGCTGCGAAGTTGGGCATATCCTTGACGGTGCCTACTCCTAAAACTTCAGTCATTTTTGAGACATTACATCAAAAACACCTGTCTCGTCCTCTCCTGCCTCTGGTGCCGGGCCTGGAGGAACCGGCTATGGCCCTTTTTCTCACCCCTGCCGTGACGAAGGCGGCTCCGTCGAGGCAGCTGAAGAAGTACCGGGCTCCCGACTCGGACCCGGCCTTTCTGAGGGCGGAACCCTGCCCAGACTCTGTAATTGTGACGGCGGCCCGCAAGCAACATGCCACCTCCCCGTCATCAACGGTTCCCCCGGATAAGGAGTCCAGATGGATGGATTCGGCAGGGAGGAAGGGGTGTGGAACATCGGCTACCTCCATGAAGGCTGCGAGTGCCACAGCGCTGTTGGGTCGCTACGACCGCGCCCTCTGGGACTCCCTCCAGCAGTTTGCAGAGTTGTTGCCCCGCGAGAAGCGCGAGGACTTCCAGGAAGTGCTGAATGAAGGGATGCTGGTGGCTAACCAGATTATCAGCGCTGCAGCGGACTCTTCCTTGTTGGCAGCTCATGGGTTCTGCCATGGAGTGAATCAACGACGTCACGCCTGGCTCCGTCTTGCGTCCCTGAAACCGGACGCCCAGCAGAGGGTGGCCAACCTACCATTCTCCGGCGAGATCCTCTTCGGGAAGCATGCGGACGATGAGATGGCCCGCATGAAGGCGGAGGCCGAAACGCTCACGGCTGTGGGCCTGGAGAAGCCTAAAGACACGAAGAAGTCGTACCGCCCGTTCCAACGGCGGTTCGGTGGGCAAGGCAGAGGACGTGGCCAGGCTTCGGGACAGTCGCAACAGCAACAACAGTTCCGTAAGCCATTCCAGAAGCGCCAGAAGGGCAGAGGAGGCCAGCAGTCGGCTCCGGCGCCCAAGGGCCAGGCTGGGTCTAGGCCCTAGGAAACTACTTCCCCCGGATCTGTTACCCACTCCGGTAGGGGGAAGCATTCAATATTTTCTGGCAGAGTGGAGAAAAATCACTCGGGACAAGTGGGTGCTGAATATTGTTTGCAATGGATACAGTCTTCGGTTCACCAGCCCTCCTCCAGCAATTCCACCGGTCAGCTCGCAGTCTCAGCTACGCGAGCTTCAGACGGAAGCGGATATCCTGTTAAGGAAAAGGGCGATAGAAGACGTACCTCTGTCTCAGAGAGGAAGAGGTCTGTACTCCCGGTTCTTTCTGGTTCGCAAGAAGGACAAGAACGAGTTCAGGCCCATTCTGGACTTGCGACAGGCAAACAAGTGGGTTCGCAGGGAAAAGTTTCACATGCTGTCGTTGCATCAGATTTATCCTCAGTTGCAACAGGGAGACTGGCTATGTGCTATAGACCTACAGGATGCGTACTTCCATGTGCCCATTGCACACAAACACAGGAAGTTCCTGCGGTTCCAAGTCGGCGCCAATCATTATCAATACACAGTTCTCCCATTCGGACTGAAGTCTGCGCCGAGAACATTCATGAAGTGCATGGCGGTGGTAGCAGCACACCTGAGGAAGAACAAGGTGTTCGTCTACCTGTACCTGGACGATTGGTTGATCAAGGCATCCTCCTTCTCGGAAGCGCGAGCACACTTCCAGAAGACGTGCGTTCTCTTGAACAAGCTGGGGCTGCACATCAACATGGCCAAGTCCGTCCCGACTCCGGTCCAATGCATACAGTACTTGGGAGCCTCCATCAATACGCTGTCAGCAAGCGTGTCTCCTTCGGAAGAGCGACGATTATCTCTCCTTCGGAAGACTCAGGCTCTTATGACAACTCCATCTACAACAGTGAGGACGGTGTCTTCTCTACTGGGATCGATGGCCTCTTGTATCTTCCTGACGCCACACGCACGGCTGCACATGAGACCGCTGCAGGAGTGCTTGGAGGACCAGTGGGATCAGAGGAAAGGATCTTGGGACGACAAGATTCGACTGTCGCTGCATGCTCTTCAGTCTCTGAAGTGGTGGTGTTCAGCTGAGAATCTCCTCAGAGGGGTTCCCTTTCACAAGGACATTCCCACGCAGTCTGTCGTGACGGATGCTTCTCTCCTGGGATGGGGGGCGCACTCCGGGACTCTACAGATTCAAGGAACGTGGTCACCAATGGAAGCCACGTATCACATCAATTTCCTGGAACTCAGAGCTGTTCACTTGGCACTGAAGGCCTTTCTCCCGTCCTTCCAGACCAACTCTCTGCTTGTACCGACGGACAATACCACCACGATGTATTACCTCAACAAGCAGGGGGGCTCGAGATCACGCACTCTGTCACAGGAGGCGCAGGCGATCTGGCACTGGCTCCTAGCCAGAGGACTGACGATAACGGCTACCCATCTGCCAGGTGTGCAGAATGTTCAGGCAGACGCTCTGAGCAGGCTGGTTCAGGAAAACCACGAATGGGTCATAAACGACGAAGTACTAGGAGAAGTCTTCGCAAGGTGGGGAACTCCAGACGTAGATTTGTTCGCCACCACCGAAAACAGCAAGTGCAGAGACTTCGCCTCCAGGTACTACCAGCAAGGGACGCTGGGGAATGCATTGTGGATCGACTGGACGAACAGCTTTCTGTACGCCTTTCCTCCCATTCCTCTGATTCCGGCGGTGCTCATCAAGCTGGCCCGGTCCAGGGCGCGGATGATACTCATTGCCCCGGAGTGGCCCAGGCAGTGGTGGTTCACGGACCTACTTCACTGGTCTCTCCTTCCTCACATTCGGTTGCCGTGCAGGCCGGACCTTCTCACGAAGTTCGGGGGACAGATGTTACACCCCAACCTCTCGTCTTTGAGTTTGGCGGCATGGCTCCTGAGATAGTGCAATATGGCCATCTGAATCTGCCTGAGGATTGCATGGACATACTGAAGGAGTCTAAGAGGCCTTCCACTCGAACTTCATATGCTTACAAGTGGAAGAGGTTTTGTATCTGGTGCCAGTCTAAGAACCATGACCCTACGACCTGTAAGGAAGATGTCATCCTTCCTTACCTTTTACATTTGGCGCAGTCTGGCCTTAATGTGCATTCCATTAAGGTTCATCTTGCTGCATTGACTGCCTACAGGAAATGCCCTTCACAGACTTCCTTTTTCCAGATCCCTGTGATCAAACATTTTCTGGAAGGATTGAAGAAAGTATTCCCTCCTGTCAGGCTTCCCTCGCCTTCATGGGAATTGAATGTGGTGCTGTCCAGATTGATGAAGGAGCCTTTTGAACCTATTCATAAGGCTTCGTTGCAGCACCTGTCCTGGAAGGCGGCGTTCCTCGTGGCCATTACATCGGCCCGCAGGGTGAGTGAAATTCAGGCGTTGTGTTGTAATGAACCTTATACTGTATTTCATGCTGCTAAGGTTGTTATGCGTACTCACCCTAAATTTCTTCCCAAGGTTATTTCTGATTTTCATGTCAACCAGACTATATCTTTGCCTACGTTTTTTCAGAACCCTTCATCCCCAGCGGAGAGGTCTCTCCATTCCCTGGATGTTAGGAGGGTGTTGAAATTTTATCTGGATAAAACCAAAGATATTCGTAGGTCTGACCAGTTGTTCATCAATTATGGATCGGTCAGGACGGGTCTTGCGACCTCTAAGCAGTCCATCTCTAGGTGGATTGTGTCCTGCATACAATTATGTTACCAAAAGGCTAATAAGACCTTAGGAGGTAAGCCTAAGGCTCATTCCACCAGGGGCAAAGCTGCCACGACGGCTCTGCTCCGTAACGTGCCGATTGCTGAAATCTGCAAGGCAGCCACTTGGAAGTCGGTTCATACCTTTGCTAAGCATTACTGCCTGGACACTGACGCCAGGGCAGACGCTCAGGTTGGGCAGGCTTCACTGCGGAATTTGTTCGCACAGTAGTGGCGTTGTGTGTTTATTCTCCACCGCCGCTTGGTGTGGGGATGGGCTTGCCATTCTATTCACTAGATTATGACTATACACAGAGTTCCCCTACTACAGAAGGAGTAGTTTCTGTCCTGTAACTCCAGTTCTGTAGTAGGGGTATCTCTGTTATGGTCATAAGCGCCCGCCCTCCTCCCCGGTGGACATATTTCATCATGTAAAGAATGCGACAGGTCTGGCATGCTTCGCCTTCAAAAAGAACTGAAAGTAGAGGGACCTGCTATGCATTCTGGGATACTGGGAGAAGTTCTGGAAAGTTCTCTTAAAGGCACAGTATCCTATTTAAGCCACATAATGGCAGCCTATGGGGCTTGTCTGTCCCTACCTTCCTCTCTATCATTCCAGAGTCTTTTACTGGGGGAGGCAAGTTTCTCTATGGTAGAAACTGGGCAGGCTGTATTAGGTGTGGTGTTTTTTGGTGGAATTCTCTAGTTGAAGTACTGGGCAGTGTAGCCTGTGGATATATATATATATATGTATATGTATTTTCTATTGAAGTACCGAAAATTATTTACCACCTCCCAATTATAGTTATATTCACAAACAATCCCATTCCCATTACCAATAATTAGTCAGTTGGCAGTGTAGAAGGTCCAAGCATTTATTAGACAAACAAAACTCTGCCAGAGGAGCTCCTTGCGACCTAACCCCACGAGGTCCGCCAAGAAGACTGCTGGCACACTGTCAGAACATCACATATATACAGTTGCAGTTGCAAAAACATGGCCCAACATGGAAAAATACAACCTGGTACAGGTTGGTACAGAAAGGAAAGGCCATATATGGCACACAAAGCACTCTTGGTTTAGCTCATCCCAGATTAGCAAGGTCGAACGGGTGACTCCATTCTGCCAGCTCCGAGACAGCCCACCCCGCTCCCCTCCTGGAATGTGCTTATCGGGCCTTCTTCTGCTACCTACAACCTTGACAGGCCTAACGAGCTGAAACAGCAATTCTGGAACAGTTGGGTTATTTCGCAGGAGAACGCTTTTAGCAGAACACAATGAATGGGGTCTGTTAATGCAAAGCATCGAGTGAGGCCACAAAATGGCGCCGGTTAGGCTAAGGAAGTGGGAATTGTGGGGAATGGTGTAAGCTAGAGTTCTGAGGGATGACAGGTGAGTTTATGCTAATGTTTGTGTCTTCATGCTAAAGCATTTAAATACATCATGCTAATTATGAAGTATCGATTATCGATACTGTATAGTCGAAAATCAATGCCAGTTCCTCACTATGTGCTCTGGGATCCCGCACATAGGTGGGGATTATTCATAGATTATGACTTTGATGAGTATACCCCTGGATGAGAACTAGGATTACAGGTAAGTAACTAATCCTTACACTCTACTGAATACAACAAACACTCCAGACAATACCTCTCGGTGCCACATAATTATATGCTACATAATTACACTGCGCTTAACGCAACATACACTCCAAATACCACTCTGTGCCACATAATTACACGCCACATAATTACACTGCACTCAATGCAACATACACTCCTTATACCACTCAGTGCCACATAACACGCCACATAATTGCGCTGCACTCAAAGCAAAATACACTCCAAATACCACTCAGTGCCACATAATTACACGCCACATAATTACACTGCACTCAATGCAACATACACTCCAAATACCACTCAGTGCCACATAATTACACGCCACATAATTACTCTACTGAATGCCACACTCCTCACAATACCACTCAGTGCCACATAATTACATGCCACATAATTACACTGCACTCAATGCAACATACACTCCAAACAATACCACTCAGTGCCACATAATTACACTCTACACAATTACACTCAACTGAATACAACATACACTCCAAATACCACTCAGTGCCACATAATTACATTGCACTCAATGCAACATACACGCCAAATACCACTCAGTGCCACTTAATTACACTCTACTGAATGCAACACACACTCCACACAATACCACTCAGTGCCACATAATTATATGGTACATAATTACACTGCACTCAATGCAACAAACACTCCAAATACCACTCAGTGCCACATAATTATATGGTACATCATTACACTGCACTCAATGCAACATACACTCCAAATACCACTCAGTGCCACATAATTATATGGTACATCATTACACTGCACTCAATGCAACATACACTCCAAATACCACTCAGTGCCACATAATTACATGCCACATAATTACACTCTATTGAATGCAACACACACTCCACACAATACCACTCAGTGCCACATAATTGCACGCCACATAATTACTCTACTGAATACAACAAACAAGGTGGCGTTTTTAAACCCGATTCATTCAGAAGGGGAAGAATTGCTGATGGAATTGCTAAGCACACTTCCTTTAAAATGTGAGGGGGGCAGCTGTCAAAAGGCGAGCCTGATTTGACACGTGAAAGAAGTTCTAACAGGGTCTTCTCGTCGATAGGAGGGAGTGTGTCTAGTGTGGTTGGATTGAAGTAGATATCTTCAATAGGTTCCCCATTAGAGAGACCTTGAATATTCTTTTCGATAATGGCGATTTTCTCTATAAAAAAGTCATTTAAGGAGTCGCAAAGCTCCTGTGAGGTCGCCAGGGAAAGCGCAGTTCTGTCGCTATTACACAGGTCATTTACAATGTTAAAAGTATCCTTTGTTTTATTTTGGGAGTTTAAAATTTTACCAGAGAAGTAGTTGATTTTGCTTTGTAGGATAAGCTTCGCATATTTCCTACGGGCCATAATATATTCCTCCTTATCTTGAGGTTTATATTTTGCTCTCCATTTCCTCTCTTTTTGGCGTACCTCGAGCTTTTGATGTTTGAGATCCGAGGTAAACCATTTGTGTGCATCTCTGGTACGTGCTATCTATCTAACGCCCTCTATCTATCTAACGCCCTCTATCTATCTAACGCCCTCTATCTATCTAACGCCCTCTATCTATCTAACGCCCTCTATCTATCTATCTAACGCCCTCTATCTATCTATCTAACGCCCTCTATCTATCTATCTAACGCCCTCTATCTATCTATCTAACGCCCTCTATCTATCTATCTAACGCCCTCTATCTATCTAACGCCCTCTATCTATCGAGCGCCCTCTATCTAACGCCCTCTATCTATCTAACGCCCTCTATCTATCTAACGCCCTCTATCTATCTAACGCCCTCTATCTATCTAACGCCCTCTATCTATCTAACGCCCTCTATCTATCTATCTAACGCCCTCTATCTATCTATCTAACGCCCTCTATCTATCTATCTAACGCCCTCTATCTATCTATCTAACGCCCTCTATCTAACACCCTCTATCTATCTAACGCCCTCTATCTATCTAGCGCCCTCTATCTATCTAACGCCCTCTATCTATCTAACGCCCTCTATCTATCTAACGCCCTCTATCTAACGCCCTCTATCTAACGCCCTCTATCTATCTAACGCCCTCTATCTATCTAACGCCCTCTATCTATCTAACGCCCTCTATCTCTCTAGCGCCCTCTATCTCTCTAGCGCCCTCTATCTCTCTAGCGCCCTCTATCTCTCTAGCGCCCTCTATCTATCTAGCGCCCTCTATCTATCTAGCGCCCTCTATCTATCTAGCGCCCTCTATCTATCTAGCGCCCTCTATCTATCTAGCGCCCTCTATCTATCTAACGCCCTCTATCTATCTAACGTCTATCTAACGCCCTGTATCTATCGAACGCCCTCTATCTATCGAGCGCCCTCTATCTATCGAGCGCCCTCTATCTATCGAACGCCCTCTATCTATCGAACGCCCTCTATCTATCTATATAACGCCCTCTATCTATCTATATAACGCCCTCTATCTATATAACGCCCTCTATCTATCGATATAACGCCCTCTATCTATCGATATAACGCCCTCTATCTATCGATATAACGCCCTCTATCTATCGATATAACGCCCTCTATCTATCGATATAACGCCCTCTATCTATCGAACGCCCTCTATCTATCGAGCGCCCTCTATCTATCGAGCGCCCTCTATCTATCGAGCGCCCTCTATCTATCGAGCGCCCTCTATCTATCGAGCGCCCTCTATCTATCGAGCGCCCTCTATCTATCTAACGCCCTCTATCTATCTAACGCCCTCTATCTATCGAGCGCCCTCTATCTATCGAGCGCCCTCTATCTATCGAGCGCCCTCTATCTATCTAACGCCCTCTATCTATATATCTAACGCCCTCTATCTATCTATCTATCTATCGCCCTCTATCTATCGACGCCCTCTATCTATTAATCTATCGCCCCCTATCTATCTATCGCCCTCTATCTATCTATCTAACGCCCTCTATCTATCTATCTAACGCCCCCTATCTATCTATCGCCCTCTATCTATCTATCTAACGCCCTCTATCTATCTAACGCCCTCTATCTATCTAACGCCCTCTATCTATCTAACGCCCTCTATCTATCTATCGAACGCCCTCTATCTATCTATCGAACGCCCTCTATCTATCGAACGCCCTCTATCTATCGAACGCCCTCTATCGATCGATCTAACGCCCTCTATCGATCGATCTAACGCCCTCTATCGATCGATCTAACGCCCTCTATCGATCGATCTAACGCCCTCTATCTATCGATCTAACGCCCTCTATCTATCGATATAACGCCCTCTATCTATCGATATAACGCCCTCTATCTATCGATATAACGCCCTCTATCTATCGATATAACGCCCTCTATCTATCGATATAACGCCCTCTATCTATCGAACGCCCTCTTTCTATCGAGCGCCCTCTATCTATCGAGCGCCCTCTATCTATCGAGCGCCCTCTATCTATCGAGCGCCCTCTATCTATCGAGCGCCCTCTATCTATCGAGCGCCCTCTATCTATCGAACGCCCTCTATCTATCGAACGCCCTCTATCTATCGAACGCCCTCTATCTATCGAACGCCCTCTATCTATCGAACGCCCTCTATCTATCGAACGCCCTCTATCTATCGAGCGCCCTCTATCTATCTAACGCCCTCTATCTATCTATCTAACGCCCTCTATCTATCTATCTAACGCCCTCTATCTATCTATCTAACGCCCTCTATCTATCTAACGCCCTCTATCTATCTAACGCCCTCTATCTATCTAACGCCCTCTATCTATCTAACGCCCTCTATCTATCTATATAACGCCCTCTATCTATCTATATAACGCCCTCTATCTATCGATATAACGCCCTCTATCTATCGATATAACGCCCTCTATCTATCGATATAACGCCCTCTATCTATCGATATAACGCCCTCTATCTATCGATATAACGCCCTCTATCTATCGATATAACGCCCTCTATCTATCGATATAACGCCCTCTATCTATCGATATAACGCCCTCTATCTATCGATATAACGCCCTCTATCTATCGATATAACGCCCTCTATCTATCGATATAACGCCCTCTATCTATCGATATAACGCCCTCTATCTATCTAACGCCCTCTATCTATCTAACGCCCTCTATCTATCTAACGCCCTCTATCTATCTAACGCCCTCTATCTATCTAACGCCCTCTATCTATCTAACGCCCTCTATCTATCTATATAACGCCCTCTATCTATCTATATAACGCCCTCTATCTATCTATATAACGCCCTCTATCTATCGATATAACGCCCTCTATCTATCGATATAACGCCCTCTATCTATCGATATAACGCCCTCTATCTATCGATATAACGCCCTCTATCTATCGATATAACGCCCTCTATCTATCGATATAACGCCCTCTATCTATCGATATAACGCCCTCTATCTATCGATATAACGCCCTCTATCTATCTAACGCCCTCTATCTATCGAGCGCCCTCTATCTATCGAGCGCCCTCTATCTATCGAGCGCCCTCTATCTATATATCTAACGCCCTCTATCTATCTATCTATCGCCCTCTATCTATCGACGCCCTCTATCTATTAATCTATCGCCCCCTATCTATCTATCGCCCTCTATTTATCTATCTAACGCCCTCTATCTATCTATCTAACGCCCCCTATCTATCTATCGCCCTCTATCTATCTATCTAACGCCCTCTATCTATCTAACGCCCTCTATCTATCTAACGCCCTCTATCTATCTAACGCCCTCTATCTATCTATCGAACGCCCTCTATCTATCTATCTAACGCCCCCTATCTATCTATCGCCCTCTATCTATCTATCTAACGCCCTCTATCTATCTAACGCCCTCTATCTATCTAACGCCCTCTATCTATCTAACGCCCTCTATCTATCTAACGCCCTCTATCTATCTATCGAACGCCCTCTATCTATCTATCGAACGCCCTCTATCTATCGAACGCCCTCTATCTATCGAACGCCCTCTATCTATCGAACGCCCTCTATCTATCGAGCGCCCTCTATCTATCGAGCGCCCTCTATCTATCGAGCGCCCTCTATCTATCGAGCGCCCTCTATCTATCGAGCGCCCTCTATCTATCGAGCGCCCTCTATCTATCTAACGCCCTCTATCTATCTAACGCCCTCTATCTATCGAGCGCCCTCTATCTATCGAGCGCCCTCTATCTATCGAGCGCCCTCTATCTATCTAACGCCCTCTATCTATATATCTAACGCCCTCTATCTATCTATCTATCGCCCTCTATCTATCGACGCCCTCTATCTATTAATCTATCGCCCCCTATCTATCTATCGCCCTCTATCTATCTATCTAACGCCCTCTATCTATCTATCTAACGCCCCCTATCTATCTATCGCCCTCTATCTATCTAACGCCCTCTATCTATCTAACGCCCTCTATCTATCTAACGCCCTCTATCTATCTATATAACGCCCTCTATCTATCTATCTATCGCCCTCTATCTATCGACGCCCTCTATCTATTAATCTATCGCCCCCTATCTATCTATCGCCCTCTATCTATCTATCTAACGCCCTCTATCTATCTATCTAACGCCCCCTATCTATCTATCGCCCTCTATCTATCTAACGCCCTCTATCTATCTAACGCCCTCTATCTATCTAACGCCCTCTATCTATCTATATAACGCCCTCTATCTATCTATATAACGCCCTCTATCTATCGATATAACGCCCTCTATCTATCGATATAACGCCCTCTATCTATCGATATAACGCCCTCTATCTATCGATATAACGCCCTCTATCTATCGATATAACGCCCTCTATCTATCGATATAACGCCCTCTATCTATCGATATAACGCCCTCTATCTATCGATATAACGCCCTCTATCTATCGATATAACGCCCTCTATCTATCGATCTAACGCCCTCTATCTATCGATCTAACGCCCTCTATCTATCGATCTAACGCCCTCTATCTATCGATCTAACGCCCTCTATCTATCTAACGCCCTCTATCTATCTAACGCCCTCTATCTATCTAACGCCCTCTAGCTATAGACGCCCTCACTCTTATCTATACCCTCACTCTAGCAATCTGTCTATTGCCCTCACTCTTAGCTATCGCCCTCACTCTAGCAATCTGTCTATTGCCCTCACTCTTAGCTATCGCCCTCACTCTTAGCTATCGCCCTCACTCTTAGCTATCGCCCTCACTCTTTGCTATCGCCCTCACTCTTTGCTATCGCCCTCACTCTTTGCTATCGCCCTCACTCTTTGCTATCGCCCTCACTCTTTGCTATCGCCCTCACTCTTTGCTATCGCCCTCACTCTTTGCTATCGCCCTCACTCTTTGCTATCGCCCTCACTCTTTGCTATCGCCCTCACTCTTTGCTATCGCCCTCACTCTTTGCTATCGCCCTCACTCTTTGCTATCGCCCTCACTCTTTGCTATCGCCCTCACTCTTTGCTATCGCCCTCACTCTTTGCTATCGCCCTCACTCTTTGCTATCGCCCTCACTCTTTGCTATCGCCCTCACTCTTTGCTATCGCCCTCACTCTTTGCTATCGCCCTCACTCTTTGCTATCGCCCTCACTCTTTGCTATCGCCCTCACTCTTTGCTATCGCCCTCACTCTATCTATCGCACCACCACAGCATCACTCAGGGGCACCACAACATCACTTGTTGCCACCACAGCATCAATCTTTGCAACCATTCAACAACAACTGGTTCAAATATGTTCTAACAATGTTTCAAGCTTTATTACAAATGTCACAAAAAGATGTTAATATTTCACTTCTGTTCTTGGATTTTCGTCACAATAAAATACACTGAACATAATCTTCACATAAGTCATTTACAAAGGTTTAAGCTATTGCCATTATAAATTACAATAACTTTTAATTAAGTATTAATTATTTAAAAAAATTGAAAGCCATTGTTATTTGTAATATCAATACATCTAAGTCACGTAAATAAAAAACATGTTGCATTACAAAATCTATATGTGTTACATTTGCAAAAGTTAAAAGTATTGGCATTGTAAATGACAAAGCTATTAATTTCACTATTTTTAAAACCAACACATAAATAAAAAGATTGTCATTTACAATACCAATAGCTCAAACTTTCCTAATGCAAGACCTATTGCATTGCAAATGCTTGTTGTCCATGGCAATTATATTCCACAAGCGGTGAAGCCATCCTAGGTGAGTGGGCAGATATACCGATCCCCAATATAAAATATTATTCTATGTAAATATACAGGGCGAGTACTAATATGTAGCCATTATAGTGAATCTTTGGGTGAGTGCTGCATTGCAGGCACGGTGTCTGCCCTATAGTACATCTCCCCCTTTCTTTATTGCTTAGCTGTCTTCATAGGTCAATTCAATCGGATGACTGGCCTTATGCATGTGCCTGTTGCGCTGATTAAAAGAGTGCATATAGCTCAGAAATGAGCCGCCTGTCAGAGGATTTGGTAATCATCCATCTCTCGTATGGGGTAAGGTGCCCCCGAGTCTGTTGCTCTGGAGCAAAAGCCAGTGGCAGAGCTGCAGATAATTATGCATGTGCCTGTTGCGCTGATTAAAAGAGTGCATATAGCTCAGCAATGAGCCGCCTGTCAGAGGATTTGGTAATCATCCATCTCTCGTATGGGGTAAGGTGCCCCCGAGTCTGTTGCTCTGGAGCAAAAGCCAGTGGCAGAGCTGCAGATAGTGTAAGCGTTCAGTTTCAGCTAGGTCAAAATGTATGCTTAGTTGAATAAAAAAGGATCACTCCCTCCTCGATCTTATGCCCCATTGAGCAGCAGTTTGTCTGCTGCCACGGGTGCAACTTTAAAAAAAATTCTCAGATGACTGAGATTGACAAAACTTGGAAGTGTGTTGTTAAAATGAAAAAGCTTTTGTCTTCAGGTCTGTCACATTTCAGTTAAAAATGTATCTCACTTTACACCTAGCTTTTATCAACCAAATAGTAAAACACGTTCTCCTACCTGGGCCACAGGCTTAGCATCGTCTTCTCCTGTTGATGGGCAGAGTATTCCCTCCCACTCCGAAGTGAAGGAGCGTTTTATACTATCCTCTAACTAGAACATTGGCTTTAAAACTTCATACTTAGCCCTCTTAAAAATAATTTTCCGGGTCCTCTACGCGACACAGTTTAAAATTGCGTAACTAAGACCCTTGAATCCTCCAATCTTATCACGTTGAAAGTCCATGCCATCAGGGACACCATGTCCCAGTGCTGGACTTTTCTTCCATTAATAAGCAATTACTAGTAATCTGTGGCAAACCATTTTAGAAAATACTGGTCTACAGGCGTTAACACAGTGTAACAACAATCTATCCATAAAGGCTTATTGGCTTCAACATATGGTTTTCACAATCAGTAATTCAAGCTTAGTGTCTGTTTCACTATTTTTCGTAGTAAACATATCAGACCTGTCATCTGACATATTAGGTGCACTGCCTTGATCATTGCCCTGTCACAATAGCTAACTCTAGTGTATAGTATCAAACATAATCTGTGCAATACAGGCATTCTTTTTCAGTGGAAGCACCCAACTTCTGCCCAAATCGAGGAAGATCAGTGTCTGGATGGAGCTAAAGCTCCTCTCTCAATAGTGTTTTTTAAAGCTCTATTTCTGTTAATTGAAAATAAATGGTATGGCAAAATCTGTTCTGCCATGCTAGACCTGAAAAAAGAACTAGTTAGGGTTTCCATTTGCTCAGGAAAGGCTTTGTTGTGTATCACTTACTCCATGGTACCAGTGTACAAAGGTCTGAGTTAACCCCTTTTGAAGCAATTTTGAGCCCCATCTCCATTTGACATGATGCTAACATAGTCACAAAAAGTATAATATATTGAAAAGAAAACGAAGTGAAATAACTTGCTTTTGGAAAAATGAAATTGCTATGTATCACTCAGAAGAAACTAGGTACAACATCCACCAGAAAAGCTATGGGCTACTTCCTAAAGTTTTCTTATATTTCACTGGATTAGAAACCTGCATAAAGGTTCACAGCTCTTCCTATTTCAGTCTCTACGGTCCTTGAAATAAGGAGACCACCCATGAAAAAAACTAATCACAAATTGACATCTTTTCCATTTATCGGACTTCACAATTGTCAATACAGGGTTTGATGTAAATTGTGTTGTCCGCTGAATTATTTTAAAAATCTGTTTGTAGAGCATCACTAATTGTATCATTTTCCTTTCTTTATAGGTAGAAGGACACAAAGAGGATCAGAATACTGGTAACCTCAAAGAATTGGAAAGTAAAAACGAAGCTGAAATCAAAGATGTACAAAATAATACATCATTGGATAATGAATTGGGGATAAGCAGGGAAAGAATATTGCAAAATAATAATGAATGTTTGCAAAAAATGGATGAAGTATTGAACAGTACCAGTGAAGACATGGTAACCGGTGAGGACTCCTTCCGGACCGGTGAGGACGGGGGTGCCTTCCGGGCAGGTGAGGACGCGGGCGCCTTCCGGGCAAGTGAGGACGCGGGCGCCTTCCAGGCCGACGAGGACACGGGCGCCTCCCAGGCAGACGCGGGCGCCTCCCAGGCCGGCAAGGACACGGGCGCCTTCCAGGTCGGCGAGGCCGCGGGCGCCTTCCAGGTCAGCGAGGACGCGGGCGCCTTCCAGGCCGACAAGGACGTGGGCGCCTTCGAGGACACGGGTGCCTTCGAGGACACGGGCGCCTTCCAGGCCGGCGAGGACAAGGGCGCCTTCCAGGCCGGCGAGGACACGGGTGCCTTCGAGGACACGGGCGCCTTCCAGGCTAGTGAAGACATGGGCACCTTCCAGGCCGACGAGGACACGGACGCCTTCCAGGCTGGCAAGGCCACGGGTGCCTTCCAGGCCGGCGAGGACACTGGTGCCTTCCAGGCCGGCGAGGACACGGGCGCCTTCCAGGCCGGCGAGGACACGGGCGCCTTCCAGGCCGGCGAGGACACGGGCGCCTTCCAGGCCGGCGAGGACTCGGACTCCTTCCAGGCCGGCGAGGACTCGGGCGCCTTCCAGGCCGGCGAGGACCCGGACGCCTTCCAGGCGGGGGAGGACCCGGACGCCTTCCAGGCGGGGGAGGACCCGGACGCCTTCCAGGCGGGGGAGGACCCGGACGCCTTCCAGGCGGGGGAGGACCCGGACGCCTTCCAGGCGGGGGAGGACCCGGACGCCTTTCAGGCGGGGGAGGACCCGGACGCCTTTCAGGCGGGGGAGGACCCGGACGCCTTTCAGGCGGGGGAGGACCCGGACGCCTTCCAGGCGGGGGAGGACCCGGACGCCTTCCAGGCGGGGGAGGACCCGGACGCCTTCCAGGCGGAGGTGGACCCGGACGCCTTCCAGGCGGAGGAGGACCCGGACGCCTTCCAGGCGGAGGAGGACCCTGACGCCTTCCAGGCCGGCGAGGGTGCCTTCCAAGACAGCGAGGGTGCCTTCCAAGACAGCGAGGGTGCCTTCCAAGACAGCGAGGGTGCCTTCCAAGACAGCGAGGGTGCCTTCCAAGACAGCAGTGTCATTTTACAAAATAGCGAGGACCCTTTGCAATGTGAAGATAGTGCCCTGCCAAACAGTGACGACCTCCACCTGCAAGACGAAATTCCCCTGCAATACGAAATTCCCCTGCAAGATGAAATCCCCCTGCAAGACGACCTCCCTCTGTATGAGGACCTCCCTCTGGAAGAAACTGGTGAAGGCAGTCTGCAAGATGATGATATCACTCTGCAAAACAATAGTTGCAGCATTCTGCCAGTTAATGAAGAATGGGCCATTCAGAATCAGGATGGAGTACTGCAATATAGTGATCAGGTGGACATGAACAAGAGGGTCCTTGAAAGCACAGATCTCCAAAATGGTGATCAGGGAGAACTTCAACAGAATGGAGACTATCAACCATGTAACACTCACTCAGTAGAATATATCTAACATAAGGAATTATCCTTCAGCCCAATTTAGAGCTACAATGATTATTTTAGGCTTTGAAAGATCAAAAGGCTCAAAGCATATTGAATGGACAGACCAAAGCTCCTATCTATGCGTGCTTTGTTGTAAAAAGGTTTGCTAGGTTTCACAAGAAAATTAGGCATTTGGACCAGTGGTATACAAATGAAATGTCTGAACTTATCAAAACTGTTAATGTTATTTAAGCATTGTTTCATTTTCATGATGGCTAATTTCTTCTTTAAAGTTTCATGTTAATGTTAAACTGTTAACCTGTGATGAAATAACCTTTACTATACCCAAGAACTGGAGAGAAGCATTGAGGTTATTAAACTTTTTTAAACTGTTTTTGATTTTATGCGGTTCTTGTAACATTGTGGATTGAAATAACATTTTTTTATTGCTATTGCAGTTCAAGCACATTAATGTTCCTTCACAAAATAGCTTATTTTCCTTTTGCTTTCACTGTTGTATTCATAAATTGTGAAAGGAGTAACTCAATAGGAACTAAACCAATGCATGCTATTGGTTCATTCTAACAGAAAGAACATGTTGTATAGCAGCCCAGATTACGATCATCACATGTCTGTGAAATATTTCAACAAATAACATATTTCCAAGCAGTTTGTCTTGTCTGCTTTAAGTGCTGTTTTTGGGAGATTCTTATTCTCTAACATAGATGTACGATGCGCAGACTTAATTTTCAATGCCTTTAAAGTGTGATATTGCTTTATTGATTACACCTGTCACTTGCTGACAATCATTACTGCTTTACCCTTTTAGGAGCTCTTCCTAAATTCACGTACAGGTATAGAAAGCCATTCAAAACAGTTGCTTATCTCATTTAGCTTTACTAGGCATGTTGAATGTCAGCAGAAAGAGTAACCATGTGACGATCAGTTCAGGAATGCTTAGTGATATCTAAAAACAAGCAAGTATTAGTTGAAAGGTTGCAGAAACCATGTCTCTACTTGGAAGAAACTCAAACTCCCCTTTTCGAAAGAAAAGGGATGCGTTGCCTTTTTTTTGCAAGTACCTTTTCCCAGTCAGTTTCCTAATAGGAATAGTATGCAAATTATGTTTTTGAACATGAATGTATTTTCAAAAGTACTAAATATGTAAGTGCCCACATCTCTTAGGGATACTGTGCAAAAAGCAGTATTCACACAAGTATTGCTAGTTCTTACGAATACATCGTAAAATTAATTCGTTATTCAAGAATGCCATCCAGCAATTGTTTCCTTTTTTTGTGAAAGGCATGAAGAATTGGAAAAAATAAGGGGTGTAGTAGACGTTGGCTCCAATTAATGTTTGTGAAATAAAGACACTATTTGGGAAATATATGGCTGCACTTTAAGAGACATTAAAATTGAAAGCAATTTTGTTTTTGAGGCAGAATAGTGGCATAGAAATTAAACACAGAAATGTATTCTTACCACAGTTTCTTCAAAACCTTTGAAATATTTTACCATGTAAAGTATTTGGAGTCCTATTTAAAGTCCTATTTGTAGTGGGCAAGTAAATAGCTTATTTTTCAGAAACATTGTTTGAATGCACACCTTCAGACATACTGTAACAGATTTTGGCTTTGAACATCTGCAGTGATCTTATTACATGTAAGTAGAATGGAGTGCAAACATTGTATATCTTGTTACATTTGGTACCATTTCACTAATAAAAAGAAAAGTATTTTAAAGGAGTCCTTTCTTTCCTAGGGTTTTAGAGTGGGGTTCTTTTAAATCTGTTAAAGCAGCTCAAAGACCATCTCAAACTGTGGGAGCGTTGGAGCTGAAGGGTTAGGGAAAGCCCTGAGAACCCAATGATCTCCATAAAACACTTTTACCAAACTGACTGGCTGATAAGTAGTGCATATGTGTAACTCACTTTAGGTTTTTCGTTAGTTGGGACCTTAAAGTGGGGGGTTCAAGAAGTAGAGATTGAAAGAGTGTGGGAGTTAGAACTGAGGGGGATTTGAGGGTAGTGCCTTTAAGAGGAATTGGGACCTAACAGTGTCTCACCACCAGGGTAACTTGATTTCATAGAGCGAGAGAGAACTTATGTGTACAAGTTGCTTCTCACTGACTGATTCATCTACTGAAGCCGAGGAGCCAATGAAGAAATTGGGCTGAGATTGAGAACCGCTGGAAATTCTGGGGGAACTGTAGTCCTAAAAAAGATAAATGGATAGGCAATTGTACATATAATTAATAGTCCTTCACATCTTAACTGACAATCATCCAGTTGTTGGATTGCCCTCAACAAATGGACCAGCGGCTTGCATATGGTTCTGTATTGTAGTGTCTATCTAACTGCTAGAATTTTAAAGTGTGCCAATGTCCCCAAATGAATGTTCCTTCCTACACAAGGTTGTACAAAGCTCAACTATTTTACAACACTATCCATCATAACCTATCACAGTAACACTAATTTTGCAGCGTGAATCTTTCTGGATTCACTATGCTGTGCATTATTCTACAGTCTAGTTGTTGGGTCCGGAATTGTTGTATTTCTTCTCTCTTTTTTCCGCGGCCCAGGTGGCCGTCGATATACCACCATTTGGTGTCCTTTGTGACGTCGACGCGCTTCCTTCTTAAGCTCCGAACTTTGGTCGCCATCTTCAGATTCTTTTTTTCAACCATTGAGTCTGGATCATCAGTGAAGGAGCTCCACAACTTTAGAGAGAAGACTCCACGGAAAACGACAGGAAGATCAAGAAATCACGGAGGAGCATACCGGATTACGAGTTACTTAAAGCGGATGAAGAAAGAACACTGAGAACTTCAACGTTTCTACAGAGAATGCACACACAGGGGGCTCCCTGGGCACGGTGATGGGCAAAACTCCCTTTAAATTCTGCGCCAACTGGCACCACAAGTAGGCGCAGAAGGACCAACACCCAGTTTGCAATCTCTGCCTGCCACTCAACCATCAATGCGAGGACTTAAACGCCTGCACGGCATTCACTCCGAAGACCCTCTGAGTAAGAGAGAGGCAAAGAAGAGCAAACTACAGCACGCAGGGGCAGGGGACAACTCCATCGCTCCAAGATTTGGGACACTCCAGTGGAGAAGACAACATCGCCGGAGGATGCCATAGTCTTCGCGGTGGAAAAGAAAATGACCAAGGTAAGAGAGTCGTTGAACCCCAGACACTGATACTCGCAAAAGTGAGACAAAGTCCTCGAAAGGAGCATTGCCGTCGAAACACTCGACGCCCAAGGACAAACAGCCCTTAGGTTCCTACGATAAGGACTCCCAGATGACAAAAATCCAAGATAAGGCAAAGGCGTCTAAGAGCAGTCCCGAAAGGGAAGCTTCAACATCGAAAAATGAAGGGCTGAAAGCGGCTACGACTTCGACAATGCGTCCGAGATAGGGCAGGAAAAGAAAAGACTCGAGGCCGAGATGGCCAGCATCTTGCAAGGCAAGAGAGACTAAGACAAGATGAAACAGTTCACTATTCTGTCGAAACCCACGCCCGAAGCCGAAAGGTGCGTTGAGGAAATTCAACCACCGACCACACCAGAACCTGGCAAGGAACAGTAGGAGGAAGAGCTGTTACGGTGACCCCGAAGGTGAGGCAGACGAGCAAACCTACCAGGGCTCGACATCTTTGGAGGCTCAAGACTTGCAGTGGCAGGATCTCGACGCCGAATCACCGGAAGAAGTGGTAGAATGCTATCCTTCGAGGCCTTTGCTGCCGGACCTCATAGGGATCTATACCATGTCATCAAGTGGGCTGCAGACACATATGGAGTGCAGCTAGAGGAGGAGAAACCCCAATCTTGCTTCTTATTGGAGACATTGTTTACATCACAGACAATAAGCCAGTACCTACCCATGCTCCCAGGGGAAGGAGGCCTTCAAGGAACCTGCTATGTGTAAAACAGTTACCCCAAGGAACAGAGAAAAAGTACAAACACTCTTCTATCGACCCTATGTATATTAAGCGATCAGTACCAGCGGATTCAATTATAACATCCACGGCTAGGAAGAGGGCAGATATACCAACAAATACAGGACCACCTCCAGACAAAAGAGCAGGAGAATGGACCTAATGGGGAGGAAGATGGAGAGTGCAGCGATCCAATGGCGCATCGCCAATTCCAATGCGCTCATCAACAGGCACGCATACCAGCACTGGGAAGAAGTGGGCGAACTCCTAAAACACCTACCTGAGCAATACCAGAGAAAGGTGAGCCACCTGGTAGAAGAGGGAAAGAACATGGCAAATACGTGTCTGAAGTCGGCCCTAGACGCAGCGGAGACATCCAGCAGGCAGATTATGCTGGGAATAACAGAGAGGAGGCATGCCTGGCTAAGGATATCTGAAAGAACCACGTTAGTGTTAGATTCCTTACTTAGAATATCCCCAGGCATCAGACTGGATCCAGAAAGTTTTTTCGTCAACGGTATCCCTGCGCTTCGGTAGGCATCGTCTTGCGGCTCTGCGTCCGTCGTCTGCGTCGTGATCGCCGGAATGACGTCGCTGGAGTACTTAGACGCTGCCCTCGCGAGCTGAAGTCTGTTCTTCTTTTTTCAACTCCAGCAAGCACAGATCCGGGAAGAGCACGTGCCCTTAGTCATTTTTTGACTAACTTATTGGACAATTTTGTCTATCTTTTTCGAGTCGCTTCTACTCCTGGTGCCAGTAGGGATGCCCGGTTTCAAGCCGTGTTATGCATATCACAGACTGATGTCGGTTACCGACCCCCACCGCCGGTGTCTCTACTGCTTGGGGGCTGACCACAATGAAAAGTCGTGCCCCGACTGCCAGGCCTTGGCGTTGAAGGCTAGGCAGGAGCGCTCCCGTAACCTCCTCGAGATCCGGCAGTCTGCTCCGCACCGCTCGAGGAGGAAGTCGAGCGACTGGTTGCGGAGCCGCAGTCATCATCGATCGTCTGGATCCAAGTATTCGCACTCTGGTAAGTCGAGGCATGGCAAAAAGAAGTCAAAGAAGCATTGTAGCTCTTCCACTTCCCCTCGCCAGTGGCGTGATTCGACCGAGGGTTCGGGTGGCGCTGCCCACGCAGCTCCGGCAGGGCCCCGCGCAGTCGCATCCAGCCCAACACCCTTCGGTCCCTGTACTCCATGCGACTCCAGAGCAGATCAGAGACTTCCTCGTGGCCATGAGGACTCTTTCCGATGTCGAGACCCGCCGGCGCGCCTTCGGGCCCCGCGGGTCCGACTGGGGGGGGTCCTAGCCCTGTGTTGCCGGCAGCTTCAACCTCTGCACCGCCAGCGACTTCGATCCCGGCACTGCAGGACCCTGTGAGATCCAGGCCTGGATCCCGGTCGACTCCAGTTGACCTTACCATTCCTCCGCTGGCGCCGACCCCCTCGGTGCCACCTCTGGTGCCGTCCTCGGACGACATCGTCCCCGGTTTTAGCCCGGGCTCGGAGTCGGAGCGGCACTGCACGGCGCCGTCTCCGACTGGTGAGCTTTTCATCTATGCCCCGGCTCAGTCATTTTTGCCTGTTTATAAGGACACGGATGAAAGGGAGTACTAGGAGGGGTCTGAGGACCCTCTGGCACAGCAGTGCCAGTTAAGTCAGGACTGGGCAGATGAGCCAGGGGAGGCCAGTGGTCTAGACACTTCGCCTGACAATGGTTTTCTCTGTCCTCCTTCCGTGGCGACTTATGCTGTGGTGCTGCGCAAGGCGGCCAAGGCCCTGAGCCTTGAACTCCCTGCAGCGGCCGTGAGGACTAACCTCCTCACCGAGGTGCTTCAACCGCCAGTAAGCTCTTTGGAGCCTCTGCTGCAGTTTAATGAGGCCCTCACTGATGTTCTGATGGGCACTTGGTCCAAGCCCACCACAGTTCTTCCTGTGGATCAGAACGTGGCCCGGCGCCACCACCCACCTCCGGGCGACCCCTGCTTCCTGTCCACCCACCCCACCCCTGAGAGCCTGGTTATCCAGGCCTCCACATCCCAAACCGCATTCCCTACCGCACCCCCAGACCGGGAATCCAAAAGGCTGGAACAGTTTGGCAAGAAACTGTTTTCCTCTGTCAGTCTAGGATTGCGGTCCATTAATACTGCATACCTTTTGAGCCGTTACACCCACTCTCTGTAGGATACGGCTACTGAGCTACAGGGCAGTAGCTGGAAACATCGTGTATGGATTACAAAAGTCTAAGCGCCAGGATACCCGTTGGGTGACAGCCATTGCGCTATACAAGTATGCCAATACATACATACATACGGTGGCGGACATGCTGCCCCACTGTCCGGTGAAGGCCAAGACACTGCTCGCCCAGGCTCTTGCTGAGGGGCGGGATGCAGCATGGTACTCCATTCGATGTGGACTTGACACCATGGACTCGCTGGGCAGAGCGATTGCAACGACTGGCGATTTGTTGTCACGTCTGGCTGAGGTCCACCAACTTTTCAGGGGATGTCCAGAGCACTCTCATGGACATGCCTTTTGATGGCCGTCGCCTCTCTGCGACAAGGCAGATAGCGCCCTGGAGCGCTTTAAGAACTCCAGGGCTATGGCCATGTCCTTGGGCCTGTCGGCCAGCGCCAGCAAACTTCTGCTTTTCGCTCCTTTCGTGGCCACGGTAGGGGCGACCCCGCACGTTCGTCCAGCCACAGGCCGCAGAATCAACCTCAACGCGGTCGCGGACGTGCATTCCGCCGTGGCAGAGCAGGGGGTCAGAGAGCCGGTCAGTCCACATTCCCCCCCCTCCCGCAGCATCTTCCTCAAAGCCTTCCTAGTCCGAGCTTTCGGGCCCATTCCACGCCAGTGGGAGGCAGAGTTCGCCATCACCTGGACAGGTGGGTGCTGCAAATCGTCCGAAGGGGCTACTCCGCCCCTTCGAGACAACCCCTCCAGCCATGCCACCACAGTACCACTGCATGTCGGGGGATCACTTGTAACTTCTGGAGGAAGAAGTTACGACCCACTTAGCCAAGGGGGCCTTCGAGCGCGTTCCTGGGCCAGAAGTAGGGTGTGTTTGTTACTCCCACTACTTTCTAGTTCCCAAGAAGGGAAAGGGGGCCTGCGCCCTATCATGGACCTCAGGCATGTTAACGTCTTCCTCCGGAAGGAGAAGTTCAAGATGCTGACTTTAGCTAAGGTTCAGGCTGTCCTAGACCCTGGAGCCTGGATGGTAGCGTTGGAGTAGCAGAATGCTTATTTCCATATTCCAGTCCTGCCGGCCCACTGGCGTTACCTGCGGTTCACTGTAGGCCACCAGCACTTTCAGTTTACTGTGCTCCCCTTCGGCCTCACCAGTGCCCCTCAGGTGTTCACGAAAGTGATGGCGGTGGTCGCAGCTCATCTGCACAGATCAGGGGTTCTAGTCTTCCCCCTATCTCGATGACTGGTTGTTGAAGGTGGGTTCGCCCCCAGACAGTTGTCTCCCACCTCCAGACTACGGCCGACCTCTTGCATTCGCTGGGGTTCTTCATCAACGTGCCGAAGTCACACCTGAGTCCCTCTCTGAAGCTCCCCTTCATCTGAGCGGTTCTGGACTCGGCGCCGTTTCGGGTTTATCCTCCCGAGTAGCGGGTTCGGGATATTCAGGCTCTGATTCCGGACTTTCAGCCTTTATCCTGAGTTTCGGTCCGGATGACCTTACGGCTTCTGGGACTGATGGCCTCCTGCATCCTGCATCATCCTGCTGGTACATCACGCCAGGTGGCGGATGCAGGCTCTGCAGTGGGTTCTGAAGTTCCAGTGTGCACATCATCAGGGTAACCTGTCTGACCCGTCCTGATCTCGGAGGGCACTGCGAGACAGTTGCAGTGGTGGCTCACGGACCGCGATTGGGTCAGTGGCAGATCCCTCTCCCTTCCCCAACCTGAGCACACAGTGGTGACGGATGCATCCCTCTTGGGATGGGGGTCCACATGGGAGAGGCGGAGATCAGAGGCCTCTGGTCTCCGGCAGAGTCCCGGCTCCATATCAACCTTCTGGAGCTGCGGGCGATCCGGCTTGCACTGAAAGCATTCCTTCCCTCTGTCCGGAGAAGTGTAGTGCAGGTGTTGATGGACAACAGCACTGCCATGTGGTATTGCAAAAAGCAGGGCGGGGTGGGGTCGTGGACCCTATGTCAGGAGGCTGTGCGCCTCTGGACATGGCTGGAACATCAGGGCATCGCCCTGGTGGTTTGACACCTGGCAGGTTCCCTGAACGCCAGGGCATCTGAACTCAGCTGTCGGTGCATGATGGATCACGAGTGGCGTCTGAACTCGGATGTGGCGCAAGGTCTCTTTCAGCAGTGGGGAGAGCCTTGGTTAGACCTATTCGCCACCGAAGAGACCGCGCAATGTCTTCAGTTCTGCGCGTTGGAATTTCCAAGGCGGCACTTGCTCGGAGACGCTTTTAGTCACAAGCAGAGTTGCGATCTGTTGTACGCCATTCCGCCTATACCACTTCTGCCCAGAGTGCTGAAGATCAGGTGCGACCGGGCCCAAGTCATCCTTGTGGCTCCAGATTGGGCCCGGAGATACTGGTATCCCGAGCTACTCAGTATGTCAATCGATCCCCCGATTCGACTGCCTCTTCAGAAGGATCTTCTGTCGCAGCAACAGGGACGGTCCTCCGCCCGAACCTGTCCAGCCTCCACCTACATGCGTGGGGATTGAGTGGCGACAGTTGATGCCATTTGACTTGCCTCCTGAAGCCTGTGATGTCATTCTGGCAGCCAGGCGTCCCTCAACGAAAACGGTATACGCCTGCAGGTGGAACAAATTTTTGGCATGGTGCACAGCAAAGACTGTGGATCCCCTCTCTGCCCCTCTTTCAGAGGTTCTCTTCTTTCCCTGGCCCAGAAGGGCTCTGCTCTGGGCACTATCAAGGGATATCTTTCGGCCGTTTCAGCCTTCTTGAGGCTTCCTGATCAGCCTTCTCTTTTCAAGTCCCCTGTTGTAAATAGATTCTTGAAAGGCATTACTCACATGTTTCCCCCTGTTCCCTTTGTAATGCCTCAGTGGGGCTTGAATCTGGTGTTAACCATTCTGATGTGTGCTCCCTTTGAGCCACTCCATAACTGCCCTTTTACGTCTTCTGACTCTAAAGGCTGCTTTCCTGGTTGCCATCACCTCTGCTAGAAGAGTGAGTGTGCTCCAGGCTCTTTCCTCTAAGCCTCCTTTCCTCTCTGTCCATCCGGACAAGGTTTTTCTGAGAACTCGTCCTTCTTTTCTACCCAAGGTGGTTACTCCCTTTCACATCGGGCCAAACGATTACCTTGCCCACCTTCTTTCCGCCTACGCATCCCTCAAAAGAGGAAGAGAGGCTCCACGTCTGGACCCAAAACGTGCGCTCTCTTTTTACCTGGACCACACACAACAGTTCCCGGTGGACGACCAACTCTTTGTTGGCTACGTGGGCGCTAAGAATGGACGGGCGGTGCACAAGCGAACCATCTCTCGGTGGGTCGTTTTGTGTATTAAGATCTGTTACTCCTTGGCTAAAAAGGAACTTCCTGTGGGGCTGCGCGCCCATTCCACTCTGGCAACGGAGGCTTCTACTGCCCTGGGACTTGGAGTCCCTTTGCAGGACATTTGTCAGGCAGCCACGTGGTCCTCCTTGCACACGTTTGCCAAGCACTACTGCCTGGACAAGCCAAGTCTGTAGAGACGGCTTCTTTGGCTGTTCGGTTCTCCAGGACTTCCTGGTGTGATCTTCGTTCGCAGACCCACCACCGGGGTTGGTATTGCTGGTGTATCCTTGCTAAGATAAGGAATCTGACACCAACGTCTTTCTTTCAGATACACAAGTTACTTACCTTCGGTAAGGAAATATCTGTAAGAAACATTCGTTAATGTTAGATTCCTTACCGCCCCACCCATCCTCCCTGTTCTGCGAACCGATATCTAGGGTTAAGGCATTTCCCTGTCAGGGCCCTAGTTTCATGGCACCAGTGTCGGTTTCTTGCATGACTCTGTGTTCCTGGCGCGGAAAGCTATGTACAGAACTGACGTCAGAGCATGAGGGCGGCGTCTAAGAACTCCAGCGACTTCATTCCGGCGATCACGATGATGACGATGGACGCAGAGCCGCAAGACGACGCCTACCAACGTGCAGGGGTACTGCTGACAAAAAAACTTTCCAGATCCAGTCTGACGGCTGGGGATATTCTAAGGTAAGGAATCTAACACTAACTAATGTTTCTTACAGATATAGCATTATCGAAGGTAAGTAACTTGTGCTTCGGGCTCCAAGACTGAAGTACAAAACAACATACTCAACACACCCTTCAACGGGGAACAGCTCCAGTTGACGTGAAATTGAATCAACTCAAGAAGGACAATGAGACTGCTAGATCCATTGGGGCACTGCAGTTCAGAGGAATGAGAAGGGGAACACCTTCAAGAAGACCAACGCGTAGGGGGAGCCACCAACCTGTGACCTGTGTAATTGTAAATAGCGGTTTTTAAATTGTTTTGGCAGCATTAGAATTGCGCTACTGCCTCCCCACGGAGTGTACAGCCGATTCGAGAGCTGACACACCTGGGAAGCCGGTGGATTGAGAGCGGCGGCCATCTTGGGTGAGTCACCTGCATAAATACAGATGGACATGGCTCTGCGCAGCGGACGCGATCAGTGGACGCGCCGTATTAGCGCCGGAGTTACGCCAGAGTTCAGCCCGTCTGCGCCCGTCCGCGCTGAGGACGGGCTGCGCTTTGGGCTCCCGGACCCCCCCTCCAAGCTATCATACTCCTACACTGCTGAGGAAATGCTAGAGTGGAAACCGGTGATCCCCCCCGTGCCACCACAGATATACCCCGGAGGATCTGATACTTATGGCCCCACTTAAGACAGGTATTTGGAGTCCTTACACCTCCCCCCTGTCTAATTACCCATCCCAAGAAAACTATTCCTCAGATAAAAGTACTTACTCTGAGAAAGGATATCTCATTAATGCTCGATCTATAATTAAAAATAACATAGCTTTCCATGATTTTGTGTCGGCTAGAAAGCCTACATGGGTTTTTGTAACCGAAACCTGGGCCTCGAAGACTTCAGGCCACGACCTCTTAATGGCAATCCCAGAGGGCTATGCTCTGCAGAGATTCGACAGAGCTAAGCGAAGAGGTGGAGGATTAGCAATTATTTATCAGTCGCATCTGTCTTGCCGTATTAATGCCCTGACGTCACCATCTGAGCCTCTCCAGGTCCTGCATTTTGTTATTTCCTCATCTCCTTCAACATCCTTTGTGGGCCTTCTGGTTTACAGGCCCCCAGGACCTAGATCCAATTTTTGCAGTGACCTGTTTAAAATTCTAGAGCCATATGTTGGCAAGCCCCATTTTACTATCCTAGGAGATTTAAATTTTCATTTAGATGATCTCATCTCTAAAGACACTTATTCCCTAGTTGATCCCCTTAAGGAGTGTGGCTTTCTTCAATTGGTTAAAGGACCAACACATCGAGCAGGACACACTCTGAGTTTTCTCCAATGATCCTAGAGTTAAAACTAGGACCCCAGAACCTTTGGTCTGGACAGACCATTTGGCAGTACCGTTAGTCCTGACCTTCCCCCACTTAGCCCCCCCCTAGCAAAGAACTTATTCAAGGAAAGGGTAAAAGGAATTATAAAAATATCACAAATGATTCACTGGCCCCCATCATTGGCTCTGTCTATCTGCCACCAGACCCTGAGAAGGCAGCACAAAATCTCGCCAATTCCATCTCTGCGGCAGTAGATTCACTAGCCCCTGTCATTCGACGCTACTCAGCGAGATGTAGGCCTTCGGCTCCCTGGTTCACTGAACCTCTTAGGCTACTGAGACAAGGTTGCAGGAGACAGGAGAGAAAATCATGGGACTGCACTGATAGAGAGGCCCATAAGCAATTGCTGGGTGAATATAAAGCCGCAGTCATTAAAACCAAGCAAGAATATTTCTCTAAACTCACTACCTCTCTTACCTCACCAAAGGAGTTGTTCAAGATAGTGGACTCTCTTTGTACACTACAAGTTCCAGACCCTGTGAAGGGTTCCCAGGAGCTTTGTGATAAGATCTCATCTTTTTTCTATAACAAAATCGATGAGATAGCTATTAACCTAGAAGCGCAGAAAAAGTCCCTTGAGACCAATGCTATCCAGGCATTACCAATCCTAGAGGCCTGGAATAAAGACCCCTCCAAGACCCTCTCCAATTTCCCATCACTCACACTCGATAATCTCAACACACTGCTGAATAGGACTAAATCCTGCTCTCCTTTGGATCCATGTCCTCTTAATGTGCTGAAGGAGTGTAGGAACACACTACTTCCCCCACTGCTGGAAGTAATGAATAGTGCCCTGTTACATGGGATCTTCCCGTCAGTCTGGAAGAAAGCCATTGTTAGGCCATTACTTAAAAAACCTTCACTTGACCCCACAATCCTGAAAAACTTCAGGCCCATATCTTTACTTCCTGCCCCCGCTAAAATGCTTGAGTCTCACCTGAATCTGCATCTGTCTGCGTTCCTGGACTCCTCTGGGTTTTTAGATCATACCCAGCATGGGTTCAGGAAACTCCATAGTACAGAATCCGCACTCACTATGGTTACTGATAACATCAGAATGAAGGTAGATCAGGGTCAGACAACACTTCTGGTCTTACTCGACCTGACCGCAGCATTTGACACCCTATCTCCCTCAATTTTAACATCTCGTCTGAGGGAGATGGGAGTGGAGGGGTCAGCCCTGGACCTTCTGTCCTCTTTTTTAGATCTTAGAGAACAGAGGATTAAATTAGGAGAGTACCTCTCCCCTGCTACATCTCTGCAAAGTGGGGTACCACAAGGGTCGGCTCTAAGCCCGACCCTATTTAACATTTATGTGGCCCCCCTAGCGAGATTGGTAAAAGCCCAGGGTATGGAAGTAACATCATACGCAGACGACACTCAGATTATGGTGTCACTAGCCCAACCGGTCAGTACCTCCGCCTCCAGCTTCAGGAGCTGCATGCAAACAGTCTCTGACTGGATGATAGTCAACTCCCTGAAGCTGAATGGCGATAAAACTGAGGTGCTGATCTTTGTAAAGGACCAGGATGTGTGGTCAAGTGATTGGTGGCCGCAATCCCTGGGAACCTGCCCGGTCCCCTCCCATTCAGCTAGGAACCTTGGGGTTATGTTCGACACCTCGCTGGCAATGACCCTTCGGGTTAATAGAACAGTGGCTACGTGTTGGGGAATTCTTAAAATTCTCCGCCGAATAGTACATTATCTCTCCCCGCAAGCCAGGAAACAGACAGTGGTTGCACTTGTTGGTTCAAGATTGGACTACTGCAACTCACTGTATGCAGGGATTAACAAGGGACTAATACAGTGACTACAAACTGTTCAAAATGCGGCTGCAAGATTTGTCCTGGACACTCCCCGATCCTCCTCGGCAACACTAGCCAGAAAGAATTTACACTGGCTTCCTATAGAGCATCGTATTTCTTTCAAAATCATTTGTCTGGTACACAGCGCTCTTAAAACTGAAACATCAGTTGGGCTGGGTGCACTTTTATCCAGCTATGTCCCCAGCAGATGTCTGCGCTCACGGCAACAAAATCTGCTGGCTATCCCTAGGACCAAGAAGACCAGATGGGGAGGTAGAGCCTTTTCTACAGTCGCCCCCCGTCTTTGGAATGCACTCCCTCTGGAACTTAAGTCTCTATCTTCACTTTCCCTCTTCAAAAAGGCCCTGAAAACATGGTGTTTTAAGAAAGCCTACCAGTAATCCGCTCCTGGGACAGATATTCTATCAATATTGAGCTAGGCGCCTTGATGCCCTTTGGGGCTTAGTTTGCGCGTTATAAATTTTCTTTCATTTCATTTCACACCACACCAAACCTTCCAACAGGGTTATCAAGGAGGTAACTTAGGCCAACAGCAGAGACAGCTGCAGAAAAACTGGCAGCACCAGCCCCTAGGACAATCCTTTCAAGGGCACGCACGAGGAAGAGGAAACTGACAGAGTGGGTTAACAACCCACATCCAAGTGACTCTGCTGTAGGACCAACGCACACCCAGTCAACATCTGTAGGGGTGCAGCAAAAGATAACACAAAGAAATGAACTAACTCAAGACCAAAAACAGTTCCTCTAGCACACACCACCAGTAGGAGGCAGGATAAAACACTTCTTCTAGGAGTGGAAGAAGATCACATCAGACAAATGTATACTAAACCAAATGCAATACGGTTACTGTATAGAGCTAGAAAAACCAGCTCCAAACAAAAGGCCAAAAAGCAGAGTCTGACATCTCACAAAATTAAAGTTCGTGTGCAGGAGCATCTTAGCACGATCAAATCAGGGAAATTGACCACATGTTTGGTACTACACTATCAGGAATATCAACATAACCATAGAGCATTAAAATGGGTGGTGCTAGAGAAAGTAGTTGGTGAGTCGAGTAACTTGGACAAGATACTTGCTACCTAAGGAGCCCGCTGGATATTTTCAGAGAAAGCAGACCAGATTGGTCTCAATGACCAAATTGAGTGGAACAAGATCAGTAAATAGTGACATAGAGATGATCTAAGAACCATGTGAAGAATTGGCTGTTCTCCTTTGCTGACAGTGATTATGAACATATTTTAAACTGAATCTACACTACTTTGTCATGAAGAAAGCACAGGGTTTGCTCTAGGCAGGGTCAGTGCACAACACATCTTTTGTGAGTTTTAGGTTTGTATCAATGTGCTGTTGTTAATACATTCAGAGGTAATGGCGGCCCGTGAATGTGAATACCCCTACACCTGGTCCATGAACACACACTCTGGACGCAGGACAAAAATATCTCATTGAGACTTCTTTTGCACTTTGGTCGATACGAGTGTGATTTGGAGGTGTTTAAGAAGACTTTTATGTAAATTTGAATTGCCAAAGATGGCCTACATGTTCTCATACTGACTGTATAATATAACAGATATGAATTGTGGGTCCGTACTGGTTTATTCGTGGTATATTAGGCAAGAAGTAACGGTATTGTGGCTGCGCCACATTGCGAAACTTTTTCCATTAGTACACCACAGAAGGAAGATCCAGGGATCTGCATACACTATTTTATTGAACATTTGGGCATTCAAAGATTGTGCCTGAATCACTTGTATTGACAGTGAGTGTGTGACAGCGATCATGTGACGGCAATAACGTCATGACGCCAGAGTAGGTTGACTTCAGTCTGTTGAAATAGGCAAGAAGCAAAGGTATTGTGGCTGTGCTTCATTGCAATATACTTTTTCCATTAGCACACCACATAAGGAATATCCAGGGATCTGTATGTTTGAGGCATATGAGCTGCAGATTGTACACCTTAGCATTAGACCGCCACCTGGTGTTAGGCTCGGATGATTGCAGGTTGTTGTTGTCTTGGAAGAAGTCTTTTTAGTCATGAGATGGGTGACTCCTCCCTTGGACAATACTGCGCATGGGCATCGACTCCATCCTTAGATTGTTTTTTTCCGCCACTGAGTTCGGATGAAAGTTTTTCCGCTCCGGCCAGAAAAAGACTTCAGCAACTTCGAAGCGCAAAACTTCCACAAACTTCAAGAAACTACCTTCGACATCGAAGACAAGGCTTTTCGACGACATAACTTCCATACCGGTCATCGAAGTGGGCCGTTAGGCCTATTGACGCTGTGCAGCCTACTCCACATGGAAAGAACTCCGTTCAAGAACTGCCCGAAATGTCAAGCAAAATTCCCACATAGCGATCACCACGAGGTCTGCAACCTCTGTCTATCGCCGGAACACGACTAGTCGACCTGAACAGCTTGTGCGTCCTTCGAAAACCATCCGGGATCGGAGGGCCCGTCGACACGAGATGAGATCAGCCCCAGCACCGGAGGATATCTTCGACGAAGCGGTTCCCCTCGTTCTCGAAGAAGACTCTCCTGATCTCCAGATCGTATCAGAGGCAGACAACTCAGATGACTCCATTCCATCGGGTCAGCACGTGAGTACTACTGCCCCTGCACCACATACTCTGCCCAAACCGAAGGCAAAGGTAAGCACTCCGCCCAAGGGGCCCAGTCGAGACCGAAAATCCACTTTGTCAGCCTCGCCATCGAGCCCGGCTCCGAAGAAACCAAGCCTTCTAGTGCCTCGACACCGAGTAAAACTCTCCCATCGGCATCGAAACATAAAGACACTTCGAAGCCAAAAGACCCTTCGAAGTAAAAAATTGTACCGGCACCGAAACATAAAGAAGCACCGTCTCCGAAGCCGTCCACTTCTACATGTTCGGCATCGAAGACAAAAAAGCCTGATTCCGAGGTGCCCAAATCCTCGAACATGCCTATGAAGCTGAAAATAACGCCTTCAGCACTGAAAACTATGCCAGGGGACGTTACAACACCTCCCAATGCTAAAGAAAGACCACAACCTCCACAGGAGCCGAAAAAATCTAAGCCCAGGAAGGTTGTAGAAGAGGAGGAACTTTTTACACCAGATCCACAACAAAAGAAGATCTATATAGACCCAAGGACAGGACGTGTGGGTACTACACCTCAAAAGAAGAGACCAGCAGATACACCACCCACACCTGTGGTGCCTGCAAAGAAGGACTGTGCAACATCTCCTATGCACCCTTCCTCTCCTACACCTCTTCTTCCTCCTTCTCCTGTACATCCTCACATATCACCTCAGATATCTCCTGCACATTCTCCATTATCATCACATTCCTCAGCGCAAAATGATGGTGAATATAATTTAGAGGGATGGGAGGACGAGGAAGAGCCTAGCTCATATCACATAGATGAGGATATATGGGATTATTCAAACCCAAAAGATGTACCTATATATGACCCACAGGGTATGCCTGACATTCCAGAACCCCACTCATACCCATCAAAGCCTTCCCCTCCAGAAGAGCCAATTAGTTTTAGTCATCTGTTAAATAGAGCTGCTGTTTATCACAGAGTCCCTATGCATTCTGATGATATTGAAGAGGATTTTCTTCTAGATACCTTTGAGCACTCTTAGCGGACTGCTCAAATTCTTCCAATGATTAAAGGAGTAATCAAGCATGCTTCAGAAGTATCGGTCAGGACTAATGTCCTGACAAAGGTGCTTCAGCCTGCGGCAACCTCCTCTGAACCCCTCCTGCCCTACAGCGAGGCTCTCTCTGGTGTCATTCTGGCCACCTGGTCCAAGCCCAGCACAAGGGCACGCTGCCACCGCTGGGCCCCATGCAACCCAGTTTTCCTCACCCAACACCCATGCCAAGAGCTTGGTGGTCCAAGCCTTTTCCTCCAAGGGCGCATTCCCTTCTACTCCCCCAGACAAGGAATCCGAGAAGCTGGTTCATCTTGGGAAGCGCATGTTCTCTACCTCCAGCTTGGCACTGAGGTCTGTGCGTACCGCATGCCTTTTGGGCTGCTACTCATACAATCTGGGATATGGTTGTGCAAGTGCTGCCTCGGTGTCTGGAGGAGGCCCAGGCCGTTCTCTCTCTAGTGGTGGCAGATGGTTAAGACGCGGCAAAATTCATGATTCGATGAGGACTGGATACCACTGACTCACTGGGCAGAACGATTGCCACGTCAGTAGCCCTTCTGCGCTATGCCTGGTTGAGAACTTCTGGCTTTTCAGGGGATGTGCAGGCAACCTTGCTGGACCTGCAACAAAATAGAACAGACGGTGGACCACTGTTCCTGCACCTCTACACCAGTTTCACCGTTTGGTATTGATCCCACGCACAATCACAGGCAACAACCGTCTTGTGATGCCTCAGTGCTCCAGATCCTGAACAGATAGACGAAGGGCGTGCGCAGAAGTCCAAGAATTGATGATAACATTTTTCCAAGTTCTTTATTCATCAGACTTATACTAAGAATCAAAACAGTTCTGCCAACGCGTTTCGTCCTCGATAGAGAACTGCGTCAGGGCTTCTTGGGGCAATGGCCCTTCCGAAGGAGAAATACAAATTTAACCAAATATCAACTGGTTAAACAAACAAAATTCAATATCTCTTAAAATCTGAAGCAAGCAAAAATCCAATGACCACATTTCTTAATACAGCAACAGTAATATGGATGTCCTGATTCCCCTCTCAAAAATAAGACATCAAGTTCTATCCATCAGTGATGTAAACATGTACAAACTCTGAGCAGTAATGACGCAATAGTGCAATGAAGTAGATGCTCCAGGCAGTAACTCTGGAGCACTCAGGGAATTGTCCCACAGCCAAATAGGGTCCTTGCTGGACATGCCCTTCGATGGCTGTCGCCTTTTTGTTGACAAGGCAGACTCGGCGCTGGAGTGCTTCAAGGATTCTCGCGTTACGGCAAGATCCTTGGGCCTCGCTGTGTCTTCCTTGTCCACCGCAATCTGCCTTTAGCCCCTTTCGTCGCTACGGAAGGGGCACCCCACCACGTCCAGCCAAGTCTAGCCACCGGCTCATGCAAGCTGCCCAGGCTCTACGCGGCAACGGACATGGGACCCATCGATCTTGTGGGCCTGGGAAGCCAGCAGGCGAGCCAGTCCACCCTTTCCCCCATGTGGCATCCTCAAAACCTTCCTAGTCTAACCATTCAGGGCCATCAACGGCCAGTGGGTTGCAGGATTCGCCATCACCTCCCACACTGGCAATCCATCACATCGGAGAGGTGGGTTTTGCAGATAGTCTGAAGGGTCTTCTCCCTCCCCTTCGAGACTTCTCCTCCCACCATGCCACCGTCTTTCGATCGCATGTCATAGTATCATTTTGCACTTCTTTGCCAGGAAGTTTCAGCTCTCTTGGCCAAGGGAGCTATTGAGAGGGTCCCTGCGCCACAAGTAGGTAATGGTTGCTCTTCCCGCTACTTTCTGGTGCCTGCATTCTAATCTAGACCTCCGGGCCCTCAACCGCCTCCTCCGGAAGTATATGTTAAAAATGCTCACAATGGCTCAGGTCCTGTCTGCCCTCGATCCTGGAGACTGGATGGTGGCATTGGACTTGCAGGACGCCTATTTCCATATACCCATCTTGCCAGCCCACAGATGCTACCTACGGTTCACGGTAGGCCCAAGCATTTTCAGTTCACCCTCTCAGTCCCTCCCTTTCATTGGTGTGGTTCTGGACATGGTGCAGTTTCTGGCCTATTCTCCCAAGCAGCGAGTCAGTGATATTCGGGCTAGGATAACGATGTTTCAGCCTCTATCCCAGATTTTGTTGGGAATTACCCTGAGGCTCCTGGGCCTCGTAGCCTCCTGCATCCTGCATCCTGCTGGTGGATCATGCCAGGTGGCATATGCGGGCTCTGCAGTGGGACCTAAAGTTCCAGTGGGCGCAGCATCAGGAGAATCTTTCCGACTACGTCTAGATCTCTAAGGGAAGTGCACAACAGCTGCAGTGGTGGTTAACAGACCAGGATTAGGTCAGATGCAGATCCCTCTCCATTCCCCAACCAGAGCTAACCGTGGTGACCGATGCATCACTTCTGGGATGTGCTGGCCATCTGGGAGAGGCCGAGATCAGAGGAGTCTGGTCTTCGGTGTAGTCCGGGCTCCATATCAACCTGTTAGAGCTTCGGTGATCCTTCTGGCACTGAAGGTATTCCTTCCCTCCCTCAAGGGTAATTTAGTGCAGGTGTTCATAGACATCACCACCGCCATGTGGAACTGCAACAAACTGGGTGGGGTCGTGGGCCCTATGTCAAGAGGATCTTTGCCTTTGGATATGGCTGGAACATCAGGGCATGACCCTGGTGGTTCAACATCTGGCAGGTTACTGAACACCAGAGCGGATAAACTCAGCCGTCGGTGCCTGGTGGATCACGGATGGCTTCTTCACTCAGAGGTGGTGCAAGGTGGAGCCTTAGTTAGATCTGTTCGCCACCGAAGAGAACGTGCAGTTTCAGCAGTTCAGCGTGTTTGAGTTACCAAGGCGGCCCTTGCTCGCTGATACTTTTCGTCGCGAGTGGAACTGCGGCCTTCTGTACGCCTTCCCGCCTGTACCACTGCTGCCCAGAGTGCTGAGATAAAGCGCGACTGGGCCTGAATCATTCTCGTGGCTCCGGACTGGGCACGAAGTGTCTGATACCCTGAGCTTCTGAGCATAACCATTGATCATGCTGCCCCTTTGGGAGGATCTTCTGTCGCAGCAGCTGGGGATGGTTCTTCACCCGAACCTGTCCAGTCCCCACCTCCTTGCGTGGAAATTGAGCGGCGACAGTTGACCGCTTTTGACCTTCCACCCGAAGTCTGTAACGTCATCTTGGCAGCCAGGTGTCCCTCCACAAAGATGGTATACGCCTGTCGATGGAACAAGTTTGTGGCATGGTGCACAGCAAAGGTTGCAGATCCCCTCTCTGCCCCTTTTTCTGAGGTTCTCTTGTTCATTCTTTCTTTGGAGCAGCAGGACTCAGCCACTTCTGCTTTCCTTCGGCTGTCAGATCCGCTCTCTTTATTCAAGTCCCCTATTGTGAATAGAATATTTAAGGGCATTATTAATCTTTTTTCCCCATCTTCTTTAATAATGTCCCAGTGAGAGCTGAATCTTGTCTTGACATACCTTATGTGCGCTACTTTAGAGCCTCTTCACAACTGTCCTCTCAGGCTCCTCACACTGAAAACTGACTTTTTTTTTGCCATCACTTCTGCTCGCAGAGTGAGTGAGCTTCAGGCTCTTCCTTCTAAGCCTCCTTTCTTCTCTGTGCATTCTGACAAATTAGTGCTTAGGATGAGACTTGCGTTCCTTCCTAAAGTAGTTACACCTTTTCACATAGGACAAACTATTACTCTGCCCACATTTTTCCCATCTCCGCTCTCTTCCAAGGAGGAGGAGAGATTCCACTGTCTGGACCCTAAATGTTTGCTGTCCTATCTCGACCGCACTAAGATTTCCGGGTGGACGATCAACTCTTTGTTGGCTATATGGGTGCCAAGAAAGGCCAGGCTGTCCAAACGCATACCATCTCCCGATGGGTTGTCCTTTGTATAAAAATGTGTTACGCTTTAGTGAAAATGGAGCCTCCAGTGGGGCTGCGTGCTCATTATACTAGGGCAATGGCAGCAACTACTGCATTGTCACTCAGAGTCCCACTCCTTGACATCTGCCAGGCGGCAATGTGCACACGTTCACCAGACATTACTGCCTGGACAGTCAAGTCCGGGGGGATGGCTATTTTGCCTGTTCTATCCTCCAGGACTTTCTAGTGTGAACATGGTACACAGACCCTCCTCCGGGGTGTCTATTTTAAGATAATGAATCTATAACTGTCTCTTTCAGATGTAAAAGTTCTTTACCTTCGGTAAAGATGTATCTGTAAGAAACATAGGTTAGATATAGATTCCTTACCGCTCCATTCATCCTGCCCACTCTGCGAATTGACTTCTAGGGATAGGGACTCCCTTACAGGGCCCTTGTTGCGGCGCGCCAGTGTCTTTCATGGGTCTGCTCTCCTGGTGTGGGAAGTCATGTCAGAACTGACGACCGTGCGCAGGGGCGGCGTCTAAGTAGGCACCGCAATGTCATCCTGACACGCAGGGGTACTGCTAAGAAAAATTCTCTGGATCCAGTCTGATGCCTGGGGGTAATTCTAAGGTAAGGAATCGATAACTAACCTATCTCTGTTGGAGATACATCGTTACCACAGGTAAGTAACTTTTACTTTAAGAATGAGGAGACCGTTGTTTAAATATGTTCGCCACCCCAGAGAACGCGCAATGGCCGCAATTCTGCGTGATGGAGTTTCCAAAGACGCTATTGCTTGGAGACGCTTATATGTCTCAAGTGGACCTCCAACCTCCTGTACGTCTTTTCACTAATACCCCTCCTGGGCAGATTTCTCAAGAAGATCAGGAATGACCAGGCACAAGTTATTCTTGTCACTCCACATTGGGCACATAGAATCTGGTATCCTGAGCTGTTGAGCATGAGCGTTCCCTGATCAGAGGATCTTCTGTTGCAGCAACAGGAGAGAGTCCTGCACCCAAACCTGTGCACCCTTCACTTTCATGAGTGGAGATTTAGTGGCAACAGTCTCCTCCCGAAGTCTATGAGGGTATTTTGGCAGCCTGCCGTACACCAAATCAGTATACGCCTACCGCTGGGATAAATTTGTGGCATGGTGTGCATCTAGGAACATTAATCCAATTTCTGCACCTCTTTCTCAGGTCCTGGTTGTTCTGTCCTTGTCCAACAGGAATCGGCTCGGGGTAAGGTTAACGGTTATTTAATGCCTATTTCTGCATTATTTCGATTTCTGCTTTGTTCAAGCCACCTGTTATGGCTAGGTTTCTCAAAGGCTTGTAATATGTTTCCTCCCATGCCATTCATCATCCCTCAGTGGGAATTAAACCTTGTCCTGACTTTGTTTTTAATGTGTGATCTTTTGAGCCTCTGCAAAATTGCCCTCTTTGGTAATAGACCATCAAGACTGTTTTTCCATTTTCCATTGTGTTGGCCAGGAGGGTCCGGAAATTGCAGGCACTTTCGACACACTCTCAACACCACATTCTATTCAGACAAGTTGGTATTCTGGACACATGCCTCCTTCTGTCCGAAGGTTGTGACTCCTTTCCATGTTGGCCAGAAAGTCACCCTGCCTACCTGCTTTGCTTCACCTCACCTCCAGAGAGGAAGAGAGACTCCCCCATCTGAACTTGAAAGGTGGTTTGCATTCTACCGTGATTGAACAAAAGAGTTGCGGGTGGACAATCAACTCTGTGAGGTATATGGGCCAAGAAAGGAAAGACTGTGCTGGAACGGACCTTCTCAAGATGTATAGTACTCTGCATCAAGATCTGCTACACATTGGCCAAGAAGCAACCTCCTGAGGGCTTGCGTGCTCATTCCAACAGAGCTGAGGCAGCGCCCACTGTGTTAGCCCGCAGAATCCCTGTCCTGCTGTCAGACCGCTCATGAGCATCTCTGCACACATTTACCTAGCACTATTGCCTGGACAATCAGGTCTGTTGAGACGGGCACTTCGCCCATTCAGTTCTGCAGGACTTTCTGGTTTAAATCGGCCTCGCAGGCTACCTCTGAGGAGAGATTGTTGGGTATCCATTGTAAGGTAAGGTAAGGAATCTATGGCTATAAGTCTCTATCAGATGAACAAGTTACCTCTTGGAGCACCATTTCTGGTAGAGACTCTATCTAGCTGCAGATTCCTTACCGGCCCTCCCTTCCTCCCCACTCTCTGAGCTGATTCTGATCTGAGCTGGTGTAAGGGCCTTAGAATTTTACATCTGTTGTCAGTCTTCATAGTAGCTCTGATCTCCTGGCATGGAAAGTCACTAAAATAACTGATTTCCGCATCCATGGTGGCACTTATATAGGTACTGCACACGTAATTGCCGGCCCGAGTGCTGCCAACTACCATCGTGCAGTGGTATTGCTCGAAAGCTAAGGTTAGTAATCAGCGTCTATATAGTCTCTACCAAATAAGGCATTGCCATAGAGTAAGTAATTTGCTCTTTAGGTAGATGCTCTACATATTTTTGTGTGTGCCCCTTTACATTGGTATATACTTTATGGGAGCGCAGTGGCATAGTTAAGTTTGAGAACTCCTTATGAAATCGTAAATAAATAAATCGTAAATCATATGTTCTTATATAGCGCCTTTCACTGTAAGGTCTCAAGGCGCTTGCTTTGGGAACCCGTCCTGGCCTTTCCCTGCGAGATTACCCTTACTGGGCATCCCATCGCGGTGGGGCCGTAGTTGAGATTAAGCAAGCTATTGCCCAGAGTGTGAACCCACGATTCGAGTAGGTACCAAGGCGAGAATGATCAAGTCCGTGGACATTTTGAGCTCAAGGCCCTGCCGCGTCAGGGATTGAACCCTGGTCCCGGGTCTGACCTCTGCATCATGGACTGCCTCCTGTAACCGGTGAGCCACACTTCTCCATTGCAAAATTGCAAAAGAAAGTACATAGGTGGACAAAAGTGATATTGCCAAATTTGACACCGATGGGGAAACGGCTCACAAGTTATAAGAATGGAGAATCACGAAATAGTTTTTATCTTCCATGATTTCCCATGGGAGATTTTTCTACTTTCATAACTTTGAAATCGCAGAGCGAACTGTTACTAAATATTTATGTAGCATATGACGGTGTCTCAAGGGATGTTGTTTGGTAGGGAAATTCGTAAGGAGCACAATAAATTGCCAAGAACGGGGAAAGGGGAACTGGGAAACAAAAGACAGTAAAGCGAAAAGATGAAGAAATTGCTTTCCACATATATTTGATTATACGTGAAAGTGGGTAGGAGCGCACTGCTTGCATGTAACAGTGCCATTATCCCATAGCTTGGTAGTTGTAGTTCAGTTTTTCACACAAAGTTTATATTATTTTTCAACTAATGCAGTCTTTTGAAATTGTATCTGTAGACACCAGTGATTCGGGATTCCTCCCTCGTCAGTAGAGAATATTTACGGACATGCTGACAATTTTCTCAGGTATAATCCCACTCATAGTGTGCAGGCGTTGCAAAGCTTGTCAGCTTGGGGGTGTCTCAGGAGAGCCTTTTATCAGTGAAAGTGGGTAGGAGCACACTGCATGCATGTAACAGAGCCATTACCCCCATAGCGTCTTGGTAGTTGTAGTTCAGTTTTTTGCAAGCCGTCTTTGATTATACGTCTAGACATGAGGAAATAAACAATCATTAATGCACTGTGTTAAATTAAATGTCATGTAACGTGTGATACTGTGCACAAGTGCTCGTGAAAGGTAAACCGCGCTGGTGACACATGAAGAAAATATATAGAACGGGAAGGTGGCGCAAACAAGGTGATATATACAATGTGGTCATTTGTGATGGCCTTACATTCAATACATTATGGATAAATTAATTCTTCTGGGCAATCACAAGGTAGGCGCTTTGAATTATGCTGTGGGGGTCGACGGAGTTTCAGCCTTTATATAATGTTGGGCCATCATCAGGTTACAATTTGGGATTCAGTGCTGAGAATCCAGGTCAATTAATGGCCAGTAGGGAGAGGGCGCTTGAGGCATGGGCAAGAGAGCTTCAGTAGATGAGGCTGCTAGATGTGTGGACGTGGACTGAAATTTTACTGGCAAGTCACGGTTGATTGTTGGTAAAGGCTGCCAGGCTCCGTCCGCATGTAAATTTAGGAGGGGAGCAGGAACACAATTCTGGCTTGTTGCTGGTGTCCTGGAAAATTGAGTTGGATATTGGATTTGGTGTGTATCCGGTTGGTGCCTGCAACCTCGGAGGGGGTCATGGGGGACTTATTGGTGAATTGCATCCATAGTTGTACGGGTGATCGCGTTGGCAGCTGGGTTAATGGCAGGATGGTTGTTCTCAGTCATTCTGTGCTTTTTCTTCGCTGGGTGAAAATCCTCTTTTGAATTGTAAGGCAAGATGAGAGGTTTTGTTGCTTGAATCCTTTTCTGGATTCACATGCTGTGTATCTATTCCGCTATCTAATGGTACGGTTGGCATAGTGTTTTCTTCTTTCCTCTTATGTTTTTTTTGGGCAACATCGACCACTATTCAATGGTAAGCCCACCCCCTGTGTGATGTCAGATGAGTAACCCAAAAGTTCCTGTGCGTGCTCTCCAACCTCCAATTCTTTTTTTCTATTGTTGAGTCTGGAAGCAGAACCGAGGAGCTTAGAAGAATACTTGAAGACAACTAAAAGCCCTGAAAGATTTCCCACCAAAGATCACCGGACGATACGAAAGATCAAATAACAGAGAATGGGAGCTTTTTTTAACCCTGATGGGGGACCCTGCCAGTGAGTTCCACATGGTCGGAAATTGTAGAGGCATAGAAAACACCCTTTTTATATTCTGCCCCAACTGCCACCACAGGTTTGTGCTGAGATATCCCTACAAAGTTTGCGAATTATTTCTCCTGAAGAATCATAGCGCAGAAGATTGCGGCCCTGCTCAGAATCAGTCTCAAAGACACTGAAGGCAGGGCTCAAACAACGTCTGGCACATCACGCCATGGCCAACACCCAGAGGACCCAGGAGTCCTTGCAGAAACTGGGCCTCTCCAGTTAGGATGAAGGAAACCTTGATGGCGAAGTTAGCAGATGGAGGAAAGTCTGATGCTGGGAGAATGTCATCGCTGTTTAAAAGCTGGTGGCTGCGAGGAGGACGGTGAGAAACACCCAAAAAAAGTAGCCAAAGCTACTCAAAATGGTGAAACACGCTGTCTCTTAAGTCCTTGATGACCAGCTCGACGTCGGCATCGAAACTCCTAATGGCTGAAGTTTGGCATAAACAAAAAGAGCTCTATGTGGTCTGAACAAAAGGGCCCGATGGGGACAAGCCTTCTAGCCAACCCTTGATGCCAGGAGGCACACGAAAGGGCGGAGGACAAAGTCAAGGAGATAAAAACTAATCACAGCCGACCACCTCAAAAGAAGGTGCAGGGACTAAGTCTCCATACCACCTCAGTATCTACAGGTCTGTGTCCGACTAGCTACAGTGCCGCACTTGCCTTCCTAACCTTACCAGAGGAACACGTGAATTGGCACCGCAGAACAAAACACTTGACCTTCTCAGAGATCGCAGTAACAGGACACACCCTTTCACGCTCTCACTCATACTTGTACCCAATATGATAACCAGGAGACACAAAGGACGTTTAGACTATTTATTTAAACTATTGTGCTCTGAAATGCAGTATGCATGCCACAATTAGAAAACGAAGGCATACTAAAAATACTGTTTGCATGGTTAATAATTTGTGTACCATGAAAAAGCCTTGTCACTTTATAGGACAGGGTAACCTAAATCCTTCTCCCTTGCTATTAAAACTAAATGACTAAATATATATCAAAGATCTCTGGGAGTACTGGCCGACCTCTTACCTTAGCATACACAGATGGACTGTCTACATCTCAGCAGAGCCAGTGCTCTTGTCTCAGAACTCATTCCTTGTGTGTTTTTGGTCTTTTGCTCATCTATATGACAAGACCTGTGTGCACATAAAGAACAGCTGCATTCTTGTGTAATGTCTAGATGTTAGTGCCTGGCTAGAAAGAATACCAAAGGACATTGTTGATTGACCTTGTGGGTGGTGTTCAGACTAAATCCCAGGAAAAGGCAGAACGAGAAAACAAGCAGGTTCCATGTAAAAGTACAAAGTGTCACACAGTTAGGTTAACATAGGGAGAACGTCAATGGGCCATGCAGGAAAAACATGACAATATAAATCAACTGCACTTGAGGGCCAGGGCTAACTTGATATGTGGCAGGATCTTGATGCCCAACCTTCAGAGGAATGTGTCTGCAACTACCTGTAGGAAAGTCCCCTTTTTGCATGGTTACCCCCTAACGTTTTGACAGGTACCTGATGCAACTTGACTGCGTGTCTGCTGTGATCCTGCTAACCAGGCCCCAGCTCCTATGTCCTTTCCTAAAACTGTTGCTTTGTACCCACAATTGGCACACCACTGGGCCACATGTAAGTCCATTGTAACAGGCACCCCTGGTACCAAGGGCCTTGTGGCCAGAGAGGACCTCTCTGGCCTCAGCATGCAGCATGTATTGTGCCACCCTCCGAGACCCATCACCTTAACACCCCCACCCTGCCATTGTAAACTTGGTGTTTTCCTGCAGACCTAACTAAAGAGTCAACATGGCACATTCTTGTGTGTCATGCACAAAAACACTGCCAATGACATGGGTAAGTCACCCCTCTATCAGGCCTTGCAGCCCTAAAGGCAGGGTGCACCATAACCAGGTGAGGGAATAGCTGCAAGAGCAATATGCCCCTACAATGTCTGCCATTCACTAACATTATAAGTAAAGCCATTTTGAAATGTTTCTGACTGGCTCTTAGACATCTGCCACCACCAGACAGGTGTCTGGACCCTTGGGTAGAGAGCCCTCCGCTCTGGAAACAAAGCACATCTTGGGCAGAGGTGTCATGCCTCCTCCCCCAGGATGCACTATCTCAAGGGGTACCCCCTACACCATCAATCTTACATCATCTCACATAGAAAACATTGCCATTGTTTCTCTGACCACCAATTGAATGACTACTGATTTAAACAATATCAACTGACGTACACTGAATCTATCATGTCTGCAAAATTAACCATATTCTCAAGGAAATAAACAAGGGATTATGTTTGTCGATAGATAGTCATGCAAGAGGGAAGGAACATTAAAATTCCTGCCTTGGGTCAGCACTGGATGCTGTGGACGTGGCCAGCAGGCAGATGTTCAATGGCATATCCTCAGGAGACCTGAATGGCTAAGAGCCTCAAGATGAGAGGCAGCAGTACAAGCATCAGTAATCAACATGCCCTTCATAGGAGAAGCCCTCTTCGGGCCAGCTGTAGCTGAGGCACTAAAACAGGTTAAAAAAAAAGACAAACCGCAAAAGCACTGGATGCATTGCAGTCATTCAAGAGAGAAGTAATGCTCATCAGGAGATCAACGAGCAGAGGAGAATTCCTTCCAACCTCCCAACAACAGCAAGTTTTCAGCCAGCAGACTGTGCACCATGCCACCCACCAGCAGTGGCAGCACCTGGCAAGACGGCCCTTTTGTGGAAACCTGAGAGGGAGAGGCCAGTCCACTGTAGGGTCTAGCAAGCGCATTAAATTTTGCCCACAACCCCACCAAAGAACACCATTAGGTGGGGAAGGACAGAAGGATTCCTCCGGGTGTGGAGGTCAAGCCACATAGAAAATTGGATAATAAACAAATTAAAGCACTATAACTGCATAGAGCTCATGAAGAGACTACCCACCCCCCTCTAAAAAGAAGATCATTAAGGTAGCAGAAACTCAGTCAACTGTGGCAGGAAGCAAAGGGCTCATCAAAAAAGAGCCCTAAAAAGTCTTGAGATGTGAAGAGGTATCTACTCAGCATACCTCCTACTACCAAAACAGGACCTAACAGTGGGACCAATACTAGATCTTAGATATTTAAACAAATTCATACTAACACAACATTACAACACTGCAAGAAGTAATACCACTCATAAGGAAGGGAGACTACATGGCTCTCATAAGCCTAAAATGGTGCCAAACTATACATACCAATAAACCAAAGGTACAGTTGGGGTACCTCAGGTTTGTTTAGGACAAGATGCACACACACATATATATGTATACAATATAAACAAGTCAATCAAAAACAAACATACATAAACTAATGTTAAATCAAAACAATATTTAAACGTGATTAAAATATCAAGACAACATCAAGTTTAAATCTATGTGGTTGTAATATGTTTCAACTCTACTATACAGTAAAAGGGTACTGTTATGCTTTTTCTAGTGGTGGTTGGAGCACTTTTATCTGTTTGGAGGTGATGTTGTTGTGTTAGGTTTCACATCGGTACTCTAATATAGGTCCAGGAAACATCGTACCCTTTCCCTACATCATCTCCCCTACATTTCACATGAACGAGCCTTATAAGGACATAACTCCTAATAAGGACAGAATGCCTTATAGGGACAGAGAGCTTTATAAGGATTGACGCCTTTTATGGACTAAGCCTTTCACCTAGTTCCATGCAGAGGGAGGGTTTTCCGCAATCAATAATGCTAAGATGTCATCCTTAGCACATATAAATAATTTATGAGGACACTATCCAGGGGATATACTTCACCTCTAGTATCAACGCACAAGGTTTAATCCCATACGTCATCCTCATACTAAACAATGGCTAACACACGCACAAGGACTGTATAAATACAGCACCTCTTGGTATCAGTAGTTCGAGGGAACCGAGACTTCAAGGTCGACACACTGACCAGGTGCGCTGTGGCTCCTGCATGCAGTCGCTACAGCGGACAGTGGTCTAAACATACCTTGCAGGGTGTCCAACTCGAGACCAGGACGAGGTCCCATACTCTCATTATTCAGGTAATGGGGTTTGATTAAATCCTAGCGGTATTCTTGGCTCCTAGGCTTCTTTGCTCTTTCGCACCTACTCACATGCTAGGTACACTTAGGTACATCTAGACCGGTATCGTAGGAGTATGCGCTTTATTTTACAAATGCATTTTATATTCATGTATATGTTCATGAATATTGAAAAATGGTAGAACTGTACTATTCCTTTTTATTCACTGTACTGCTGATCCTATATCTCTGCTACAGTGTAACAGTTGTAGCCGCACATATATTTTGCGCTAGAAGAACAACGGTGCAATAAATTCTTATTGTAAACACGCTCAACTGTTTCTTCCGTGTATCTCTCGGAGACCAAATTAGCAAGCATGAGTGACTGAGTGAAAAGTAGTATATTGTTTCCACAAGTCTGATGAATCAGGGTTTGTTGTGTTCGGAGGTTGACAAAAACAAATCTCTCTGATAAAAGGAGATTCTAGTAGCACTGTAAGCTAGCTAATGCAAACACGGCTAACATACGCTGTGGGGGTGCACAGAGTCAGTCTACCACCAGACCCACAGTGTATGTTATCTAAAAGCGCAAGTCCTGCAGGGGTACTACAGGAACTACACTACATAGCGCCCAACATTTGGTACTTATTTAACAGTAGAATCTGAGTAGCTCAGTCTTGCTTATTCTCAAGAGACCCCTACTCACAAAAACGAAGGTGGGTGGGCACAAAGCTCCACCACAGCTGAGTAGGCGAAAGATCCTATTTATTGGCTATTGGTTAACTAAGCTTGAAGGACATTTTTACCAAAATTGTGCAAAACACCTAATCTTAATTTCCTTGGACAGTTATTCAGTGTCTTAAACACAATGACTACCCAAATAGGAGATTTAGACCAGGCACTTAAACTTGTCAAACATGGGTTACTACCTAGAGGAGGTGTAGTAATATTCGTAATAGAGGCACACGAAGATTTCCAAACAGAGGTGTTTTATTCATGCGTTACATTCCCAGCAGCAAATGCTGTAACAAAAGCTTTTCATTATTACACCCATGAAGAAGTCCCAGCGGTCCACACTCCTTTTGAGGAGATTGAAATCCCGCTTACCTACCAGGAACATATTTTCTGGTTTAATGGCACCCTATCCCACTCAAGAAAAAGAACAAGACTCTGTCCTTTAGGAAGACCAGTAGCAACATGGCCGATATTAGCGACCTATGCACCACATCCTAACATTGACACAATGCCAAATGATGAATTGCTTGTTCAACAAAAGAGTTCATAAAACTTAACTTTACAGAAACATGACACAATTCATCACGAGGAAACTAGCGGTCCAACCTACAGTAATTACACCACATGCAGCTCCTTCACAGAGCACAGCTACTAAAATTACTCCACAAACATTACATGTGGTAATTTGTAAATTGCCCACAAAACGAGAACAAATTCCTTTCTGGGTTGCTCAAAAAATAACCCAGTTAGAAGCAGTATTCTCAAATACAACACCATGTAAAAAACACAGATTGTTAACTATCTGCATGCCCATGGAGATTACACCTCAATTAGAGGATTGTACATCTTGGGGTAAAGTCTTCGCTGCCATATATATCAGAACTCATGGTATTCCTTCATTAGCAGTAATACCAGATGTATTAAGACAAATACAAAACGAGTACGGTGCAGAGCCTACTCTAAACTTAGGGATGAAGTTATTAACTAATTACAACCAGGTATAAAACCATTCTAGCTAACATTAAAGGGGAAGCAGCATTAGTGGCAATCCGCCAACGCCTACGGGAGCTCTCTCCATTAATTCAAGGAGAAAGAACTACCCAAAATAATTGAAACTGCGTATGCTGAATTAGGCAGGGATAGTTTGGGGGGAAAGCTTTAAAACCTCAACTAATGGGCAGTCCCGAAAAGGACACTTCTAGGCAGACAGAGACTTCTTCTAAAAAGAAGTGGGATAATAAAATTCGAAATGTTAAAGACAAGAGATATCCGTCCCGCGGTAGGTCTCCTCCACAGGTGCCCTCTAAAGAGAGGTACAACCTTAGGAATAGGGATAACATTAGGAAACGTGACAGGTATCCAGATGCACGTTCCTCCCGTTCCTTTTAGGGCTAGAAGAAAAGCTCCAAGAGGAGAGCGGTCAGAACACAGAGTAGCTCACACAGTCCAGAGACAAGCAGCGCGCTCAAGACTTTACTTCTGAAAAAGAAGATAAGGCAAAATCAAAACCTCAATTTAAGAAAAAGATAGTTGCTGGTCTGAACATTCCGACATGCCCAGAATTATGAGGACACAACTTCTGAATGGGGAATGGGCTCTGACGAAGCTAGACAGTTTGGCAGCAGTAACAATAGCTTGCGAGAACCTGAAGGAATTTCTGGTGTCAGCGGACTAGAATGATTACATCACGGTGGAAACACCAGACACCAAGGTGAGCGTCCCACATAAGTTATATGAAATAATACTCCGGATGGAGGGGGACAAGCCCAGCAAAGTAAAAGGTATTTTTTTTTAAAGAATTTATCAACTGGTTATGACATCCTGTTAGCAGAACAAGATTGGCTGCCAGCATTCGTAATGGAGTGCCCCTGGGGAGAAAGTATGTTTCCTGCATTTTCCGATCATGTTCCGGTTCACCTTAAACATACATATGCACGGGAGTGGGCAGTAGCCCAAGCTCCAGCATTGTATAAAAATCATGCTGGGTAGGATGAGGATTCAACCTACCATGTGATCCCGTTAAAATTGTCACCTAATGTTCAGAGACAATACCCAATAAAGCAAGAAGCTAAAAAACAGGTCCGGGAGATCTTAGATCAACTTGAATATCAGGGGGTCATTGAATAATGTACCTCTTCAATGAACAATCCTTTGTTTCCCGTCTTTAAACCAGACCATACATATCGTTTAGTTTTAGATTACAGACTGTTAAACTCATGCACAAAGTCATTCGCTGTTCAAAATGCACATAGTGCTGCATTATCAAATCAAATCAAGGGGCATTTATAGAGCGCACAAATCACCCGAAAGTCTCATGGCGCTTGCGGACAGCTCGGGGGTCAGCTTGGAAGGGGAGGGCTAGTTAGTTGTCAAACAGCCATGTCTTCAGCTCTCTGCGAAAACAGTTATGATCAGTGATGTTGCGGAGGTGCGGGGCAGTTTGTTCCAAGGGTGGGTGCGAGAAAAGAAAATTACCTTCCTCCATTTCTAATAGTACGGATTATGAGAGGTGTTAGAAGTGATCTATTGCTGGATCTCAGAGTCCTGCAAGGCTTGTACCAGCGTAGTTTTTTGGCCCAATAACCCGGACCTCTACCATACATATTTATATGTGTTAAACAAAGGGTCTTAAAATGAATTTGCTTCCTGACAGGAAGCCAGTGGAGGGATCTTGATGGGAGGTCAAGGACACGCCTGGGAGTGTTCTGCAGAACCTGAAGCCTGGAGAGAAGATCTTCATTTATTGAGGACAGCAGGGCATTTCCTTAATCCATACGGTTGTTACGCATGATGACGAAACATGAGCCAATTATATTGTTGGCCTGATTTTTCATTGATAGTTGGTTATCCATTTAGATTCCCAAGTTCGGTACTGTGTCTTGAGACTGGGGAGGGGCCAAGATTTAAAGGCCACCGGTCGCTAGACCAGTGGTCGTGAGCCTTGCCAAACAGTACGATCTCTGTTTTGCCTCAGTGTAGTTGCAGATGATTTGTGCTCATCCACCTGTCAACATGGGACATGCAGTCTTTAAAACATGATTTTGTTTCAGTTGGATCTGGACCAAGGGTGATCAGGATCTGAGTATCATCGGCATATGACACAACATCAAAGCCGAAAGATCTGATCACCCTGGCCAGTCGAGTCACGTATAGATTGAAGAGCGTAGGGCTCGAAATGGAGCCCTGCGACACTCCCATCCTGACTGGCCTACTACATGAGACGGTTTTGCCTATCTGTACTGTGGTAGCTCGGTCCGTTAAATAGCTTCTGAGTCACTTCAGGGCCTTTCCTCTGACACCAATCAGAAGTTCAGGGTTGCTGTGGGAGATGGTGTCAAAGGCTGCTGATAGATCTAGCAGGACGAGAATAGATGACTGCCCTCTGTCCAATGCTAACCTGATGTTATCGTTTACTTCTACCAGAGCTGTTTCTGTGCTATGGGCGGCCCTGAAGCCTGATTATGATGGGTCCAGTAGTCTATGGCTCTCGAGATGGATAACAAGCTTTTGGGTGACAAGTGACTCGAGTATCTTCCTGAAGTGAGGGAGCAACAAGATAAGACGATAGTTAGTGGGGATTTTAGGGTCTGTGGGTGGTTTTCTGAGGAATGGCCTGACTCTGGCTGCTTTCCATATCTGTGGGACCTCGGATTACGACAGTGACCTATTAAATAGGTCAGTGAGACTGTCGAGCAGTACCTAAGCGATGATTAGGAGGAATCGCAATGGCACCTTGTCCTCAGGTGAACCCGATTTGATTTTTAACATGGCTCTAGACACTTCCTCTGGATTACACTGGGAGAATTCCTCCAAAATAGGAGAGCCTGTAGATATAGCGGAATAGTTACCTAAGAAGTTTATATTGTCTTGAGGCAGAAAAGAGTTAAGAACTGCAACAATTTTATCGTCAAAGAATTTGGAAAGAGAATCTGTCCAGTCCTGTGAGATATGGGCGTGTGTCTGAGCTGGAGGCCTCGTAAATTCTTTTAAGATTTTATAGAGGACCTTCTTTGAGTTAGCCGCCATTTCGATCCGATTTAGGAGAAATAATTTTTTTGTTTGCCTATATAACTGCGGTCGATACATGCAAAAAGTACAGAACTTTGGAGTGCCTGAAAGCAGGTACCTGGCCGCATTCAGTGTGTTAGGGTCCCAGCGACAATTTTGTCTACTCGCCCAAAGGTATAAGAATTTCCCCGGGGTATTTTCAGCAAGAGTAACATAGTTAGTTAAAAAATGTGATGAAGAAGCGTTGTCCTATGTGGATGATATTTATCTAATGGACAACGACTTAGAGAGGCATTTGACATGGGTAAGCACCATTATTATGGGATTTGCCACTGAGGGCTACAAATTTAACTTTAAAAAATCAAAAATAGCCCACCTCAATGTCCTATTTTTGGGATATGAGCTGTCAAGTGAAGGGAAAAGTCTGGCTGCAAACTTTTTGGAAAAGTGTGCGCTGCTCCAGCCTCTATAATCATTAAACAATGTACAATCAATACTGGCATTCCTAAATTTCGGCAGACCATACATTTTAGATTACGCACAAAGGGTAAAACCTTTCCACGACTTAATAAAACCTGATTTTTCAGCCAGAAATTGGACACAAGAACATACTAATATTCTTCGTTCACTCCAGGAAGACATGATTGCTTCCAAACACTTACAAACATGTGTAAACGTAAGCCACTTGGTGATCCGTATTATTACAGGTCAATGCTGGTACACTTCCTTGACATTCAATGAAGGAGAAACCGTACCAATCGCATACAAATCACACCTGTACAAAAATGCAGAAAAAAGTTTCGCTTCAACAAAACAAATCCAGACAGCTGTTCAGACGGCCGTAGCAAGAGAAAGAGCTCAGGGGAAAACGCATTATTGTCGTAAACCCCGTATCAGCTTTAGAAGTTGTTACAAAGGCCAGCATTCCAAATGCAAAAGCTTTCCATCCAAACATGGTTACAATGGGCTAATTCTCTTACTGCAACCCACGTTGAATACAGATTTGATCCAAGTTTAAAAACACAGACATTCCTGCAATGCGAACAAGAATATCCTCTACCAAATGAAATCTTACCTCTCGATCTGTATGAATACATTATTTATACCGACAGATCTGCACAACTGGCCATAGGAAGTAAGCAGCAATACAGCTTGGCGTGTGCTATCATTAAAGGTTGCATGCATGATGGCAAGTTCCATCTTAGTTTCACAAAAATGCAATCTCTAGGAGACTGCACGGCTCAGTTGGCAGAATTAAAAGCACTGATGCTGGCACTTGTAAATACGGATCACAAATCCCCCACACTAATCGTGTATGATTCCTTTTATTATGTACAGCCGTGCAATGAATATTTATATCATTGGCAACAAAACAGGTTTAAGGATGCGAAAGGTGGCACAATGAGGCATAAAATGTTATGGGAACAGGTAGCAGAGTTAAAAACTGAGCTACCAAGGACTCACGTGATCCATACACGGAGTCATCAACGAGATGGCGTTCACGTTGCAAGGAATTCATTGGCTGATGAAGCCGCAAAGGGAGCTGTTCGCACGGCTTCCGTAGCTGCACTCAGCAGCTCAAAAAGGAGAATAGACGGAGATATTATGGTAGCTGTCATCAAATCATGCAAAATTTGATTTTATTTTATTTGATAATTTATACAGCGCACAAATGCCCTGGGGCGTCTTGGCGCTAGGGACAGTAGGACAGGATTGTTTTAATGCAAACTATGCACCATGTCTATTTGTGAAGAGCCAGGTCTTCAAAGCTCTTCTAAACGACATAAGCGACGTACTGCTCTTGATAGAGATCGGGAGGAGGTTCCAAATTTTATTTGTTCACCCTAGGAAAGGCAGCAAGCAGTCTCTAAAAAATGTCCACTCAAATACTCCTACAAGTTAGATGCACAAAACATTCCATATGCTGAGATTCCTGGAGTGGGGGATAGAGTAATACCAAATATGGATCGTAGGCAAGTTTTCGTACTAGGTGCACACAAGGGTTTGGGCTCTGTGCACACAGGCGTTACAGCAGCTATTTCTTTACTGAAACAGCACTATTGGTGCCAGGGTTAACTAAGCAAACTAAAGACTATGTCTTGAATTGTGACATCTGCCAGCAGATGATAGGCTCCACGACAGCAAAACCCATGCAGACCCTATTATTAAAAGCAAACCTCTTGCATGTGTGTTCTTGGACCACTGCGGCCCCTTACAAATGGACAGGGCTTACAAATATATCATGGTTGCAGTGAATTCATGCTCAAGATTCCTATGGGTATGGCCCCAGCGCTCGTCTGACGCTCGAACTGTTAACAAAGATTTGCGAGTCTTTATCTGCACATACGCAGTTAGCACGTTGCATTCTTACCACTGCGCTTAGCTCTTTAGCTTACAAATAGTCCATGAAGAAATGGGCATAGCATTGCGGTACTCCTCTCCGTACCATCCTGAGGGAAATTCGGTTGTGGAGAGGAAAAAACGGGACTTAAAGCAATCTTTAACAGCTAAGGTATCAGGCAAGGGCAGTACTTGGGTCACACACCTTTATGGGGTACAGTGGGAGTTAAACAATCAGCCAAGAAACTCTCTAAAGGGTGTCACTCCATATGAAGTCCTCTTTGGGACACACATGTGGTTACCTGATCTTGATTGTGAAGGCACAGTGGCGGATGAAAAACCATTTGATATCCATGATCGTTTGGCTGTTGTACAGGATCTAAATGAATCCAGGAAAAAACAAAGCAATGTACATCTAAAGCAGACTGCCACTGAGAAAGTCAAGGTAGTCGCAGCTAGACCTGTCTGGATCCCAAAGTCGAGGATCTGGTCAGAGAGAAAATTGCAGACAAAATGGAATTTGGACCTTCATACAGAAAATCTGTACCAGTCCTTGCAGTACATCGAACAAGGATGGTGCTGCTCCTGCCTCTTGACGAAAAAAGGAGAAAAGTTTTGTCTCAATAGACTTAATCAAACCACACTACGTGGCTGATACTAAACAGTAGGCCTTGTGGACTCCGCTGTAGCAGACCCCCCTCCTCTCGCTACAATCCAAGAAGTTCAAACAGAAAGACTCATCACGTTTGAAGAACCACCTGTAAGGAATGAAGGACTGAGCAACAATGCTATGGAACTTGTTCCACTTGAATCAGACATTAAAATTCAAAATGAACATCAGAATAATTCAAAAGTTGCAATTCGACCTGATACAGAAGTCTACATCAACATGCCTCGTTGAGAGGAAAATAACATTTCAACTAATCCAGATGCAATTCCTACAATTGATCGAACTGCTTCTGGCTATTTCATGAACTTTGATACGTTTTCTCTGGATCCAAGCGAGTTAGAAACGAAGCCAGCCAATATACCATTCAAGCAACTATTAAAGAACTTTCTTCTCTTTCTTCAAAATACATACCTGGTATCACCTTGGATTGAACACTGGGTGATTTCTGGGATATTGTTCTTTTCTGGCTAGACTTAGTGCTAATTTTTAGTATGCTTATTAATGGACACTATCTTCAAGAAAGTTCCACAGCCCAAAAGGCCAACATCCTACTGAAGCCACATCCATCATCACATCGCGAGCAAAGAGACTTGTCAACTGTGAACATTACAGCAATTCCTATACCGGATGATACAGTGTGGGACAAGGTTGATTTTAACATATTCGGCCCGACCAAACTTTTAAAAATTAATCATGTATTTAAAATGGAATTGTGATATCATTACCTCAAGTACATTTTCTGATGATTGGGACACCGAAACAATCAATAACATGCTGTCTCATTTAGAGAAAACGGATGCCTTTTCTAATAATGAAATGTTGGAGGGTTCTTCAGATTATGACACCTTGTACTGTTACCAACATTATGGTCATCATTTCTTGCACAAATCCATTTCAGCTATGAGTGTTTTTGAGTACCATCAGTGGGAACATTGCCCAAGACCACCATAAAGTAGTTCACAAGCGTTTGCACAGAAATGTTCATACTTTTTAGGGTTTAACACAACAGATCCAGCCTCATATTACTATAAGGTTGCACCAACATCAGCACTGAAAATTATGTTGACACCCACTAAACAGATTTACTCTGCATCATTTTTGGCCCAATTGTCTGAACAGGGTTTCAACCTATGGAAAGACGAAATTGACTCGAAATCAATTTGGGGTTCGAGGGACTATTTAGAGCATGCCTCATTCCACAGCAGATGATCTTTTTTAAATGATTCTGTGCAACAGACATCCTGTCTTGGGCTAACCAAGAACAAGGACCTGAACACTCCTAGGTTACCAACACCAACATAAGGGTGGTAGAACTCAACTACAACAGAAGGGGCAACAGTAGATGACATCTTACAGTACAATAGAACAGACTTAAATTGGAAGGAGTGGGTGGTTTGGCCCTTAGACACAAACATATGTCATAAAAGATTCCTGAACATCACTGAGGGACTCCGTATCCCTAGGCCAGACCCAAGTTATGTACAGAGAGAACATCCAGGGGTAGTGACATCCTATAGTGTTGGGAAGTTCTGCCTCGATTGGCTAGAAACCTCAACACTTACAGAAGGGAAACAACACTTATGTTTACTCTAACACAACATGGATCTTAGGGACTTTTTACAAGGATCCAGGAAATAACGTCAGAAACGTTTCTTTAATATGTCAGATACGAGTGGTATTGTTCACCGATTTAAGACCATAAGGTCAGGATTCCTTAACACCTTTCTGACAATCCTCAGAGTTATTCCTAACTTTATACACTCCGTAGTCAGAAGCATTTTTGGGGGAATAACTCTGATCCTGCTTGCAATAGCTGGAATTCTGATTGTCGTTTACCTGCTACAAAATGGACGGACCAGCCATCAGCGAGATGGCAAAAGCTCTCCTGGAGAGATATTACCGTGAGCGCATGGTACAACATCTGCGTGCACCTCGCCTTCGCGAACTAAGTGCTTCTTGGTTCCTATCATTCAGACCAGTCTTTGAAGACTGCATCATACCTCTTTTCCGATACCTGTTTTGCGGAGGAGAATGCGAGTTGGACATATGTCTGACATCTCTAATGGAGACGCCAGCGGACTTAGACTCCAGGCTGGAAACACTGCAGTCCCATGCTCGACTATGATCTCAGGGTATTGCCATTTTGACAAATGCATTCCTCAAGGAGCCAGAGGTGCCCTTTTCAACTTCAGCGCCACCATTGGCACCAAGGTATCGACAACAGCACCGGCTGCCTCGCCACCAGCTGTTGGCAGCACTGAATTTCATCTATGCACCCTTGACGTGCTGTCCAAGGTATTACAATGTTTGTCCCCTGCGGCTGCAGGCAGCTATAATGTTGTGTCTCCAAGCCAGGACATTTAATCTAAATCTGGCTCATCGTGTGCTGGGAACAAATTCAGATTTTTCCCCTTTCTTTTCAACATAATTCCTCAAACTGACACTTTCAATAACAAAGCATGGCCTTCTAAGTACGCTTCAACGTGTATGATCGAACTCATTTAGGACTGTGATTTGTGGAACTTTAAAACAGAAATCATATTTCAAGAGAACATTTTTCTCTCCTTGTTTTTTAAACTGTTTTTAAATATATTTTTTACGTTTTTAGAAACATTTTAAATGGCTCATTGAAAATGTTATGCACTGACACCTAGTTAAAATGTGTATCTCAATTGTGTATTATTATTTTTGAGTATTAGGAGGAGTGGGGACAGAACCCCTTATAAGGATTGACGCCTTTTATGGACTAAACCTTTCATCTAGTTCCATGCTGAGGGAGGGATTTTCCCAATCAATAATGCTAAAACGCCATCCTTAGCACACATGAATAATTTATGAGGACACTACCCAGGGGGTATACTTCACCTCTCCTATCTATGCACAAGGTTTAATCCCATACGTCATCCTCATACTAAACAATGGCTAACACACGCACAAGGCTGTATAAATACAGCACCTCTTGGTATCAGTAGTTCGAGGGAACCGAGACTTCAAGGTCGACACACTGACCAGAGACGCTGAAGCTCCTGCATGCAGTCGTTCCAGCTGACAGTGGTCTAAACATCACTTGCGGAGTGTCCAACTCGAGACCAGGACAAGGTCCCACACTCTCATTATTCAGGTAACCGGGTTCAACTAAATCCCAGCGGGATTCTTGGCTCCTAGGCTTATTAGCTCTTTTGCACCTACTCACATGCTAGGTACACTTAGGTACATCTAGACAGGCATCGTAGAAGTATGCTCTTTATTTTATAAATGCATTTTATATTCATGTACATGTTCATGACTATTGCAAAATGGTAGAGCTGTACTATTCCTTTTTATTCACTGTATGGCTGATCCTATAGCTCTGCTACTGTGTAACAGTTGTAGCAGCACATATATTTTACACTAGAAGAACAACGGTGCAATAAATTCTTATTGTAAACACGCTTGACTGTTCCTTCCGTGTATCTCTCAGACCAAATTAGCAAGTACGAGTGACTGAGTGAAAAGTAGTATATTGTTTCCACGAGTCTGAGGAATCGTGGTTTGTTGTGTTCTGAGGTTGCCAAAAAGTAATCTCTCTGATAAAAGGAGATTCTAGTGGCACTGTGAGCTAGCTAATGCAAACACGGCTAACATTCAGGGGGTGCACAGAGTCAGTCTACTACCAGACCCACAGTGTATGTTATCTAAAACTGCAGGTCCTGCAGGGGTACTATAGGAACTACACTACAGTGGTTTACGTCACCAATATTGCACGAGTCAATATATAATATTTAAAGTTGATGATAGCTCCTAGCTACACCCTTAGGCACGCTGACACGTTTTGACCTTTGTGTTGGGCCAGGAATGATTTTCAATGAAGGTCTTCTTCAGACCTGTTGGACTTTTTGAAGGGACACTGTGTGAAATTTCAAATTAAACAGATAGTGTATGTTAAATATCCTTGAATTTCTTAAATCTATTGTAAAATGGGAGATTTTCCCACAAGGGAGTATTTTTTTGTTGGGACATACCATTAATACAGGAGCTTCCTGCTGCTGCAATCGAGACAAACGTTCTATTTTTTTATGGGTCTGTCATGTATGAATTCAAAATGTGACCCTAGATATAAGAGGAAAGGATACTTCTAATCAATTTTTTTATGTTTTTTGTGTTGGAAGATTTTTTAACAGTAAAATCCTTTTGGACAAAATAAAGCGACAGACACACCTGGTTAAGTCAGTGGACTAAGGATTATCCAGAGTTGGGGAGGGAATTCTTTCCTGTCTGGTGGTAATTACCTAATTGGTATAAAAGGTCAAAGAGTCACCTCGCACATAATACGCCTGGGCCTGATATCGTGGGTGTAACTGCACCCCATAGCGCTTTTATTGTGACAGTGTGCTTCTTGTTGTTCAAAACACATTTTTTTGAATTTCTGGCTGTTATATTTATACAGCTCCAGCCTTTATTGTTCTAGATAACTGACGAGGGTAACTGACACGATCCCTTATTGGACCTCACCCATGCCACGGCTAGAAAAGAGCTTCTGCATGCCCAATGTGACAATCCGAAACACAATAGTGCTCTCCTAGTTATCTATCGTGAACGCAGATCGCAATTTGTGGGAAAAGGAGACTATTTTAATGGTGCATGTCGGCAACTAAATATCTTGCTGGGTAGAGGTGGCATGCTAATTGATTATCGTTTACCTCAGTCACGTATTCCGATCCCTTGCTGCTGAAGTGGCTTTCATATTTTTCCGTGGTGAAATCGGAGGTTAAACAGGTGAAACAAGACAGTCATGCAAGAGGGATAGAACATTACAAATTCCTGCCTTGAGTCAGCACTGGATGCTGTGGACATGACAAGCAAGCAGATGTTCATGGGCATAAATCCTCAGGATGTATGCCTGGCTAGGAACCTCAAGATGCAAGGCAGCTGTACAAGCATCAGTAATCAGCATGCTCTTTACAGGAGAAGCCCTCTTCGGGCCGGCTGTAGCTGAGGCAATACACCAGGTTAAAAAAAAGACAATAGAACTGCAAAAGCACTGGATGCATTGCAGTCATTCAAGAGAGGAGGATTCCCCATCAGGAGATCAACAGGCAGAGGAGGATTCATTCCACCCACCCAACAACAGCAAGTCTTCAGCCAGCAGACTGCGCACCAGGCCACCAACCAGCAGTGGCAGCACCTGGCAAGAAAGCCCTTTTGTGGAAAGCCATGAGGAAGAGGCCAGCCCACAGTAGGGTCTAGCAAGCGTGTTAGTTTTTGCCCACTACCCCCACCACAGAGCAGCACTGGGTGGGGAAGAATAGGAGGATTGCTCCAGGTGTGGAGGTCAATCACCACAGATAATTGGATACTAAACATGATAAAGCACTGTAACTGTATAGAACTCATGAAGAAACTACACACCATCCCCCTAAAAAGAAGATCATTAAGGTAGCACAAACTCATTCAACTGCGGCACGAAGCAAAGGGCTCACCAAAAATGAGCCTTAAAAAGTTTTGAGATGTGAAGAATCATCTACTCACAGTACCTCCTACTACTAAAACAGGACCTAACAGTGAGACCAATACTAGATCATGGCTATTTAAACAAATTCATACAAACACAAGATTACAACAGTTCAAGAAGTAATACCACTCCTGAGGAAGGGAGACTACATGGACAACATAGGCCTAAAAGGATGCCAAACTATACATACTAACAAACCAAGGCACATTTGGGGTACCTCAGGTCTGTTTTGGACAAGGTACACTATCAGTTCAGTATGCTACCCTTCGACATAAAATCGGCACCAAGGGTGTTCACGAAATGCCTGGCGGCAATGGCCACAAGCTTGAGGAGATAAGGTATACATGTCTACCCATACCTGGATGACTGGCTAGTAAAGGCAAGTTTGAGACAGAAGTAACAACACGATATACAAACTGTCATCTCTGCACTACAACAGCTGGAATTCACCATAAACCACGAGAAATCATACCCCAGAACAAGAGTAGGTATTTCTGGGAGCCAAAGAGTGCGAAGGCAGAATTCGAACAAGCACCCTCTACCAGAAGGGTTTATTTCTGACAGTGAGAGAAGTTATGAAACTAATGAGCATGATGGCATATTGCATCCCTCTTACTCCTGGCAAGACAATGCATGCAACCTATACAAGAATAGCTCTAGACTAAATTATCTCAAGCCACAGGAAGGTGGGAGGAGCTAGTGGTTGTCACTGTAAAGGCTCAGAAAGAAGTAAACAGGTGGAGCACAGGGAATGTAACTATAGGGAGACTATCCAAGCTACCAACTCCCACTGTGACCGTAACAACGAACACATCCCATAAGGGATGGGGAGCGCACATGGACAACCTAAAGGTCAGCGGTCTGGAGCCCAGTGGATGCAGTGAAATACACAAACCTGCTGAAACTCAAGAAAGTCTTCCAAGCCTTCCAGGTGCACATAAAGGGTCAGACAGTGCTGATTTAGATGGACAACATGAGAAAAATGTTCTACCGCAGCAAACAAGGGGGAGCATAATCAGTCCAACTCTCCTAATTAGCACAGGGGATAAGTGTGCACTCCAGTGAAACATAACTCTGATGGTGATACACTTCCCAGGAGAAAAGAACACTGAAGAAGACAGACTAATTAGACAAGCAAAAACTTCCCACAAAAAGGAGGTGCACTGTGACATTTTCAGGAGCCTGGGCACAACAAGCGCTGACGAGCTCTTTTGGGATGCACCTGTGTGCCTGTGGAGAGGTACTGTGGCCTGTGAAGACTTGAGCACCATTTCAGCAACCCCTGATGACTTTTCTCTCCTCCTTACTACTTTTAGAGATAACAGCACTACCTGCATAAACTTTGGTGAAAGACTATAGCAACTTTAAAAGTAAGCACACTGCATTTACCAGGATGCAATGAGGTGAACAGAGCTGGGATGAGATGCAGTGTGCTCCCCCCCTGTGTTCAAAAGGCTCCCTGAGCCAACGAGCTGACGAGCTCTCCTGGGATGCACCTGTGTGCCTGTGGAGAGGTATTGTGACCTTTGAAGACTTGGGCACCATTTCAGCAACCCCTGATGACTTTTCTCTGCTCCTTACTACTTTTAGAGATAACAGCACTACCTGCACCAACTTTGGTGAAAGGCTATAGCAACTTTAAAAGTAAGCATACTGCATTTACCAGGAAGCAATGGGTTGAACAGTGCTGGGATGAGATGCAGTGTGCTCCCCCCCCCCCTGTGTTCAAAAGGCTCCCTTGAGCCAACGAGCTGACGAGCTCTCCTGGGATGCACCTGTGTGCCTGTGGAGAGGTATTGTGACCTGTGAAGACTTGGGCACTATTTCAGCAACCCCTGATGACTTTTCTCTGCTCCTTACTACTTTTAGAGATAAGAGAACTACCTGCACCAACTTTGGTGAAAGACTACAGAAACTTTGAATGCAAGCATACTGCACCAGGATGCAATGGAGTGAACTGTGCTGGGCTGAGACACAGTGTGCTCCCTCCCCCTGTGTTCAAAAGGCTCCCTTGAGCCAACGAGCTGACGAGCTCTCCTAGGATGCACCTGTGTGCCTGTGGAGAGGTACTTTGACCTGTGAAGACTTTGGCACCATTTCAGCAACCCCTGATGACTTTTCTCTTCTCCTTTTTTTAATTTTAGTCCTCATCAAGCAATAAGATTTCTTAGAGTATGGAGGAGTCAGAGGCCCCTTTATCTCGTTTGGATCCGTTCCAGAACGACCTCCTTCTATCTCTCTGGGGAAGCGGTTTGCCTTGTCCTCTGGGGCCCCCTTTTTTCCATATCTAGGTACACGATTTTTGGAAGTGGGGGGAGCTAGTCATTATGACTACTCTATTCAAGACTCCACTTGAAATCGTTGTTACCTTTGCCTTAATCATTGGACCCCTTAGAAGTTGCCAAATTGTATTTTTCCCAAATATTCCAGAACCTATTTGTCTTACTTTGCCTTCCCTTTTTATCCAGATTGTATACCCTAAATACTGAATCAAGCCAATTGGGGTATCTTGGTGGAGTTTCTTTTATCCAATTAATGCAAATTTCCCTCCTGGCTAAGAGAATCAATAAAAAGAGGATTCTTTCTTTGTCCTTCGACACGTTAGTGACATGCAAGTTATTTCTGACCCCAAAAATAATCAAATCAATGCTTACCTCTATTGGTTGTTCTAATACTTCTGAGAGTGTCTTACCGATCTGGCTCCAGTATTCCTCTAGCATCGCACAATCTTGAAACATGTGGAGGTCGTCTGCTCTTTCTGTTCTACATTTGGGGCACTTCTTTACTGTATTATTTTAGAATTTTGAAATTTCTTTTTGGTGTCCAATATGCTCTGTGAACTGTGAATAAGTGATTTTTTTTCAGAGGAGCTGATTTTGCCACTTGACCAGCAATGTTATTTGAGGATTCCCAGAGATTTGTAATGTCGAGCTCTGGCATAGATTTACCCCAGATGTCATGGGGGGCTTTGTATTCTTCCTCACCAGATCTTATCAATGCCCAGAACCAGTAAGCTATTTCTTTTTTGAAAGGTTCTGTGTCCAGAAGTTTTTGTTCGATGATTTCATCCCCTTGCATATTTTCTTTACTCCTTTGATCCAGCTATTTAGTTGGTAATACTTCAATCTGGATAGTGTTCCCTTAGTTTCTCTGTCTAGTATCTCCCATTCTATGATCTTGCTGTCACTTATCAAGTTACCCAAGTAGTTTATTTTAGTTTCCTTTAAAGTGTTTATTAGGGTGTCTTTTAAGCAATCCGGAGTGCCAGGGGAGTCCCAGATTGGAGAGAATTTACTATAATAGGGTATTGCCAGGGTAGTTCTAACATCGTACCAGGTTCTTGCTGCTGATCTTATCATCTTCAGTTTAATTTTTTTGAAAAATTTTGGGTGTCCAAATTTATATAAATAATTATCCTCCCCAGGACCGATTAGGGCTTTCCAGTGCATGGGCCATTTTTCGCAAATGCCCAACAGGGCCCTTATATTTTTGAACTGGAAAGCTTTACAGTATTCCAAAACGTCTGGACTGGCAATGCCTCCTTGCATCTTGCTTCTTCTCAGCTTTTTCTAACCGATATTTATTCCTTTTGAGGCCCAAATAAAGCTGGATGTCTCTCCTTGCAGTTTTTTTAATCTCTATTTTGTTAAATTCAAGTGGGAGAGAGTTGAACAAGTATGTGCATTTTGGAACTATTGTCATTTTAATTAAATTTGACTTCACTAGGAAGGAAAGGTGTAGGCCAGCCCAAGCCTTAAGGAGAGTTCTTATGTCCTTGTATATTCTCTTAAAGTTTAAGGCGGCTATCCCTTCAATATCTTTGATGTATTCTATCCCCAGATACTTTATTTTGTTCTTCACGAGGGGGTTCCCCGACAGGTTGTTCCATTCCATTATTTCAGATTTTGTTTGATTTACTTGGTATCCTGAGACTGCCCCAAACTTACTCATAATATTTTCTATTTTTGGCAGTGAGCTGGTTAAATTGCCCGTGAATATCATTAAATCATCTGCAAATAATGCAACTTTCTTCTCCCCTCTTTTATGCGTGAAAGGTACTATCCCTTCTTCTCCCCTTAGTAGGCATGCAAGAGGCTCTATATAGAAATTAAACAATAGAGGGACAGGGGGCATCCCTGTCCAGTTCGTCTTTCTATCTGAACCTTGTCAGTGAGACCCTCCTTTACCAAAATTCTTGCTGTTGGTCTTTTATAGATGTTTTTTACCACGTTCTCAAACTTGTCCCCTAGGTTAAACTTAGCCAGAGTGGCATTCAGAAAGGGCCAACTGACCCTATCGAAGGCTTTGGCAGCATCGAATGTTATAACTGCCAACTGTGTTTGATGATGGGTCGCGATGTCTATAGTGGCAATCAATTCATGTGATAATTCCGTAATTTGCCTGCCCTTAATGAAGCCCTTTCGGTTTGGATGGATCGTGGACCCTGCCGCAGCCCCTAATCTTTTTGCCAAAATTTGTGTGTAGATCTTATAGTCACAATTTAAGAGTGAGATGGGCCTATAGGACTCGCATTTAGTTGGATCCTTTCCTGGCTTCAGCAAGATACTAACTATTGCTTCATTCCAGGATCTGGGGAGATCATTATTGTTAAGAAAGATTTCATTAAAAAGTTCGGTGAGAGTGAGTCACAACAGCTGCTTGAAGAGCCAAAGAAACGTCATTTGGTAGAGAGTCTGGGCCTGCCGCCTTCCCCCCTTTTAGTTAAGAAAAAGGGGTAACCCTGTGTCCCTCAGAACCTGGGCATTTGTAGTTTAAATGAAATGAAAAACGGTTCTGTTGGGTCGGACCAATTACTTTTGGGAACACTCATTAATGAGAACACAAACTCTCTGATACAAGTCCAACAATTTGAGAAATAAATGCTCAAAAGCTTTAAGTCATGTAATCAATCAATTGTATTAAAAAATTCCAAACATTTGGTATCTGAATTGTAATCATTCTTAGATAACATTCAATGCTTTTAGTGACTGTCAAATATGAAGTGACTTTCAGTGAAAGGTGCTCAGTGAATGACGAAATATACAGTGCAATTTATGTACAAGTATATACAAATATCTCATTGGCCAGATAACGATTTTGAACCAAGGATTCCTAGAGTTCCTACCCGGATCCTGGTATTTCTGGGCCTATGATGTTCGTCGACGTTTCGACCCTGATGCGCCCCGATTGGTGGTCGCGACGGGTCTTTATCAAGACAGAAGGGAGACAGTTTAGGGGTCAGAACGGGCAGCCTCAGCCTGAGACCGATGTGGCACAAATGCCAATCAATTCTTGTGGAGAACAATTTCTTTCCAAAGCAAATGGAGGCGCTTAATTCCTCTCGTGCAGGCGCTGAAGCCTTTTTAGAGCCTTCATTGCCTCAGAGACTTCCTTCTCAGTAATTTCCTCATTGAGATCTAACTTGTGGTCTGGGGATGCCTTTGGAATTTCAATCCCTTCTAGTAGGCTCTGTATTTCGTCACTGGAGCAAATTTGTGAAGAATTCTGCAAATGATTTCCTTATTTCATGGTTTTCTCAGAGAATACCCTGCTGGCTCACTTTTTGTATTTTATTAATCCTATTCCTGGTTCGCTCAGTTCTTGCTTTCCATGCTAGGATCTTACCGCACCCTTCACCGTACTCATAGTGCGAGAGTTTGCTGGCCTCCCATCTTTCTCTGACTGTTGTTTCCAAGTAGTCATTCATTTCCATTTTCTTACTTTTTACTTTGACTTCTAGTTCCTCTCTTTCTTTAATGGTCCTGGCCCTATTTAGCTGTGTATTGAATTCCATTAAATCTTTCTCAATGTTTTTTATAAAAGATATTTTCGCTCTATTTTTTGTCGGCCATTATGCTCATGATTTTCCCCCTTATACATGCTTTATAAGCATCCCAAGCCAAGCTATCTGCTTTGTTGTTCCTTCTTTGTTTAGTTAAAAAAAACTGTTGAATTTCTTCTGTTAGATTAACTATGCAGGCTTGGTCCAGAAAGATCTTCTTATCTACTGTCCATCTTTGGGGGATGGGAGAGTTTATTAGCGTCAAGTTGAGCTTTACTGCGGAATGGTCTGAGAGATGTTCTGGTGTATGTTCTACTTTTTTTATATGTTCAGTTAGACAACTGCTGACTAAGAAGAAGTCAATTCTGGAATCGTGGCCTAATCTCTTATTTTTAAAGGTAAATTAGGGCACCATTTCAGCAACCCCTGATGACTTTTCTCTGCTCCTTACTACTTTTAGAGATAAGAGAACTACCTGCACCAACTTTGGCGAAAGACTACAGCAACTTTGAATGTAAGCATACTGCACCAGGATCCAATGGGGTGAACTGTGCTGGGGTGAGACACAGTGTGCTCCCTCCCCCTGTGTTCAAAAGGCTCCCTTGAGCCAACGAGCTGACAAGCTCTCCTGGGATGCACCTGTGTGCCTGTGGAGAGGTATTGTGACCCGTGAAGACTTGGGCACCATTTCAGCAACCCCTGATGACTTTTCCCTGCTCCTTACTACTTTTAAAGGTAACCACACTACCTGCACCAACTTTGGTGAAAGCCTACAGCAACTTTGAATGTAAGCATACTGCATTTACCAGGATGCAATGGGGTGAACTGTGCTGGGATGAGACACAGTGTTCACCCCCCCTGTAATCATTGCAATGTTATAATGGTTTAATTATTATTACCCCTAGGTCCCTTATGTCCTCGTCCCATTCATTTACATATTGGAGATAACCATCTCCGGACAGAAAAAAAGAGCAGAGGCATGCTGGGACCCTAATACTGCCCCTCCCACCGGGAGTACATAAGCAGTACTTACCCAGCATCCCGTCTGTTCTTTTTTTTCTGTCTGTCAACAGAAGTTTGCTGTGGTTGCTGGTGCTGCTCCTGCTGGGCTTGAGTGGCTTCCCTCTCTTGGTACTCCCCGCCCGGCTGCCTGGCTGTTCGGTCGGGTGTTGGCTGTCCTGCCTCCTGGCCTGCCGGGCTTGCTGGGAGGCTGGTTTCTTCCTGGATTGTGGATTCTTGGGTGCACCGGCCCTTTGCGGCTGGTGCGCCGGCCTCCGGGTCTCTTCCTGGTCATGGAGCGTGTCTTCCTGGAGCCTGGCTGTGAGGAAGTCGCGCTGTGATTGCTCCTGACGGTCTGCCCGGCTCTGGCGTGGTTCCTGTGGTGCGACTTGGGCTGGTGCTTGGGGGAGGGGGGCCTTGTTGGCGTTGTGGAGTGTGTTGCACCGGCCTCCCTCCTGGGTAAGTCCCGCATAGCGTTTTTTCTTTGCTTCTGCAATCATGCTAAAAATAACAACCTTGTGTGTGGTTGTCGTTCTTTTCTTTTTTCCCGCTGTTGGTGCCTGCTACGTTTTGTTGGCGGCTCCCGACATTGCAGCGTCCTGTGGCTTTGGTGTGGGGGGGCCCCTGCGCTACATTGGTTCGGGTCCCTTCACAGGCTCCTTTCTTGGTCTTGAGTGTGGGCCAGTTTCCTCCGTGGCGTGGATCCTTCTTCTGCCTTTTTGTGTTGAGCTTTAGCACAATAGTGTTTCTGTGCCTCTGGTGGCTCAGGATTGGGTTCGGCTCCTGTCAATACAGTTGCACTATTCTATGCTGGTACTTTTTGTATTATAAGGAGACTGCGCACATTGTACAGAACCAACGAGGTGCTCATAGCTGATTGTGGCCTCTCTGTTTCAATGGCTTGGTGACTTTCTTCCTGGCCCTTCTGGTTGTTGGGCTGCAGGAGGCCCCTGGGGATGCCGGGGTTTGATCCCGGGACCCCATGCTTGCGTTGCATGAGCTCTGCCTCTGAGCTACATCCCGGTCAGAGCACTCCCGGCTTCCCTGCGTGCTGGCGCTGTGCTGCTGGTTTACTCTTCGCTTGGGCTGCCCGGCTCCGGTGGTGTTGTGGTGCGTGGCTCCTTGCTCTGCCTTCTGCCGGTTTGCCGACTGTGTGTCCGGGTCCTTCTCCTACTACCGGGGTTTGTGCCTATGGCAGTGGGGCGCTCCTTCAGGCTTTTGCCTTGCCACTTGGCTGCCTGTTTTTTTTTTTTGCTTGCTTTCCGGGTTGGGGCCTGGCATCGGCTTTCTGTGCCTTCCGCCGGCTATGCTTGGGGTACTTCCTGCTGGGGCTGGTCTGCTCCTCGTTGGTGGCTTGCCCCGGTCTCCGGGGTCTGCTGCCCTGTTCGGTTGCACCTTGGTGGGGGCTGTGCTTCTTTGGGTGCGTGTTCTGCTTACGCTGCTCCTCTCGGTGAGCGTCCTGTCGGGGCTGCTCTCCTCCTCCTTCTTGATTTGCATGCTGCAGGCTCCTCTCCCTCGCGCTGCTCCTGGCGTGCTCTGCCCGGTTCGGGTGCGCCGTTGGTTGGGGCTGTGCTTCTCTGTTCTGCCTGGTTGCTCCAGGCTCTGGCCTCCGCCCCGCCTACGGTGTGTGGTCTGGGGGTGGTCGCGGTTTTATTCCTGGTTGTTGGCGGCCCTCGGTCGGGTGGCTTGCGTGGTGTGGCCTGCCACTACCTCTTCTGGCTCCACTTCTCGGCTCTCCTCTCGTGGTCTGCGTGGTGGGTGTTTTCTGTTTCTACCACAGGCCTTCTTCCTTTGGGTCGCTGCCTTCGGGTGGTGCCCCTGCTCCTGGCCTTGCGTGCTTTTGCGTTTTGTTTTGGGCCTTGTTAGGAGGGTTCTCCTCTCTGTTGAGTTTGTGTGCTGCATTCGCTCTTCTGTTTGGTGGCCTGCCTTGGGTTGGCGTGGGTTCCTGTTGCTTCTGTGGTGGCTAGTTCCTTTTTTGCTGGCTCTGTCTGTGCTTGCTCCTGGGGTTTCCTGTGTTGCTGGGGTCTCCCTGCCTGCTTGCTTGCGCCTTTTCCTTTGCTGCTCTTGTGTCGGGTTGCTTTTCGCGTCCACTCTCCTTTGGGTTTCTCTGCAGCTCCCTGCCCCTGGTAGGTAGGTGGTGAGTTGGGGTTCCTGCTCCTTGGGCGGGTGCAGTGTTTCGGGGGCACTGTTGGCTCCCCTGGGTTCCTGTTTGTCCTGCCTGGGGTTTTCTCGCTTTCCTTGCTGCACCTCTGTAGCCCTGCTTCGGGGTGACACGGGTGCATGTGTCGTGGCCTCATCTTGGGTGTGTTGGGTCCGTATGTCTGTCCGTCCCTTTTTGGGTGGCCTTGCCTCCGCTGCGGGCTCGCTGTTGTGTTGTGGCCTTGGCTCCGCTTTGGGTTCTGGGTGTTCGCCTTCGCTTCCTGGCTTCTGCTTGGGGTTTGGTGCGTGGGTTCTCCTGGTTCCCCCATCCCTTGGGCTGTGCCTGGTTCCTCTTGTGGCTTCCTGGTGTCGTGCCTGGGGTTCTCTGGGGCTCTCTGCCTCCTCTGCCTGCGCCTGGGTGGCTCGTGCTGCCGTGCATGCAGCTGTTCTGTTCTCCCTTGCTCTGGCCTGGGGCTTCAGGGGTTTGTCCAGGGGCCTTCTGTGTGCTTGGGTTGCTTCTGGGGTGTGGCTGCTTCTGTTTTTGTTTGCTCCTGCCCTGGCTCTCCCTGTGCTTGACATTGGCTTGTTTCCAGTGTTTCCTGTCCGCCCGCCTGGTTTTCTGTCTGGTGTGGCTGAGTGTCTGCTCTTCCTTTCCTTGGCGTTCTCCCCCCCCCCGGGTTTTGTTTCCGGTGGCGGTTCGCCTTTTGGTCCCTGGGGTTCGTGCCGCTGCTGTTTGGGCCTGACTGTCTTACGCTGCTGTGGTGTCCTTGGTGTGGTGCCTGTTTCCCCTCTTCTGTTCTGCTGTTCCCCCGAAGACGCTTCTGGGTGCTGTTGGTTTCTTGGTCAGTCTGCGCTCTGGTGCGTTGATGCCAGGGTGGTTCTGGTCTCCTCTGGTTCCCGTGGTGGGTGCCTGGCTGGGTGTCTGCTGGGGCATTTCCGCTCCTGCGTCTTTGCCTGGGCTCTCTTTTGTGTCCAGGCGGGGCACTGTGGGGTTGTGGCCGCGTCCTGGTGGGTCCTTCGGGGCCTTCTCCTGCCGTCGGTTCTCTTCCGGGGCTTGTTTCGCCTGCGTTGGGGCCCGTATGGGGTCCTATGTCTCTGGGCGGGTTCCTGCTAGTTCGGGGTGGCTTTGAGCTGTGCCTCCTTGGCTTTGTGGCTGTGCTGTCGTTTTCGGCCTACTCTGGGGTGTGTTTTGCTGGGCGTTCCTGGTTCTTTCCTGGTTCTAGTGTCCTGGCTCACTTCTCTCTTGCTTGCCCGAGCTTTTGTTCCCGGGGTGTGTCTGTTTGGGTGTCATCTGGTTGGCGTGCGGTTCTGTGGTGCTCTTGCCCCTGTGGGGTCCTCCCTCCTGGCTGCAGGTTGTCCGGGGTTTTCCTGCTGCTTGTCCCTCTGCCTTCTCTGCGGCTTCCGCTTTGGCGGTTTCCTCTGTTTTGTTTTCTGATGGTGTGCTGGGGGTTTTCTGTTCCTCCCTGCCCTTTGCTTTGGCCTTGGCCCTGTGTGGGCTCCTTCCTGGGTTTTGTTGGGCCTGCGGGTCTTCCTGTGTTGTCGGGTTGCTGAGCTCTGGTCCTGGCTTCCTGGCTCTTTTTGGGAGTTTGTTGCCCTGGTTTGTGCTGTTTTCTTAGCTCCTCTCCGGTGTTGCTGGGGTTGGGCCTTGTGGCCTTTTGGTCTGGGTGCTGAGCGCCCTGGGGCCGTTTCTTTTTTTCGGCTGCTCCTGGCCATGCTGCGTGCTTGACCTGGGTGTGGGTTGCTGTGCGGTTCTCTGCCATGTTGGCATCTGTTTTTGTCTGCCCTCTGTGGTTCATGGTCTGGGAACAAAACAGGTGATGGACCGAATGTGGATCAATGTCACACATTCATCCCAGTCAAAAGATCTGGGCCTAAATCCATCGTTTTTTTGCACTCTGTGGTTCATGGTTTGGGGGCTGCTAGTTGTTCCCGGTTGCTCTGGCCTTCCTTCATGCCCAGTTCTCCCTCCCTTTTGGGGTCGGGGGTTTTCTGGGGGTTGTGGCCGGTGGCTCTGTCCCCGCCCTTGTTGGGCTTGTTCGTTGTTAGTTTTCGGTCTTGTTATCCTCTCCTGGCTGCTCGGCTGGTTCCTTCTAGGGCGCATCTCTGTCCTGTGGTCTTTGGGTTGGCCTCCTATTACCTGCTATTATGGGCTTGGTGTCCTTCCTGTTTTGGCTGGTGGCCTCCTTCCCGGTGGGGTTTTTTGGCCTCCTGGGGTTTTTGGTTTTTCTTTTCCCTTGCCAGTAATTCTGTTCGATTGGGGTCTTGCTCCTGTTCGGCTCCTGCTCTGGGAATGGTTTGATTGTTTTGGTGGGGTGGGCCTGTTTCTGGCCTATGATTTCCTCCTTCCTTGTTGGTCTCTATGCTTGTGCCTGCGCTCTGTTGCTTTTGTGGTGGTTTCCTGGGTTGCTTGTGGGTGCGGAAGGCCGGTTTTCTGCTTTGGTATTCTCCAATATGTAAATGAATGGGACGAGGACATAAGGGACCTGGGGGTAATGTTCTATTACTTACCGGTAATCTTCATTACTCCAGGTACCGTTGTCCTCGTCTCATTCATGCGCCCCCCCTCCCTCCCGGTTGGCCGGCCGGCCTTCCTGTCTGGGCTTGGTTGTACAGACGGGATGCTGGGTAAGAACTGCTTATGTACTCCCGGTGGGAGGGGCAGTATTAGGGTCCCAGCATGCCTCTACTCTTTTTTTCTGTCGGGAGATGATTATCTCCAATATGTAAATGAATGGGACGAGGACAATGGGACCTGGAGTAATGAAGATTACCGGTAAGTAATAGAACATTATCTTCACCATTCTTGCAATGCTGGTAACAATGGTTTTTTCTTTCTACTGATAATTGCAGCTCATGTCTTTTACACAGGAATCTAATAGCTTCAATAAATGTTTGAAATGCCAATTTGTGTTTTTTTGGGAGGTTTTCTTTTGGGAATGCCCACGATTTTCTTGGGGGAGTCAGTGCTCATGTCCCAAGGTTGCAGATGCTATCCGTTACAATGTCAGGTTTAGGGGTCCACCTGGCACACTGTGAGCTAGCCAGGAATTTGGCCAACATATTCTGATGATATGCATGGACTCAGTCCCCATATTTTGACACAAGGCCTGCAATTATTCAGGTTACCTTTAACTCATTAATGGGTAAGGTTCCCACCAGACAGGAAGAAATTCTGTTCTCAATTGCACAAAAAATAAATCACCTTGAAGCAGTATTTCCCCCTATGGGATCCAAGGTAAACACAGAACTCTCACAATGTGCCTACCTTTAGGGGTGATTTCCCCAGTAGATGGATGTGCCACTAGGAGCACAGTTTTTGCTGCAATATATACCATCATGCATGGTACACCATCCATAGCGATTTTGCCTGAAGTGCTAAAGCAGATTCAAAATGAATAAAGGGCTGCCCCTGCCCTGGATTTGGGGATGAAAGTTATTGGCAATTATGCAACAGTAGCCTCAATAATTTGCTTGATTAGTAGGAACCATATGACATGGCGCCACCAACGTTATAGGTCGGGTACTTATTTAATTGGTCTCCTGAGTAGTTCTTATGTGTGCCCAAAGCTGCTAGTCAACTTATAAGGAGACATCTGTAGTATTGGGGAAGAATTGGCCTCTGCTAAATAGGGAACCCTATTTTTGTCTTTAGGTTGTTCAAGCCTGAACCTTTAAAAAGGATCACCCCACCATATTTTCCCTTCTCTGAATTCCATTCATTAAAAATGTGAATGCAGTACTTGTGGTTATTTCACTGCATTGTGTACATGCAGTAATACAGATGTTACAGCAAGGGCTTCCTCTTACTGGAGGATATTTTACCTTTGTGGTAGAGGCCCACAAAACATATAAAATAGAGGTATTCTATTAATGGGTCCCCTTTTCTGCAGCAGATGCCAACACTCCTATACTTGGCCAATACAGATCCTATGAAGACCTAGAAATACCATTAACATGTCAGGTACACATAAATTGGTTCTAAGGTGCCTACCACATCCACTAGCAAATGTACGACTGGGTTCCCCTAGCAATGACATGACAACATGGCCAATCTTAGCCGACTACACATCATATCCACAATTAGGAGCAGTGACAGTAGTAGAGCCTTCTACACTTTACACAGGTCTAGTTAGACTATACAGACCCTTAACACAGTTCGTTATGCAAACAATAACAAACTCAGCAAGGGCTGTTCAAGCTGCACAGCTGCATATAGTAATACCTGCATTTATTCCAGTTACTATTAATGCAATAATGGGTAAGGTTCCCACTAGACAGGAAGAAATTCCGTTCTGGATTGCACAAAAACAAATCAGCTTGAAGCAGTATTTCCCCCTATGAGACTCCAGTATAAACACAACATTTTCACAATGTGCCTACCTTTAGGAATGGTTTCCCCAGTAGATGGATGTGCCACTTGGAGCAAAGTTTTTGCTGCAATATATGCCATCATACATGGTACACCATCCATAGCGGTTTTGCCTAAAGTGCTGAAGCAGATTCAAAATGAATACGGGGGGGCCCCTGTCCTGGATTTGGGGATGAAAGTTACTGGTAATTATGCCAACGTAGCCTCAATAATTTTAAGCAACATTAAAGGGGAAGCAGCAGCTTTGGCAGTATGCCAAAGCCTCACACAGATTCTGTTAGTGGAGCAGGAGCGCGAACTACCAGAAATTATTACTGAAACCTACACATCTATAGGTCGAGATCGTTTGGGAGCTAGATCTAATAAACCACAACTGAAGAGTAATTTTGAAAAGGATAACTCAAAACAGGCACCACTCTCTTCTATAAAAGTTCAGATACACAAAAACAATTTAGAAAAAACAAAGCCACAGGGGAGAATCGCTGCACCCGGAGTCGTCTGAAAAAAGCTTTACTTCGTGTAATCGTGAAACAATTAAACAGCCTGATATGTAACCGAACCAAAAATAGACACGCAATGCTCCTCTGACATCATCATGAAAAAGGAAGAGAAACGTCCACAACAGAAGCCACAAGTCAAAAAGAAGGCGGCAGGTATTTCCCTTAAATATGCCACTCATATGAGAATGCTGCTTCGAAACCAGGAGTGGGCACAGACTCTGCTAGACAACGTGGCAGAGGTCACAAGAGTTCACCAGAGTCTTCAAGAGTTTCTGATGACTGGCGGCTGCATTTTACTGGCCTGTTATTTGCTTCTGGGGTGAGACTTTACCTGCTCTTTAGCTGCCACTTCGAGGGAGTCTACATCAAGGTCACCGGCTCCACCTGGGGGAAGCCGCTGCAGATGTGGACTACATGTCCCACAACCCCTTCTGCCACATCACCTGAGGCGCATCTGCACTACTTAAGGTGCCCTGCAGTCCCACTGCGCAAAGCCCGGGCCCATCCTTCGCCCGTCAGAGCCAGGCAAAAGCAGAGCGGGAGACCCCCCTTTGACTCGTCTTCCAAGACTTGCGTTGGTGCCCTGGAGGGATCCCGCCATGGAGTTGACCTGGTGTGGGTTAGATGTTCCCTGCCCTGGAGTTCCTCTGTATTCTTGAGGCAAGCTGAGCGCCCTTTTTGATCCATGACTCCCAACGGTTTAGTGCACTTTGTAGTTTGCTGCTAAGCTTTATCGTCTGGGACTGGGTACAACTATAGCATTTTCGCTGTAATTCTTTCCTATACTTTACGGGGTTTGCACACGATTGACTCACTGCCTTGACATTTGTGGCCTTGGCAACTGACCACTAGGGGGGCAGGTTTTGTTCCTAGCAGCTTGTTAAATTGTGCATCCCTGGGGTTATATTAGCTCTTGCACCTAAGAAATCTACCCTGCCCACTGCAGCCCATGTCTCCACAGTTGAGGGTTTTAAAAAAAAAATCTTTTTATTAACCATCAATGATAAATAAACATCAGGTGACAGTTAAACTGTTGTAAGTTTAATCATTTCTTTCCATACATCAGAAGTTACAATACAGATTAGTAAAAGTGGATCAGGGGGGTTCGTGCACCTCTTCATCCTCTTGGCGCACTGGGGGCTCACAGATATCTCCAAAGTAGTGATTCCAAGCCTCCCAAATCTTACCCCACTTTGCCGGAATCCCCTAGCCGCATATACTGCGCGTTCTCGAAACATACACCAGTCCAAATCCTCTGCCCATTTCTCCACTCGGGGCGACTGGCTTGCCCCCCATAGCTGGGAAATATTACGCTTTGCGATCATGCATGCTAATGTTGCCCACTGCTTCCTGTGCGTATTCAGATTTGTGGGCTCCCAAATATTTAGGATACACCTGCGGGCCTCAGGCCTCATCTCCACCCCCAGGACCTCCTGCATCTTATCGTGGATTTTCCCCCAGTATGTCTGTATACCCAGTGCAGTGCCACAAAGTATGCATAAACGTTCCAAGTTCTCCGCATCCCCTACTCCACTCCCCACTCTCCGAACGGCCGACACGGATCAAACTCGACCCCGTAACATATGTCCTGTGCAAAATCTTTAACTGCACTAGTCTGAGCCGCATCTGTATCGCTACCTCCCATCCTCACTCCAACGCGCTTTAATAAGGGTCAAGGGATCCCTCATATTATTTATGAGTTTCCTGTAAATTAAAGAGATGGTCTTCTCAGGGAGATGACCATCTAGCACCCGGTCTTCAAGGTGGGAGGCATCGGGAAGCGACGTATCCTTGGGAATATGTGCGTGCAGCGCATGGCTAATCTGAAGGTAGCGATAGTGTTCCTGGTCGTGTAGGTGGTACTGCTGCTGGCGAAATTGAAATGTGTGAACTGTGCCCCCTCCCCAGACATCTTTAATCTGTGTGATCCCAATGAGATCCCATTTATCAAATCCCCTAGACTTCCACAGACTTCCCAATTTCGCCGAGCTCCACAGCGGGGTGGCCAGTGTAAGTCTCCCCTCCCATTTCAGATATCTGTTAGTCGCGTGCCACACCTGAACAGCGTGTTGCCGTGGGTCCCGCTATGGGGAATAGACAGGGTTTGGCATAGAGCCATCTCGTAAAGTCACCCCCTGGCACTTGCCAGCGGTCCATGGCGTATCCCGGGTTCCCGGGGGGGTCGTAGATGACGTGATTCACCGCAGCCAGCTGCGAGGCCCAATATTCAATTCAATGATTCTTTATTTCGGCTTTGTTGCCATAAAAGAAACAATGCATATACATTACAGATAAAAAAGAACGGGGTAGAACAATACAGCATGGAACTTAAAAAAATCATTGGCTAAAAGTAGTTCCTTTCATATTAGAGACAATCAATACACAAACAACAATAAAATTCTGTGGTGGGCCCCCCACTGATAGCTAAAACATTTGTCAATTCTATCTCTGGAGTTGATCCCGGTTACAATTGATATCCCAATTTTTTCCTTCGGAAAAAAATACAATGTAAAAATCTACTAACACTAAATATTATAGGTTGAGATGTGTTAGTTGAAAGAATTCTCAAGGCCTGTGTACATGATCTCACGCCTAACACTAGGCATATTGGTTTTATCCATCTTTTCCTGGCCTGTGCATATACTGGACAGAAAAAGAGGATATGCTGCTCATTTTCTATCTGGTGGCTTCCACACATGGGGCAAAGTTCATCTATCACTGTGGTTGAAATGTTTGAGCCCCTAGCCCAACGTGCCAAAGTTGACCTTATTTGGAGATTTCCATATCTAAATTTTAAAAATAAAGTTTTGGCAAGTGGGGGCTCTATTTCATCCAAAAAAGTCTCAAATAATGGTTCATCCTTAAAAGTGAGGAACTTTGTTACTAAGGTCCCACCAGTTGGAGCACTTTTGATCATGTTGACAATAAAGGTCCAGAAGGCCCTTTTTAATATTTGTTTCGAATTGCATGGTAATTGGTCCGGGTTCTCCCAAAAATGTTTCAGACCTAATTTAATAAACCAAGTTTTAACATGTTTGAACCACGGGATAACTTTAAGGTTATCAAGCTCCATAATTTCTTTTAGCCCGTCCCTGTAATCTTGTAATTCAGGTACCCGCCATAGCCTAACCCACAGCAGCAATGGCCGTATTATAATGTGGTGGTCCGTCCTTTTGAGGTTTAGGTCAAGTTGGAGGGGCACTAGGGGAGTGCCTCTCGGGACCCTTACCAAACTTCTCATAAAATTATTGTCCAGGACACTGAAAGTGCCCTTGGACCCAGGGCCCCAAATTTCTGCACGGTAAAGCACTGCTGGCTGTACTTTGAATTTATAAAGTTCATTCGCCGGGGACACGGCTTTGCTAGTGCTCAGGCTTTGTTCCCTAAGGATGGGTTTTACATTCTGGGAAAATGTCAACTTACTTTTTTCCATTAGAGCTTTCCAGGAAAAATTGGAGTCCAATGTCACCCCTAAGTATGAAAAATGGGGGACCGATTCTAATTTTGCTCCTTTTAAGGTTAAACAGCCTTTGTCTGATTTAGTAGAATTTAGGGCCATGCATTTGGTCTTTTTCCCATTTATCTCCAGTCCCTTCTTGCTGCAATATTCACTGAAGGAGTTCAATAGTGCCTGGAGACCTCTTTTAGTTTGGGAAATCAAGATAGTGTCATCAGCAATTAATAGGGATGTTACCTTTTCGCGGTTCAGTTTAGGGGAATCGTTCTCGCATCCCACGAGGTATGAGGGGATGTCATTCACGAAAATAGAAAAGAGCGTAGGGGCCAATACGCACCCTTGGCGGACACCACGCTCAAAGGGGATTTTTGGGGTTAGTTCTCCATTTGGGCCCCAACGAATTCTCGCGAAGTTACCTCTATGAAGCTCTTTAATCTGAACTATTAAATTGTTAGGCATCCCTACTGCACTCAATGCTTCCCATAGTAAATTGCGAGGCACTAAATCGAATGCTGCCCTTAAATCGACAAAGGCGACGTATAATTGGCCCCTTTTGATCTTTACGTATTTCCAGTAAAGGCAGCAAAATCTGAAGATCTGGTCTATTGTGCTGACTTTGGATCTAAATCCAGCTTGGTATCTGGTTAGAATTGCATTTTCCTCCAGCCAATCACTGACACGGAATAGGATGTGTTGTGCATACATTTCCTGGAGTATATCCATTAAACTGATTGGCCGATAATTAGAGGGGTCCATCCTGTCTCCTTTTTTGAAAATTAAAACAATTTCGGCTCCCTTCCAACTTTCTGGAAAGTCTGGGTTACGGGATAGCTTATTGCACAGATAATTAATGTAAGGTACCCATACTTTTAAGTCGTGCTTGTATAAGTCTCCCGGAATCTTGTCTAAACCCGGGGCTTTACCAGATTTTATTTGGCTTATTGCCAACTCTGTTTCACCGAGACCCAATAATATTTACACAGGCTTTCCATCCCACAGTAGCTGCCTCTGTAGGGACTCTATATCTTTGAAATAGGAGGCTGGGACTGGGTCCATCGCGTTTTGGAGAACATACAAAAACCTGGGAAGGGCCAGCATTTTAAAAAGCACTGCTCTACCCAAAAGGGAGAGCGGCACCGCCTTCCAGCGCACCACATCTACCCTTAACCGAGTCAGTGGAGGCCCCAGATTGTTGGCAAATCGTAGCTTTGGGTCAAGCGTTATGTAAACTCTGAGGTATTTAAACCCTACTGGTTCGATTCGTATCGGGCAAGTATGAGGAATTTTTGGCGGATCCCCCCTGAGTACATAGAGAACCGATTTCGACCAATTAATTGCAAAGCCTGAGTATCTCCCAAAAATTGCAAGCACATCTAGAAAAGATCTCAGTGATCCCCTCGGGTTAGTGAGATAGAGCAGAATATCGTCTGCGTATAAAGAGATCTTGTCCTCCCACTCCAGCGTCCAGTGCAGGCCACGAATCGACCGGTCTCACCGAACACAAGCAGTGAGCGGCTCGAGGGCTAGGGCAAAAAGGAGCGGGGACAGGGGACAACCCTGCCTCGTACCTCTGCTGAGCGGGAAATCAGCGGATTTCCAATTGTTAACGACAACTCTGGCTAGTGGGTCCGCATACAGGAGACGCACCCAAGTAGTAAACTCAGACCCAAAACCCATCTTCCCCAACACCGCAAATACAAATCGCCATTCAACCCTATCAAAAGCCATAGTGGCATGTAAGGATATCAGCACCGCCGGCTCCTGTATTGTGGATGACCTGCCCAGCACCCCATGTAGGCAGCACAAATTGAGGGCTGTATTGCGGCGTGGCATAAAGCAAGACTGATCCGCATGTATCAGGGAAGTGATAACTTTGAGCAGTCTCGTTGCCAACAACTTCGCCAAGACCTTGGGCTGGACATTCAATAAAAATATGGGCCTGTAGGACGAACAATTAGTTTTAGATTTTCCCGCCTTGTGTATAACCACAACATTGGCCACTTGCTGGTCGTATGAGAGTTGTCCCTTTTCTCTGCTCTCCTCGTACATAGAGTGGAGAAACGGAGCGAGGCGATTGGCGCTCAATTTATACAGTTCTATGGGAATTCCGTTCGGGCTCATGGCCTTCCCTGATTGCACACCTCTTATGGCTTGCGCCACTTCGTCATCCGTGAATGGCGAGTCTAGATATTTCCTGTCTTCGTCCGAGACTTCGGGTAGTTGGATTTCTCTGATCATTTCTCTATTATCTGCCTCTGTGTATCTAACCTCAGAGGTATATATCCCCCTATAATATTCTGCGAAACTATCTGCCACTGCCTGTGGGTCTGTAATTTTACAGGCATCCTCCTTCAACAACTCTGGTACTAGCCGCGATGCCCATTCTCCCTTCTCAAGCCAAGCTATTAGCTTCCCCTCCTTATCCCCCTGTTCTTAAACTCCACTCTGTGTCTCCTCACAATGTGCTTTGGCCTTGTCCCTGGCGAGGCCCCTGAACTCATCCTGTCGCAGTTTTAACCGGAGCAGTCCCTCTGGTGTGGTTGCCTGGACCAGCTCTCTTTCTAATCTCAACACCTTCTCCTCCGCCTTTTCTAGGTCTGCTAATATTTCCTTCTTCTTTTAGGCTATCAGGGACAAGGCCTCCCCCCAGATCACCGTTTTATATGCTTCCCACAGAGTCTGGGCCGAATCTACAGTTTCCTTATTTTCTTGAAAATACCTGTCAGTGGTTTTAATCAATTCCTTCTTGGTAGAGGGGTCTTTCAGATGCCACGCACTAATAAGAGCAAGTCTACCTACGTTAAAATAGTCTATCTCTAACCGGATCCAAACCGGTGCGTGATCCGAGATGCTTCTCCCCAGGTGGCGCGCGCCTCTCGAACATTGGGAGCCTGGGCCGCTGGCACCAGCATGTAATCTAACCTAGACAGGCTACGGTGTGCAGCGTAAACATGTGTGAAGTGTACCTCAGTCGGATTGCGTATCCGCCAACCATCCACCAGCCCTGTCGTCTCGAGAAAGTCTGGGAGCCACCTCTGCGCTGGCTGCAGCACTCGGGCGGGTTGCAAATCAACCTCACCGTCCATGACTGCATTAAAGTCACCTCCCATCACTAGGAGGCCTAAGGGTAGAGTCAAGAAGATGGAGCCCAAATCTCGAAACGTTTCAGAGTGCAGACCTGATGGGACATAAATAGAAACTAGGGTAATCGTCCTCACCTCCCACTGCCCTATAATTCCGATGTATATGCCTCTCTTGTCAACCCACGTAGCCTGAATGGTCAGAGGAAAGGAGTTTTTAATCAGAATGCCAACCCCCCTTGACCCTGAAGTGAACCCTGCATGAGCCACCAGTTTATATCCTCCTTTATGCAAGGCCATGCAACTGTTCCCAATAAGATGTGTCTCCTGCAGCAGCGCCACATCTGGGGAATGCCTACGGATAAATTGGCTAATCATCCATCTCTTAATCTTGTCCCCCAGGCCATTTACATTCCATCTAAGCACACTTATCCCCGATCCCCGTCTAACTTTCGACATCGTTCTGATATGGAAACAAAGCTCTCACCTCCTTGTCACCTGATGACAACAAAACCAAACAACACACAAAGAATCCCTTGAATATGGAAATCGAGAGGACTCCCAACCCTCCCCCCCTCCCTGCACCCCTGCTCTTGGCTGACGCCTAACCCCAACTTGCAGTGTGCCTGTCGCCCCATATTCTAAACTATGAACTAACTAAAAGTAGAAAAGAGGAGGAAGTCTGGACCCAGTCACCTCCGTCTCCATCCCCCCCACCGCTCCGAAAACCACCCCATTCTATGTTCATACCCGCCAGGAGTCCTGATACCAAATCCACACAGTACATGTGGGTGAGACCCACTACCTGGCCACATAAAAGTCCTAGGCAATCCGTGGTCGCCATCATTCCTCATCCTGCGGTTCGTCACTGCCATCTCGGTCTTGGCTCTTTGGTTCACTTGGGAGGCGGCTTTCCAACCAGTCCGAAGCCACCTCTGGGATTTCGAAAAACCAGACCTTCCCATCAGCCTCCACCCTCAATCAAGCGGGGAACATCATTGTGTACTTTAGCCCTGCATCCCTGAGCCTCTTCTTCACTCCAAGGAAACTTTGGCGCTGCTACTGAACAACTTGGGTAAAATCCGGGAAAAGGAAAGAGTAGTATTTTCATATCGAAGGGGACCTCCCGATCGTGAAGCTTGCAGAATAGCTTCTCTGTCCCTAAAGTTTAGCACCCTAGCAATCATTGGACGAGGGGGGGCCCCAGGCTTGGGTCTCCCCCCTGGCACTCTGTGTGCTCGCTCAATTGTGAAGAAGTTGCCCAGCCCCTTAGGCTTTAGATGATTTAGGATGATATCTTTGACGAATATGTCCGGGCCCAGGCCCTCCGCCTTCTCGGGAACACCAACAATGCGGACATTATTGTGACGGGCTCTCCCTTCATATTCATCCAACTTCCGAATAGTCATGGCGCCGGAGGCCTTGAGATCTCGTACTTCCTGCTGGAGCTGTGCAACGTCATCTGTCAAGCTGGCCGTCTTAATATCTAGAGACTTAACTTTCTTCTTAACTTTCGCCTTAGTGAGATCTGCCCGTATGAGATTGACCACGATGGTGACCGCATCCAATTTATGGTCCAGCGACTCCATTTCGCCCCCTCAAAGAGGTCTTTACCCCATCGATTGCCGCCATCACATCAAGAAGGGTCGGTTCCACCAATGGGCCAGCAGGCTCCCCACCGGCCGAGGAAAGACATTTCGGATCCGGCGGGGATCCCCGAGGTATTGTGTACCGATCAAGTTTGTTGGTCTGGACCTGCCGCGACCCTTTAGACGTTCTTGACTGCTGCCTGTCACCTTCGGATTTGGTTGCCATTACGAGCACAGTTTCAGTAAACTCCGAGCCACTTCACCCCTTCCGGACGTCACAGCAGCTCACTGATCACCCAGAGGGCTGACAGTCAGATGGTACACTAATCAGCTCTGGCCCTCATACAGGTAGGCCGACCCCCACAATCACAAAGATGCGGTCCCCAAATGCCACTCAGACTTCCAAGGTATATATCCGCAATCACAAGGGAAGCACAGGGCCAGAAGAGCGCCATTTAGTCCACTCAGAATCGCCGCATCTAGGACCAACCCCGGCAAGCCAACTCCGCGGCCACCAAAAGATGCTCTGGGGTCTCCGCAATGCCTCAGTCCTTGGTGGTATTGACTCTGCACTCTCGAAGAAGATCTCCGCCGCCAATGGGAATAGTCCTGAAAGTATTGGATCTAGATTTGTAAATACGCGCTGGAGTTCCAGGGTAATGATCCGGTACGGGAGGGGGTCGGGCGGGCGATTCCTTCCCCACTCCACAAGCCCCCAACTGCAGTTACTGCACCTCCACCACTTCACACTCCGGTGATCTTCCACCTGAATGATGTAGATTCCTGGCCAGCGTAGTGACCAGTGCAGGCACGGGACGTATATTCACCAGAGGTGAGCCCCGCCTGGACCAGTAATTTATAACCCCCTCTCTGGAGTGCCTGACAAGTATTACCCACCAAGTGTGTTTCTTGCATCAAGACGATGTCGGGGGAATGGCGCCGGAGAAACTGGAGAACTACGCCCCTCTTTATTTTGTGCCCCTGACCGTTGACATTCCAAGACAGGATAGTAAGGATTCTAGAGAAGAGCTGCATCATGACGGTGGAATTGGTGGAACAGACAGAAGGACCACCCGGAGACGGACCGTCCGTATCGGCAAGACCCTGGGACATATCGGGGCATATGAGCAGGAGGACCAAGGATCCCTCGGGGGCCGGAGACCAGCCAAGGCGGCCAACCCATCCGTAAGGGACCATAGATGGGCAAGACAGTGTGACTAGAGAGGACTCTACTGAAAACACAAAAAAACAACAATACAGTAACAAAACAACTCCAAACCCCCCCCACCCCTCACCCCACCCCCCCCACGGATTCAGAACTATCCACTCCCCAACTAGGCAGAGTGCCTGTCGCCTTCCCAACCATGATCGGGTACCTGGTGAGCTGTTAGTGCCACTCACCCGACACTTAAAGCCAGTGTAAATAATATATATGTGTAAGACTACAACTGAACTACGTGCAACATCCACATATTAGAAAAGTTACTTGTCAGTCAGCCGGTGCGGCCCGATCGGGGCCGAAGGAAAGACTTCTCAGGAGCAAAGATCAATGAAGTACGGAAGCCCGCCGCCCCCAATGGCAGCAGCAAACAGAAAAGGGCCGGTAAAACAACACTCCACAGCAGCCTAAAAGTATTCCCCACGTAGTAGGGAGATGTCACTCCTCATCGTTGTTTGGTCCAGTGAACAGTTCTTGGCTTCCCGGCATGTGGTCCCCACGCGGATGCTCCTCTGGTACAACTCGGTCTTGTGGAGATCCCCCGACCCGGCGCCAGCCCTTCAGCCAGTCCCACACCTCGTCCGGGTAAAGAAATAACCAAGCTTTGCCATCCATTTCGACGCGCAGCTTCGCAGGGAGGAGCATGGAGTACTTGATGCCTTTACCAGGTAGTGTCTTTTTGAGCCCCAGAAAGCTGCGTCGCCTCGCCTGCACCTTCACCGTGAAGTCCGGGAACATCGAGATGCGAGTGTTATCCAGTAGAAAAGGCGGCCCAGAGCGGTCTGCTTGCAGGATAGCATCCCGATCCCGAAAGTTGAAAACCCTCGCAATGATGGGGCGGGGGAGGGGGAGGGGGGCCGGGCCTCGGTTTTCCCCCCGGAACCCTGTGCGCCTGTTCGATGGAAAAATAACTCGAGAGTTGTTTCGGCTGAAGGTGTTTCGTAACTAGGTTCTCCACAAACAGGTCTGCTGATGGCTCCTCCATTCGCTCCGGAACTCCCAAAATACGGACATTATTCCTTCTCGCCCTCCCTTCATAATCATCGAGCAGGTCACTCATCTGCTTCTGTTGTTTCTGAAGCTGGGCTACTTGTTGTTGGAGCGTCGAGGTGTCGTCGATAAGGGCCGCAGTTTTAACCTCAACGTCCTTAACCTTAGTGTCCATTTTGCGCAGATCCGCTCGCAAGAGGATCACCTTAATATTTACAGAGTCGATTCGAGTTTCCAAGGAGGAGCAGACTCCAGCAATAGCCTCCATGACATCCTCCAAGGTAAGAGCCTTCGCTCCCTGCGATGGGGACACGAGTTTTGGGTCCCCGGTGGGGGCAGCGTCCTTGTTTTCACCTCTAGAGCCCCAGGAGTTCTTGGTTATTTGCCGCTGGTTCGAGGGCTTTGTTCCCTTGTTAGATGCCATTTGGAACTGTATGGCGGGCCCCCGGAGTGGTCGGGACAGAGCGGGACCGGAAATAAGATGGGGACCAGTCCCTCACACCAATCCTGGTTATCTCGCGCCAGGTCTCCCAGCCACACCACCTCCGGCACCCCCAGCGCCAGGGCAAGCAAGACCACGCGTAGAAGTCGACTCACCCCTAAGGCCCCCGATGCTGCAAACTGGCACGAGGTCCCAAGATCTGGTCGCAGAGTGCGTAGCGCCTCCAGAGGGTCACTGCGGCCTGTAGATTGGCGTCAAGGGGGGTCCAAGCACCACCAAGGTTGGAGAGCGTCCGACTGTATCGAGGCAGCCGTGCAGCGGGAGGTCCCCGGTATGGCCAGGAGGAGTGGGCCGCCACCAGGGTCCGGGGCAGAAGGATCCTGCGTCAGGGTACTAATGAGCCGGGGCCTTGAATCCAAGTCGCAGCGGAGATTTTGACCCAAGAGACGGGTTTGCTACCGGGCACTCACTCTTCACGTGACAATCTGGCCCCTATGTAGGTCGATGAATGTTCCGAGCCCCCATTGGGACCTGCACCGTAGGCGTGGGACCGCGCAGGAGGACCAATGCAGGAAGGTCCGAAACTCAGCAATCCAAGCTAGGCTGAAAGTCAATTCCCCTGCTCCCAAGCCGCAAACGGAGTATGGGCACTAGGCAGAAGGGCCGCCACCCGGCTCAGGGCAAGAGGAGATAGTAGCGGAGCTCCGGGGGCGGTAGGCCCCTAAGCCGGGGCGTCGCGTGAATGACATCCGGTAGGCAGGCGATGGTTTCGGACTCACCCGGCCAGTCCCACACAAGCTCCGTGATCATGCAGCGGGACCCAGAGAGCCTCGGAAGGGTCTGACACAAGTCTGATGGCAGGCGACAGGGCGAGAGGGGCCCCAGCTAGCTTGGCCCCATCCCCGGCGGCAGGAAACTGTCAGCAGTCGGGCCGGAGCTCCGACGCGGCCGCCATCTTGCGAGCGCCGGGGGACCCCGCTCCCGCGGGTTCAATCTGCAATACGGCGGCACCGACCGGGCCAGCACTTCCTCAGGGCGTGCACAGGCAGTTCTTGACGGGGGTCTCCCAATTGCAGAGGAGTCCCCGGTCCCACAGCGGATCTGTTAGGCGGATAGTCGGGCGAGGGCCAGGAGTCGCGTTAACAAGCGACCATTCCCTCCGGCTGCTAGCCACGCCCCCACACCTGGTTCTTTTAACCAACAAAGAGATTGGCGCAGAAGCTGTAATATAAAATTACATGTTTATTAACCTCAAATGAGGGAGACTCTCATATGGTACCTTCAGACCACTGTAGGAAGCATTCCAAGGAGTACAGAGAACAGGGGCCTTATATATACATAGGTTTACATAGTCAGCATAAAACCAAGGGGAGGTCCTGGCACATACCAGCATGCAAAATGACTAATATGGATATACAAAATTTGTTTGCTCAACAAAGTGGGAGGAGAGACATTTCTCCTTGCATCAGCAAGAATAGCCTGACAGAGTTCTATTCTAGGAGCAGGTGCATTCTAATAGCTAGGCCCCTCTGAGCATGTGCAAGGCTCTGGAAGAGGGAGAAAGCACATGGCAAGCACATGGCTAACTAAAATGGCTGCCAAGTGCAAAATGGCTTTCAGCTCATGCTAACAGATTCCTAAAATCTTTAACAGATAGTCCTTTTAGCATGAGCTAAAGACATTCCTATGATCTAGGGGGGGGACCTGGGTAGGCTCCTTGAGGACCGAGGCCTACCCCTATGTATGGGTCAGGGTACACAGATCAGGTCTTAATCTCTCCCTGCCCAATCAGCCCTCGCTGTAAGCAGAGGAGAGGTGGTGGTGCAGAGGTTCCAAGAAATCCCCAAGTCCATGGGGATGCTCAGGACAAACCTAACCCTTCTGAAAAAATATAAACCTCCTATAGGGGTTCACTAATACACCTGGTTCTTTTAACAAACAAAGAAGAGATTGGCACAGAAGCTGTAATATAAAAATAGCATGTTTATTAACTTCAAATGAAGGAGACTGTCATATGGTACCCTCAGGCCACTGTAGTCACATGGCTAACTAAAATGTCTGCCAAGTACAAAATGGCTTTCAGCTCATGCTAACAGATTCCTAAAATCTTTAACAGATAGTCCTTTTAACATGAGCTAAAGACATTCCTATGATCTAGTAGGAACATAGAAAATATTTTGCACATTTATTTTCATAAATGTATCAATATCCTAATTCATTGCTAGGTGGGCATTTTTCATTCTAAACATTTCATTAAGTGGGTATATATAAGGTACGAGCAGGGTCATAATTAACATACAGATAGCATGAGAGAGTAATGACTATTATCACAAACAGAATTTATCAATATTTCTAGCCCTAAGCAAAAAGCAAATCCTAGAATCATCTAGTCAAATTCTATGTAAAAAAAACATTTTCAGGGCTCCTGTGCATTTCAGTGACCATCTATTTCAATTTCAGAATCTCCAACAGCACATCGCTAATAAAAACATTTTCAATAGACTTTCCCAGTGTTTTTTTATGAGGGCTAGAATATTAATCAATGTTTTTCGTTTAGAATAAACATTATAACTAATGCAAATATTAAAGCAGTCAGACAGATTATTACAAAAACAATCCTGGCTCCAGGGGACCAGGAGGACCACACAGGGTCATAGGAGTTAGGACGAGGAGCCGCAAAGGGCTGCTCCTCCTCAAAAATGGGACAGCCAAAGGGGTACATTATTATCAAAAAAAGAAGTCCTTGGGAAATTGAAGCCGCTGTACAACCAGCCAGAGGAGAGTCTTCTCCCTGTGTCCGTTCGAGCCTCACAGGCAGGCTCTTGTTGTTTCCACAGTGGAGCTGCACAACTCTCAAATCCGGAATTACGGCCCAGTTTAAGAAGGAGAAGTCTTTCAACGATCCTTGTCCAGTGTCTCAGGTAGTGCACCAGTTTTCTTCACTTTGATCTAACAGGTACCTGAGACACAGCACCTGTACCCAAAACTCAAGTCCTTCCCTAACTTCTGTATTGCTCTGCAGGCGCACTGCTCTTTTGTTGGGGCCACAAATTATCCAGTATGCCCAGATACTCTTGATCAACAAACAAAGGCGCAAACTTGCATTCACTTTGGGACCAGGATTCAGGGACCTGATGCTGGGATCTCTGAAGCAACCCTTGTTTCAAAAAGGGTCACCTCAAGCGAAGCCTCCTCGCCCTTCTGGTCGGTCTGTGACTCTCAGCTGGGCATCAAAAACTTGATCCATGATTTCTCCTTTCTGATTTGTGACCCCGTCGTTCGCACAAGACAGTGGCAGGGGTACACACTTCACATCCCAGTGCTTCCACCTTCACTGAGGTCCTAATTGGCAGCACGTCTGTGCTTCTTACCTTCACCTTGGCTTCAAGCTGGACTGGTGCTGATTCCCCAGGCGGGATCTGTTGTCCGGGCCCCTCAGGCAATGGTTGTAAGGCAGCAAATATCTATTGGTGGACAGAAAAAAAGATCTTTAGTCAAGGCACAGAAATAATCTATCAACAGAGGATAGTCTCAGAATACTTCCTAGTATTGGGACGCCCCATATATTAGCAAGACATCCAAGAACCACTTCATCTATCTGAGAGTAAAAAAAACCTGGACCTATTACTCTATTTGAAGCAGCTAAGGAAGTCTGTGTTCATTTACTAAATTCTGAGGAAAAGACAAAAACAATACAGACATCCTCTAAATCCTTATATCTGTGTATTCTTATATTACTAATCTGAAGACCTGCAAGAAAAAGGAAATGTTCTACACTTTCACTCATAGACTTTTCATTACTTGTACAGGACTGCAGACACTTCTAAAATGATTTCTTTAATAAAAACACCTACATTGTACACTTAGGGCCATGCTCTCATGTTATAGGTGCAGCAGGAAAATCTAAAACTGCTAATTTAACAGGGATTCTTATTACATAAATAACTAAAAACGCAGAACATGTTGTGACAAACTCCTATAAAACAATATTTTCTTCAAAAATGTTTGCTGAGGATCACATGGGCATCTTTCCTAAATTCTACTTTTCATGATCCAGACTATGCAACATCAGCTCTAATAAGGACTGTCAGCTTATTTACATAGACTAGCTAACAATAATGGTGTTATCACCTGAGAATTTTAGGACACAAACTACCCACATCTAGTTCCCCTTAAAGGTCAAAAAAGGGAACAGCAATCTAGACTACTCATCCTTTCATAATTTCATCAGACAGGATGGGCAGTAACATAGCATATTTATGTATTCATTTTATCAATGCTAACAATGTTTAAAACAGTATTACTGAATAGCAAATTAAATGTCTCATGGCTATTTCATAGACAGCTTAGACAGGCTCAAAAGAGATTGAGAAAAAGAGAGAGAAAACATAAATTTACCTATCCTTAATTTGTAGAGGAGATAGCCTCCATCCCCCATTACGACAGTAGGAACACCTGAAACAGGTTTTACTTCTGTCGACACTATCCACTTCTATCTGTGGCAGCTAGGCACAAATACACTTGTAGGATGTAAATAGCACATGTAGCTAGCTAGAAAACATTAATAACCAACCACCAATTAATTTAACAAATATACTAGTTGTAACACGAGGGCACATGAATTCAAACTAAATCCCATTGCCTCCTTATCTTACAAATACTGCTATCCCTTGATAATGTTATTCAATAGGATAACCCCATCTGCACATTTCCTACACTTGTATTGTATATCAAGAAAACAGTGATATCCCCATGTGCTCCTAACAAAATATGCAATATTTCTTTAGCTAATATTATCTAGAACATTACTTATAGTGCTTTACCCTACATTGTGATGAGCAGGATTTTTAAGTAATACAAAGAAATCACATACTGTCACAGTGGCTCCCTACGTGGAAATTGCACTTTCAGTTGGTTAGTTCTAAAAACAGACTTTGGGCTTTAACCCTTACCAGCTGTCCTATTTTGTGTGCAAGTCTTTCCATGCGGCTTTCCAATTCAAAGTGACTTATGGAGACTCACAGCTGAAAAGCAGTCCTGTTCATTCCTTTTTTCCAGTAATCTGGAGGTGCGCTTAATAACTTCTGCTGGCTTTTCATATTTAGTTTCATTTGTGCTCAGTGTGCGGTGTGCTTTCCTAGCCGTATAGAGGTCAGATGTTCATTCTATACGTACATGTGTGCATTTACTGAAGCCTAAGAGCAGTTTGAAAGCTGCTCTGAGTAGCAGAACTGCTTTTAAACAGTGACATTTTCCCCAATTTCGACTGTGGTGTTTGGGGCACTTAAAAATGAATAACCTACAATGTTTTGGCATATTAGTCCTCCCCAGAATGTTCCCTACATATTCCAGAGATGGGGATTCAGAAATGTATAAGGTATACCCTCATAAAAATGAGTTTTGTATGCCTGGGTGAAGTGACATTTCGCATGGTAATTCCCCCCATTGCGGTAAAACGCTACTTAAATTCAACGTTGATGCTAGGAGTTCACACAATGATTATTAGGCAGTATAGAGATTAAAAAACGTTTTAGTGCACTTATTTGTAATTAACATTTTTTATTTATATAATCAAAATTCCCTTTAAAAAAAAAACAATTTTTAATACACCAACCCTGTTGATGGTTGCACATATGAAAAGCAAGCTTCATTCTTCATGCCTTCAAAATGTATTCATTTATAACCTCAAGCCCAGAAGCCTTACTTGAAACATGAAAATTCTGAGCCACTTCTTAAAGAACAATTATTTAATATCAAACCCACGGATGTGCTTATGTAAAAAGGCATTAAGAAAGGAAAATTCCTACTTTCAATTTGTTCTCTGTTATCCAAAATAATGAAACTGTATTTCTAACTTTTAAAACAGCAGTATGTAATGCAGGCCTTTATACCAGGTTTACACTGACTTAAAATCTAGTTGACTCAGCAGTTACCTACTGTGGCCTGCGATCAGGAATAGCCATGTACTATTGATGCAGCTGTTGCTTGACCAGCAGGCGTCAAATTCTCGCGCCTTTCTCAGGGGATAAAACCCTTTTTTTGTATTTGTAATGTCTTGACATAGTTTAATCCCCATTTGTTGCATCAGACAGCTACTTCTCAGTGAGACAGTTTAAACACAGCTGTTGGAAAGCTTCTTTTTTTCTAATGTTGAAATGTAAGCACAGTGACAGTCTATTTAAAAGTCAGACATTTCAAGGCAGTCAAAATCTATCGTTCAATAATGGGTGTTTAGTTCAGCAACCAACTCACTCAGATGATGTGAATGCCTTTTAATATCTAATACAATGTATTTAAGGAACATGCTGTTACATTTTGTATTTTAGTCACAATTATTACAAAGTACACAATTTCATTTTTGAGGCCTATTTTATTCCTATTGAATGTGAATTCTAATTTTATCTTTAGCATTGTGGCAATTTGCACATACGTATAGATTCTTATTCTGTCAATTTAATAGTAACATGCAGCTATTTAGCATATGTCATATAATTAATTTCTGGATTTTTTATTTGATATTAATTAAATAACATTTTGCATAACCGAATGATGACAACAAAACAAACAAAAACATTGAGCTCATTCCAGACATTTACAGAAGGGGGTCATACACTCAGAACACAGAATACAGCGCCCTTAAGGCTAGCCATTCTTACACAATGAGCGCAATCGCTATTTACTCACACAAGTACCACTGATGTCAACCCACATAGACATTTAAACACACGATTAACCCACAAATCAACACTTAGAACAGAAACAAGAGACAGCCCGCAGACTGTACTTAACCCCTTAAGTGCTGCCGTCGGCCAACGGTCGTCGTAAGCACTACCTTGCCAGTGCTGCGCACGACCGTTGGCAGATGGGCCAGCATTCGTTCTTCGAACGCTCAGCTCTGGCGGCTGTGGTTGAGGCTTACGGAGCCCAGATCGTGTCCTACGCCGATGACACACAACTCCTCTTCACATGTGAAAAAGACCAGACATTTGATGGGGAGAGAATCCGGGACTGTTTGGACAGGGTCTTCAGCTGGTTCCAGCTAAATTGTCTGAAGGCCAACTCCAGCAAGTCGGAGGTTTTATTCTTCGGCTGTGCCTCCGATCCCGAGTGGCGGCAGTGGTGGCCGGCCGCCATGTGTCCTCCGGCACAATCATCCTTGGTTGCCAAGAACCTGGGTGTTAAGCTTGACAACAAACTTTCTCTGAGAGCGCACATCCTCGGCCTGTCCGGCACCTGCTTCGGCATCCTCAGAATGCTCCGCAAGTTTCTTCCCTTACTGTCTGCGGAGCACAGACGGATTACGGTGCAGGCGCTCATCGGATCCAGGCTTGACTATGCTAATGCCCTTTTCTTAGGCCTTCCGGACTATTTGGTTCAGCGTCTGCAGGTGGCACAGAACTCAGCAGCCCGGGCAATCTTTGGTCTGCACAGACGAGCTCGGGCTTCTGTGTTGCTGCAGACGCTCCATTGGCTTCCAATCCGGAAGCGGATTGTTTTCAAATCTATGACGCTGATGCACAAGGCTTTGTTTGGCTCAGGCGCTGGATATCTGAAGAGAAGATTAGCTTTCTATCGCCCGGCTCGCTCACTGCGTTCAGAATCCCTTTTCACTGCTGTGGTTCCACGCGTGAGGAAGGCCCGCATTGGGGGGCGCTCTTTCAGCCTTAAGGCCTCCCAGCTGTGGAACTCGCTTCCATTGGCACTTCGTAGCATCCCCAACTTGCTTCAATTTAGGAAGAATTTGAAGACGTGGCTTTTTAATCACTCTGTTTAGGTGGGTTTCTTTTTCCTTCTCTTTTGGGTTCTGTTTTACTTGTTATGTTGATTTTATACTGTAAGTTGCCTGTGGAAAGCGCCGGGACACTCTTTTAGAGTAGCCGAGCGCTATAAAAATGTACTTTAACATAACATAACATAACACTGGGCGCTGAACGTTCGACGCTCCTATGAGGGTAAACCAAACCATTTGTAAATACTAGTTGTAAGTCATATTTACAAGAAAAGCTCTCAAAAGTAGCCCAAAAGACTGCTAAAAAACAGTCCAAAGACTGTTCCATGTTCAAGAAGCCAAAATACACCATATTCGCTAGTTTTGGCTAGCAGAACACCAGAAAGAAACACTCTGCATATCACCATTCATAAACATGCGCAGATTAGGATCCTTTTATGTACATAATTTAATTCCATGGGGTACTGAGTCACCAAGGAAGAAATACGTTTTTTATACCTAAACCTATTTAGGTATCCCCTCTAGGGAAGCCGGCTAATTCCATGCAAGTTCCATAATGGTACCTCCAAGAAAGCAACATATTCTACGATGTGTGCTAAGAACAGCCATGCCAAAAATATTGCAGCATATACAATATTATACGCAAAGTAGCACTTAAGTTACGGTGTACCGTTAAAGTCTTATAAAAAAATAGAGAAAAGTCTCCTTATTACCTGCCTACACAAATTGCAATTTATATATTTCCAAATTCCAAATATTGGCCAATTTCCGGACAATACCACAAGCAAAAAGCGTCGTAACAAACTACCTAACCAAGCGCAAATCTCCAACCTCTCAGTGGCAAGTTCTGAGTGACCTAACAGTCGTTTTAGAATACTCACACCAAATGTTCCTCAGTCAGGAGCGGTAAACATTTGGAGTAGTCAAGTCAGGAAGACCAGGAATATACTGGGCTGCAGAGACAGAGAACCTCCGTGCGCAGGGTACCTCCTTAGTAGAGTCCTGTCCTCCACAGTAGGTTCCTGTCTCTCATCAAGACCACTCCCTTGGATAGTCGCTTCTCTGATGAGGTCCACGTCAAGCACCATTTGAAGAAATATAAACCTCCTATATGGGTTCACTGATACACCTGGTTCTTTTAACCAACAAAGAAAAGATTGGCGCAGAAGCTGTAATAGAAAAATAACATGTTTATTAACCTCAGATGAGGGAGACTGCATCATACGGTACCCTCAGGCCATGGTAGGAAGCATTTTAAGGAGTACAGAGAACAGGGGCCTTATATATGTATAGGTTTACATAGTCAGCATAAAACCAAGGGGAGGTCCTGGCACATACCAGCATGCAAAATGACTAATATCGGTATACAAAATGTGCTTGCGCAACAAAGTGGGAGGAGAGACAGTTCTCCTTACATCAGCAAGAATAGTCTGACACTTCTATTCTAGGAACAGGTGCATTCTAATAGCTAGGCCCCTCTGAGCATGTGCAAGGCTCTGGAAGAGGGAGAAAGCACATGGCAAGCACATGGCTAACTTAAATGTCTGCCAAGTACAAAATGGCTTTCAGCTCATGCTAACAGATTCCTCCAATCTTTAACACTTCTTTTCCCTTAGAAGGGGACCTCTTCATCACGGATGTGCTTTCAAAGTTTAAGGCGGCATTAACTACAGTGCTTTACCCAATTCTGTCCAGATTTCATGTTGAATCCTGAGTTTCTGGAATTGTGCCTATTTTTGATTTAGCAAGAACCTTGCAGTCTGGGTCAGCCTCTTCCTCGGAGTTAGCCCCCCAGGACCCCTGTCCCAGGGGGACATACCATAGCACCATTGGGGCCCAGGTTGTACCTATCATTTAAGTGTGTTATACTGAGCCTCTTAAGAATATCTCTGTGGTTCCACAGACCCAAGTGTCTCATACGGAGGTGGGCTTTTCTTGTGTCCCAGTTTCTAACTGGGATGTACTTAATTTGCCTTCTGAGGTGACCCCCATATTTTGTGGTTATGAGGAATTCACACACTAGTTCTGTACCTGAATCTATCCAGGAGTTACAAAATAAGGTGGTGCATTGGTTTAACCTGCACTTCCATGTAAGCATGAGAATTTCCAAGTCCAGTATCATGGCACATAGTCAGTTGGGTGGGCAGGGACAGCAAGAACAAAGATTTTTCATCATTCTAAACCTAGACTGCACTGACTACTTTATTGACTACTTTGGAGGTTTATTTACTGTTGGTTGAACTCCATGTTAGGTTAGTAATAGTCTTTCATATGTTTTCCTTCTACTTCACTTTATGACACAGTTTGTTGGTGTTTCCAAAAGGGGCACACATTTCTAGGCGAACCTTCACTTTACTTTAGGGACTTTGATATTTTTGTGGTCACATCCCTTCTTTTCAAAATCCCTCCCCCTTCCTTTGGGTGTTCGTTGTGTTTCTGTGGTCTCAGTCCTTACCCTATAACCACGTAGAGGATTTGAAAGATTCATTCTTTGTCTTGGGATATTTTAATTCGGTCATTTTCACTACATGAAAAACATGTTATGAATAATGTTGTAATACATTGAAAGTAAAAACTATCTTTGTATGCATACATTTACAGCCCTGCAGAAGTCACCTCACTGTGACCAAACACGTGTTGGCTTTTTCTCTGTGGAATATATGCTACTGAACAATGCATCTTGCTGAATCCTGTCCTTCATTTGAACCTACATTGTTCAAGACAAGCCAATCTAAATAACTCAATTTACTTTATTTGGACTTCTTTCTGAGTGCTTGGGTACTAATTCTCTTATGTTTACAGGGAGGTATTTTATACCACCATGTTCTAAGCACCTATGGTAGTAGGGTGCTTGTGTACTTTTAAAGCACCATTCATATCTGTGTAAGAAGGACAAAGAATATGATATACATTCCCTTTACTGTTTAGATTTAGATGTGCAGTCTTTTAAACCACTACTACCATTTTAATTTTGCAAGTAGGTTGGGCTCATGGTCGCACCATGTCCAATTTAAGATTTACCAAGCTAAAAGTGTGTCTCAGGCTTGGTATTGAAGCAAGATCTGGGGGTACGCAAAGATGGGCATAATCCAGGCAATAAAATTAAAAATGTTGAGGTGACTGGTCCAGGCCCCAAAATGTATCCCGGCTTTCTCAGTCTATTTAGAACCTGGCTGCTATAGTATAGCAGACTTTAATCACTCTCAGTACTTTACTTTGCTTGAAAAAGATCTGGACAAGGGTGGATTTACAGCTCAATAGACTGATTTTATTGGAATGCTTGTCACCTGACTCCGCACATACAATCCTTTGGTTAGCCTATGTGAAGACAGATTTTGCCTCCATAGGGAGAGTGGACATATTTTTGAGCCCTCATTTATTGTCACTTTGAGAATTAAAGGTAGTAAAAGAGTTGTTTCTTGAGCGGCCTGTTTAACCCGTGAAGAGGCTGAATTAATGAAACCTCAGTGAGAGACCACATGATTTTAAAGACAGTCCAGGGTGTGGAGCACTGTCCACCTCAGGCCAACAACAGGCAAGACAAATTGTTATTGTCAAGGTTTCAATTCGGTCAATTATCTGTCTCCTGGTTTCACCTTCTGGCTGGGTTAAATCAAGATGCAAGTTGCCCTGCTACTATGACAATCTGTCTCCGCAGTACACCTTAAAAATGGAAATCCGTATTTTGAATTTTGTTATGTTCTGTGATTATTTCAGCAGGACTAGAAAGCAGTTTTTAGTTCCTCAGTTAAAAACTTTTAATTTTACTCAGGTACTCCCAGCCGTCGTGTACTTGCAGATGCTTCACTAATGATCACACTTTATTTGCAGTGGTCAGTTCTTTACTGGCTGCCTGAATGTCCAGTCGTTCAAGATTTGACTGATTACCGATTTACTGTATATGGTGTTTTATCCTGATTCATTGGAATCTTATCTTGTATCGTATATGTGTTTACCTGTATTATTTATTGTGCTCTTTTATGGTTCTTTTGGACAACCGAGTAATTATTTTTATGATGAGGATGAGAGCAACTAATGATTTTGTTCAGGTGGAAATACCAGATCAGAGAGTTAAGTCTCCAGGTAGATTATATGATTTGGACATCCAAATTGAAGGTGATATATCTTTCATCATTAAATTTCTTTTTAGGAAAAGTTTTCTCTGACATATGATATTCTCTTGGCTGAAAGGGATTGGCCACCTGAGTTTGTTAGAAAAGTCTCACATGGGGAATAATATACTGTTGTCCTCTGTCCTCGTTCCTGATTGAGTTAAACATGCGTATGCCAAAGAGTGGGCTGTGGCACAAGCCCCAACATTATACCGTAACCATGTAGGCTGGTATCAAGATTCACCTTATGATACACCAATAAGGTCCAGCCCGCAAGTGCAACCACAATATCCAATTGATCATGAAGCTAAATGACATGTTAGAGAAGTTCTAACACAACTTGAATAGCAAGGCACAATTACACCTTGCACCTCACCAGTGAACAATCCATTATTTCCAGTGGCGAAACCAGATCATTCATATTGCTTAGTCTTCGACTACAGACATGTAACCCCTTCGCTGCGACCACCCCCCCTCCCCCTGCTCCCCCCCTGCTTTGCTAGGCCTTTTTTGGCTATTTGGGGTAGTTCACGCTTAGGCTCCTGTAAAATGTTGACCACATAAAGTATCCATGCCAAATTTGCGTCCTTTTCTTCTAACATCATGGGGATTTTAAAGGTACCCACGGTTTGTGGATTCCCCTTGAGAGGAACCATAAATTAGCCAAAATACAGCTAAATGTTTTTTTTTTTAATGGGAAAAAAGTGTTGCAGAAGAAAGGATCTGGATTTTTCCCTGCAAACGGTATCAACAAAGGGTTTGTGGTGCTGTAATCACCATCTTCCTAGCCTTCAGGGACTGGCAGACTTTTGTCAGAAAACCAAAACGTTTTTACAAAGTTTTGGAATTTTAATGGAACATAGCCTATTTAAGCTATTTTTTGTGCTGTCAACCTCCTTCCAGTTACTTGTAGAAATGGGTATGAAAGCAATAATGGATCAGGGAAAGTTATACTTTTCCGGAGAGTAGACAAAATTATGAATTCAGCAATGGGTTCATTTGTTTAGAGCCTTCATATTTCTTTTAATAAAAACTAACATCTGAAAATAGGAAAAATTGAAAATGAGTTGAAAAAAATAGCCATTTGTGCCAACGTTTTCACTTGTAACTTTTAAGTGTGACAGATTTTTTAAAGCAATATGCTGTTACATCTACCAAACCCTTTTGATTATGGGGATATATAGGACTAGTAGGTTCACCAGGAACCCGAGGAACCCAGAGCCGATAACTGGTCAGCGTCTTGGAATTGTTTTTTTGTGGTGTACAGTGTATATAGCAATTCATTTGGGAAAATAAAAACAGTGAAAAATCGGTATGAAAGACACCTATGTATTTTCGAAAAAGGAACAAAATATAGAGTTTAGAAACAATAGCTATTGTCACATCACCAAAATTGTGGGTACCCATACTAGCATGTGAATTATAGGGCATGTTTCAAATTGACTTCTTATTTACACATTGTCTTACATTTGGGAGGCAGAAATGCATCAAAAGTCAATAGGTAATAACAGTTGCTCTACAATTGTATTTCCCAAAGTCTTCCAAGAAAAATGGTACCTCACTTGTGTGGGTAGGCCTAGTACCAACAATAGGAAACGACCCAAAACGCTTTGTGGACACACCACATTTTTACAGTGGAAAATGACTTTTTTTTTCCAAAGTACCTAGCTGTAGGATTTGAACCCTAGCTCTGCCGGCACCTCGGGAAACCTAGCAAACCTATACATTTTTGAAGACTAGACACCCAGGGGTATCCAGGATGGGGTGACTTGTCTGGCTCTCATCTGGTTCTGTTACCCTGAATCCCTTGCAAACCTCAAACTTTGTAATAAAAAAAAGAACATTTTCCTCACATTTCTGTGATGGAAAGTTCTGTAATCTGCGTGGATCCACAACATTCCACCCACCCCGCATTCCCCAAAGTCTTCCGATAAAAATAGTACTTCAGTTCTATGGTAGACCTAGTGTACACAACAGGAAATGGCCCAAAACGCAACGTGGACACACCACATCTTTACAGTGAAAACTGACCCTTTTTTTTGCAAATTGCCTAGCTGTAGATTTTGAACCCTAGCTCTGCCGCACCTAAAGAAACCTAGCAAACCTATACATTTTTGAAAACTAAACACCTTGGGGAATCCAGGATGGGGTGACTTGTGTGGCTCTCACCAGGTTCTGTTACCCAGAATTCCTTGCAAATCTCAAACTTTGTAAAATAAGCTACATTTTTGTGATGCAAAATTCGGGAATCTGCGTGGATCCACAAAATTCCACCTACTACACATTCCCCAAAGTCATACGATAAAAATGGTACCTCACTTGTGAGGTACCTCACAAGACTGAGACTTCAAAATTACCTATCATAAAATGACCTCGTTTTGCAAGGGGGGCACCTGGTTTTTTGGCCCTGGCTTGCTGCCATCTAGCGAAACCTATCAAGACTCTCCAAATTGTTTTGGTGCTCGGTGGGCTGAGATAACCTCAAGAGCATCAAAACGATGAAACAAACTAAGTTTTAATTTTATTTTGAATGCAATTATGTCAGCGCGCCATGCGCTATATCACCATTGCACCTCCTGAGGCCAACAAAACAAAAGGAAATCCCTCTTCTGTCTGCAGCAGATGGATTTAGTGCCCCTGTACTCATGACGTAATGGTTACAAAATACAAAACAACATTAGCTATTTAAAATGGCAGGGGGCGTGACCGGGCAAGGTGGCCACCATGAGGTAGCTTTTGTAGCTCCCATACTAGCCCATGAAAATCCTCCCTAATCCTGGTTTGTTGTTGCATGGAAGATTTCCTCATGGCTTTCTGATGCCATGGGGCACCAGCGGATGCATTTGTGGGTGGTGCTGTAGTGGCGGGTCCCTGTGCCATTTGAGGGAGTGATAAGCTTTGTGAGTCATATGCAAGGCCATGGACACTGCAGCATGTGGCCGTGCTACAGACGGATCCTTGGGCCGCGAGGTGCTGCTGAACTGTGAGGACTGACGGCCCAACCACCTTTGGCTGGTGCATTTTGGCTGCTAAGGGCCGGACTGTAGTGGGAGGAGGCCCCCAGGCACCTTTGCTATGCTGAAGCCAGAGAGAGGCACTGCAAACGAGTGCTGAGGAGGTACCCCAGAACAGGGTGCGGTGGCTCATGATCCCCGGAAGCAGAAGAGGGGGTGGCAGGACCACTGATAAACGCAGTTGAGAGCCTGTGGCAGTCTGGAAAGTGCCCATCCTGCGAGGCCCAAGTTTAGTTTTCCGTGGTTGATGATCAGCTCGTACTCTGCCCCCCAACCCTCGGTGCAGGACCCTTGAAGAAACTGGTGGTGCCTACAGCTTGGCCTTGCAGTACGGAGCCCTCTAAATACTGCCTGCTGCGTGCTATTGTGCCACTGCTTGCGGAGGGTGGCACCGTGAGCTAGAGGTTGCAACTGGAGGGCCCTGTATCATTGGCCCTGTGAGGAGTGCCCATCCTGCCCTGCATAGCCTTTTGGTCAACCCACTGGAGGGGGCAATGGACTCTTCGGCTGGCGGCCCCATGGTGGGAATTGCAGCACCAGTGAGGGATATCCCCGGATTCCCTACTGATGCAGACTGGGGGTGCCCCATATCTTCTCCGCAAGATGACTAGCAAACAGCCGGGGAGCATTTGGGGGACACTGAAGTGGTCCCTCGGAGTCAGATGTTGTGAGTCGGGGAGCCTATCACATTTCAGCATTCTGTCCGTCTTCTGTTCTTTTTGCTTTTCTCACCCTAAGTGGGAAGGGTATGCTCAGACATGGGTCCTGTGCTCACTGTGCCCCTGGATTCAAGCTAGCCTGGCTGATATGGGGTGCTACCCCGAAACCTGTCTCACGGTGCTTGTATCTGATGAAGGAAGGATCTGGCCTGTTAGTTCAGGCTGAACTGTTGCCATCTGAGCTCGATGCCCCTGTTCAGCTTGGCACTTCGGAGTGGACTGTTCCCCTGAGGCACAGGGTCAAGACTGATTTGCATATCTAACTGGGGTGGCATGGTGAGAAAAACAACCAATTAAACTCAGATCTCTGACTGGGGGTGAATGTTTGATTTGTTCAGCAAACCATCCGTCATCTGTTCTTTTTGCTTTTTTTTTGCATTTTGCTAGGAGGCTACTTGGAAGACAGAGGGCTACAACTGGTCCGTGTCTATCCACCCCATCCCCTCCTGAGAATAGTGGTCATGCCAAGGTTGTGGAAGACTATCCTTGCGCCCCCTTCTTTCTGCATTATTGTCGGATGTTGACTGCAGCTGGTGAGGCAGGGACCAGCTGAGGAATGTGCTCACTTCTATCCCTCACTGGGTGTTGAAGGTAAAATGAATGCCCAGTGGCAACAGGGAGACTGCTGACGAATCCCCTGGGGGTGCATTGCCTGTTGGAATGACCTATGGGTAGGGAAAGTTGAGGCCTGACCCACCCTATCCTGGTGAAGCTGGAGGACTGGTGCTGGGGGCACTTCTCGGCCTCGTTGCTTTGTGTGAGATCGGTGAGCGCAGCGTTGCCTGCAGAGACACTTACTAGTGGCCAGCTAAGCGTGATCGTGGATGAGTGGCAGGGGATGCAGGGTCTCACCTTGAGTCACTGGAGTGCAGTGAAAAAGGACAGGCCACAGCGAGGGGTGGAGCAGACCTAGATGGACCAATTCATGGCCTCTGGGACGAGTGTGAGGGGAGAACCTTTCCAGGAGTATCATGCAGAGGACCGAGGAAAGCCGCAGGGTCCCACCAGAGCTCAAATCCTTGATGCAACTGAGGCATCCAGTTCAGCGGTGCAAGCCAAGATAGATGCTATCTCTCTGGACAGTGGCCTGCTGTGCGTAGACCTGCGTAAAGTGGCAGAAAGGTTCACTGGACAAAGAACAGGATGTGACCCAACCCCAAGCGGGAAGTCTCCACCTTGAAGACTGCACTGACTGGCCTTTAGGCAAAGATGGTCACGCTGGAACATAGATCCAAGGAGGTGGAGGATCACTCCAGAAGTTGTAATCTCTTGTTTGTTGGCTTTCCAAAGAGTGTGGAGGGTAAGACCCTGGAACTCTTTCTGCGCTGGATTACAGGAACCATCCCATCTGCCAAATTGTCCTTCCTGTTTGTGATCAAACTAGCTCACCGTGCCCTGGTGCCGAGCCCACCCGTGAGGCCACCCCCGCACATGATAATTGTGAAAATACTCAATTTTAGGGACATGGATGCCATTCTGTGGGTGGTCCAAGAGGCTGGAGATCCGACCTTCGAGAACCACGTCGAGAACCTGCTTTTTATCCGGACTATACATGGCAGGTGGCAGGTGCAGCTGATGCGGATGTGCTTTAGGGGGGGTCAAACAAAAAGTGAAGGGATGGGCCTGCGCTACATGCTTCTCTACCCAGCAAAGATAGAGGTGCTCCATGCTGACCGTATGCATTTCTTTGACACTCCCAAAGCAGTTTGAGACTGGTCGGAAGTACAGGATGAGGGTCGAATTCCACGTCCGAGGCTCCAGGAACTGAGCCCAGCACACACACCACTCGAGGTCAGAGAGGAAATGCAGACGACGTGGTGGGGTGGCCTCCCGGTCCTCCACCTGGGTGGTGGCCCATTGCAATGGTATGCTAGATCAGCGGTCAGAGAGAGGAGGCAAGGGAGCTTGTGGAGGCGATGACTGCCACCAATTTGGACAAAAGCGTGGCAGACATGGTAAAGTAGATTCCGGCCACGGTGTGTCCTGATGCTGCAGTGCCATGCACTAAATGCTGAGGGGACATTACCTGGAGGTATGACTGGAATGGTCTTTCTCATGAGCCGTAGAGCCTGCAGGTCTGAGCTGGGTTCTCACACACACAGCCTGTTTTTCTGAACTATACATTTCATGGAAACCGTGCTGGCATTCTAGTGTGAGCAGTAGATGCTTAATAAACAGGCAGGCCACTCCCCAACAGTGGACTTCTTACCTGTTGGTAATTACTGAGTATGTTTTTAAGTGATTAGTTGTGGTAGTGTTATGTGTTTGTAGTGGATTTGGTATTTGGGTAGGTGAGTGCGGAGTGAGTGGGCAAGTGTGCGTCCGAAAGTGAGGTGCTTGGGAGTGGCTGTGGCCAGCACCAGGTGTACATTCCCCAGATACATATTGAGACTGTGTGTTTCTGGTGTGTTTGAGTGAGATAGTTGAGTTACTTATTTGCTGGCTTCTTTGATGTGAAGTGGGTGAGTGAGGCTTTGTTAACGGGGTGGGTCTTATGGAGATTGAGGTGTATTGTTACAGTTGGGATTGGACAGCAGTGGCAGTGAAGTCGAATGGTTGTGGTAAATGTAGGGGATAGTGGTGTGAGGGAGAATGGGGGTTGGGGAGCATACTGCAGTAGGATGATGACAAACTTTAATTTGGTGATCAGGAATGTCCATGAGCTCAGTTTGGATGTGAAACGTTATAGGATACAGACTTATCTGCACAGGCAGGATATACATTTTGCACTGCTACAAGAAACACATTTGATGGGGAGTAAAGTACACAAAGTGCATCGGAAATGAGGGGGCAGCTGTACTCTGCCACATATTCCAACTATGCCAGTGGGGTACGCGGGTGGTCCCACAGGATCCCTTTCACATTTGTGGCTTCAATTCAGACATCGAGGGGAGGTAGCGCCGTTTAGGCCATTAACAGCTGTGCAGCAAGTAGTGCCAGCTGCATAGTTTAGGCCTTTTACAGCTGCACAGCAAGTAGTGCCAGCTGCACCGTTTAGGCCTTTTACAGCTGTGCAGCAAGTAGTGCCAGTTGCACCGTTTAGGCCATTACAGCTGTGCAGCAAGTAGTGCCAACTGCCCGGTTTAGGCCACTTTATCCGTGGGGACAGTTCTGATTGAGTTAGGACTCTCGCTGCATTGGCAGCAGCCTTGACATTATGGATTCAGGGCATTTGAGTCCCCCTCTGAGATGGCCAGTTGGCCAGGGAGACTGCAAGATTTGTAGGGCGCCAGGCCCTTTTACGTATATGTGGTGCTAGGAAATGTTTTTCATGTAGTATGATTTACGCACCCTGTTCTGAGTACCTCTAAAGGTGGTCTTATGATGACGAGGTTGTTGTGCATATTTGGATTTTGCTAGTCAGATTTTGTTCCACCCTATGCTCTTTGCCCCTAATGTTAGTGATTCTCAGGAGATTAGGGTCCAATAGTAGTCTGTTGAGATTATGGGTGTTCAATGTGGTTGGTGCTGAATGTGGTTCTGTTACAGGCTTATGCTAAGTACAGTGATCCCCAGTGGTCACTGGGTGTTCGTTTATAATCTGTTTTACATTGACTAAATTTGCTTTGTGATGGTTCTGAGAGTGGTCCAGTTGGTCCTATCATATGTAAACAATTCCCTTGTAAATATTATCTAGTGCTAGGTGGCATCATGTATACCTAAATGAAGGGCCCAACAAATCTCCACCTCGCTTCCCGGACGGCACATTAGTTCAAATCTCACCCGACGTCTGGAATATCCACCCCCTTTTTGTTCTTATACTTCTCTTCACCACCGCTTTCCTAGTAACACCCTTCTCATATCCCTCCCACCCTCCTCCTCCTCATTTTCCCAACATGGCCACCAGTCGAGTTAAGGCTGGAATTAATTGCTACAAAATCATTTATCCTCCCAACCAGATTAAAGCTTCAGTAAAATGATTGAAGCATAATACTATTGAACGTTTCCCTGATTCCCTTTTTGTTGATCAATTTTACAATGGTCGTTTTGGGAGGCTCAAAAACGATTTAATTTCCTTCACTCACGACACCCCCTCTTGGTCCACCAGCTTATATAATTCCCTTAACGTCACCTCCTCCTCCTCTATCCCTCTTGGGAAACAACAAAACATTTCCCCCTCTGCGTGTTTCAATGGCTCCCTCACTATCTCACTCTATAACAACGGTACTGTCATGATCCAAGGCAAAGACACCTGTCTCTCTCTCTTTGACCACCTCTTCCCCTCCCTACTCCCCTCCTCTGCGACCGGGTTATCCCCTGACTCTCCATCTAGCTCCACCCATTACTCCCTTTCACCTCCCCTGACCCCCGTACACTCCAATAGGCTGCACCCTCGAGAAGCACAGGTCGACCCTCTTCCCTCCCCCTCCCCTGTGTCCTCCTCTCCCTTTCCTCCCACCTCAGAGTATGCCCCCCCTTCATCACTTCAGCCTTACCACTAGCTAATACGCTCCTCCTCCAATCTGCACCATCCCGGTACTCCAATCTCATCTCCTCCCTCCTATTCCTACCTGCCACCCCCCTTTTTAGTCCACCTCTCCTCCAACCTTCTCCCCCAGTTAACTTTCCTTATGTCCCCCTCATTCCTACCTCTCACCCTCTTCTCTACCCCCTCTTCCCCTCGCGTTTTACCCCGATTTCTCCACAAACCCATTGCATCTCTCTCCTTCCCCCCACTCCTCCATCAATGATGTGCAACCCCCTTTCCCCTCTTGGTAACCCTTTCCATTTCCCTCCCTCTGGCCCAGCAGAACCATTCCCTTTCTTCAAATTCCCCTTCTCCCAACCCCCCTCACTCTGTCAGATGCTGATTCCCTCGCAGCCACCTCTCCTAGCTGACAGGACCTGTCCAACCACCTCCCCTCTTTTCCTCCCAAACCTCCTACATTCTTATGACTCCACACAGTCCTCCCCTCTCCTTATACCCCACTGCCTTGATCCGCACCCATCTCCCCCTAAAAATGTCCTTAATTCCTTTCCTTCGTGCAACGCCAACAAAGACAACTCTCCCTTGACCTCTGATACACAAACTCCCGCTCTCAACCTCTACCTTTCCCCACCTATGAACCCTATACCCCAACTCTCCTCCTGTCCCCCCACGTCTCGCTGCCTTCCACCACCAATTTCACCCCCACCTGTTGCCGTGCTCTGCCCTACTTTCTCTTGAAAATAAGCTAAGCTCTCTTATCACCTCCATCTCCCAGCTTGTAGCTACCATTTCACCTTTAAGCTCCAAGATTTCCACTTTTCCATTCACCTCAACTCCTTTGGAAAACTCTCACCTTCCCACAAGATGCACCTCGCCCCCTCACCCCATCATAGCCAAGCATAATCTGTTGTCTGCAAACATTGTTAACTCACACAAGCCCTTGAACGCCACCCTTCTTAAACTTGCATCTCCTAGTAACCCTACTATCTTTACTATTCGGACCATCTCCTCTGTCAGAACCAGGCATCCACCCAAACCCTCCCGAGCAACCCCGTATAAGTACAATATCCCTATACCCCTTCATAGCCCAAGTGCTCCGGCACCAAAACAGTCTTGACAGAGCTGCGCTGTCTGCTCCACAACTGCAGATCTGCAATAAAACACAAACTTGAAATCTCCGATACCATCACCCTTCACAATATTGACATGCTCTTCCTCACAGAGACCAGGTTCAATGATACCTCTCACTCTATGTTTGATCTCCTATTACCCACAGGCTATTCTATATTCAGGAATGACAGAATTGACAAAGTTGGGGAAGATGTTGCAGTCATCTTTAGAAACTCCCTTCAACTTAAGGCTTTTCCTATCAGCTCCTTCTGCACTTTTGAATGCCTATCTCTTGAGCTTCAATTACACCACCGCTCACCCCTCAGATTCCATGCCATCTACCGCCTGCCTTGTAGCGGCCCTTCATTAATGGAGGAACTCACTGACTTTATCAGCGGCCAATACTCGCAAGGTGACAATAAGACCTTCGTGGGTAACTTCAATCTCCACTGGGGCTCACCGCAAGACTCTTCTGCAAATTTGCTGGCCACCTTCCTCTCTGCAAACGATCTTATCCAACACTGCAGAGAATCAACACACTCTAAGGGCTCAATCCTGGACCTTGTTATTTCTAAAGCAGGCATGCTTTCTATCGCTACCCCTATTCATGTAGACTGGTCTGACCACCTCCTCATCCCATTCTCTCTTCCCCTCTCACACTCTATAACTCTTGGCCAACCTAAGAGGGCTACCTCCTGGTTCTGTGACACTAAAAATATTGACATCGGTTCCTTCTGTGAATCAGCTTTGCTATCACTTCCAAGGCTAGACCCGAACCTAGATGTTGACGAACTCACCTCCCAATGCCTCACAGTCCTTGCAGTCGAAACCAATAATGTCGCTCCTCTCCAAAGCAAAAAGAAAAGACCCACTCCCTCAGCACCTTGGTTCAACAGATCCCTCTATGAAGAAAGGAAGCACCTAAGATTCCTGGAGAAACAATGGAGGCAAGCGCCCTCCATCGATAATTTGGCCACGCTTCGTTCAGCAAGATCCAAGTACCACGAGCACATCTTCCTTGGGAAAGCGTCTCACTTCAGAACTCTCCTTGACTCAGCCAAAAATAGACCCAAAAAACTATTCGATCTCATCAAGAATACTAGCTGCTCTCCCCCAACCATCAAGTTGGAGGATTCTACAAAGAAAGCAGCGGATTTCGCTATATTCTTTGACGAAAAAGGGAAATCACTTGTAGATCAGGTTGTTCATCCTACCCCTGCGGAGGAGCGCAAATCCTTAGCCATTTGGCAGAACTTTGACCCCATCTCTGAAGATGCCCTCCTGAATTGCATCCTCGAAACAAAGCCCTCCAACCATTCTCTTGACCCCATCCCTAGTGCCATTGCCACTGGCTTCTATACCCATTCTCTTTCCTATTGGACCACTCTGGTCAACCTCTCCCTCTGTCAAGGCTCCCTTCCTGTCTCCTTCAAAACTGGGCAGGTCACCCCTCTGCTTAAAAAACCCACTGCTGATGCGAATGACCTCAACAACTTCTGCCCCATCACTAATCTACCCTTTCTTGCGAAGATCACGGAAAGATGTATAGCGAAACAACTCTCTCATCATATCAAGGACAATGATCTTCTTGACAATTTTCAGTCCGGCTTCATCCAAAACAGCAGTAGTGAAACAGCCCTGCTGCAAGGGATTGATGATGCGCTGCAGATACTCAATTTGGGGGGGTCTTGTCTTCTAATTCTCCTTGACCTTTCTGCAGCCTTTGACACTGTCAATCACAACACTCTCCTCAACACTCTTCAACAGATAATGGGCATGGAGGGCACTGTGCTTAAATGGTTTGCTTCCTTCCTCTCTGATAGATCCCAAATGATCAAAATAGCGAAGTCTTTTATCTCCTTTGGCGGTAGGTCAAGGTGTTCCTCAAGACTCTATACTTGCACCGACACTGTTCAATCTCTATTTAGAACCACTGGGAAATCTCCTAAGTAAATCCGGGATCCACTATCATCTCTATGCAGACGACACTCAAATCTACCTCAAGGTTGCCTCCACTCATGATCTCTCCATCCTAAGCTCTACTCTCGACTCCATTCAAAACTGTTTATCAACTGATTCTGAATCCCTCCAAAACTGAATTCCTCCTCCTCTCCTCCTCACTTTCTCCTCCCCCGGTTCAATCATGGATGAACCAGATCAATCTACTGAACAATAAACCCATCATTGTCGACAGCGCAAAATCCCTTGATGTCATACTCGACACAAAACTCAATCTACTCTCCCACATTAATTCAATTGCAAAGTCTGCTTGATACCAACAGCGCCTTCTTTGGGGGATTCGTCGCTTCTTCCCGGAGCATGACCTTAAAACCCTGGTCCAATTGCTGGTTCTTTTCAGACTGGACCACTGCAATTCTCCTCTTACTGGCCTCCCCAAATTTATTTATTATTTATTTATTTATATGACTTATAGAGCGCACTGTCACCTTACAGGCTTCCTGGCGCTGGAGGCTCAAAAGGGGCGGGACGGAGTTAGGCAGAACAGAATGGAGTACACAAGTTAAAGTTGTTTGGGAAATAGCCAGGTTTTCACCTTTTTCCTAAAGGGGAGAAGCTCCTTGGTTTGCCTTATCTCCCACGGGAGTAGATTCCAAAGCTTGGCCACGGCCACCTCGAAAGATCTACCCCCTGATCTAACCTTTCTGAATCTGGGCACCCTCACCAGCCTCGCCGCTGAAGAGCGAAGCAGTCTGGTTGGTGTATACCAAGCAAATTTCGCTTGTAAGGGAAGAGGGCCCAATCCATGGAGGGCCTTGAAGACGAGGCATAGAGCTTTAAATTGGATCCTCTGTCTCAAAGGGAGCCAGTGCAGTTTAGCCAAAGTAGCTGGCCCATGTGCCTAGGAAGCCCCAGAATCAATCTGGCTGCCGCTGATTGCATTCTTTGGAGTCTATCCAGCAAAAAGCCAGGGGACTCCAACAGTAGGGCATTACAATAGTCCAACCTGCTAAGGATCGTGCTGTAGTGTAGTTCCTATTTTCCCAATAGGCCCTGCGCATTGGAATAACATAAACAATAGTATGGACGTAGAAGTGCGGTCTTCCAGGTCTCTACTGACTATGCTAAACTTAATTGGGTTTGTTACCAACTAGCTCAGAGGTCACTGGAAACTTTCTTGACTGAATAGGAAGTGATCAGCTTCCCTGGTACAGACAAGAAGGGATTCAGTTTTCCAACAACTGCATAAACATGACAACTTTGCTCCTTAGAATAAGAGTAATCTCTAGAGTCGTGTGAAACAATAGACAGTTATTTTACTCAGTCAGTTGTGCAGATTACTTTCACCAAGATGCAGAGAACAGAGAGACGGCATTTTCATTAAAAGGTATTATTTATTGAACAGTCTTTCTTCTCATGCAAGAGAAATTAATTGCCACAATTGCAAGACTAGTTATTATAAAAAGTGCGTACAGTAAAATGAGGAGTGCGAAATAATACTGTAAAAGCATTGATATGGTTTCTTAGCCATACAATGGTTAAAATGAATAAAATATATACATTCATATATACATTTAGCTAACGTACTCAACTGGTGCTTCTAACTACGCCTACCCCAGTGTACCTGACCTAAGCCTAATACTTGGGAGGGAGTAAGGAAGTAGCAGTTTTAGTTAAGTTGGTTTTGCCAAGGTATGCTTCAAGAATTCTCTCTAAGGGTTTAGTCAACACCATACCTCTGGAATAGAATGTTGGAGGTCTTGTATCTCCTTCCAGGACTCGATATCCCAGTCACTCGCAAGAGTGGGCTGGAAACGCCGGAGCTGGATTTTCTCGTCAGGAGAAAAGACAGCGTCTCTCTCAGCGCGTCGAGGAGGAGGAGGGGCAGCATCCGTGGGCAGCTTGTATCTGCTGGGCTTTGCAGGGGACAGCTGTTCTGCTCCTGTGTTCACCACACCATCGCTATCGTCGATGTCGTTGAGGCAGCGTTTGCTTAAGGCAACGTTGGTAATAATTATACCTGAAAGGTGCCTTGTTTGACGTAAGTTTTTGGACATAAGACGTCAATAAAGATGTCACTAGGAAGTGATCGTCTCTCAGTGCTCATTAGAGTTCTATTACTAATCAAAACATAGCAAGCGGGGCTTTCCCAGGTTGCTGAGTTTTATCTTGTTGAAGAACTCGGAGTGTAATCTAGGAATCTTAGATAGTGGCTTCTGCTGTGTCATTTGCTCTAATGAGCTGCAGAAGAAGAGATTCTGAAATGTGGCTCTGATCGTGTTAGGCCAGAGACGAGTTTCTGAAATATCGCTCTTGAACGTTTATGCCATTATAGGGGTACAAATGGATTATAGCCGTATAGGGGCATAAGGTCACAGTATTGATCGGGGTCCTAGATTAGAACGCGACACCCACTCCACGAATTTATGTCCATCAAATTACTAAAAACTATAGCAATAAGATGAATGTGTAACATTACCCACCCCAAAATACATATTCGCATTTGAAATGACGTATTTGAAATACATGGTAATATTGGTACTGTACGTCTTTAAGCATAGAAATCATTCAAAATTATAGCATATGTAATCAATAAACGATTTTGCGAAAAAATTTACACATGAAATATCTCTTAATACAGAAAAGAAGAGCGAGATAATTTCATCACATATAAATGCATTGCTGTAAAATGTGCTAGAGGCTGATGTAAAGTTATTATGTCTCTAGAAGTACCTAAAATAGAAGTTCTGTTCTTTATGAATAGGTCTACTTTAAGCAAAGAATTTCGTGCCAGAAAAAAAGGTCAAATATTTTGAAAAAATGTTCAATTCAAAAACATTTTTTTTGGGTGAACGGGGGAATAGAGTTCCAACGTTTTTCTCAGTAGTTTTTGTTGATCAAAACTGAAGGCCGAATTCAGAGTTCATGGGAACGCTGTGTGTCGGAATGCTTTTCAAAAGTTATTGTTTCTGTTCAGGGGAGAACATCATATCAGACAGGCTCTCAAAGAATTGGTCTACAAAATCAGGTGACAGTTCGACCAAGTTCGATAGTGCTGTAACTTGGCAGGTGTGAGAATGATTGCTATCATCAAAGTCTGGATCAGCAATGCTCACAGAAGGTCTTACCTGGGTGATGTTGCTTTTGTTTCTCGCTCCACTGTCACCACCTAGTCGTAGCACAGGAGTCTCAACGAATGCCGTCATCAGGATTGGTAGCCGCTGGGGACAACACAATGCGTGAGCCGTTACAGGACTTAGCAAAGTATCGATATCCATTGGTACTGCTGATGGAAGTGCAAGACAGGTGTCTAACACGCATTCCTCTCCGCATAGCATACATCAAAGCACAGGTAAGATGCAGGTCTGCCATATAGGTCTGAATGAAAGGAACCAGGTCATGTTTAGATCTCTCAGCCTGGCCAATCCAAGGACTCTAGTTATCCTGTCCCGGTAGCGTATTGCTAGGATTGTTTCTTCCATTCCTGCCGGAGTCATGTCTGTGTCTTGGCTTGCCATATCGGAGCAGGAGGGTCAAAAATAAAATGCCTGCTACAAGTCCAAAAGTAGGGGTATGCCGCCAAAGACTGAATGGACAAAATTGGGAATAATTCCCAGAATTGCTCTGAATGGTGATAATAGACCCGTAAAAATGGTCTTAAATACGCCTGGGATGCCTATTGCACTAGACATGTTAAGAATTTGGCTAAGCATTTCTGTGAAATGCACGGGGCAATTTGTTGATAAAAGGTCATGTATCTCCGAAGCTGTCCTTGCAACTTGGAGTTCATACGTCTCTTTTGATGACGTGATGGGCACTGTTGTCTGTAAAAGCACAGACTTCATTCTGCTTAAAGTATCAATTCGTATAGAAGAGACGTTCAAACGAGGCCATAAGGGAGTCTCCGTGTCTCCAGGGCCGTTTGGAAACAATACTTGCATACAGCATTTGACCATGGAAGTTACTTGTACAAAATATGCTTTCCCTGGCAAAAGGCCACAACAGCTGTGATCCGTTATTAGAATGTAACTCCCATTCGAGAGTTGCCTAAAGAAAGGCTCTATCTGCGTTGCAGGTGTGACATGTTGGTGGCATGAAAGTTTATTTGAATTTCCTTCACAAGCCCCGTCTAAATTAATACCCTGGCACAAAAGTATACCGCTTAGTGAATGTTTGTAATTTTCACCACTAAGAAATACATTTTTGTTGCTGTCACTGTAGCATGTGTGTGTGTATGGTAATTTCCATGCTGACTTAATGTACCCTTTACCCAATCATTCATACTGGCCAGTAGGTATGTATTCAAGGCAATTTTTAAATCGGAAAGTTGTTATCGGAATTGTGATAATCCCGTGTATTATCCATTCAATGACAGGACTTTCTGACATTGTCAATGGTAATCTCTCAAGTTTTTCGATGCTCAGGATTGTATAGTCTGCTCCTTTCTGTGCCAAGCTGATTTGTTTATCAGTGAGGTTAAAGATGGAAAACAATGACGTTGTGTTGATTAAACACCAAGGCACATAGCCTGAACGAAGATTTTGCAGCGTCTAGCCTAACTGTACAATAGAACGCAATTGCGACTGGCCATGCTGTAACATTAGCAAGTCTTTGTCTATTATATCTATGGCAGATGATACAATACTGTCCAGTGAATATATTCTGGAGGACAGAGTCATTAACCCATTGTCCACTACAGAAAGTGATTTTTCCAAATTAATACGATCAATTTCTCGTATTTTTTCTGCTGTTTCAATTTGTGTGATTTTCCAAGCCTCGTTGTAAGCCGCATATATACTGGTCGCTATGAAACGTTTTTGACGCTGTTTGCGTGGTCCCAGAATGAAATCGCGCAAATCAGCACCATCTTTAAGTAAAGATAAGTGTAGCTTAATTTCTGCCAGTGTGGATGTTTCTAGCCATTCAAGGCACAGCTTCCCTACACTGTATGTTGTTACTATCCCTGGATGTTGTCTCTGGGAGTATCTAGGGTCTGGTCTGGTCATTGTTAACCCCTGTGTTTTATTCAGGAATCTATCTTGACAGTTATTCGTGTCAATAGGCCAGATTAACCACTTTTTCCAATCAGGATGTGTTCTGTTTAGATGTAAAATTTGTGATACGTCTATTTCAATATCTGTGGTTGCATTATCAGGTATTGGCTTTGGAATAGACGGTTTGTTAAGTTCTTTAATCTTAGCTAGGCCAAGACAGGTTGTTTGATGAATTGTGTCATTTAAGAACATTATTTGTTCTGGGATCATGCAGGCTCGAAATAATGCTTCTAGGCCTTGTACCTGCCAATCTTTTGTACCCCAGATGGTTTTTGTTTCAATGTTATTTCTCCAAAAATCAAAACCAAATGTCATTATTTTTTCATAAAATACTTCTGAATATATCAATTTAGAATTTGTCAGCATTGTTTTCAACCCTGTTTTATCCAACAGTTTATAATAAAACGTTTCTGCATCACTGGTGTTAAACCCTGAGAAGTACTTGAATTTCTCATAGAATGTTTTAGAACTGCTTTTAGGTGGAGTAGCACAATGTTCCCATTGGTTATATTTAAAAACATTTCTAGGTTGTGCAGATTTATGTAAATAATGATCTCCATAATGTGAGAAGCAATACATCTGTTCATAACTAGATGAACCTTGTAAATAATCATGATCTGTAAATCTTGCTGACACTAAATCTGACATTATATTATTAATACTTTCAAAATCCCAATCATCAGAAAAAGTACTTGGTTTTACAAAGTCACTTAAGGAAACCTTGAACTGGTGAGGATACTTCTGGATTTCGACCGGACCATATACTTCATAGTCAGTTTTGTCCCATACTACCCTGCCGGGTATAGGAATGGCTGTGACATTTACTGTTGATAGTTCTCTTTTCTTCACGTGGGATGATTTGTGTGGTTTCAGGACTAAGTTGATGTTCTGACTTGCTGTGTCCATTGAACTGTGATAAACTTTCCCAAAATTAAAACTAAAATTAGGCACAGTAGGAGTATAAATACCCCTGAAATAATCCAATGCTCAATCAATGGTGCATCCAGATATGCTTCTTTGATTTGTTGAAAGAGTTCTGTTGCTTTTTCTTTAAAAGTCTTTTTAGGTTTCGACCTTAGCCGTAGCACCGCAGGTGCTACGCCCAGGGCGAAAGCTTTTGTTTACACTAGGGGGAATTGAACACTCCCCTTCTTCCATTGGCTAGCTCCATAAATGGAGGCTAGCCATTGGAAGACATCAGCGTCAATCCCTTTCTCCCGGTCAGAACGCGAATCGTGGGCGTTTCTGACTATTTTTTTAAATCCCGCCCCTTGATGTCGTGTGTCCCGGGCCGCGCTGTGATTGGCTGCCGGCCCGGGACACCCCAGTGACGTCATTTCCCGGGCCGCGCTGTGATTGGCTGCCGCCCGGGACACCCCCGTGACGTCAGCCAATCACAGCACGGCCCGGGACCTGACTTGTTATTTTTCTGTCCACTTCCTTGCTTCAGTGTTATTTTTCTGTCTACTTCCTTGCTTCGGTGTATGTGTAGACAAGGCCAACAAAAATAAATACGCAATCTCTATAACCGTGGTTCAGCATTTTCAGTTCCTTCTTTGAGACAGTCCAGAAAAGACACAGTAGCAACGCTGACGCTTGTTTGTCTCGAGGACTGAATGGTGCAAATATGATACCGCACAGGAGTGGGAACGGGGAACAAAACGAAGTAAAAGGTAGCAGAGGAGGGAGGGGAAGATGGAAAGCAAAACTCCGCTTTCCTCCTGAGAGATGAGTTTCGTTTCCTTACGCGGGCATCTTCCAAACATAGTGACGTCACGCGCAGAGTCAGCCTCGCCTATATAGCGGAGGAGCGCGCGGCACCAGTGATATATACCGGGGACTTGGACGCACCGAGAGAGACGCGGTCAAACGGAGGCAGAGAAAGAGCGATAATAGTATCCAATTTATACAAAGATTCCACGGAGCGCCTGGAACAGTAAGTCATCGTTCATTTATTCACGAGCTATACTTGTGAAATGTAAAACAAATGCTTTCTAAGCAAGCACCCTCCCTAAGTTGGATTCGGGGAGAGACGACTTTGGTACAACATGTACCCCACCGCATTACTAATATGTCGAGGTCGCCAATAGGACAGACCGTGTATTTGCGCAACAGACAAACGATTACACCTTTTTGTATTACAACGGGGATTTCAGGGCAGGTGGATGAGGTCTTGCGGTTAGGCAGCTGACTGTTTAACAAAGGAGAGTTGAGGTTAAATCCCAGCGTCCCTACCAAGGTGTTTGACCCTGAGCAACTTCCAGTAACTCCATCTGCTTCTGTTTTCTGATCTGCTAAAACCGACAATGCCCCAAATCAGGTTAATCAAAGTACAATGGAAGTATAGAGAAACTGAACATGGAGGGGCAGATTTACAAGCCCCTTGCGCCACTTTTGCGTCATTTTTACATGGGAAAAATGACGCAAAAGTGGCGCAATGGGCTTGTAAATCTGCCCCGGAATTCTATATAGATAGCAATGTGCACTCAACCATCATATGTTTGTTACTTTCTATTCTTTGTCTGATACATGTGTTGCATGCAGAAAGCAATCTTTATTTTACTGCATCGGACACTTTTTGATTGTTTATGCCAAGACTCAAGTGCAAGCCTAAATCAAACATGACATTCAAATTGTATTTTTTTTTATCACATAGGAGGACTGTGTAGGGTTTATTATGTATTGGTTGTGTCATTACTAAGGTGGTAATGTACGTGGTGTTGGTGGTGTGGCCTAAGTGGTGGTTCCAACCAGGTGCCTGCATATTCAAAAGTGTACGTCTCGTACACACACCTCAAAATTGCTCTTTATTCATCACACTGGGATGACCTAATACCACACCACCACTGCCACTACCAGAATACCACCTCCAATTCCACTACCATCACAATTCAACTATCACCATGAATACCACACCACCACCAGTCCCAGACTCCCAGTACAGCCCATCAGTACCACTACCAGTACTACCACTACTAACACAACTTACACTAACACCACCAATAACATTACACTGCCACCAATATCACAACCAGTAACACCACATCACCACTAATTTCAGCACTGACAACCCAAATACCAATATCTACACTCCCAATACCACGCAACCAGCACCACTAGCAAGCACTGGAAAAGACAGCAGGTCTATCTTCAATATCCTTCTGCCTGAACATATTTTCTGTATGCCAGTGTTTGCAGCGTTATCACAGTAAACCCAGGCCCATTGTCTTTGCAGGGGATTGCTTGTTAGGAAAGTTTGCACGGCTGCCATTTATTCTGTACCTGTCTTCGTGCTGCACTTCAGTTCTGTGATGCTGAAGCATCATGAAACCTGTTCACAATACAAAAGCCGGACGGATTTTCATTGCCAGCGCTTGTTACTTTGAACAAAATGGAAAAATTAGGAAAGAAAACATAACAAGCACTGGTGTTGCCAATAGGTTTCGCGTTTGTAAAGTTGGAGCTATTGGTTTTGTAGATTACATTTTATATTTATATATTGTTATTGACAATGCCAATAACGATATATAAATATAATATGTCATTTACAAAACCAATAGCTCCAACTTTCCAAATGCGAAACCTATTGGCAACGGCAGTGCTTGTTTGTTTCTGGCATTACTTCAGGGTTGCTTTGATCTTCAGAAAAGGTATCGAAATTGATGAAGTAGCCAGAGGCAGTTTTGTCAATTGTTGGGATTGATTTCTCAATTTGTCTTTCGGTAGCACATTCTGATGCCACATTATTGTAGACTAGTGTTTCATGACGAACTGTTTCAATCTGTGTTTCAAGAGGCACAAGTTCCATGGCATTATTGCATAGTCCCTCTGTGTGCACTGCAGGTTTATCAAATGTGATTAGTCTTTTAGTTTAAACCTCTTGGATTGGAAAGTCTTTATTCTTATCTTCTGCCACTGATACCTGACTATCTAAGTCCTGAATGTGCATTCTAGTTCCGAACAATAGTTTGTATGGGCTGAAACCTTTTAGAGAATTTCTTGACAAATTGTTAAGACTTAACTGGACACTTATTAAATGTTTGACCCACTCATCACCCGAACCTAATACCTTCGCTGTTATAGATTGCTTTATGTCCCGGTTTTTTCTTTCTACCACACTGTTCCCTTCGGGGTGTGACAGACAAGAATACCGCAACCCAACGCCCATGCTGGCCATGGCCTCCTTATAAGCTCGAGAGCTAAAAGCAGGACTCTGGTCAGAATGGAACATGGCAATTGCGTATGTGCCGATAAAGACTCGCAGATCTTTTATAACCGTTCTGGCGTCAGCCGAGCGCTGGGGCCACATTTTCTTAAGTGAATATAGTCTTAAATGATATACAATGGGACGCATTTCTCTTTTTTGATTATGCGTATAGATCGCCTTATGCTTTCTATAAGGGTTCCTGACACTACGCTGGCCGGTTCTCCACTGCGATCTCTGTTGCAGTCTTCACAATTTTTAGCAAAATCATGAATACCTACGCTCATTTCCGGCCACCAGTACTCTGATTGCAATTCTCTCAGAGAGTCCCTGATTGTTTGGTGTCTCGGACCCAACCCCATATGTGCTTCCTGTAATAGGAATCTTCTCCTGTTCATGTTTGGAATTACCCTATCCCCCACTCCAGGGATTCGAGCAAAAGGAACGGAGTTTGCATCAATTACGTATGCATAATTGAGTGGATAGTTCACGGGTAGTGCTGCACAGTCGCCTTTTACGGACGTTTTTACTGCCAGCATGGTTTCCCCGTCTATGTATTTTTCTGAACGCTGTTTTGTGGCTACGGAAGCCGGTTTAGTTGCTTCCGCTGTGGCTGTATTAGCCAATGAATTCCCTGCAACGTGAACGCCATCACGTTGATGACTCAGAGTGTGTATCACGTGAGTCTTTTGTAGTTCTTTCTGTAAAAGAGCTACCTGTTTCCAAAGCATTTTATGCTTGATTGTGGCACCTGTGTCATCTTTGTAATCATTTTGAACCCAGCTCTGTAACTTATTATTGTAAGAGTTGACGCAAAAATGCGAATCGCACACGATTAGTGTCGGGAATTCTCGTTCTGCATTTTCAAGCGCCATCTTTAAAGATCTGATTTCAGCTCTCTGAGCCGAACAGTTTCTTACTGATTCAGTTTTTGTTATTTTCGGTCTGAATTTACCGCACAGCCAGCGACCTTTAATAATCGCGCAGGCTGCGTCGTAGGATTTATTCTCTACTTTGAAATGCTGTACAAATCTATCTGTATAGATTATACAGGCGTACTGTGGGAGAGGCAGAAGTTCGATTGGCAGAGGATATTCTTCTTCATAAGTTAAATCATTCAGTTTTTCGAATTGCGGAGCAAAATAGTATTTCACATCTTCCGCTCCAAGAGAATTTACACACTGTATCCATTTCGGATCCAGTGACACTGTAGGCAGGTTTACTGGGCTGAATAGCGCCTCGAAGGCGGATTCCGCTGTGAGGACGTTGATCCTTTTGCCATGTGCTAATTCTCGTTCATTTGCTATTGCAGTTTGCACTGCTTTGACAGTATTTTCTGTGAGACTGAATGTTTTTTCTGCTTGTGTGTACAAGTGAGATTTAACAGAAATCGGTACTTTTTCTCCCTCATTAGAGGTCAGGTACGTGAATCCGCATCTTCCTGGGATGACTCGGTTTACAAGATTGCGTGTGTTATCACGTGTTTCTAATTTTGGTTTTGCTAACATGTCTGTTTGCAATGATCTCAAAATTTCTGTGTGTTTTTGAGTCCAGTTGACTGGTTTAAAATCAGGTTTAATTAGTTCGTAGAGAGGTTTAACCCTCTCTGCATAATTTAGAATGTAAGTTCTACCGAAATTCAGGAAGCCTAGAATCGATTGTAAGTTCTTCAGCGTTTTCGGTGCTTGGAGTACAGCGCACTTCTCTAAGAAGTTGTCCGCTAGGCTTTTTCCTTCACTTGATAATTCGTATCCTAAAAATAATACTGTCAGATGGGCAATTCGAGACTTTTTAAAGTTGAATTTGTAACCCTCTGCTGCGAACCCAAGTATAATGGTGTTCACTCTTTTCAAGTGAGTATCCAAGTCGCTGTCTGTTAGATAGATGTCATTGACATAAGATAATGCCTCGTCATCATACATTTGTAGTAACTCTGTTACTCTGGCTGAGAATAGTCCTGGGCTGTTCTTGAATACCTGTGGGAGCCTACAGAAATTTTTCTGTGACCCCATTACTGAGAAAGCGGTCAAGTATCTGCTTTCTGGTGCAATGTTTTGACAAAAGAAACCATTAGATATGTCTAATGTCGTTTTGTATTTTTTCCTAACTATGTTATTCATTAGTGCAGCACTATGCGAATTTTGTACTGCAAATGTTTTGCAACATGCGTTAAGGTGTCTGTAGTCCAAAACTAGACGATATGAATTGTCTGGTTTGGAGACAGGAAACAAAGGATTGTTCATTTGAGAGGTGCATGTTTCAATCACCCCCTGATATTCAAGTTGATCTAAAATCTCCCTGACTTGTTTTTTAGCTTCTTGCTTAATGGGATACTGCCTTTGTGCAGTCAGTTGACTTTTCAACTGGATTTTGTGAGGAGGAGAGTCCTCATCCCATCCTACATGATTTTTATATAATGCAGGTGCCTGGGCCACTGCCCATTTTCTTGCATAAGTATATTTTTTGTGAATCGGAATGTGATTCGAGAAGGCAGGCATAATCATTTCTTCGCCACGAGGACACTCCCTGACAAACTCTGGGGGCCGGTCTTTTTCAGCTAACAGGATGTCATAGCCTTTTGAGAGGTTATCCCAAAATAGACCCCTTATAGAGGGTCTTATCACCCTCTATACGCAGTGTCATTTCGTATATCTTATGAGGTTCGCTAACTCTGGTGTCGGCAGTTTCTACTTGAATGTATTCATTCGTGTCCACTGTCTCCAGATGACTCATCAGGATCTTGCGAGCTATGCTGATTTCTGCTGCATTGTCTAGCATTGTCTGAGCCCACTTCCCGTTTTTCATCTGTGTCCTCAGTATTCTCGGCATGTTCGATTACTCTAATACTGGCTACCTTCTTTCTTGGAAATTGTAACTTTTTACTTTGAGCAGGTTCCTTGTCTTTGGACTTGGTGTGCTGTCCTGGGTCTGACCATCCTCTTCTTTCCGATTTCTGCGAAAAAGATCGAGAGGGACGTGTATCAATACTTTGATATCTATCAGGCTTCTTCAAATTATCCCTATTTCTAAGGTTGTATCTTTTCTCAGAGGGCTCCCTCTGGGGAGACTGGTGTTCTCGAGTCGGAGTTCTTTCCCTCCGTTGAGGAGACCTTCCTCTGGACTGGAAAACTTTTTCCTTGGGAGTGGATTGTTTATTTCCATCCCAGCTCTTTTTAGGAGTATTCTGATTATTTTTAATAAATAATTTTTCAGGATTTTCGAGCAGTTGGGGTTTTACTGGTTTCCCACCCAAGCTGTCTCTACCTAATTCTTCATAGCATTTTTCTATGATTCTGGCAAGCTCAATTGGTTGATCTGTTATATCTGTTTCCTTCAACTTCTGGCGAATCGTTTTATCCTCCATTGTCAATTGAACTAACTATCTATATGCCTTTGTTAATTCTCTTATTTTAACTAAGAGTTCTTCACTTGACATTTTATCAATGTCGGGATGTGGTGTGTAGCTGGCTAGTACCGGCCACGTTGCTCCTGGTCTACCTAGTGGACCGAGCCTGGTAATATGATCATTGTGTTTTAGGGCGCCTTTAAACCAGAGCAGGTGCTCTTGGTATTTTAATGGGATTTCAATCTCCTCGAAAGGAGCGTACTCTTCCGGTGGATCCCCTATTTTGTAATAGTGGAACTCGTGTGTTGCAATGTTTGCCACTGGAAATTTTATCCAAGAATAGAATACCTCTGTCTGCCTATATTTGTGTGCCTCTATCACGAAGACGACTGTGCCACCTTGTGTGGTCAGTCCATTTTCTATAAGTTTTGACGTTATAGATTTTCTTAAATGTACCGGGATGATTATTGCACCCGGTTCAGTAGTCCCTGTACCACCGGGACCCTGCTGAGTCGCATTTACTGCGGCATCAGTTCCGTTTTTTCTACTGACATTGTATAAATGCAGGTTTTGCAGAGCAGGTCTCCAAGGAGACAAAGATTAGGTGCACAATATTTTGGAACACTGTATCCTTCAATGTTGAATAAACCAGAGCTCTACATAGGAATCTCTTCCTACTAAGTTCGGGCGGATTTTAACCTTTCACCCACTCCAGACGTCTATTGGAGTATTTACGGGAGAAAGGGTCTGTGTGAAAAATGCACGACTGAGTTACTCTAACGTCTTGCGTTAGTTTTGTCGCCTTACCAAACGTTGGGCGCCATGTAGTGTAGTTCCTATTTTCCCAATAGGCCCTGCGCATTGGAATAACATAAACAATAGTATGGACGTAGAAGTGCGGTCTTCCAGGACTCTACTGACTATGCTAAACTTAATTGGGTTTGTTACCAACTAGCTCAGAGGTCACTGGAAACTTTCTTGACTGAATAGGAAGTGATCAGCTTCCCTGGTACAGACAAGAAGGGATTCAGTTTTCCAACAACCGCATAAACATGACAACTTTGCTCCTTAGAATAAGAGTCAATCTCTAGAGTCGTGTGAAACAATAGACAGTTATTTTACTCAGTCAGTTGTGCAGATTACTTTCACCAAGATGCAGAGAACAGAGAGACGGGCGTTTTCAATAAAAGGTATTATTTATTGAACAGTCTTTCTTCTCATGCAAGAGAAATGAATTGCCACAATTGCAAGACTAGTTATTATAAAAAGTGCGTACAGTAAAATGAGGAGTGCGAAATAATACTGTAAAAGCATTGATATGGTTTCTTAGCCATACAATGGTTAAAATGAATAAAATATATACATTCATATATACATTTAGCTAACGTACTCAACTGGTGCTTCTAACTACGCCTACCCCAGTGTACCTGACCTAAGCCTAGTTCTTGGGAGGGAGTAAGGAAGTAGCAGTTTTAGTTAAGTTGGTTTTGCCAAGGTTTGCTTCAAGAATTCTCTCTAAGGGTTTAGTCAACACCATACCTCTGGAATAGAATGTTGGAGGTCTTGTATCTCCTTCCAGGACTCGATATCCCAGTCACTCGCAAGAGTGGGCTGGAAACGCCGGAGCTGGATTTTCTCGTCAGGAGAAAAGACAGCGTCTCTCTCAGCGCGTCGAGGAGGAGGAGGGGCAGCATCCGTGGGCAGCTTGTATCTGCTGGGCTTTGCAGGGGACAGCTGTTCTGCTCCTGTGTTCACCACACCATCGCTATCGTCGATGTCGTTGAGGCAGCGTTTGCTTAAGGCAACGTTGGTAATATTTATACCTGAAAGGTGCCTTGTTTGACGTACGTTTTTGGACATAAGACGTCAATAAAGATGTCACTAGGAAGGGATCGTCTCTCAGTGCTCATTAGAGTTATATTACTAATCAAAACATAGAAAGCGGGGCTTTCCCAGGTTGCTGAGTTTTATCTTGTTGAAGAACTCGGAGTGTAATCTAGGAATCTTAGATAGTGGCTTCTGCTGTGTCATTTGCTCTAATGAGCTGCAGAGGAAGAGATTCTGAAATGTGGCTCTGATCGTGTTAGGCCAGAGACGAGTTTCTGAAATATCGCTCTTGATCGTTTATGCCATTATAGGGGTACAAATGGATTATAGCCGTATAGGGGCATAAGGTCACAGTATTGATCGGGGTCCTAGATTAGAACGCGACAGTGCATCTTACCACTTGTGCACGTGCCTGGAAAGGTAGGAGTGGAAGAATCTTCCGCAGGGACTGTAAGATAGAAAAACAGCAGGCGGTCATTTTCTTTACGTGTGTTTCCATACTAAGCTTCTGGTCAAGCATGACCCCAAGGTTACGGACTGAGTCCACTGGCCGCAATTTAGTCGCTGTCTTCGGAGGCCAGAAATTGTCAGGAAGTGGACGGGAGATTTTGTTACCAGCGCTAAAAAGCACCTCCGTCTTCCCGGCATTAAACTGGAGCGCGTTGTTTTTTAGCCACCATGACGTATCCCGTAAGCAGTTATGGAATACCTCCACAGGTGTCGCTTCATCTCGCTAAAAAGAAAGGACCATCTGAGTATCGTCAGCGTAGTTTATTATCTTGATTTTATAAGCTTTGATAAGTCCCACCTGTCCCCCCCCAAATCCCACCTGTCCCCCCTTAAATCTGTTCTCCATTCAGCAGCTTGTTTCATTTATGGGACCAAAAGAAGCAACCACATCACACCCATGTTATCCACCCTCCGCTGGCTTCCCATCGAGGCAAGATCTATCTACAAGACTGCCTGTATCACCCACAAATCCTTGCATTCCTCCTCTCCTCGCTACCTGGCGAATAAACTGAAACTCTCTGGGGGCTCTAGACCATCACGTAATGCGGAAAATGTACTGCTTGAACCTCCCACTTTCAAGAAGGAAAGATCAAGGGCCCAATCCTTTTAAGGCAATGCGGTGAGAATCTTGAACTCACTTCCGCCTCAGCTCCGGATCATCCCCTCCTCCCAGTCCTTCAAAACTGACCTCAAAGTTCTCCTCCTTCAAAGACACTTACAAATCTAAATTCACGTCCTCTCTATTATCTGAAGGAAGACCTTTCATTATAGAAATTCTATTCTCCCTGACTATGGAAGTGCCTTCCCAGTGTGTTCTTGTGGTTTGAGAGTCTACAATGTATTGCAGTATTATCCTTCTACCTGTGTTTGGTACTCTTTTGTAACATGCACACATCACTTTTCTCTTGTAGCACACTGTTTGCTACCTCTTACATTTTGTTTGCTTTAGATACTTGCACAAGTGCCACCATTGCTTACGTAACGTTTGTTCTTGTGCTTGAGTGTCTGCCATTTATTGCAGTATTATACCTCTACTTGTACTTTGTACGCTTTTGTAACTTGCACACATGTCACTTTTTCCTCCTGTAATGTACCTTTGCTACCTCTTGTATTGTGTTTGCTCACAATTGTTACTATTGCCTCATGTAACGTAACGTTTGCTTTTGTAATTTGTTCACTTGTAATTTTCTCCTCATGTATCAGTACTGTTCCTATTGTGAAGCGCTCTGACACCTTCGGGTAAAGTCTGCGCTATATAAAAACGCATAAATAAATAATTACATAAATAAATAAATACACATGCTACACACCAACACATGAGACGTATAGTTGTCTTGACAGTGTTCTGCTGTCGGGATACCTGGCTGCTGCCATACTGAATATTCATATCCTGGGTAGATTCCTTTCGGACCACGCATCGCTATTATTGGAGTGGGACATAATGTAACTAGAATGAGGGTCCCCTTGTGGCGCCTCTGCCCAGAAGTGCTGGGAAAGACCCTTTTTTGTGAGGAACTCTGGAATGTGACCAGCTGCTACTTTGAGACTAACTGGTTGTCAACGGGAAGGAAAGGGCTGGAGTGGGACATCCCGAAGTTGGTGACATGTGGGGAATGTATGTCCAGCATTAGTGGTTGGCAACTCTGCTTTGAGACGGAGTTGACTGGGAAGGAGAGGGTTCTGGCGGACCTTCAATGGAATGCACATATGGGTGGGGAGCAGCAGTAGGCTTTACTCACAACGCAGTGATGAATTGGGGAAATATGGAATAGGCTGGACTGTTTAGTCCGGCGTGCCTACCAACAGCGGCTACATTGAAAGGGGATAAGTCAGAGGGGATGCTGGCATTGTTGCTGATAAGGGCACGCCCACCCCCGCTAATCCTATTACTGAAGTGACAGGGCAGCACCGTGGTTGGAACACAGACGGGCATCAATTCGGTCCTCCTGGACCACCTGGCGTTTTAAAGTGCGGGACACAGGATCGCCTGGTAGAAAAGCGTGGCAATTCCTGGATGACTTGGAACTCCCTTGTCTCACAGAGGGGCAGGCACTGGAGGAGGAGCTCTCGGTGAAGGAATTGCAGGAGGCGGTCCGTGACATGGCACGACTCAAGGCTCTGAGCCCGGACGGCTTCTAGTAAAGTACAACCAGATATTTACAGGGCTGTTGGTGCCCCGCCTACCGGAGTCTCTTCAGGAGTCCAGGCACAACGATTTGCTCCTGCAATCCATGGTGGAGGCTCAAATTGTCATGCTCCCAAAACATAGTAAGGACCTGACTGACCTGAGTTCGTTTCGGCGTCTCTAAGCTGGGAGTCAATGCCGAGGTCCTGGCAATGGCCTTGGTGACACAATGAGGTGGGGGTGGAGACCAATTTGGTACACGAAGACCAGTGCAAGTTTATGCCGGGTAGGAGGACGCAAATAAAGCTGCGGAGGCTGCCATACCTGTTACACGCGGTGGCAGACATGGATTTGAACAGGCCCAGTTCCAGGAATTTTTATTTGGGTGGGCCAAGGGTGTATTCGGGTGGGCCACTGAGGGCTCGATTTGTCACATATATGTCTAGGCAGGTCTACTTCAGGGCCCTCCTTTATCCCTTCTTTGTCTTACAAGTCCCAGTAAAACGCACTCTTTCCAAAATCTCTTTAAAAATGTGATCACTCTCAAAAAGTGTTTTTGTCCATGTAATGTCCCTTTGATGGGAAGAGGAGGTTTCTTAGTGCCAACAACGGCCCATACCCCAGCCCGCTAACACCCTTTTGTACCACTTTTGGCCGCCATAAGTGTGGCAGGGTATGCTCAGATGTGAGTCCCTTGCTCATTTTGCCACTGGATTCAAGCAAGACGGGCTGAAGACGGCTGGAATGCCCGAAACCGGTCCTCGGAAGCTTGTTTCCGGTCCAGGGAAGACATGGCTTGGCAGTTCGGGCTGGACTGTTCACATGAGGCACAGGGTCAGACTGATTTGCATATAGCCATGTCTGAACTGGGGTGGCAGAGTGGACTAAAGAACGGTGATGGATTAAACCCAGATCTTTTGACTGGGTGTGAGTGTTTGATTGATTCAGATGCTCCGTCCATCACCACCCCCTTTTGTACCGCTTTTGGCCGCCATAAGTGTGGCAGGGTATGCTCAGACGTGAGTCCCTTGCTCACTTTGCCACTGGATTCAAGCAGGCCGGGCTGAAGACGGCTGGAATGCCAGAAACCAGTCCTCGGAAGCTTGTTTCCGGTCCAGGGAAGACATGGCTTGGCAGTTCGGGCTGGACTGTTCTCATGAGGCACAGGGTCAGACTGATTTGCATATAGCCATGTCTGAACTGGGGTGGCAGAGTGGACTAAAGAACGGTGATGGATGAAACCCAGATCTTTTGACTGGGTGTGAGTGTTTGATTCAGATGCTCCGTCCATCACCACCCCCTTTTGTACCGCTTTTGGCCGCCATAAGTGTGGCAGGGTATGCTCAGACGTCAGTCCCTTGCTCACTTTGCCACTGGATTCAAGCAAGCCGGGCTGAAGACGGCTGGAATGCCAGAAACCGGTCCTCGGAAGCTTGTTTCCGGTCCAGGGAAGACATGGCTTAGCAGTTCGGGCTGGACTGTTCCCATGAGGCACAGGGTCAGACTGATTTGCATATAGCCATGTCTGAACTGGGGTGGCAGAGTGGGCTAAAGAACGGTGATGGATTAAACCCAGATCTTTTGACTGGGTGTGAGTGTTTGATTGATTCAGATGCTCCGTCCATCATCACCCCCTTTTGTACCACAGGGATCAAAGAGGGCGCCAGGCCCGCGACCCCAGGCCATATACTCTCGGCCTCACCCTTCCCCCGCCGGAAGTGACATCACTGGGGACCCTCCAGGTCCCAGACACGAGAACTCTTCTTGGGGGCTGTGCCATCATGTGGCACTAAGGGTGGCCGCCCTCTTAGGTGGCCCCCTTCGGTGGCCTGGGGCAGCCTGGCATAGTGCCAACATCGGCCCATACCTCAGCCCACTCACAACAATTTCCCATAATAACAGGCACCACACAATGTTTTGTTGGAGAAAGTTGTTGCAGCTTTATTTGTATAAACATTATGCCAACATGTTGGGTTATCTTACGGGCGATCCAGGGTCAGGCCGCCCCTCGCCACCTGCCCACCTGATGAGCCATAAACCCCCTGTGGTGTTAACCGCGGGGGTGTTGTCAATTTTGGGGGAAGGGCTAGCCCCTCCCCCAGCGGACCTCCAGTCCACCTCTTACTCACGCCCCTCCCCACTACGGGGGGCGGAGCGTTGCAGGCAACCTTCGGTTGCTCAGGTCCACAACCGCCCGAAGGACTAACGGGGCACCGTCACTCCTCCAGGATCCCACCGGGGATCTCCCTGGGGATAATTGGCTCTTGCACACTTACTGTGCTCCTGTAGAGGGTACCCTTCTGTACCTTCCAGCGTTGGATCACCCTATAACTCCGCCATGGCTCTGGGTGTGGCCCCCACCGCCCCAGAGTCCCCCACCTTATACTGTTCTATTACTTACAACCTGCCACTACCAATGCCTCCGCTAAATCTAGCAGGAAGAGGTCCATCCCCACTCGGATAGGTGTATGCCATCTTCTTCAAAGCACCCTGTGCATTTTACATGTAGCAACCCATGCCTGACAAAACCAAATCCTCTTTGCTCGGTGAATTTGCGCATTGCGCTGTTCACCCGCCTGCGTGAGGCCTCCATTGCCTCCCCTGACCTTGCGGCCCGCCAAGATAGCCTCGGGGTAATTTCGGACCACCATATCTCCCAGGTCTCCAGCAAGTTGCTCAATTTGCTCAAAGTGCTCCTCATCATGTGCAGCAGGCCCCTGCGCTCCAGGCAGATGTTTTACACATTGTTTATTATGTACACCAACCAAATTCTTCAAACACTGCAAACATGATTACACCGACTCCAGGTCGCACAAGAACGGCACATCAAAATTCGAGGTCAGTGCCTAAACCTGCCTCTTAAGAACGTATGTATTTCTTGTAGCAACTTGACTCCCAACGCCCCACTAGTTTTATGTGTTCCACTGGCAAGCCTGCCTGGAAAGCCTGGGTTAATGCCCCTATTCTAAAGGAGTGGCTACAAAAGTGCTTGCCCTGGACTTTTTTGCCTGAGAATTCCAAACACACCTCCATTATGCGCTGTACTTGGTATATGGTCAAATGGGGGTCCAATCAGCATGCACCAGGAGGTAACCTTCGCCAGGGGGGCGCAGCGCCAGGCATCTCGCAGCTAGGCGCACCGGGCAGTACTTGGCAACTTCCAACCTGTTCAACAATATAACTTTTCCTGCCCCTTCCTGGTCCGTTTTATATCCCCTCAACCTTAAAGTCAGGACCTCACCTGTCAGGACAGCATCCCGTCTGCACAAGGCTACTCCTGATGCGTCCTGTTTGGATCTCGCCACTAGCTCCCATTCTAAATGCACCAAAGAAAGCCAGCACAAAAGTTGCTGAAAAGAGAGCTGCTCCAAAAGCGAAGTGAGTGGCCCTATAGACGTATTGACCTACAGCCTGTTCATTCAGAAGCCTCCCTCGGCTCAAGCAAGGACATGTCCTCTCCTCCTCTGGACAGCAGTGCTGCCCAGCAACCAAAATCCCTTATCAGTTCTGCCGCTCCTCCTGACTGAGAACTGTATCAGTAATGTTCCTGAACCTCTCCACTAACACTGCAAACTGCTCTGGAGATGTCCGTATTAGTGCTACATCCCCTCCATTTCAGCACTGTCAAGGCCCCTCGCACCCCCCTGGGAATGGCTCACTCGCGCCCCCCTGCACACAGAAAGGCCTATTTATGTGTAGCCCATAACCTTGCATTTATTCCCAACAGTGTATCAGGTGTCTGTTGAAACAGTATGCTTGACTGCACATTGCTCCGTCCCGGATATGATTTTCTCTACTCTGTTTCCGGATGCCAAGCTGCTGACCTTGCCCGCCCCAACCCTGGGCTAACTAAAAGAGGCTATACTGCTATCCATATAAGCAGCTGCTGTTGCTAATGATGGTCCCATACAGAACTGGCAAACTAGATGCTGTACCATATCATTTACACATGGTGCAGCACCCCTTGGCCCATCACATCAACTTTACAACCCAGGAGCAAGCCTGAGCTTGACCCCAGGTCCATGCTGCACACGCCTTACTTTAAGGAGCTCTACCCAGCGGAGCATACGTCCCACAGAACTGACCCATTTGTAACCCACAGCAGTGTGTCAAAAGAAGCGAACCAGGCGCCCTTACGGCTAAAAGGATGCCTTTTGATGGGCCCTAGCCGCGCTTACGGAAGTCTAGACTTGACAATACCGTTGCCCCTGACCACCTGGGCAGGCCCTCTCCCCTGCTGCGTGCCAACCCTATAGTGTGACACAAGTAATGACCTACAGGTAATTTATGGAGAAGATCCCTGGGCACCCCCTAATGAAAACCATACCAGTTTTCTGCCCATCTCCCCTCGTGGCTACCCCTCCTGTCACCTATAAGATGAGGCCAGCAGTTGCATAGGTACTTGAGCACAACTGAGGCTGATGTGTAAGGGGGGCATGGTAATTGCACAACCTCTACCCTTAACACTGCTTTTACTCTCCCCTGCAAGAAGTCAGAACCAGGTTGTCACCTTGCCCCCCAAGAGCACTTAACCAGGAACAGCATTCAGGCTTCGAGCCCGGAGCTCCCATGGCCATTCCTGCTTCCGTTCCCACCTGTCTTTCTCAGAGTGGTGCCTGTGTACTTAATCCGATTGTCCTGAAATTAGAAAAAAGGTTACACTCCAATCCTGGATGTGCTGACCCAGAACCCCACACACTGGCCCCAGTGTCATCTTCCCCTGTTCCTGCTCTGAGCCCTGGCAGGCCAGCTTGCTAGGCGTGTTTTGACCATTATAGAACGAAACCCGTGCGTTTCTGGAAGAATTAACAAATCCATGAAAACAGCCCCTAACCAGCATTGACAGGTAAGCCTATTGCTCGCTCAATTGCCAGGATCAGAGCCCCTTACTTACCAGTTGCTGTACAAACGAACACATTCCCTTATTGCACATGGGATGCGTGATATGTCCAGATACCAGCTGTGTAAAAGAAAACGTATTTCATTTTTTGTCACAGGGAATGCATGATTTGCCCAGACTCTGCCACGGCTTACAGAGAGAACACACCAGTTATTGCCCAGTAAAACAACAAATTGCCCAGCCGCATCAGTTGTTTTTACAATATAACATCCAATTATTGCACAGGGGCTACCTATTATGCACAGACTCACCAGTAAACTAGCAATATAATACTTCCATGGGGTGTAACCTGCGCGCCCCACAACAGGGACAGTAATGACACCTGGAGAGAACCTGGGAATCCCAGACCCTAGCACACTGCCCCCAGTGTGCTATGACCCTTCTACCTGTTGATATTACAGGTGGCCCCCCATGTGACTAGGGCGGTTCACTCGCACGGTTCCTGCATTTGAGACATAAAACATCCATAAGAAGCCATGCCCCCCCATCTACCAAATGGATTCCCTGCAAAGAGACAGGGGCCATCAGTGCCCCCCACGCTACTAAGGCCAAGCCTGTTTGTTGGAAACGAGAACTAGTTTGCTAACTTGATCGCCAGGATCAGAGCCCCTTTCTTGCGCACCAGTTGCTGTACAAAAGAACACATTCCATTATTGCACATTGGCTGCAAGATATGCCCAGATGCATCACATGTGTCAAAGAAAACGCATTTGACAGAACACCCCAATTATTGCCCATTAAATCAACAAATTGCCCAGGTTCATTCGATGTTTTACAAGAGAAAACCTCCAATTATTGTACAGGAGCTATCTGCTAAGTTCAGATTCACCAGTTGACTACGAATGTAATACTTCCATGGGGTGTAACCTGTGTGCCCCACAACAGGGACAGTCCTGACACCTGGGGAGGACCTGAGTGTCCCAGACCCTAGCACACTGCCCCCAGCGTGCTATGACCCTTCTACCTGTTGATAGTGCAGGTGGACCTCCATGTGAGTAGGGCGGTTATCCAGCGCGGTTCCTGCACTTGAGACATAAAACATCCATTAGAAGCCCTGCCCCCCTCCATATAACAAAATGTATTCTCTGCAATGAGACCGGGCCATCAATGCCCCCCATGCCACCGAGGCCTAACTTGTTTGTCAGTTGTGAGAACTAGTTTGCCCACAATACATTCTCGAAAGGAGTTGGGTGGGGCACATACTTGCGTACCTTCCAGCGGCAGATGCAGAAGTGTAGTGTCTTGAAACTAAGTCAATTATTCCCATGCTAAGTCAGATAATGACCATTGCACTTTGGAGTGTGTGATTTAGAGTCACTTCTTAACTCATACCCTTACTATTCTTCTCTTCTTGTACTGTGTACGCTTTTGTAACTTGCATACTTTTCACCTTACCACTTGTAATGCACCATTTGCTACCTCTTAATTGTTTGATCCCAGTCAAATTGTTCACGGGGCCTGTCCATGGGCGAACAAATAACTCTACACACTACCAAAAGTAGGAAAAGCACGATGCAGTCACCGTTAATTGGACAATAAATCCAACACCCAGCTCTCGCCCCGTGCTGTGGTTTAAAATATTGCTTATTCCTGGGGGTAGCTTAGAAACCTACACCATTAGAACCACAGAGACTCAAAAGGTTGTGACCCTGCACACACTCGCAGTGAAGGTATATAATGATGGTATATAAAACATCTGTGAAACACCAATGCTGTGCATTCACGCACAGTGGTGACGTGCTCAAGAGATACCAAACGCTCCCCTGGCACATTGCTGTCACACAAACCCCCACACCCCACACACCGACAGTTCGCAAACAGTAGTGGTGCACTCAACCACCAGCAGAGGCTGTCATACACACACCTCACATTCCCATTTAAAAGTGCTGTACATAGTCACACACAAAAGCTGTGCCGGAACCGCACTGCATTGTGTGTACGCCCATAGCATCCAGCCTCCTAATCCCGGCACAATCCGGCTGCGGGCCCTTGACCCCTGACGCCATAGCCCCAGTAAACTAAGACTCAGTTTACACGCAAAATACATGTAGGCAGCTGACAGGTACGCAGACCCTAACTCGGTCGTCCGTGTCCCCGCCCCAATATGATAGCACCAGTTGCTTTACAAGGGGGCATCTAATTTATGACACAGGAAGAACATGATTACCCCCGAATCACAGGATGTATGCATGTCGGTTGCCGGGCATCGTAAAATGAAATAACAGTATTTGTAAAGTGCACAGCTACCTCCAAAGTGGTGTCCCGACGCTGGGGACCCTCTGGAAGATTAAGCGAGCTATTGCCCAGAGTCACATGGTGCTGGGCTAACCTGCCTCCGGCACCGGGGATCGAACCATGAAATCCCAAAGTCCTCTTTGTCGTCTAATTCTTTGCCAACAGACAATCTGTAATTAGAAAAACACGTTAGCCTCAAACCAGACCTGTTGTCCGTTACCAGGGGCGCACTGACCCCAGTGTGCCGACACTTGTTTACCCATGGTCACTCCCGTGACTTTCAATGAGGCGTGCCCCAGCATCCTTTTCTGCATGGTAGCCTGAATGGACATAGAACAAAACGTGAAATTATCCCCAACCCCGCCCAACATAGACATCACACCCGGCCCTGGGGGGGCTGGACGGGCTAGGGGAAAATGCACCTTGCAAGTGTCAATAGAAACACTTCCCCTAGCCTCGTGTCCATAAGTAACTCTAGCATAATATTCCCCTTTTGCACCCATGATATCCACAATTCTGTGTGAAGCGCTTCCGCCGCCCTCGGGTACAGTTCGCGCTATATACACTCTCATTTAACAAGATATAGTCACAATTCCTGCCAAACATGTTGAGGGAGGCAGTAAACATGGGTTACGCAACTTGAAACAGGTACTTCTTAGATGCGCTCGTACACCATCGGGTAATGTTCACGCTAATTACAAACGTATTTAAAGACCATCGCTACGTAGCGTTCTCTCTTGCGCTCAAGCGTCTGCCATTTACTGCAGTATTATACCTCTCCTTGTACTTAGTACGCCTTAGTAACCTGCACACAAAAATCGATTTTCCCCAGCTGGTGTTTGAACCCTTGTCAAAAAGCACTCAGCCTCTATGAACTACCACTGTACCATTTGTTCTGCTTGTATTTTGTTCATCACAAATGTCCTCTTGCCTCATGTAACCTCACATTTGCTTATGTAATGCGTTCCGTTGCAATGTTCTCCTCCTGCCTCAGTTCTGTTCCTATTGTGAAGCGCTCAGACCCCGTCGGGTCACGTCCGCGCTCTATACAAATTCCACCAGGGCATCAATCAGTGTGTTAGATAGGAGCAGCCTTGTCACCCTCCCTGGAGTGAATAATTTTCCAGCACATGTACTGGAGAGAGAGCGACTTGTATCATGACCAGGAATCGCCTAATATTTAGGAATTCCTTCATTAATTCGTGCATACCTTCCCCAACTCCTCTACTGCAGATCTTGCTCAAAGGGGGACATTCTTCAAACACATCTTATAAATGCCCCATGTTTATGAATGCACGCAGTGCCTTTTCTATCCTGCCCCTTGTCATCCCACAGCTGCAATCAGCCTCATCACTGGCTATGTAACAGTTCTCCCTTCCCATGAGCCTCTATGATGGCTACTCGGTCAGTGCTCACTGTCCAGATAACACCTTATACTTCGCTCTGTTTTTGTTTCACACTTGCCCTGCGATGCAGTTGTCAGCCACAAATGTCCTCCACTGGATTCAATCGCCGCTCCTAGATTTCTGGACCTGTATAAAGTTCTGCCATGCAGGGTCACACCGGGGCGGTCCGCGCCACTAGCCGTCCAGCTGGGGGAGCGAGGCGGCTGTAGCATCCTGCTACAATAACTACAGACACCATCAATTATAATTACTGGAGCTTTATTACTATGCATCCATCTTTATCCCTGTCCCTACTCTAACTGCCCTGGTTCCCGTCCCTGGCCCCTCCTGTTCCTGTTCCTCCCTCTCAACTCCACCCCAACCACTAGACCACATTGTACAATCTGACATCTCCCCCCTTCTTAACAAACTGAACTTAATTTCCACAGTGTTCGCAATTCTTCAGTCCACCACACGGGTTGGCGGACAACTTGTTCTTCGAGTATCAGTAGCGTCGAATCCGTGGGGGTCCTGACGTTGATCACTCTTTCCGGCGTCTTAGCCAAAACATCCTTGACTACCGGATTGCACTTCTGAGAGTGTGACCCATTGTATATGGGCGGCTTATTATCCAGTTCCGCAGTTGTCATGGTTCTTTCATGTTGTGTGACTGCTGCTGGCTCAACTCGGCAGTGGCAGTCTGCGTGCCTTGGTGACTCTTGTTCTGTTGACGGTTGATCTTCTTTAGGAGTGGATAATGTTCCGGTCTTCTTCCAAACTTCCTCCTGTAAGGTTATCTCTCTTTGTCTCGTCCGGTTGGGAGCAACACTGTTCATCTGTACACCGTCGGGCACGCCAGACGTCAATGTACTATCTGAGGTGGGTGTCCTGTCTTGATTCTTGGCCTCATTTGCTGCCACTGTTCGTTTCTTCCCTTCTCGCTCATGGTTGAGGCTGGCGAGACCCTTGACCACCTGGTCATGTGTCTGTTTGTCTCTCATTTGGTGGCAGTTTGTTTCTGTCACCACGTTCGGTCCTCCCCGTAGGGTGACGGGATAGTCCTTTGCCACTGAATAGATATTGTCCCATCTCTCTGTTCTCCTTCCATCAGTTCTTTTAGTCAACCTCTCTGACCCCATCAGGGGTGACGGTATCTTATTCATGTCTTGAGGTGGCGATGTCTGACGTGACGTGTTGTCCTTTGGTTCTGTTGTGCGTCCGGGTGATTGATGCCATGGCTGTGGTCGGGACCGTGATTTTGTTGACCCAAATGATCGGACAGACATGTCTTCCGACTCGGAGGAGTCGGTTGCCGGTTTCCTCTGAGAACGTTCTTTCGAGGGCGTCGTGACTGATATGTTTATTGAGTTGGCATTCTGTGATGACATGCTCCTGGAGTCGGAGTTGTTTACGGAGCATTTCCGTGGGTATGTTTCCTTTTGTGTCCTCTGTGTTGTTGCTGTGGGGGGATCGTTTACGTCATTAGTTTGGTCTCGGAGCATTTGGTCTTCACCCTTTCCACGGGACATCAATTGTCTCTTCTCCGCTTTCTCGTTGACACAACTGTCTGTAGTGCACGTGCCTCTCCCTTTCCGGTGTCTGAGTGGCTTGCTACTCCTCGTGCGGTTGGTTTCTTTTCCTCGCTTGTTGTTTGTGTTAACGTCCGTGTCATTGGGGTGATTTGTCTCACTGCTTGATTCTTCCTCGGACTCATCTGTAGACTTTAGTGCATGGCGGGAGGATGGCCGGGGTTGTCCGCGTGCTGGTTCCCCGCATTGACGGGATAGGTCCCTTCTTCCGTGGGTCATCTTTCTTACCTTCTTGTTGAGCAATCTGCCATCTTGTCCATGGGTGTGATTTGTCCTGCTTGACACGTCATCTGTTTCATAATCGTTCTCGTCATCAGTTGACGGACTCCTTGAGGTTGAATAACTTTGTGAGGTTGTATCAGTGTCCTCATCTGTTGACTGACTCCTTGAGGTTGAATAGCTCCATGAGGTTGCATCCGTACCGCTTTCGCGATCCTGATTCATCCTTGTCTTTTGTGATGGTGACTTGGAGTGTTCCATGACGTTCTGTCTCTGGATTCTTGACTCTGATTCACCCTCCCTCTTTTCAGCTTTGTTTGTTTCCTGGGCCTCTCCCTTAGGCATGAGGGGTGCCTCTTTCCAGACATCCATGCGTCTTGCATTTGATTGCACGTCTTTCGAGAAGTCTTTTGCTTTTATTCGCACTCCAGCCTCGGCCCCTCTGATGATTCTCTTTAGCGACCATTGTTCCTGAAGAATCTTGCGCTTCGTGTCTGCGCTTGAACAACCTTCGATTATTCGGAGTCGAACTGCTTCCTCATTAGTAAATGTGTTAAAGTGGCAACAGGGTACCAGACTTAGTAACCGGGTAATGAATCTCGGCAGTGGTTCTCCTGGTTCCTGCCGCGCTGTATGGAAAGCGATGCGAGCATGATCCACTTCCACCAGTGCATGAAAATGGGCACGTAGCTTCACTTGGAGTCTTCCATAGCTCTCTGTGTCCCTTTTGGGAAATGATCTGATTAGGCGACGGCCCTCATGACCGACTAGCTGGAGGAGTAGTGTCAGACATTGTCCATCCCTTTGTTCATCGATTGCATCAAGAAAATCGTCCAGGGAGTCCAGCCACCGATTCCATTCAAGACCCAGATTCCGAGTGTCAGTCTGTGTCACTGGGGGTGGCACTTCAATACAGGGATTAGACCGTTGAGTTGCTTTTCCCGCTGCCATGAGGGAGGAAGATTCTTGACTCTGATTCCAGGATTGTTCACTCTGCTCAATTGTTTGTCTTCACTTGGTGCCAAATGTCTACTTTGGCGCTTGTCTTTGCTCGTACTTCTTACATTCGAGATCTGCGTTTGTTTGTGCTCGCTGACTTCAGAGCTTGTGGTCGTCCGTGCTTGTTTATGTTCAGTGCAGTCTTCGCTTGTTACCGATACCGACTTGTGCTTGGCGCGCTGTGAATCGTGTAGGTGCCAGTGCTTGTTGCTGACAGTTGCTTTTATTCATTCGCTTCCTTGTCACCGGTATTAGTGCGTGTTTGTGTTCACCGTTTACTTTGCTTGGCTATGGCATTTGCTGGTGTTTATTTCCTCTGGCCGATGCGTGTTCTTTCATTACGCCTGCCACGGCTTGTTCGCTTGTGTGGATCAATGTTTGCTTCTCCTCTTTTGCCAACATCCGTTCATTTAAGGTTGCTAAGACTGATTCCTTATTGTTCATTTGTAGGTAGCAATGTTTGTTTCATTCCTATTACTGGTGCTGGTTTGTTAAAATCACTTCGATTCATCACACTCCTTGTTGCTTGTATCAGTGCTCAATTGTGCTCAAGATAGTCTTCGTTTGTTATTTGTGTTAGCTCGTGCTTGTTTCATTTGTATTTCCGGCATCTGCTTGTGCTTGTCTACAAATTGCACTTTTTGCATGTACTCGTGGTTGTTTACTTGTTTAGTCTCGGGCGTCGACTCGTGCTTGTTTTCTCTTTACCTTTGTTCATGATTATTTATTGTGAACCCTTGCACTTGCTTCTGCTTGTTGTGCTATTGCGGTTTTACTATTGCCTTTATCTGTCTCTTGCAATTACCAATGCTTGGTGGATTGCTGCCACTTTGAATTTATCAACGTTTGTTCGTTTCGATCCACCAGTGCTTGTTTCCTTCAAGACTTGCGGTTGCTCGTGTTTGTTTGATGACTTTCTCTTGCAGTCACTCGTGCTTGTTTTCTTGGTGCACCTCTTGCACTTATCTGTGCTTGTTTTCTTTCATCCTTCCTGCATTTGCCAATGCTTGTTTTGCACTTACCAGTGCTTGTTTTGGGCCCTGTGGCACTCGCCAATGTTTATTTGCAATTTCAGGTCTTCTGCCTGACCTCAAAATGGCCGCCGATGATCCCTCGCAGGGGATTGGACACTGCTGCCTGACTCCAAAATGGCCGCGCGGGAATCTCGTTTTCGACGGGATTTCGGCCGTTTTTCGTTTCTTCACCGGAGTTACTGCATTTCTCAGTGCTTCCACTTACCGGTTGCAGCCAGGATCCACCGCTGGAGTCAATACTTCAGGTAGGGCAGCTTTCCTTGACTTCTGCCGCCGGGGTGGGCTCCCGCCTTACTCAGCGCTCTTCGCGCTTCTCAACACCGACACCCTGCCAAATTACACGCATCTGGCGTGAGGGTTTCTCCTTCCGATCACGGGCATTCAGGCCCCAGTTCTCCGGCGCTCAGTCGCGCTCCTCAGCCGGTCCTTCAGGGAGCGATTCTCCCACCGCTGGGCACCTATTCCAGGTCTCTGGGGTCTAGCAGGGTCGGAGTGGGCTCCCGACTCCTGTCTTTATGAGGGCCACTCACTGCACACACCGCCGGCGTGATTCGCGTTTTGAGCGCGAAGGGCTCTTCTCTGGCACCGAGCGTTTCAGCGCTCTTTTCAGTCGCTCCTCTCGGCTCCCTCACGATCTGCAGAGGGGTCGAGTTGCCTGCTGATGGCCTCTTCAGTCGAAGCAGCAGTTCAGTCACGCTCGACAGCTCGATTTAGGCTGCTGCTCGGGACAGGGTATTTTCACAAGGTGCTGGGGTCTGTGGGTTTTGCTAATCCCATCCTCGTCGCCAGTTGTAGCATCCTGCTACAATAACTACAGACACCATCAATTATAATTACTGGAGCTTTATTACTATGCATCCATCTTTATCCCTGTCCCTACTCTAACTGCCCTGGTTCCCGTCCCTGGCCCCTCCTGTTCCTGTTCCTCCCTCTCAACTCCACCCCAACCACTAGACCACATTGTACAATCTGACAGCGGCCACAGCCCCAACCCAACCAGAGGGGCAGCAGCAAGCTGTGGGCACTGCCGTGGGTGCTGAGGAGCAGCACAACGCTGTGGGCACTGCCGTGGGAGCTGTGGGGCGCACATGCACCCCTCGGGCCCGAGAAGCGCCCACCGGGTGCCCGGAGCAATGGCCACAGCGGCACGCAGGTGATCCGGGAAGGGGTGAGGAGGCAGCAGCGTGAGCCCGATGCGCCACGCAGTCGTCCAGAATCCCTCGGAGCGCACTGGGGGCCCCAGTCCCGCGGCAGGGCCCACCAAATCGTGGCTCCACAAGAGCCCACCATAAGTATTACTCACTCATTTCTGCTTACAGGAAGCCGAGGGAAAGTTTTCTACAATCGCTTTGAGACGATCAAAGAAACTTATTATAATAGCTTGAGAAATTGGTTAAAAGCCTAAACCGTTTTCGCAGCCTCGAGAAAACAACCCAGCAGCCTGAGATCAAAAACCTCCCTGCCCAGAGACCCGCAAGACACCGCAACAGCACCCCGGCCCCCACCCGCCCCGGGCCCCAGCCCCGCCACCGCCGCCCACCCCCGCCTCCAATCGAGCAGCACACGGCCATCAGGAAGAACAACCCACCTCCCACACCCAGCCAGGCAGCACCCGGAACCGAGGACCCAGAGGTGGAACCCAGGGCAGGGAGAGAGGGGAGGGGAGAGACCGGGAGGGAAATCACTCACCTCAACAGAAAAACAGCGTCCGGGCAGCACCGCTCACCGCGGTCAAGGGGGGGAGGATCCATCCACGAGGCTGACCAAGGATCAAAGAGGGCGCCAGGCCCGCTTCCCCAGGCCATATATCCTCGGCCCCGCCCTTCCCCCGCCGGAAGTGACATCACTGGGGACCCTCCAGGTCTCAGACACTAGAACGCTTCTTGGGGGCTGTGCCATCATGTGGCACTAAGGGTGGCAGCCTTCTTAGGTGGCCCCCTTCGGTGGCCCGGGGCAGCCGGGCAGAGGTCGGAGTATCAGGCAAGGGACACTTCTCAGGCTCCCTCTGTGCAAGCCTTCAGGGAGAATCCCTCTTCATTACTACCTCCACCTGACCACGGACTCTGCAACGCACTCCCTTACAGGCTTGATTATCCACTACTCCTCTCCAGTGCACATTATCTTACAGATGACCTTAGGCCCCAGCCCTATATCAGGCACCATGGGGCTCCACTTTCATTTTTCCTGCTAAAAACATTAGTAAAATCACCTTCAAACTTAAAACATTGAATATAGCAGAAAATATAATTAGCACACACTTTAAATTATGTTCCACAGTACCCCTTATGACCCGACTGCTAATTAAATAAACAAAAACAGAGAGGCCGGCTTCAGAGCTGATGCGAAAGTCTTTTTTGGCACCGCACCAATAACCTCTTTCTCCGTAAATACCTTTACTCCCACCGTCCAACAGTGCCCCTCACCTCCCAATGGCCCCTCTATTGACCTCCTCCTCGGATTCCCTCACAGCCACAAGTGCCCCTCATCTCCCCATAGCCCCTTCCCCTATTGACCTACTTTTTGGATTCCCTCACTGCCACCCTCCACCAGTGCCTCTCATCTCTCCCTAACTCCCCCCTCCACCCCATGACCTCTTCCTCGGATTCCCTCACTATAACCCTCCACCAGTGCCCCTCATCGCTCCATAGCCCCTCCCACTACCTCCTCCACGAATTCCCTCACTGCCACCCTCCAACAGTGCCCCTCATCTCTCCATAGCCCCTCCCACTACCTCCTCCTCGGATTCTCTCACTCCCTCCCTCCAACAGTGTGCCTTATCTTTGTGTAGCCCCTCTCTCATACGCATTTCATTTGTTGTATTGCGCTACTCATATCAGTGTAGTGTGTGTTAGCACTTTACACCACGCACACATTATGCAGAGACTATGAATCATAGAAGTATGTAAATCAGTCTAAAGGGAATGTCAAATAAGCCAATGAGGAATACAAAGTGTATTAATCACATGTCATCCATACTGGTGGGTGGGATATTTTCAGAGGGTTTGGTCTGGGAAAACACAACCTTAGGATTTAAAGAGTATTCCATGGGGGTCAGCTTTACTGATAAAAATGGATATCTGCCCAAATATACTCATTTCAGCAACATTAGAATATGAAAGACTGGGGAAGTTCTAACTATATCACAGAACAAAAAAAGCGAAGTTCTAACTATACCAATCATGTTTGTATGCAGCTCTTTGATGACAGTTCATTGGTTACTGTCCTATGTTAGGAGTGTGTAACTCGGAACTGCAAGTAACACAAGGATCTCTGTGACAAAGGCAGTAACCCACTGGGCTATCCAGGGCTTTAAGTGGGCCGGGTCTCACTGGGTCTGAGCCCCGGCAGTTTTTGTAAGGGGGCCTTGAAACGGGTCTTTATCGGGCTCTGTTTTGTGCGCTGGTCACAGGTAGTATATTTTTTTGCAAACTGCAGTGACAGCAGTCTGCTTTCACAGCAGTCCAGCACAAAACAGAGCCCGATAGAGACCCGTTTCGAGACAGCAGGCACATCGGTGTACCCTGCTCACACTACTCACAAATGGAAAGTTACTGCATGACGTCATGCCAGGTGAGCGTTGTAGGGGGAAGGGAAATCCTTAAAAGAGAGTCATTTTCTCTCTGGATTTCCCTTCTCTTTTTGAAACTCAGGAGCAGCAACATTGGTGTGATGTCACCAGTGCTTTAAGTGGAAGCTTTTGCAATATTATATAAAAGCCATAGTTGCTGTTATTTATCTTATGCAACTAACAACCATTGGCAAGGCCGATAGTCCTGACTTGTAGGTATGATGTTACTTGTTGTAGGCGTGGCTTGAGCGCCGATGGAGCAGGCGGCGTGAGCCGGTAGCTCCGCGCTCGATCCCCCGATTTATCCTGAAAATCGGGGTCTACGGTGGCCTGGGACCGTGGAGACGGTGTCGGAACACCAGCGGCGCAGTTGGGACCCGGCATCCTGGCTGGCGGAGTTCCGGCGCCGGAGTTTTCTTTGTTGGCGCTGGGGCCGGGCAGCCCGTGACGGAGATCCTAAGATGGCGGCTGATCCTCCCTGATAGCTCTGTGGGGAGCGGACTTGTCCTGGGGACCGGCGGAACAGATAGCAACGGCGAGGCCGAAGAGGGACGGCGGCTGCCAGGCGCCGAGACCTGCACCCCCCGGGGAGCCGCCGCAGAGGGCGACCGCTGTCGGCCAGCGATGGGCGAGGCCGGACTTGAGCCCTAAGATGGCGGATACCGAGCAGACCCCCGAGGAGCAGTAATAACCCCTGGGCGAGGATCGGGGTCCTGCGGAGGCACGGAGCGGGGCCCGTTTGGGAGAGAGCAGTAAAAACGGACTGGCCAGAGCCCACCTGTACCGGCCGCAACTACAGCATAGAACGAGCTGTGCGTGATGCTCGTGGGCCGGTGGTGAGTCCAAGCGCTCGGAGGAGACTGGAGGGCCGCGCGTGCCCGCAGCGACCCCCCCCCTTGTAGCTGCATGTAGCGCCCCGCCGGGCAGAAGAGGGCCGCCGAACATAAGGGGTGCCCCCTGAGCGAACGCAGTTCGACCGGAGCCCACCCGCATCGACCACGATTGCCCCTGGATAGATAGGCACGCCGAGCGGAGCCCACCCGCGTTGGCTGCCGGCCCGGAGGAGGGGCCCGAGAAGCGGAGAGCCGGCGAGAGCCCACCTCGCTGCACAGAGCCACAGGAAGGTGCCCGCGGCGTGTGGAGAGCTGCGGGACGCTCATTGACTACGCGGAGCCCACCCGCGAGCACATACAGCAGCCCTTGCCTCCCCCGCCACGCAACGTGCATGGACGGTTGCTGCACGGCCCCCCATTGGAGCAGTCCTCAGGGTTGTTGGTGTGTGGAGCGGAGCACCGGGCGGACTCGGTCGCGAGCGGACCTATCCCTGGGGAATCGGGAGCGCTAGATCGCGGAGAAGGACCGCGAGGCCACGGAGAGTGAGGCAACGCCAGGGGGGTGTCCGGCCTCGACGGGAGGATCCCAGGCAGGGGGCCACCGGCTGGTTGTGGAGGGGGCTTGTTGGGGGACTACAGGTGCGAGTCCCGGACTGGCTGGGACGGGGGGGCCTCTTCCTGGCGCTCCTGCCGCTGGCCGAGATGGTAAGGGATTGGCCTGGAAACCGGACAGTGCCAGGGTTTGGGACTCAGAAGCGGACTGGTGGACTAGGAGCCGAGTGAGTGCTGGGCACCTGTCAACGACCTGGGGTCCCTGTGTCTGCCCGGCTCTCGGGGACCTATGACTGTAGTGGAGCCGCGGGGGCTACCTGGACCGTACTAAATGAAGGGGAGGTGACTGCGGAGGATCTACTACTTAGCTGTTGGCACGTACTGCCGAGAACTGGCGAAGCCCTGCGGGCATCAGGTGCGGAGGCTCACGCCGGAGGGCGTTGTTACGTAGGGCAGTGTGTGGTGCGGCCTGTGCGATGAAGCCAGGAACGGCAGAAGGAGGCGAGATGCCGCAGAATACCGCGCCGACGGGTGAGGAGGCGATGGGGGGCTCAGAGGCAGAGATAAGATTGGGCAAACGACTGGACCAGATCCTGGAAGCCATTACGGCGACCAAAGAATCTCTCCATAACGACATAGCGCAGGTTGCAACGGGGCTGGGCCTCCTGAAGGCCGATCATTCGAAGCTGGTGGACCGAGTGAAGGACACTGAATTGACGGTGCAAGAACTGAAACCGGCGGTGGTGACTGTGGAACGGAAGTTGGAGGGAGCACTGCAACGGCTATCAGCGCTGGAGAAAAGGGCGGAGGATGCCGAAAGTAGGAACAGGAGCAACAATGTGCGAGTGGTCGGCCTGCCAGAAAAAATTGAAGGGGCGGACATGATTGCATACCTGGAGAATGGTTTAAGCCGCAAGTGGCCCCGGAGGGTTTATCCCCCTTCTTCACGTTGGAAAGGGCGCATAGAGTCCCGGCCAAGCCACCATCATTGGGGCGCCCTCCCAGGCCGGTGGTGGCTCGTCTCCTCCATTACAAAGATAGGGATCTGCTGATTCAAAATGCGCGGACGCTGGGTCCCTTCAAAGTGGAGAACAGCTCGGTGACCATCTTCCCGGATTATACCCAGGAAATCCAAAGAGCTAGGGCTTCTTTCCTTGCGATCAAAAAGGTGCTCAGAACTGAGGGGATTCAATATTCATTACTGTTCCCAGCTAAACTACGGATTATCCTGGATGACACAACGCAGTTTTTTATGACGCCTGATGAGGCCTGGACCTGGTTAGAGACATACAGAGCGCGTACTGATCGCAGACACAAAGCTGAGAGTGACCGACCTAAGCTGGCGAGGGTACGCCAGTCGCAGCGTCTCCGAAAACGACATAAGACTCAGCAGGCCCTTCTGCTTGCGCAATTGACGGCGGACAAACAGAAATTCTTCAGATTAGAAAAACTTAAAATCACTGAGTCATCCAGGTGGTGGGATGCAGCTACCCTAAAACAATATATAAAGGTTAAAAGAATCCCAAGGGGCCTTAGGTCACAAATTATGCCAACATACGAGGACCTTGAACCGGATCTTTTACTAGCCTGGGAGAAAGAATTGACCAATAACTCCAATAATCTGATAATGATATTAATAGAAAACTGTGAAAGGAAAGTGGCCAAACTACAAGTAGATATAGACAAACTGGAGCAAGAAATTAAAGAGCTCAACCTTCCTGATGTGACCAACAAAAACTATCAGATCCTAAACGACATATTACAACGACATGTCACGGATATTAAATTAAAGAAGAGTAAGAAACTTAAGAGGGATGAACGTGACTATCTGGGCGGGAGGGTATTCACCTTCGCCAAAAAATATGATCATCTTGTCCCTAAAAACACAACTCAAACTCCAAGTGAAACCGTCTCGGTTGGCTCTAGCACAACATCCCTAGACACCATCAATTCAAGTGAAAATAGCATAGAAGTGATGGGTGCTACAAGTGCAGTTGACCCCAATAACAGTTTTTTATTAGAGATCAACAGAATAAAAAAGGGGAACAGAGAAAGCAAGAAACCAGGTCAACAAGGAAAACAAGGAGAGGCAAAAGAGCAGGTACCCGGTCAAAACAGACAAGGAATGAGAACCAGGTCCTGGAATCAGAAGAAATAAATAATGTAACAGTTATGAATTTGAGTGACTTAGACCTCACAAAAGACATGATATCTGTGTTAGAAAAAGGTATGAGTTTTTTGCCCGAATAATGTTGGTGATTTGTGTGGTACAAAAATTGATTTGTTTAAGTTTACCCGACGCCTGAATTTGAAAAAACACTTTGAAATGACTAAACCGACAAATAAAGAATTGCAGCAAAATTTGGGTATGATGGCTAATGGCAATTATTGTATTCAAGATATTTTAGATACCAGATTATTACTGTCAATAACAGAATGTGAAGATGAAATCATACTCACAGAGAGGATCATGAGAGATTTTGACATAAACATGGATTATAACATCACAAGTGGGTTAAAAGACAAATCCAAATGGACACCTACACTCACAGCGGGTAACAACATTGACCAGTTCTTTAAATCAGTAACAGCTGACCTAGACCAACACAACTTCAAGAACACTGTAGAACACATGCACAGAGACAACCTAACAAGGGGGGGAGAGGAAAGCACTCATTGAACTGAGTAGAAATAAACAACTAACAATTAGAGAGGCAGACAAAGGGGGAAACATGGTAATAATGCTAAGTAAGGACTACGACCATGAAATTCTCACCCAATTGCAAAATACCGAATGCTACGAAAAAATAGGAGCCAACCCTATGTGGAGACTGACAGAGTATATCAACAGACTCTTAAAACAATGGCATGGGAGGGGCCTAATTGATGATAATGAACACACATATTTGAGAATAGACAGACCCAGATACCCATGCATCTACACAGTACCCAAGGTACATAAACCCCACACTTTCCCCCCAGGAAGACCCATTAGATCGGGCATCGGGGGGCCAACAGAAAGATTGTCGGAGTATGTGGACGTGTTTCTGAAACCACTAGTACAGAACCTTCCTTCGTACATAAGAGACACCAAACATATTCTAGGGACCATGGCAGACCTATCATGGGATGAAAACATGATAATGGTCACATTAGACGTAGTCTCTTTATATACGTGTATTAAAAGAGACACAGGACTGACTGCTGTTAAACATATGTTAAACAGGAGACCTGCTAGCGCATGGTCACACACGGAGATGATTTTAGAAATGATTGAAACAATTTTGGACAACAACATATTCCTTTTCAAGGAACAATGGTACAGGCAAAAACAAGGAGTGGCGATGGGCTCCAGATTTTCGCCCTCATATGCCAACCTAGTGATGGGGAGGTTTGAGGAAACGAGAATCTGGGGTCCACCAGCCTCAGAATGGAATAAAGAAATACTATATTGGGGAAGATATATTGACGATTGTTTTATGATTTGGACAGGTACATCAGACAAGTTACAAGAATTCCATAATTATCTTAACAATAATGATCAAAACATCAGATTTACCATGGAATACAGCAACGTCAGACTTCCATTCTTGGATGTCGAATTTTTTATTGAAAATAAGACAATCCAAAGCAGACTATATAGGAAAAGTACAGCATGTAACTCTTTACTACACGCGGCTAGTGCCCACCCTGAACACCAAAAAAAAGCTATCCCCTATGGGGAACTAGTCAGAACACGCCGCAATTGCAGCAATGACGCAGAATTTGAAACACAAAAACAGGGAGTGATCAAAAGATTTATAAACAGAGGATACAAACACAAAGAACTCCAGAAAGCAGAGAGCAGAATAGAAAAACTAGCCAGAATAGATACCCTAAAAGAGAAGCCTAAACAAAAAAACAAACAAGAAAAGATCAGACTAGTGACGGGTTATAACAACTTGGCCACTGTCTTACGGAAGAGTCTGAACAAACACTGGCATCTACTCAGCAAAGACACTACACTAAATAAACACATAACAGAAAGACCAACACTAACATTCAGGAAAGGGACAACACTGAGAAACATATTGAGCCCTAGTTACGCTCAAACAACGACAAAGACCACCTGGCTGACAGAACCAGGTTTTTTTAGTTGTGGAATATGCGTAGCCTGTAAATAGGCATACAAAAAAATGAAGAGATTCAAAGGACCATACAACAAAGAATACCGAATTTACACTACAATTAACTGTTTGAGTAAATATGTGGTATATGCTCTAGACTGCAAATGCGGCAAACGATACATAGGAAGTACTAAGAGACCATTGAGAGACAGAATTAATGAACATATCAGGGCAGTAAAACAGGGTGACATGCGCTACCCAGTGGCAGCACACATGTCCATCTGTCCTGCACAAACATCCAGTCACTCATTCCAGTACTTTGGAATTGAACATGTACCTATCCACCCTAGAGGAGGAAATAGAGAACTTGCATTACGAAGGAGGGAGGCCATTTGGATAATGACACTTAAAAGTGTGGAACTGGGCCTCAACATCGAGCATGAGTTACACTACTTTCTAGGCACATGAGCAAAACACGAACTCACAGCAGAACAACATTTGAACCCAATCAGAATTAACTGTGACTAATGAATATTTTGTGCATGCGTCGACTGACAATCATTACTATGTAAGAATACTGCCAAAATGCATTATATGCCTGTATTATTGAGCTTTGATGTGGGCCACTTAATGGCAAATGACATTGTTCTGAGCCCATTTTGGATGGAGAAATCAGAAAAATAGACACTGGCCCAAAATAAAATTTGTATCGAACTTGGGGGACCACAAAACACACCCACACCATGGGGAGCACCATGCCATAATTCCGTATAATTATTAATTAGAAACCCTCGCTAGAAACATTGATATACATTCACACTGGAATTAATCTCGAAGCGTGGAATATGGTGAAGAACGATAATCATCAATAATAGATGACCACCGTACCTAATATCCTGGAATTAATAAATCCCCACATAACAAATCAATCGTTGATATTAGTGTATAGAAATCTAATAATGTAAACAAACCAAAAATTACAGAAAACACTATGAAAATACATCTAAAACAAAGTGTACAATCGACAATATTTTTAAGATAATTCTAGACATATTCCCCGAACCTCACTTTCAAAAATAACGTGTAAGGGCCTATATCTTACTACACACAATAGGTAGGCTAATATGGCCGCCAAACTTACAACGTGAAACCCTTGGGATGGGGCTTCAATGTAACAGTAGCGAACCGGAAGTGAACCAGGACGTTGCGCTTGGAACACTTCCTATTCAAAATATATGGCACCAAACAAAACAGACAAACACTGCAACTGAGAAGTAGCAGAAGGGGCGAATAATTCTCCTGAGAAGATAACAGCGAAAAGGTAACGATAATAACTGTTACGGGTATTGGTTAATACGAAGAGTCTTAGAGTACGACTATAAAAACATAGTCCGCATTTGATAATGTGGGACTCTGTACGAATGACTATCTATTTTATTTAAACTAATTTCTATAAATATGACTGTAGCTAAAATCGGATCCGGTAATGTGGGTTAAACACTGGGTTGATTACGTGGGGAGCACTAAACAAATACAGCGATCTTTAATATAAAACTAGATCGCAACTCGAATGCAAACACATGGGCAGAATAAGGGGGAGCACTACAAGATACCTGAGCCTTTCTTTCTGTTTAAATAGTTAAAAAAAATAATTATAAAAATATTTGTGGCTTTTCCATAATGATAATGGAAGGGTTAAGAAACTACGTGTATCGCATAAGAGCCTACACTAAGTTCTACACATTATTTACAGCTGTCAAATATTCAACCAATATTCTGGTTACTACATGGATGAAGATTTCCTTATACTTACGACATCCCCACAAGAACCCCTTTGAGGTTTGGAATTATCACCTCAAAAAATGTAAGTAATACTCATTACCATAATAAGGACCATGTAAATCATGAACATAAACTACTAGCTGGGACAACAAAGATTTGACAGTCCTTTTCCACATTCTCTTTTTATGCAGAACGAACGAAATATCGGAGAATAGGTACCGAATGCATGGTTCTTAAATATGCATGAACTCACAAACCTTAAAAACACCGCTATTATTCACAATTGTCCTTGAGAAATCACTTGCATGCCATCCCTAAAATAACGCTAGCAAAACACACTCACCGGTCTCTCCATTTCTCTTAATGGGCTCATACTCCTTAAAATGTTAAAAACCAACGATCCCCACTGAATGAAAGTAATCTATGCACTATCAATGTAACTACGCACTAACTGTTGTAATTTTAAATCACACCACCAGTTCAGATCTGATAATCACGAAATGATGACAAACAAAAGATGAGAAAAAATGTTAAGATCAGAAGCAACGTTTTACAACATCACCTTTTTTATCTAACAGCCTTGAAAAAGTCGGGGGTTACATTCCCCAAAACGACGAAACACGTGTCGGCTGTGACGTCTCCTGAAATAAACAACAACCAACCCTGAATAAAAGGAATGAAAATTATTTTTGTGTGCGAAATGTATGGTGGAAACACATGTATATATTTGCAATAGTGTATAAAAAATGTGTGCTAAGGAGTATCAAGCATCTTGTGGCATTTGCCTAACTAGAAGAGGGAAAGTGGTTCTCTTCTCCTTGTAGCACCGTTGAAATGCTATAAAACCGATTGCCTATAACTAGGAAAAGTGTACACTCCTCTGTGGCGCCAACACCTAGTAAAATTACCACTATCCTAGCAGTATAAAACAGGGGGCCCTAGCGGCGACGGCGGCAATCACGGGGTCGCGAAGAGAGGTGTTGGAAGAAGGTTCGGCGTCTGAGGACGACAAGAGACATTCTGGGACTGAGATTTCAGATGTGGATAGTACTTTGGGGCAGGAGGTGACTCCCCGCTCGGCGGACGATTTGTGACCTGCACGACCTCCGGAGCGCAGTGGGGGGCACAACCACCTATGGTAGAAGATGGACTTCATGATATCCTTCTAGAGCAAGGTAGTGGTACCAGGCCAATGGGGGGGGATTATGGGGCGGGGGGCTGGGGCAAGGGCTGCCGCTTGTCGGGGCACGACCACGCTCCTACTGCCCCATAGGCAGCCTGCAGTGGCTACTGCAGGGTAGATTTGTTTGTTTGATGTGTGAGGTTTGGATGGGGGCTATGGCGCAGTTGCTGGTTCCTGTCCTGGGGGAGTGGGTGTTGGGGTTTCTGGGGGATGTTTGGGGGGTGGGCACTTTTGAAGCTGGTGTGGGCTGGTGGTCTGGGGTTGAGATGCTGCGATTGAAAGATAGCAATGGGGACGATGCCTGAGCTGAAGTGCGTCACGTGGAATGTGCGGGGACTCCACACCATGTCCCGACGCCACAAAGTGCATGCATACCTGGTGCGCCGTGGGGTTCAGATTGCGATGCTCCAAGAGACTCACCTTACTAAGCTGGAATGTGCGGCACTTCAGAAACGGTGGAGAGGGCAAGTGTTTGGTACAGCATATTCTGCGTTTGCGAGGGGGGTATTGATTTGGGTGCGGGCATGGATTCCCTTTCAGGTGACGAGTCAGATGATTGATCCGGAAGGTAGATATGTAGGGGGTAGCAGGGAGGCTCTATGGTAAGGAAGTGGCGCTCTGTTGTATTTACGCCCCGAACTCCGACCAGCCACGCTTCTTTGACTCCATGTCGGGCTTCCTGGCTCAGTATCTAGCGGGGCAGGTCATACTGGGAGGCGATTTTAATTCCATTACTGATGTTACCTTGGATAGATCCCACCCCCCACTGATTGCATCCCCGGTGCGCAGAGTGGCGAAGCAGAGGAGTGACTGGCAGGCTGAGTGGGGGCTGATTGATGTGTGGCGAGGGCAACATCCTGGGGACAGGGACTACTCCTTCTTTTCGGCACTCCACGAGCTGCATGTCAGGATTGACACGATCCTCTGCGACCCCACCACTGCCTCTTTGGCAAGGCACACTGAGTACCTAGCTAGGACCATCTGACCACAATCCCCAGTTGCTTTCCTCCAGTGGCAGCGAGTGAGGACAGCGATCCCCAATTGGCGACTGAACCCGGACACATTAGAAGATCAGGTGTTCCAGTCAGAGGTCCGCGAGGGGGCGGAGTCATTCTTTGCGATTAATAAGGGAACAGCCTCCACTAGGGTGTTAGAATGGGACTCATTCAAGGTGGTATGAGAGGCCTATGTATTGGGAAACACACCGGAGAAAGGAAGGTGGTACTGGAGGAGGTCAGGAAGGCAGAGGATGCGTTAAGGGAGGTGGAGAGACAGAGGCCGGAACGGGGGGCACTGCAGACACAGGTCCTGGAGGCAAGGGAATTAGTGGCATCGGTGACAGAGAGGCTGAGATGCTATGACTACAGGCAATACATAGAGAGGGTCCATGCAGAGGGCGACAAAGTGGGCACACTGTTGGCGCGGCTGGCAAACCCGGAACCGCGGAGAGGTGCAATACTGAGTGTGAAGTTGGAATCAGGGGATACCGTTTATTCACAGGGGGCGATCCTCTCACGTTTCACTGGGTATTATGAGACCCTATACCAGAGTCGCTCAGAGACGGAGGGTGGTGTCCACATGGCACGGAGGAAAACGCCGGGGGTGGATGGCCTTCCAGTCGAATTTTATGCTAAGTTCGTAGACATATTGGCGCCCCAGTTGTTGGAAGTCTATAATGAAGCGTTGAAACAGGGCCGGCTGCCCGGCTCGATGAGGGAGGCACTGGTTGTGCCCCTGCTGAAGCCCGGAAAAGATAGTACGGATGTGACCTCTCTTAGGCCGCTGTCTATGTTAACGGTGGATTATAAAATCTTGAGCCGCATCCTGGCCACCAGATTGCTGCCGCACATGATGTCATTTGTACACGAAGATCAGGCTGGCTTTATCCTCACTCGGAATACCCCTGCTAATATTCGCCGCCTTGTGCGAGTATTAGGTAGTGAGCTGGACCCGGACAATTGGCCTGCAGTACTATCCGTTGACATAGAAAAAGCATTTGATAGTTTAGAGTGGGGCTATTTGGATGAGGTGCTGAGGAGGTTTGGCCTCGGGTCTGGGTTCAGGCGCTGGACAAGAGTATTGTACTCCTCGGCTACTGCCAGGGTGAGATTGGGCTCGGTGAGCTCCTCCGCGTACCCGGTCCAGAGGGGCACGCGACAGGGGTGCTCATTGTCGCCCCTGTTGTTCGCCTTAGCTATAGAACCCCTGGCAATACGAGCTCAGTTGGGGTTGGTACACGGGGGGGTTGTCTGCCGAGGCGAGCGACGCCATATATCGCTTTATGCAGATGATCTGCTGCTGTTTTTGGAGGACACGGAAGGGGCGTTGAGGGTAGCAGTGAATGCGCTTACGGGGTTTGGAGCCCTGTCGGGTCTCAAAGTGAATTGGCGTAAGACTTGCCTTTTCCCGCTGAGAGAGGGGACACCACAATCATCGTTACCGGCAGATGTGATATGGGAGGACTCCTGTTTCACCTATCTGGGGGTCAGGATCTATCATACATCCGAGGGGTTGCTGGAAGGGAACTTAGGCCGGTGTATGAGAGCCCTGCGGGGCTCAACGGCTTTTTGGGCCACACTCCCACTATCGGTGGTAGGAAGAGTGGCACTGCTCAAAATGGTGGCATTGCCACGTCTCCTGTATTACTTTAGGACCTTGCCTATATGGGTCCTACCTAGGTTCTTTAGGGACCTGCGGACCCTCACCATTGGGTTCATATGGGGGGCCGGGAGGAGGCGAGTGGCACTAGACACGTTGCGTAGGCCAAAACTCGAGGGAGGGATGGCGGTCCCGGATTTCGAACTATATTATTTGGCGGCGCAGCTGCAGATCCTCACGCAACACGTGGCGAAGGAATTTCGGGGACCAGACCAGCACAGAGGGAAGGGGGTCCCGAGACACGTCCTATCTTACATTGTAATGAATCAGCAGCTTGATGTGCGGGATCAGACACTCGAGGAAAGAACGTTGCGACTATGCTGGAATAGAAGTCGGAAACGTGCGGGAGTGGTACACCCATATGCCCCGGAGATACCTCTGCGCATGTTGACGGCGCTGCCACACGGAGGGGATTGGACCCCCCTTTTGGAGTGGGAGGAGTTGGGACTCCAGGTGATAGGCGATTTGTACGCCGAGGGGGAACTGCTGCCCTTCCAAGCAGTACAAGATCAGTTTGGGATACCGGCGGGGAACTTCCTCTTGCACATGGCTGTCACGGCAGCGATTAAGAGGCACTGGGGTGAAGGGCAGAAAGAACCGGTGACCACGTTGGCGTGCCAGTATGTAGTGATGGCTGCAGGGACGATTAAAGCGATTACGTGTCTCCAATCGCGAATGCTTCGGGAGGGACTGACACCCCTTATTGGTTTGAAACAGAAGTGGGAAGAGAGTATAGGGAAACCCATTCCGGATGCAACGTGGGGTCAACTCTTACAGAGGGTGCGGAAGGGTTGCAGGAATGCACGCTTTCAGCAAGTGCATTTCTTTGTGGTCCATAGGGCCTATCTAACCCCGGGCAGGATTCAGAGACATTTCCGAGTGGCGGGGGCGGCTTGCCCCAGGTGTCTTCTCCCGGGGGCGGAATTGGACCATATGTTCTGGGACTGCCCAAGACTGGGATCCTATTCGACTGACGTAGGTGAGCTCCTGAACGAAGTAACAGAGAGGAAGGTGACCTTTGATAAGGCCTCCTGCCTGCAGCTTTGGTTTCCCCACACGAAGAAGACGAAGGTTACCAGCAAGTTTATTGATCTGGGGTTAATACTGGCCCAGAGAGAGCTCACATGGCGCTGGAAGTCGACGGAGGGCCCGTCTAGTAGGCGGTGGGCGATGGAATTGAGTAAATGGGCCAAGAGTGAAAGTTTGATCCTGCTTAGGCAAGCAACGCGCGCAGCGGATGAGAGGAGTTTAGAAGTGGCACGGGCGTGGGAGTGTCTGGTGCAAGCGTTGGAGGACTATATGTCACAGGAGGAGGATGAGGAGGAGTGAAGCAAATGGTGCATTCCTGGATGGCGCACGGTTGCCTGAGTGTTGTCCCCTTGACTCCTGCACGACAGATTACATTCCGGGAGTCAGCACACACCAGCGATACTTCAGGGAAAGGGTGGGGGAGGGCAGGCATAGGGGGGGCCCCGGGGGAGGCTTGAGGAGGATCACAGTGCGCGTAGGACACGGGTTGCTGCAAGTAGGCGGACCGACTCGGCCCAGTTTCCTTGGGTGGAGGGAAGGCACTGACCCGAATCCTTGTACCTCGAGGCTTCCTGGCAGGGATGTGTTATTGGTTTGGGGTTGGGGGGGGGGGTGGGGGGGGAGTAGGTATTAAAAAAGCAGCGACATTCGACAGGCCTACCTTGATTGATGTCGAATTTTTTTGTTCGCATTGTTACTTTATCACCTAGCGCCATCCCAGGTCGTAGACTTTTGCCGCCCTGCCTCTGGGATGTGGGCTGAATGGCTGTGTGATGCTGGGAGACCTATTGGGGGTGGGCGAAGTACGGAGATGGGCAATGATATGAGTAAGCTGTATAACTTTGATGCTGCAATAAAAATTGTTTTAAAAAATATACCTGGATGCAATGACAGAAACAGCAAAATAATAGTCGGCCCGCACACTGCTAAACACAGATTTTTAACGTACTGTTTTTAAGCCGCGTCCTCAATTACATTGGCCACACCCCTTTGAGAGACCCCCCAGTTTTTTTATCCCACTTAAAGCCCTGGAGCTATCCACATAAAATACAGTTCATCTGCATTTAAAAACTACTAACAGACAAATGATTGGTCTCCAGCAGCTTCAGTAATCACCAGCATTATCTGGGCATTTTGTATTCTTATTGTTGTACTGCATCGGCCATGATAATGATAAAAACTGTTTAAAGGAAGCACACACGAAGTATGTGTCCTGCTGGGCCTGTGCAGATTTTAAAAAGAAAAAAATGCAGTAACACATTCTTTTACCTACTCCATTAGTCAAACTTTGTGTCACAGCCTTATGTGATAAGCCACTGCAGGGGTCAGGAAAGGTGAATAGGAATAAACAAACTTCTTTTCTCCTGTGCTGCATAGAAAAAGAAATGTCAACGCAGCAGGAGAGTAGGCAAAGGTTACCAAAGGTTACCTTTGTCAAAGAAAGGATTTGTCGCTCACCATGCAGAGATGAAGGGGTGAAAAAAAGCCTCGTTAACATGGACATGGTCTTTTAAAGACCTGTGAAGTACTTGGGTGGGGCTGCGATAATCTCTAAAACTGTCTGTGTGTGTGTGTGCCAGGGAAGTTGTCTCGGCCCGGGCTGACACACGACAGGGGAGGGTTGAAACACTTTGATCCCAAAGGCGTTGTGCGCCTGCCTTCAAGCCCTCACTGCAAGGGCCAAGGATTCTTTTTGGGTGGGCCAGGCTCATGTTAGGGTGGGCCTGGCCCACCCGGCCCACCCACTAGAACCGGGCCTGGATTTGAAGGCTGCGGTGATGGCGTTGGATATTGCAAAAGCCTTTGACACACTCAGCTGGGAATATCTCTAGGAGGTGCTGTGGAGTATGGGACTGGGACCGGCATTTATGTTGTGGGTGCGGTTGCTATTACCCGAACAGTGGCGCCTCTTTGGACTGGGAATGTGGTGTCTGAGTGTCTGCCCATTGAACGGGGCATGAGGTAGGGGTGCCCCTGTCGCTAGTTTTTGCCTTGGCGTTTGGTTGCACCGTAACATGGCCTGAATCCTGATGTGGTGTTAAGGTGGGAGGACGCACCCATCTGTTTTTTATATACTCAGATGATGCATTGATTTTTGTTATCCACCCGGAGCGATCGATCAATGCTTTTGTTAGAGATCATTACTGAATTTGGGGAGGTATTGGGTTTGTGGATCAATGTACAGAAGTCAGTGATTTTCCTTATGGCCCGGCTGGTACGGGGGTGCCCATGCTGCTTTCCTACTGACGGGTCTTCAGTGGGAGCGTCATCACTTCCGTTACATGGGAATACAACTGGCCCATACTTTGGAGGTCAATTATGGCCACAACATGGGTAGGGTACTCGAGAACCTGGAGGTGTCTATCTGTGTTTGGAACCGCCTGCTTCTGTCTGTGATGGGAAGGTTAGCTCTGAGCAAGATGGTGTTACTACAGTGTTACCTATACATCCTGCATAACTCCCTATGTCGTATACCAAGATGAATCTATACAAGGTTGAACATCCTTCTGATATCCCTGGTGTGGGTCGGCAAGAGCAGTAGGGTGAAGTTGTAGGTGCTGAAGTTAGACACAAAGCTGGGAGGGCTGGATCTGCCGGATCTGCAGATACACTATTTTGCCGGATTATTACAAAATGCAGCACAGTGGTGTGCAGGAAGTGAGAATGAGGAAAAGGCACTGCTGTATGAGTGGGGTGCCAGAAGAGACGTCCCTGGGTGCCCGATGCAAGGGCAAGAGTCCCGGAAGGCTGGCCAATTATTGTCTGCCAGGTAGTGAAGGTCTGGGAGCAGGCAGTTACACTCACACATGTCGCATAGAGCTCGATACGCCTGGTTCCTGCCCCTAAAGTGGTTGCCATGCTTCAGACAGATACACTTGGTGATGGATCTGATGCAATGGTATGATAGTTGGTACCTAAATGGCACCTTCCTCGCATTGAGAGAGGTGCTGGAGTTTTTCCTGCTGTGGCCAGACCAGTTTGTGCAATACGCCAAAGTGTCTCGCACTGCGGGAGGTCTGCATAGATTTCCCTGTGGAGTCGCAGAGGCTGCAGCTGCAACAAAGGCCTGATATCCCTTGTGGAAGAGGTGTGGCGCAGCGGCCAGGGTGCCTGACTACGAACTACGGGGTTCGATCCCCGGTGCCGGTGGCAGGTTAGCCCAGCACCATGTGACTCCGGGCAATAGCTTGCTTAATCTTCCCGAAGGCCCCCAGCACCTGGACACCACTTAGGAGGTAGCTGTGCGCTTTACAAATACTGGTATTTCATTTATTTTATAAGGCCCTGAAGGCTGACTGCAAGACGGACATGACGGAGGTCTGTGACAGGTGGACGAATGATCTACCTGAATGCCTCACAGAGGGTGAGTGGAGGAAAGCCTGCGCTCTGGTCAGGGAGGTAGCCAGCGACACACGATTCAAGCTCACCCAATTTCATTATTTACACTGCACCTATTTAACACCTCAGCAGTTACACAGGCTAAATGCAACATGATCTGCCTTGTCTCCCAGATGAGGGGTAGAGCCGGAGACATGTTTGCACTTTTGGGAGTGCACTAGGCTATGGAGTTATTGGGAGAAGGTATTGCAGGTGCTACAGGGGATCACCCATACCTGGGTGGAGGCCTCGATCAAACACTGCCTTTTGGGTGTACTCCCAACCCGAGGCCGACTAGCTCTGTTGGTTGGGGCATGGTGCTGGTTACACCTAGGTCGCGGGTGCGATTCCCGCACGGGCCGATGTATACTTTTCTGAGCAGTTAGGCACCGCCGGGTAATTGAATGTCAATAATTTGAATTTAAAATTAACAGTTGCATGACGATCACCCGGGTGACTCGCACTAGACCCCGCTGGTACACGGAATTGACTGTCTTTAAGAATTCACACCTTTTGCAGGGAGGCAGATGCTGCTTACATGCTAGGGTGAGAAGTGTCAGTATTGGAACTGCCAGTGTGACGGAGTCAAACTGAGCAGGCCTTGCTGAGCTTTCCGTTCATGCTTGGACTACTAAACAGTGGCTTTCTGGTTCAAGAATTAGAGATGCCCTCCTGAGGAATATATGCCTCCTGTTGGGGAATAGAGGCAGATTTAAGTAACGAGCCAGAGGTGGGCTCTATTACAGAATAGAAGGAGCCCCCCCTTTTGAGTGTACTCAAGGCTCTGGGGTATGGGCACCAGAGGAACAGTGCCTGCTGCCATAAAACAGCTCCGGTGCAGAAGGCAGCATTGGTGTACAGCTTGCTCTATGCTCTAGGGGTAATGTTACCGGTGATAGTGTGGCAATGGGCCACTAATGACAAAATTACAGCATCAAGTTACGTGTGTAAAGTTGACCGGGTGGTTTCTGGTGTGCTGCACGTCATTTAATTGTCACATCGGCGCTTGTGACAGCCTGCCAGGATTTGGCGCTGTCTGTCTATTTAGAGATGACCACAACAGGCATTGATTTATTCATTTTACATTAAATCACTTTTGCCCGCTGCCTAAGCCATTCTTATAGCTTTGGGGGCTTGGAATAGGCGCAAGTGTCACACTTGCAGGCGTGTAAGGGTTAGTAGTTGTGATGTTACTATGGTTGGCAGCATGGCAGGAGCAAGGTGTGGTGCAAAAGGAAGGGGCCGCCTGACGGGAGTCTTGGCATTTAGTGGTACACGTGTGAAGTTTTTCCATCGAACTGCCTTGCTGTATGTGGTGCGGGTGTATGCTGATTCTAGTTTTGCGCAATATTGGGTGTTGAGATGTATGTCCTGCCGTGAACAGCTCTAGGTCTAAACTGATGTTTTCCCCTGCCTTCATTTGGGTTGCTGTGCGTCTGCCTTGGCAGTAACCGGACAGGGTGCCCAGGGTCGGGCAAAACAGTATATCATGTTAGGGTTGATTATTGGTGTGTTGGACCAATTTGCACAGCCAGGGTGCCATGAGAGGGGAAGGCCACTTGGGGGCAGTGTTTCTCACTTGGCTGCACATGAATGATGAATGTCTGCATTCACCAATACCAATAATGGCCACTGCTCCATCCCTCTCAGCGAGGTAGACCAAAGCTGTGGATATTTCCTTTGACTTTGAGGAACGATTCACTCAATGCCTTTCTTTCAAGGAACTATTCTTGCCAATTTTAAGTCAGTAGTTTGGGTGGCGCCATTGTCGCAAATCCATCAATATTTCATTGACATTCTGGTGACTGGCATTTAAGGGGATGTCCATGGTTCTTTGTGTGATGAATTAATGTTTCCAGTCCACAAAGATACCCATTGCTTAAGGCTTCATGCTCCCATTGCTTCAGCCTTGTTTTGGTAGTACTAGTAGGGGGGCGGCACTTAAGTAGCGTATAAACCATTGGTTGGCTACGTTAGAAGGCCTTTTCTCACACACGAGTTTATCTGGAGCCTCCATGCTGAGAATTCAGAGGATAAGTGGACAGACCACTGCTCCCAGGGGGGTGGCTGCCCATTGCAGCAATAGGTCGTTAGAGCATGGGTGCATATGGCACATGAATGAGTAAAATTTATAATGCGCAGACAATAACCCGAAGGTGTCAAGGCGCCTAACAGAACAACTCAAAAAGAAATTAGCTACATCGCTACAGGTACGCTTGTGTAAAAAGGTGAGTTTTCAGGGCCCTTTTGAAAGCCTGAAGGGTGGGCAGTGATCTTATTTCCAGGGGAAGAGCATTCCACCACGTAGGGGCCAGGGTGGAAAAGGCCCTGCCACCCCATTTCGCTCTCCTGAAACGGGGGGTCGCTAGCAGGAGTCTGCCGGAGGACCGTAGATTCCTAGTGGGAGAATAGCGGGACAGGATAGAACCTAGAACCTAACCACATCTGTTAATGGTGCAGGATGTTTATGGTTTTACTTAGGATTTAAGGATCCCAGGCCCAGGTTCTGTCGTTTGATGGTTGGTTACCAACAATGAATGCTCTGGGGCACCTGCAGCAGTGAGGGATACTTCCTGATTGCCTAAGACTTGAGAGTTAGTAACACTCCCCTCCCCCAGGCCCACAGGGTTGTCAGCTGAATGGCCACAGGCTAGAGCAGGTCAAAGAGAGATTTATGCACAGTATTTGTAGAATGTTACATACTATTAAGGGCATGTTGCACTTAAAGTTGTCCCAAGATTTTGGGTAAAACTGTGGAGGCAATAAGTTAATGCACAAATAGGCCTCAATGTATTAAGAACATTTGGCATTCCAAGTATTCAAGTAAGGGCGGGTATTGATACATATTGTTCCCCTCATGTTCCCATTGTCTTGTCTGCTCCCTGATATACTAGCGGAAGTTTTGGAGGGCAAGACCTCACTAAGGGGGTGACTGCTTAAAGCGATGAACAAATCCAATATGTTTCACATTTACTAACGAGGGGAAAGTTGTCAGCCGCTGGTCATAGTTTTATTCTTATGCACAGTATTATTAATTTAAATAATCGCTGTATGGAGTAGTGCAACCACCAGGCGTTACGCACCAAGGCATCAAGCAGCGGTGAGTGTTACCATGCTGTAAGGATATAAAGTTTAAATACGACTGCCAGGTCCCGCTGGAGTGTCAGCCAATTGGTCACTTTCGGGTTTCAATCAACCTTCCTTCCGTGGTTGTTAAAATGAATATCAGTAGCGGTGTAAGAAAGATCTCTAATTCAGCGGCAACTTGCCTGCGGGAACTCTTGCACTTCGAAAATACACAATCGTCATGCTCCAACAAGCGCTATACACAGATAGCTGGGGAAGGAAGTAAGGCGGGCTGGCAAGAGGCGTGAACGTGGTGTACACTAGCAGAAGTTTAGGAGTGCAAAACTCCACCTGGGGGGTGGCTGGATGAATTTGATGGACTAGTCCAAAGGTTCCACAGCAACGGCATGTGGGAGAGTGTCAGTTCCCTGTTCATAGTTCTCACAGATACACCATATCGTATTAATTGAGATAATCGCTTTAGTGGCAAGTGGTAAGCGTGAGATTTCCTCAATTTCAGCAAATTGTCACATGGTCAGCAACAAGCTGCCTGGGGATTCTGGGTGCAGTCACCACAGTTTAAACTGAACAGGCAACATCTTGAAATGAAAGTAGGGATGTTGAATCGATTGCCCACTTAGCAGTATGACTATTGCACAGGAGGATGTCAGCTTTTGCTGGGTTGGAGGTTCCTTATCACCAACCAGAAGGGTGCCAAGTGGCAAACCCAGCAAATATGTAAAAAATGGGTGTTCTGGCCTTATGGCGGTGTAAAGCCTTTCTCAGTTAGAGGTATGCCCATGGAAAATTGTGAACTGCTTAAGGTTCTAATGAACAGTGCGGTTTGTGGTATCTTTTCGAGGGGAAGAGATATGTTAGGCACTTAATTGCGTACAACGTAGCACTTTCAAGCAGGTGTTGTTTTGTTATTGTACACTTTCGCTGGACAGTGGACCCATGAAGCAACAGAAAAGGCACCAACCCTAAGCTTGAGCAAACCAACAATGTTTTAACGTTCTGCGTGCCAATTCTAAAATGCCCTCTGTCCAAGAGCACCACCCTTTCAGTAGGGTAAATAGAAATTCTCCTTGAATTTGGAATAGCAAAGCTTAAAGAATGAGTCCAAACAGCCAAGGATATCAAATTTAAAGTCCTTATTGACACGCTGAGTCTTGATGTATATTTCAATGCTTATTTAATATTCCTTAGAAAAAAATGGAGAGAGCCAGCCGGCGCGTTTCGTTCTGTACAACAGAACTTCTTCAGGGCGATGTTATGTCGAACTCGGTCTTATCCAAAGATCCTTTTGTCAAAAAAACAGTAAGACGTACTCCGTATTAAGAGTGAAATGCCAATACAAATCCAAAACATATACCGTGTTGCGGTAATTATATTTTCAAAGTCTTCCTGTATTTTTATCCATTAAGCAAGAGTCAATTTGAGTCCTAATGTCATATCCTCAAGGAACCGAAATTTGCGGATATTTCCATATATGTATAACAAATAGAAGTAAAAAAATCCAATTCCAAGTAATAATTTTGAGGTAATCACCTTGGGCTAGATGTAGGTAATTCTCATTTACCGACTCTAGAATACCGAATTTTACCAATTCCGTATTCTAGATTCGGTAAATGAGATGTAGTTAAAAAATTGGTATATTTTACCTACCGAATTGGAAATTACCGATTCGGTAATTGTTATTGATTCCTATGGGCCTTGAGGCCCATAGGAATCAATGTCAATTACCGAATCAGTAATTACCGATTCCGTAAAAATACAGAATTTGCAAGGGGAACAGGGTGTCACTTTGACACCCTGTTGCACCCCTGTTACTGGCTTGTGTGCCGTGTGACACACATACATGCCCTTAGGGCATGTCTGTGTGCCGCATGGCACAGGTGTACATGCACAGATGTGCATGTACACTGGAACTCGTTATTTACGATGCAATTGTATTACATGGTAAATAACGAATCGGTAATGGCCTGTGGCACTGTTTGAAGTGCCACCTACATCTGTATTTACCGATTCGGTAAATTTACCGATTCGGTATTTTACAGAATCTGCAAATTTACCGAATCGGTAAATATACCGATTCTGTAAATATGAGCCCACCTACACGTCAAATCCCAAATACCGGTCGGTAACGGCCAAAATCGAATGCGAATGCAGTGGAATTTGCTACAGGTATTTTCCCCACCCATACAGGGGCATAAGGGTACATTGCAGGAATCTGTATAGAGTGGGGGCAAGACCTATAGAGCATCAAGGGTCACAGCTGGTTAGCAGGTATGTGGGTTTCTGTGATCAAGCTTTAGTTAAGCAAGCCTGGTAGTTGGCGTAACTGTCACTCCATATGGTTGCTGTGACTGTGATAGTGTGCGCTATGCGAACAGTCTTGGTTTATTAACCGCAAAGGTTTGTGCACATATCTGGTCAACCCCAACAAAGTAGGTGCACTCTGCTCCCGGGCAGGTTACTGGCTGCTTCAGTGATGCATGACATGCCTCGTCCGCATAGCCAGAGTATATAGGCTGTTGTGGAAGCGGTCTACTTAGCAAGTGTGCTGCTGTTCCCTAAATTAGGGAAACAAGCGTTAGGGAGCTCAAAATGCTAGAAGGGCTGCAACTACAGGTTACAGGAGGTGGGAGCCACATCAGCTTGCAGGGTGACATAGCAATGTTTAAGAGAGAGCCCCCTCCTGGGAAGCCATCACAGTGTTGCAGGACATGTGAGACACTGGTACATTCCCAGAGAAGAATAACCCGCTCCATGCGCAAGTTCGCTAAGCAAGGGGCTTAGGCTTCAGCAGGCATGGGCTACGCCTGTCTTGGCACGGGGCCAAGTTTAATGAAGCAGTGGAGCATTCCCGCAAAGGGTGACTAGTGCTATAAGCAAGTTCAGACCAAAGAGGTTTTGGGTTTTTCAGACAGGAGCTGATCCAAATGAAGGGGAGGCTATTTTGATGCTGATGAGGTTCACTAGTCACAGGTTGGAATTGACCTGATCCTCTTGGACATGCAAGAGACACTGGAAGGAGCCGGTTGCAAGTGAAGAAAGTGCTGTTTGGTTGGTGGGGGGCTCAGTAGGCGACGTGGGCCGCCTCCAAAGCTGTGGCGGAGCTACAGGGCGATCTGGAAGCAGTCTGGGTACAGAAGGATACCTCTGCAAGAGCACAATAAGGGTGCCAGAGCCAAATCCCAGGAGCCTCAGGGGAGGGTGCTGGAACAATGACGTCGGAGCCCCGTTACTCCTTCGGGCGGTGTGGGCCTGAACAACCGGGGGCTTGCATGGCTACGCTCCGCTCTAAAAGGGGGGTGAGTGATAAGGGACCAATGTGTCACGTGATCCAGTAAGGGGATCACCCCTATAAGGGTAGCGTTGATTGGGTTTCCACAGTGCTTGGCTCATCAGGCGGGCAGGGTAGCACAGGTTAGTACGGCTACCTGCCCTTGGATCACGCGTAAGATAAACCACCATAATTTGCATACTGTTGTATGGAATAACCCTGCAGCCATATTTTCTCCAAACAAAAAAGTTCTGTTGTTTATTTATTTATGCATGCCTTTTCTACTTTGGTGCGGGTGTGGATCATCTTGCGCCGATAATGGAACTATGTTGTGGGTGCGGTTGCTATTAGCCGACCAGTGGACTGGGAATGTGGTGTCTGAGTGTCTGCCCATTGAACGGAGCATGAGGGAGGGGTGGCTCTGTCGCTACTCTTTGCCTTGGAGTTTGGTTGCAGCGCAACATGACCTGATGTGATGTTAAGGTGGGAGGACGCACCCATCTGTTTTTTATATACTCAGACGATGCATTGATTCTGTTATCAACCCGGGGCGATCGATCAATGCTTTTGTTAGAGATCATGACTGAATTTGGGGAGGTATTGGGTTTGTTCATCAATGAACAGAAGTCAGTGATTTTCCTTATGGCCCAGCTGGTACGGATAGACAATGCTGCTCTCCTAGTGACGTGTCTTCAGTGGGAGCGTGATCACTTCCGTTACATAGGAATACAACTGGCCCATACTTTGGAGGCTAATTATGGCCTCAACATAAGTAGGGTACTCGAGAACCTGGAGGTGTCTATCTGTTTTTGGAACCACCTGCTTCTCTCTGTGATGGGAAGGTTAACTCTGAGCAAGATGGTGTTACTACAGTGTTACCTATACATCCTGCATAACTCCCTATGTCGTATACCAAGATCCATCTTTACAAGGTTGAACATCCTTCTGATATCCCTGGTGTGGCTCAGCAAGAGTAGTAGGGTGAAGTTGTAGGTGCTGAAGTCAGACACAAAGCTGGGAGGGCTGGATCTGCCGGATCTGCAGATACACTATTTTGCCGGATTATTACAATACGCAGGACAGTGGTGTGCAGAAAGTGAGAATGAGGAAAAGGCATTGCTGTAGGAGTGGGGTGCCAGAAGAGACGTCCCTGGGTGCTCAATGCAGTCCCGGAAGGCTGGCCATTTATTGTCTGCCAGGTAGTGGAGGTCTGGGAGCAGGCAGTCACACACATGTTGCGTAGAGCTCCATACCCCAAGTTCTTGCCCCTAAATCGGTTGCCATGCTTCAGACAGATACACTTGGTGATGGATCTTATGCAATGGTATGATGGGGGCTGCACCCTCCTGATGATTGGTACCTAAATGGCACCTTCCTCGCATTGAGAGAGATGCAGGAGTTGTTCCTGCTGTGGCCAGACCAGTTTCTGCAATACGCCAAAGTGTCTTGCCCTGCAGGAGGTCTGCATAGATTTCCCTGTGGAGTTGCACAGGCTGCAGCTGCACCAAAGGCCTGACATCCCTCGTGGAAGAGGTGTGGCGCAGTGGCCAGGGTGCCTGACTACAGACTACAGGGTTCACAGATCGATACCCGGTGCTGGCGGCAGGTTAGCCCAGCACCATGTGACTCTGGGCAATAGCTTGCTTAATCTTCCCGAAGGCCCCCAGCACCTGGACACCACTTCGGAGGTAGCTGTGCGCTTTACAAATACTGGTATTTCATTTATTTTATAAGGCCCTGAAGGCTGACTGCAAGACGGACATGACGGAGGTCTGTGACGGGTGGACGAATGATCTACCTGAACCTCTCACATAGGGTGAGTGGAGGAAAGCCTGCGCTCTGGTCAGGGAGGTAGCCAGCAACACACGATTCAAGCTCACCCAATTTCATTATTATTTTCACAGCACCTATTTAACAGCTCAGCAGTTACACTGGCTAAATGCAACATGATACCCCTTGTCTCCCAGATGCGGAGTAGAGCCGGCGACATTCTTGCACTTGAATTGGGAGTGCACTAGGCTATGGAGTTATTGGGAGGAGGTATTGTAGGTGCTGCAGGGGATCATGTATACCTGGTTGGAGGCCTCGATCAAACACTGCCTTTTGGGAGTACTCCCAACCCCAAAGTAAGGTCCAAGATGAAACACAGGTTTGACCTGATGTTATTGGCTAAACGATGCCTCGCCATCCAGAAGCATTGTCCAGTGTTGATATATGTGGCGGACATGACAAGGTCCTTTGGGTTCATGCCTATCTCCTACGCTGACGACACGCAGCTGCTGTTTACTTTTAAGACCTTTACTCCTGAGATTAGACAAGCTTTCTCCAACGGCATGACTGCAATCGCCAGCTGGATGGCCAAAAACTTTCTACAGTGCAATGTGGGAAGGTCTGAGGTCATGTTATTCGGAGAGGCGAGAATTCTGTGGACCCCAGACTGGTGGCCTTCAAGCTTGGGACAGGCCCCGCTCCCCAAACAGGTAGTCAAGAACCTGGGGGTGCGTCTAGACCAGGACCTCACCCTTTTTCACCATGCCAGCACCACTGCAGGGTCCTGCTTCCACATTATCGGCCTCCTTCGGAAGGTGTTCCCCCTTCTACCTGACGATACCCGGAAGACCCTGGTCCAGGCCCTCGTTTTGAGCCGCCTGGACAATTGTAATGGCTTACTCCTAGCTGCCAATGAGGGAGTGCTTAATAAACTACAGGTGGTGCAGAACACCGCAGCACGGCTGGTGACCAACACCCCCCCCCAGAACACCGTCCCCCCCCCCTCCTCAAGGCCCTTCATTGGCTTCCTATCCGGAAACGGATAGAATTCAAGATCAGCTGTGTGATTCACAAAAGCTTACACAATCTGGGACCACACTACTTTACAGACAAATTTGTTTACCACCGTCCATCCCGCATCCTCAGGTCCTCCAACCAACAGCTGCTTCAAGTTCCTAGACATTATAAGACCAGACAGGGAGGCCGTGCCCTATCCATCATGGGTCCTCGTCTATGGAACAACCTCCCCCTCTCCCTCAGAGAATGCCAGAGTCACTCAGCTTTCAGGAAACGTCTAAAGACTGTACTATTCTAGGAGGAGCTCTTCGACCTGTTCACCTCACAGCACCGCGCGGAGATACACCTTCGGGTGTGATGCCGGCGCGTAACAAGCCTATAAATAAATATCATATGGATGATAACCTCAACACACACCTAGCCAGAGTAGATTATGTTGTCATGGGATTTGCCGAAATTGGCTCCATATGTAACTTCCCAAAAAACAAAATTGCCTATCTCAGTGTCCTGTTCTTGGTATATGAGTTGTCTAAAGAAGGCGAAAGCCTGGCTCCGCATTTCTAAGAGAAATATGCACTCCTACAACCCCCCAACACAATAAACCAAGCATTTGCAATGCAATAGATCTCTCATTCACGCAAGTTTGAGCTATTGGCATTGTAAATGACAATGCCTTTTATTTATCTTTCGGGTTTTAAAACATAAATAAAAGGTATTGTCATTTACAATACTAATAGCTTACACTCTTGCAAATGCGAGACCTATTGAATTGCAATAAAGGGCCTTCTCGTCCGCTTGTTAGATTGTACATATCAGAGGAAGAGCTCGGTCTGCGACGTCTTCAAACTAGTGATAAATAGTGCAGTGAAGAAGATGTGTAAGTGTTGTAAATTACACAGACACAAAGTGTGAAGTGAGAGTTACATATATTACGAGCTATAAACACTAACAAAGTGCCCCAACTCCTTTCGCTCTGTGATTACACTGTCGTGGCTCAGGAGGCAGAGCGGGGAGGGTATTTCCTGCCCTCTCTGAGATCTGTGTGTGCAGTGTGGCATTGCATAATGTCATTGCTATCTTTGGCCTAATAAAAAAAAACACTCCAGCTGTAGTAGGGCCCTGGATTTACCTCCTGGTGCAGGGCGGGCTGTGCTTTATGGCAGGCATGGAGGGAGGGAGGGATGTTCTCGGCTGCAGCTCCGGCCTCTTACAGTGCCCCTGCTATTACCAGTGAGCGAGAGTCTCTGAGGTGGTGGTATTGGTATTGGTGGTGGAGATATTGGTGGTGGTGGTGGCATTGGTGGTATTGGGATGGTGGTATTGGGGGAGGTATTGATGATGGCAGCATTGGTATTGGTGGTGGTGGTACTGGCACTGGTATTAGTGGTGGTGGTATTGGTGGTGGTAAGGGTATTGGTGGTGGTAAGGGTACTGGTGGTGGTATTGGTATTGGTGGCAGTGCTGGTGGTATTGGTAGTGGTGGTATTGCTGGTGGTATTGGCGGTGGTGGTATTGGTGGTGGTGGCACTGGCATTGGTGGTGGTATTGGTGGTGGTATAGGTGATGGTATTGGTGGTGGTGGGGTGGTATTGGTGGTGGTTGTATTGATGGTGGTATTGGTGGTTGTTGTATTTGTGGTTGTGGTATTGGTAGGGGTGGTATTGGTGGTGGCGGTATTGGTTGTATTGGTGGTGGTATTGGGATTGGTGGTATTGGTGGTGGTGGTATTGGTTGTGGTTGTGGTATTGGTGGTTGTGGTGGTATTGGTGGTTGTGGTGTTATTGGTTGTGATATTGGTGGTTGTGGTATTGGTGGGTGTTGTATTGGTGGTTGTGCAATTCGTGGTGGTGGCATTGGTGGTGGTGGTTTTGGTGGGGGTGGTGTGGTGGTGGTAGTGGTGGTGGTAGTATTGGTGGGTGGTGGTGGAATTGGTGGTGGTGGTATTGGTGTAGGTGGTATTGGTAGTGGTTGTGTTGGTGGTAGTGGTATTGGTAGCGGTATTGGTAGTTGTGGTATTGGTGGTTGTGGTATTGGCATTGGTGGTGATGGTATTGGTGGTGGTATTGGTGATGTTGCTGGTGGTGGTATTGGTGGTGGTATTGGTAGTGGTGGGGGTGGAATTGGTGGTTGTGGTGTTGGTGGTTGTGGTGGCATTGGTGGTTGTGGTGGTGGTAATATTGGTGGTGGTGGTATTGGTAGCTGTGTTATTGGTGGTGGTGGTAGTAGTGGTGGTGGTATTGGTGATGGTGGTGGTGGTGATATTGGTGGGGGTGGTATTGGTGGTGGTGGTATTGGTATTGGGCTGGGGCTATTGAGAGTGGTGGTATTGGTTGTGATGATATTTGTGGTTGTGGTATTTGTAGCATTTATGGTTGTGGTATTGGTGGTGGTGGTATTGGTGGTAGTATTGGTGGTGGTATTTGTGGCAATGGAATTGGTGGTGATGGTATTGGTGGTGATGGAATTGGTGGTATTGGTGGTGGTGGTAGTGTGGGTATTGGTGGTGGTGAAGTTAGTGGTGGTGGTGGCATTACTGGTGGTGGTATGGTATTGATATTGGGGTGGTGGTATTGATGGTGGTGGTACTGGTGATGGTGTTGGTGGAATTGGTGGTGGTGGTATTGGAGGTGGTGGTATTGGAGGTAGTGGTATTGGTGGTGGTGGTATTTGTGGTGGTTGTATTTGTGGTTGTCATATTGGTGGTGGGGGAATTGGTGGTGGTAGTGGTATTGGTGGTGGTGGTGTTTGTGCAATTGGTGGTGGTGGTATTGGTGGTATCCTTGGTGGTGGTATTAGTGGTGGAGGTGATACTGGTGGTATTGGTGGTGGTATTGATATTGGTGGTGGTATTGGTGGTGGTACTGGTATTGGTGTTGGGGGTATTGGTGGTGGGGTATTGGTGGTGGTGGTACTGGTATTGGTTGTATTGGTATTGGTGGATGTATTGGTATTGGTGATATTGGTGGTGGTGGTATTGGCAGTGGTGGTATTGTTGTTGTTGGTGGTGGTACCTGTATTGGTGGTGGTTGTATTGGTGGTGGTTGTATTGGTGTTGGTTGTATTAGTGGTGGTGGTATTGGTGGTTGTGGTATTGGTGTTGGTGCTATTGGTGGTTGTGGTATTGGTGGTGGTAGTATTTGTGGTGGTGGAATTGGTGGTGGTGGTATTGGTGGTGGTGGTATTGGTAGAGGTGGTATTGGCAATGGTGGCATTGGTAGTGGTGGTATTGGTGGTGGCGGTATTGGTGGTACTGGTATTAGTGGTGGTGGTGGTGGTGGTAATTGTATTGGTATTGGGGTGGTGGTGTTGGTGCTATGGGTATTGGTGGTGGTAGTACTGGTGTTGGTGGTGGTGGTTGCAGTATTGGTGGTGGTGATATTGTTGGTGGTACTGGTATTGGTGGTGGTACTGGCATTGGTGGTGGTATTGTATTGGTGGTGGTATTGGTGGTGGTGGTATTCTGGTGGTATTGGTGGTGGTGGTGGTGGTGGTATTGGTGGTGGTTGTATTGGTGGTGGTGGAATTGGTGGTGGTGGTATTGGTACTGGTATTGGTAGTCGTGGTATTGGTGGTTGTGGTACTGCTCGAAGAGCCAGGTCTTGAGGAGTCTTTTGAAGGCGAGTAGGTCTTGGGTCTGCCTTAGGTGGGTAGGGAGGGTGTTTCAGGTCTTGTCGGCGAGGTAGGAGAAGGATCTGCCGCCGGAGTTCGTTCGTTGGATGCGGGGGCAGCGGCGAGGCTGGCGGGGCAGAGGTGGCGGGTGGGGGTGTAGAAGCTGAGTCTGCTGTTCAGGTAGGCTGGTCCAGCATTGTGGAGTGCTTTGTGTGCGTGGGTGAGGAGCTTGAAGGTAATCTTATTGTCGACGGGGAGCCAGTGTAGGTCTCTCAGGTAGGGGGTGATGTGGCTGCGGCAGGGGACGTTGACGATCAGTCGGGCGGAGGAGTTTTGGATGCGTTGTAGTCGTCATAGGTGTTTGGCTGGGATTCCTGCGAAGAGCGCGTTGCCGTACTCTAGTCTGCTGCTGACGAGGGCCTGTATCACCGTTCTTCTTGCTTCAGTCGGGATCCACTTGTTGATCCTGCAGAGCGTGCAGAGGGTGTTGTAGCAGGAGGAGGAGATAGCGTTGACCTGCTTAGACATGGAGAGGGAAGAGTCGAGCATGAATCCTAGGTTGGGTGCATGGTCGGTGGGTGTTGGTGCTGTTCCCAGGATGGTCGGCCACCAGGAGTCGTCCCAGGCTGAGGGGGTGGGTCAGAGGATGAGGACCTCCGTCTTGTCCGAGTTCAGTTTCAGACGGCTGCTCTTCATCCAGTCGGCGACGGCCTTCATTCCCTCATGGAGGGTTGTTTTGTCGATGTGTGGGTGCTTGGTGAGGGAGAGGATGAGCTGGGTGTCGTCGGCGTAGGAGATGATGTTGAGGTCGTGATGGCGGGCCACTTGTGCAAGGGGGGCCATGTAGACGTTGAACAATGTCGGGCTGAGGGATGAGCCCTGGGGGACACCACAGATGATGTCAGTGGCTTCGGATCGGAAGGGTGAGAGGCGGACGCTCTGGGTTCTGCCGGAGAGGAAGGACGTGGTCCAGTCAAGGGCCTTCTCTTGGATTCCAACTTCTTGAAGGTGTATCTTTAGAGTGCTATGGCAGACCGTGTCGAAGGCAGCTGAGAGGTCCAGGAGGATGAGGGCTGATGTTTCGCCGTTGTCTAGTTGGCGCCTGATGTCGTCTGTGGCGGCGATGAGGGCTGTCTCGGTGCTGTGGTTTCGTCTGATGGGCCGGAAGTTCTTGAGGTCCTTGGGGTCCGCCTTGGGCTTCTTGAGGAGGCCGTTGATTGCGACGTGCTTTCTGGGAATGTCGCTGTTTCGAAAGAGATGTTGATGACCTTTCGTAGTTGGGGTGCGATGGCTGCGTCTGCTTTGTGTAATACATGGTTTGAGCACGGGTCTGACGGACATCCTGAGTGGATGGAGTTCATGACCTTGCGTGTCTCGTCGTCATTGATGTTGGACCAGGAGGTCAGGCGGTTGGCGCTGGTGGTGTTAGAAGGGGAGGTGGAGTCTGGCATAGTCGGGGCGGTCGTGGTGTTGAAGCTGTCGTGGATGTCAGCGATCTTGCAGTGGAAGAAGATGACCAGTGAGTCGCACAGTTCTTGTGAGGGCGGGATGTCGTTGGAGTTGGCGCTGGGGTTGGAGAGTTCTTTTACAATGCTGAAGAGCTCTTTGCTGTCGTGTGCGTTGTTATCCAGGCGGTCTTTGAAGGAGGATCTCTTGGCTAATCTGATGAGGTGGTGATGTCTGCGGGTGGCGTCTTTGTGGGCTGCATGGTTGTCCGGTGTGTGCTCGTGGAGCCATTTCTTCTCCAGTTTCCGGCATGCGCGTTTGGAGGTCTGGAGCTCGTCGGTGCATCAGGTGACTTTCTTGCTGGCGTGGCTGTTGGAGGGTTTCTTGAGTGGGGTGAGGGTGTTGGCACCGTCGTCGATCAACTGTCTGAGGTTGCGAGGCGGCTGTTGGGTGCGGTGGTGCGTGGTTGGCTTATTGAAAGTGAAATGGATGCAGCGGTGGTCGGTCCAGTGGAGTTCGGTGGTGTGGTCGAAGGTGATGTGGGAGCTTGTGGAGAAGATGGGGTCCAGCGTGTGGCCGGCGGCGTGGCTGGGTGTGGTGACGAGTTGTCTGAGGCCGAGTTTGGCGAGGTTGTCAGTCAGCGTGGCGGAGTTGGTGTTGTCGTTGTTCTCGAGGTGGAAGTTCAGGCCCCCAAGGAGGATGTAGTCCGTGGAGGCGAGTGCGTGGGTGCTGGCGAGGTCGGTAATGGAGTCGCTGAACTGAGCCCGGAGTCCGGGGGGTCTGTAGACGAGTGTTCCTCTGAGGGTGATGTTGGGGTTGGTGTGGACCCGGAAGTGCAGGTGTTCGGCGGTGCTGAGGGTGTCGTGTGCGTGGATGGCGACCTTGAGGGTGGACTTGTGGACGATGGCTATTCCTCCTCCGATTCCGTTGGCGTGATCCCTGCGGTGATCTTGTAGCCGTCTGGGATGGCTATGGCGATGTCGGGCGCTGAGGAGTCGTTCCACCAGGTCTCGTTTAGGAAGGCCACGTCTGGGGCGGAAGTGTCGAGCAGATTCCAGAGCTCGACAGCGTGTTTGCGTGCGGGGCGGGTGTTGAGGACTATGCAGCAGTAGTGGCTGGGTCAAGTCCTTGGAGGTGTGGTTTCGCCCGGCATTGAGTGCGTGGAGGGTGCTGGCGTCGTAGCGGAATCTGGTGTTGCGGCGTTCGCAGGGTCCAGGGGTTCTGGCGCTGGGTGTGGTCCAGGCGCGGACGGGCGCAGATGGGCCTGCTGTGTGTGGCGCTGTGCGGCCACACAGCGTCCGGCATATATGGGGAGGTGGGAGGGAGGAGCAGCTGGGAGGCAGGAGCAGTAAGTGGGCAGGGGGCGGGGAAACAGTGGGACAGAAAGCAGAAGGGGGCGCAAAGAGGGAGAAAACAGTGGCACAGAGGGCACAAACGGGGCACAGAAACGGGGGTAGAGCACACTTACCAGCGGGTTCTCGGCAGCGGCAGGAGGGGCACACAGGCGGAGCTGCGTGGAGAGGGAGTGACCTACCAGGAGGGTCAGGGGTCGTATTGGTGGTGGTGGTTGTATTGGTGTTGGTGGTGGAATTGGTGGTGGTGGTATTGGTAGTGGTATTGGTAGTTGTGGTATTGGTGGTTGTGGTATTGGCATAAGTGGTGGTGGTGGTATTGGTAGTGGTGGTGGGATTGGTGGTTGTGGTATTGGTGGATGTGGTATTGGTGGTTGTAGTGGTATTGGTGGTTGTGGTGGTATTGGTGGTTGTGGTAGCATTGGTGGTGGTGGTGGTATTAGTGGCTGTGGTATTGGTGGTATTGGTGTTGGTGGTATTGGTGGTGGTGGTGATAAGGGTGGGTTGGTATTGGTGGGGTTGGTATTGTTGGTGTTTATATTGGTGGTGGTGGTATTGGTGGTGGTATTTGTGGTTGAGGCATTTGTGGCATTGGTGGTGGTATTGGTGGTGGTATTGGTGGTGATGGTGGTGGTATTGGTATTGGTGGTTGTGCTATTGGTGGTTGTGCTATTGGTGGTGGTGGTAGTAGTGGTGGTGGTAGTGGCGGGCATGGTATGGTGGTGGTAGTGGTATTGGTGGTGGTATTTGTGGTGGTGGAATTGCTGGTGGTGGAATTGCTGGTGGTGGTATTGGTGGTGGTGGTATTGGTGTAGGTGGTATTGGTGTAGGTGGTACTGGTGGAGGTGGTACTGGTGGAGGTGGTACTGGTGGAGGTGGTATTGGTGGAGGTGGTATTATTGGTGGTATTAGTGGTGGTGGTGGTACTGGCGGTGGTGGTAATGGTATTGGTATTGGGGTGGTGGTATTGGTGGTGGTGGTGCTATTGGTATTGGTGGTGGTATTGGTGGTTGCGGTATTGGTGGTGGTGATATTGGTGGTGATACTGGTATTAATGGTGGTACTGGTTTTGGTGGTGGTATTGGTATTGTGGTGGTATTGGTGGTGGTTGTATTGGTGGTGGTGGTATTGATAGTGGTATTGGTAGTTGTGGTATTGGTGGTTGTGATACTGGCATTGGTGGTGGTGGTATTGGTGATAGTGGTATTGGTGGTGGTATTGGTGATATTGCTGGTGGTATTGGTAGTGGTGGGGGTATTGGTGGTGATAGTATTGGTGGTGGTGGAATTGGTAGTTGTGGTATTGCTGGTTGTGGTATTGGTGGTTGTGGTATTGGTGGAAGCGGTATTGGTGGTTGTGGTGGTGATAGTATTAGTGGCGGTGGTATTGGTGGCTGTGGTATTGGTGGTGGTGGTATTATTGATGGTGGTATTGGTGATGGTGGTGGTGATATTAGTGGGGTGGTATTGGTGGGGTTGGAATTGGTGGTGTTTATTGGTGGTGGTGGTCTTGGTGATGGTGGTATTGGTGTTGGTGGCATTTGTGGTTGTCTTATTTGTGGCATTTGTGGTTGTGGTATTGGTGGTGGTGGTTTTGGTGGTGGTGGTATTGGTGGTGATGGTATTGGTGGTGATGGTATTGGTGGTGATGGTATTGGTGGTGGTGGAATTGGTGGTATTGGTGGTGGTGCTATTGGTGGTGGTGGTACTGGTGGTGGTGGTGGTAATGGTGGTAATGGTATTGGTATTGGGGTGGCAGTATTGGTGAGGATGGTGATTGGTGATGGTGGTGGAATTGGTGGTGGTGGTATTTGAGGCGGTGGCATTGGTGGTGGTGGTATTTGTGGTGGTGGTATTTGTGGTTGTGCTATTGGTGGTTGTGCTATTGGTGGTGGTATTGGTGGTATTGGTAGTGGTGGTATTGGTGGTATCCTTGGTGGTGGTATTAGTGGTGGTGGTGGTATTGGTGGTGGTGATATTGGGGGTGGTGGTATTGGTGGTGGTGATGCTATTGGTGGTGGTATTGATGGTGGTAATGGTGGTGGTGGTACTGGCATTGGTGGTGGGGTATTGGTGGTAGTGGTACTGGTATTGGTTGTATTGGTATTGGTGGATGTATTGGTATTAGTGGTATTGGTGGTGGTGGTATTGGTAGTGGTGGTATTGGTAGTGGTGGTGGTGGTATTGGTGTTGGTATTGGTATTGGCGGTGGTGGTATTGTGTTGATATTAGTGGTGTTTGTATTGTGGAGGTATTGGTGGTGGTATTGGTGGTGGTGGTATTGGTGGTGGTGGTTTTATTGTTGGTGGTGGAATTGGTGGTGGTATTGGTAGTGGTATTGGTTGTTGTGGCATTGGCGGTGGTGGTATTGGTGGTAGTGGTGTTGGTGGTGGTATTGGTGATATTGCTGGTGGTGGTACTGGTGGTATTGTTATTGGTGGTATTGGTGGTGTTATTGGTAGTGGTGGGGGTATTTGCGGTGGTAGTATTGGTGGTGGTGGAATTGGTCGTTGTGGTTGTGGTATTGATGGTTGTGGTTTTGGTGGAAGTAATATTGGTGGTTGTGGTGGTATTGGTGGTTGTGGTGGTGGTAGTATTGATGGTGATGGTATTGGTGGGGTTGGTATTGGTTGGGTGGTATATTGGTGGTGGTATTGGTGGTGGTGGTATTTAGGGCTGTGGTATTTGTTGCATTTGTGGTTGTGGTGTTGGTGGTGGTTGTGATGTTATTGGTGGTGGTGGTATTGGTGGTGATGGTATTGGTGGTGGTGGAATTGGTGGTATTGGTGGTGGTGGTATTGGCGGTATTGGTGGTGGTGGAATTAGTGGTGGTGGTGGTGGTGGTACTGGTGGTGGTGGTGGCAATGGTGGTAATGGTATTGGTATTGGGGTGGTGGTATTGGTGAGGGTGGTATTAGTGATAGTGGTGGAATTGGTGGTGGTGGTTTTGGTGGTAGTGGTATTTATGGTGGTGGTATTTGTGGTTGTCGTATTGGTGGTAGGGGAATTGGTGGAGCTATTGGTGTTGGTGGTGTTTGTGGTTGTGCTATTGGTGGTGGTGATATTGGGGGGTGGTATTGGTGGTGGTGATGCTATTGGTAGTGGTATTGGTAGTGATATTGGTGGTGGTGGTACTGGTATTGGTGGTGGGGGTATTGGTTGTGGTGGTACTGGTATTGGTTGTATTGGTGGATGTATTGGTATTGGTGGTGGTGGTATTGGAAGTGGTGGTGATGGTGGTAGTATTGGTGGTGGTGGTATTGGTATTAGTGGGATTGGTGGTGGTATTAGTGGTGGTGGTGGTACTGGTGGTGGTGGTACTGGTGGTGGTGATATTGGTGGGGTGGTATTGGTGGTGGTGATGCTATTGGTATTGGTATTGGTGGTGGTGGTACTGGTATTGGTGGTGGGGGTATTGGTTGTGGTGGTACTGGTATTGGTTGTATTGGTGGATGTATTGGTGGTGGTATTGGTAGTGGTGGTATTGGTAGTGGTGGTGATGGTGGTAGTATTATTGGTGGTGTGGTATTGGTGGTAGTTGTATTAGTGGTGGTGGTATTGGTGGGTGTGGTATTGGTGGTGGTGGTACTGGTGTTGGTGGTATTGGTGTTGGTGGTATTGGTTGTGGTGGTATTGGTGGTGGTGGTATTGGTGGCAGTATTGGTGGTGGTATTGGTGGTGGTTGTGGAATTGGTGGTTTTGGTATTGGTGGTTGTGGTTGTAGTATTGGTTGTGGTATTGGTGGTTGTGGTATTGGAGGTGGTATTGGTAGGGGTGGTATTGATGGTGTTAGAATTGGTGGTGGCTGTATTGGTGGGGGGGTATTGGTGTTGATATTGTTGAGGGGGGAATTGGTTGTGGCTGTATTGGTGGTGGTATTGGTGGTGGTGGTATTTGTGGCATTGTTGGTTGTGGTATTAGTGCTTGTGTTATTTGTGGTTGTGGTATTGGTGGTGGTGGGATTAGTGGTGGTGGGATTAGTGGTGGTGGTATTAGTATTGGTGATGGTGGTACTGGTGATGGTATTGGCGGTATTGTTGGTTGTGGTATTTGTGATTGTGTTATTTGTGGTTGTGGTATTTATGGTTGTGGTATTGGGATGGTGGTATTGGTGGTGGTGGTATTGGTGGTAGTGGTGGTGGTATTAGTGGTGTTGCTATTGGTACTGGAATTGGTGGTGGTATTGATTGCGGTACTGATGGTGGTAGTATTGATGGAGGCAGTGGTGGTGGTATTGGTGGCGGTGGAATTGCTGGTATTGATGGTGGTGGTATTGGTGGTGATTTTGGCGGTGGTGGTGTTGGTGGTGGTGGTACTGGTGATGGTATTCGTGGTTTTGGTGGTATTGGTGCTGGTTTTGGGAGTGGTGTTGGTATTGGTGTTGGTATTGGTGGTTGTATTGGAGGCGTGGTGGTATTGGTGGTGGTACTATTGTTGGTGGTGGTATTGATGGTGGGGGTGTTGATGGAGGTGGTTTTGATGGTGGTGGTAGTGGTATTGGTGGTATTAGTGGTGGTATTGGTGTTTTTTTGGTGGTATTGGTGTTGGTAGTATTGGTGATGGTGGTACTGGTGATGGTATTGGTGGTGGTATTGTTATTGGTGGTGGTGGTATTGCCATTGGTATTTGTGGTGGTGAGATTGGTGGTGGTGGTATTGGTGGTGGGGGTGGTATTGGTCTTAGTATTGGTGGTGGGGGTGGTATTGGTGGTGGCATTGGTTGTGGTATTGGTGGTTGTGGTATTGGTGGTGATTGTGGTGGTGTTGGTGGTAGTGTTAGTGGTGTTATTGGTGGTGGTAGTATTGGTGTTGGTATTTGATAGTGGTATTGGTGATGGTGCTATTGTTTGTGGTATTGGTGGCATTGGTGGCATTGGTGGTGGTGCTGGTATTGGTGGTATTGGTAGTGTTTGTGGTATTGGTGGTGGCATTGGCATTGTCATTGGTATTGATGTTGGTATTAGTGGTGGTGATGGTACTGGTGATGGTATTGGTGGTACTGGTGATATTAGTATTGGGGGTATTGGTGGTGGTAGTGGTATTGGTGGTGGTATTGGCATTGTCATTGGTATTGATGTTGATATTGGTGGTGGTGGGATTGATGGTGGTGGTATTGGTGGTGGGGGTGGTATTGGTGGTGTTATTGGTATTCGTGGTGGGGGTGGTATTGGTGGTGGTATTGGTATTGGTGGTGCTGGTAGTATTGGTGGTGGCATTGGTGGCGGCATTGGTGGTGGTATTGGTGGTGGTATTGGTGGTGATGGGGGTGGTATTGGTGGTAATATTAGTGGTGGTGCTGGCGGTATTGGTGGTGGTGTATATGGTGGTGGTATTGGTGGTGGAGGTTTTGATAGTATTGGGCTTGGTGGTGGTGGTGGTAGTAGTGGTATTGGTGGTGGTGGTATTGGTGGTATTTGTGGTTGTGGTGGTATTGGTGGTGGTGGTATTGTTATTGGTGATGGTATTAGTGGTATAGGTGGTGGTGGTGGTATTGAAATTGGTGGTGGTGGTGTTGATGTTGGTAATGTAGTGTAGTTCCTATATTCCCAATAGGCTCTGCACATTGGAATAAGATAAACGGTAGTTTAGACGTAGGACTGAGGTCGACTAGGTCTCTACTGAATATGTTAGACGTAATTATGAATGCCAGCTAGCTCAGAGGTCACTAGAAACTTTCTCGAGTGAACAGGAATGAGTTAACTTTCCTGAATAGACAAGAAGAGATTAGCTTCTGACAACCGCATAAACATGACAATTTTGCTCCCTCCAGAATAAGGAGTATATCTCCAGAGTCGTGTGAAAACAATAGATAGCTGTTTCACTCAGTCAATCGTGCATGCTTAGTTTCACCAGAGTGCAGAGAAATAGAGAGACAGGCATTTTCAATAAAAGGTGTTATTTATTGAGCAGACTTTTTTCTCATGCAGGAGAAGTTAATTGCCACAATTGCAATACTTGTCATAAAGTAAAGTGTGTACAGTAAAAAGAGTATTATGAAATAATACTGTAAAAGCATTTATATGGTTTCTGAGCATATGATACTTAAAAACTGATAAAATATATACAATACATACAATGATAAAAGTTGACTAAACGTACTCAACTGGTGCTTCTAAATACGCCTACCCCGGTGTACCTAACCTAAGCCTAGTACGTGGGAAGGAGTAAGTGACCTGCAGTTTAAGTTAAGTTAGTTTTGCCAAGAATCTGAATTAAGAATTCTCTAAGGATCTAATCAGCTCCGTACCTTGGTTTTAGAATGAAGGAGGTCTTGTATCTCTTTCTCAGGACTCGATCTCCCAGCAACCCGCAAGGGTGACTGGAGACACTGGAGCTGGATTTCTCGGCAGGAGAAAAGACAGCCTCTCTCTCCATGCGTCAATGGGAGGGTCGGCTTCCTTCGGCACTCACATCCGCTGGGCTTTGGGTAAGTAGATAGCTGCTCTGCTCCAAACCACTGCGTGTTGCTTAAAGCAAATGCTGGTATATTTATACCTGGAAGGTGCCGTGTTTGACGTAAGGTTGGACATAAGACATCACTGAGAACTGTCACTAAGAACTTGCAGTTCTTTCAGGGCGCTCAGGAGTTCTAGGACAAATCAAAACAGAAGCAGGGGGAATTCCCGGGCTGCTGGAGGCTTGGTTTGTTTAACCACTTAAGTGCTTCGAACGTTCGGCGGCCGACGGCACCACTACCTCGGGAGTGCTGCCGTCGGCCATTGAACGTTCCAACTGTACCTGCGCAATGGAACGTCCAGCACTGGAGCTGGACGTACCATAGCTGCTAAGGTGTTAAAGAACGCGTTGTACTTTCTAGGAGTCTAGGGAAGTAGCCTTCCCGTATTTGGACTGCATTAGCTATGACTAAATATGGATATGATTCTTATGCCTTTATAAGGATATAATTTGTTATAACCACATAAGGGCATTAATCGGGGAATATTTAATTAGGGTCCTAGATACGTTCACAACAGTAATGGTGGTATTCGTGGTGGTATTGAAGTGGTGGTGGTGGTATTTGTATTGGTGCTATTGGTGGTGGGGTGGTATTGGTAGTGGTGGTGGTATTGGTGATGGTGGTATTTGTAGTATTTATGTTGTTGGTATTGGTGGTGGTATTGAGGTGGCATTGGTGGTGGTGGAGGTGGTGGTATTGTTGGTGGTGGTAATAATGGTGGTACTGGTTGTATTGGAGGTGTTTGGTTTGTTATTGGTGGTGGTATTAGTGGTGTTGGTGCTATTAGTTGTATTGGTGGTGGTATTGTTATTGGTGGTGGTGGTATTGGTGGTGGTATTGTAGTGGTGGTATTGTCATTGGTGGTGATGGTATTGGTATTGGTGGTGTTGGTATTCGTGGTGGTGGTGTTGGTGTTGGTGGTATTGGTGGTGGGGTAGTGTTGGTAGTATTGGTAGTGGTGGTGATGATGGTGGTATTGGTAATATTTTATTGGTGGTATTGGTGGTTGTATGGAGGTGGAATTGGTGGTAGTGGAGGTGGTGGTATTGGTGGTGGTGGTATTGGTGGTGGTGGTATTAGTGGTGGTGTTGCGTGTTTATCTAGGTTCCTGATCGATACTGCGACCTTATGCCCCTATTCGGCTATACATCCATTTATTCCCTATATTGGCATAACCGTTCAAGTGCGATATTCAGAAAGTCATCTCTGGCCTCACACGAACAGAGCCACATTCCAGAATAGTTTCTGCCACTTCCTTTGCAACCAATTAGTGCAATGACAGAGCAGAAGTCACTATCTGATATTCCTAGATTAACGCTCCGAGTTCTTCAACAAGATAAAAACTCAGCAAACCTGGAAATCCCCGCTTGCTGTGTTTTGATTAGTAATGGAACTTTAATGAGCAACTGATAGCTATCACTTCCTATTGACATCTTTAATTGACGTCTTATGTCCAGCAAACTTGCATCAAACCAGGCACCTGTCAGGTATAAATACTACCAACGTTGCCTTAAGCAATAGCTTGTTGCTGCAGCCTGTGCCTGTTGCTAGCTGTTGTATGCTGTATGCACCCTGCTGCTGCAGCCTGCTGCCCCGCTGCTGTTGGTGAAGCTACTGATATCATTATCGCTGCTAAAGCGCGAACTATGGTGTGGTGAGCTTAGGAGCTGAACAGCCGTCCCTCTGCGAAGAGCCCAGCAGATGCCAAGCTGCCCGCGGACGCTGTCCCCCCTCCTCCTCTCGACGCGCTGAACAGAGAAATCCAGCTCCAGCGTTTCTAGTCTGCCCTCGCGGGTGACTGGGATACCGAGTTCGCCCTGAAGGAAATACCAGACTTCCATCATTCTATTCAGAGGTATGGTGTTGACTAAACCCTTAGATGAGAATTCTTGAAGCAAACCTTGGCAAAACCAACTTAACTTAAAGCTACTTACTTACTCCCCTTCCACGTGTTAGGCTTAGGTCAGGCACACTGGGGTAGGCGTAGTTAGAAGCACCAGTTGAGTATTTTAGCCTAATGTATATATGACTGTATATATGTTTTATTACTTTTAAACCATTGTATGGCTAAGAAACCATATCAATTCTTTTACAGTATTATTTCGCAATACTTATCTTACTGTACGTACTTTTTATAATAACAAGTCTTGCAATTGTGGCAATACATTTCTCTTGTACGAGAAGAAAGACTGTTCAATAAATGTTAACCCTTTATTGACAAACGCCCGTCTCTCTATTCTCTACATCTCGTGAAAGTAAACTGCACTAATCTGACTGAGTGAAATACCTGTCTATTGTTTCACACGACCCTAGAGATTGACTCTTGATCTGGGGAGCAACGTTCTCATGTTGCACGGTTGTTGGAAAGCTGAATCCCTTCTTGTCTGTGCCAGGGAAGCTGATCACTTCCCATGCAGAGAAGAAAGTTTCCAGTGACCTCTGAGCTAGTTGGTAACACACCCAATTAAGTTTAGCATAGTCAGTGGAGGCCTGGAAGATCCGCACTTCTACGTCGATACTACTGTTTATGTTATTCCAATGCGCAGGGCCTAGTGGGAAACTAGGAACTACACTACATGGCGCCCAATGTTTGGTAAGGCGATTAACTAACGCAAGACGTTAGAGTAACTCAGTCGTGCATATTTCACACAGACCCCTTCCTCCCGTAAATACTCCAATAGACGTCTGGAGTGGGTGAAAGGTTAAAATCCGCCCGAACTCAGTAGGAAGAGATTCCTATGTAAAGCTCTGGTTTATTCAACGTTGAAGGATACAGTGTTCCAAAATATTGTGCACCTAATCTTTGTCTCCTTGGAGACCAACTCTGCAAACCTTGCATTTTAACAATGTCAGGAGAAAACGGAACCACTGGGGCCGCAGCAGATGCGACTCAGCAGGGTCCCGAACACACAGACCCGGGTGCTATTATCATCCCGGTCCACTTAAGAAAGTCTATAACGTTAAAACTTATAGAAAACGGACTGACACCACAAGGTGGTACAGTAATTTTCGTGATAGAGGCTCACGAATATCGGCAGACAGAGGTATTCTATTCATGGATAAACTTTCCAGCGGCAAACGCTACAACAAAAGAGTTTCACTATTACAAAATAGAGGAACCTCCGGAAGAGTACGCTCCTTTCGAGGAGATTGAAATTCCACTTAAATTTCAAGAGCACCTGCTCTGGTTTAATGGCGCCCTAAAACATAATGATCACATTACCAGGCTCGGTCCACTAGGAAGACCAGGAGCAACGTGGCCGGTTCTACCCAGCTACACACCACATCCTGACATTGTAAAAATGTCAAAGGAAGAGCTGTTAGTACAGCTAAAAGCACTAATAAAAATACATAGGCAATTAGTCCAATATGTAATGCTGACTGCAACAGTCCAGCCAGCTGTTAATGTACCACAGCTGACCCCTCATCAGGGGAACACTAATAAAATTACACCACAGAACATACAGTCATGTCTTGGTAAAACACCCGTAAAACGGGAACAAATTCCTTTCTGGTTAGCACAGAAAATCACTCAAATAGAGGCAGTATTTCCTGATACTACCCCTATTGAGAAACACAGAATCTTGACCATCTGCCTTCCTATGGGAATTGCACCACACATGGAGGACTGTGACACTTGGGGTACAGTCTTTGCTTCCATTTACACAAAAACACACGGTGTTCCGTCTATGGCGGTAATACCAGAAGTGCTAAAACAGATTCAAAATGAATACGGTCCAGAGCCCGCTTTAAATCTAGGTATGAAATTACTGAAAGACTTCAAGCAGGTCTCGGCTATATTATCAGCCAATATAAAGGGAGAAGCAGCATCTGTGGCGATTCGCCAGAAGTTGAAGGAAACAGATATAAAAGATCCTGTTGAGCTTGCCAAAATCATAGAAAAATGCTATGAAGAATTAGGTAGAGACAGCTTGGGTGGAAAACCAGTTAAGCCCCAACTGCTCGAAAATCCTGAAAAATTATTTATTAAAAATAATTCAAACACTCCTAAAAAGAGCTGGGATGGAAATAAACAATCTACTCCCAAGGAAAAAGTTTTCCAGTCCAGAGGAAGGTCTCCTCGACGGAGGGAAAGAACTCCGACTCGAGAACGCCAGTCTCCCCAGAGGGAGCCCTCTGAGAAAAGATATAACCTTAGAAATAGGGATAATCTGAAAAAACCTGATAGATATCAAAGTATTGATACACGTCCCTCTCGATCTTTTCCACAGAATTCGGAAAGAAGAGGACAGTCAGACCCAGGAGAGCACACCAAGTCCAAAGACAAGGAACCTGCTCAGAGTAAAAAATCTCAATTTCAGAAAAAGAAGGTAGCCAGTATTAGAGTAATCAACCATGCCGAGAATACTGAGGACACAGTTGAAAAACGGGGAGTGGGCATTGACAATGTTGGACAGTGCAGCAGAAATCAGTATAGCGCGCAATATCTTGATGAGTCATCTGGAGACAGTGGACACGAATGAATACATTCAGGTTGAAACTGCCGACACCAGACTTAGCGAGCCCCATAAAATATACGAAATAACATTGCGTATAGAGGGTGATAAGACTAGGAAAATAAGGGGTCTATTTTGGGATAAACTCTCAAAAGGCTATGATATTCTGTTATCTGAAAAAGATTGGCCCCCGGAGTTTGTCAGGGAGTGCCCTCGTGGCGAAGAAGTGATTATGCCTGCCTTCTCGAATCACATTCCGATTCACAAAAAATATACATATGCTAGGAAATGGGCAGTGGCCCAGGCACCTGCATTATATAAAAATCATGTAGGATGGGATGAGGACTCTCCTCCTCACAAAATCCAACTAAAAAGTGAACCAACTGCCCAACGGCAGTATCCCATTAAGCAAGAAGCTAAAAAACAAGTCAGGGAGATCTTAGATCAACTTGAGTACCAGGGGGTGATTGAAACATGCACCTCTCAAATGAACAATCCTTTGTTTCCTGTCTCCAAGCCAGACAATTCATATTGTCTAGTTTTGGACTACAGACACCTTAATACATGTTGCAAAACTTTTGCAGTACAAAACTCGCATAGTGCAGCCCTAATGAATAACATAGTTAGGAAAAAATATAAAACAACATTAGACATATCTAATGGTTTCTTTTGTCAAAATATTGCACCGGAAAGCAGATATTTGACCGCTTTCTCTGCATTTGGGTCGCAGAAAAAATTCTGTCGACTCCCACAGGGGTTCAAGAACAGCCCAGGACTATTCTCAGCTAGGGTAACAGAGTTACTACAAATATATGATGATGAGGCATTATCTTACGTAGATGATATCTATCTCACAGACGACGACTTGGATACTCACTTGAAAAGAGTGAACACCATTATACTTGGGTTCGCAGCAGAGGGTTACAAATTCAACTTTAAAAAGTCCCGAATTGCCCATCTGACAGTACTATTTTTAGGGTACGAATTATCAAGTGAAGGGAAAAGCCTAGCGGACAACTTCTTAGAGAAGTGCGCTGTACTCCAAGCTCCTAAAACGCTGAAGAATTTACAATCCATTCTAGGTTTTCTGAATTTCGGAAGAACTTACATTCTAAATTACGCAGAGAGGGTTAAACCTCTCTACGAACTAAAAACACACAGAAAATTTGAGATCACTGCAAACAGACATGTTAGCAAAAACAAAATTAGATACACGTGACAACCCCCGTGATCTTGTAATCCGAGTCATCCCAGGAAGATGCGGATTCACGTACCTAACCTCTAATGAGGGAGAAAAAGTACCAATAGCATACAAATCACATTTGTACACAAAGGCTGAAATAAAATTCAGTTCAACGGAGAAAATTCTAACTGCGGTTCAGACTGCTGTAGCAAAAGAAAGGCCCCTAGCACAAGGTAAACGAATAATAATCGTAACACCTATACCGGCTTTAGAAGCGGTAACTAAAGCAAGCATTCCTAATGCTAAGGCTTTGCATCCGAGATGGATCCAGTGGGTTAATTCTCTTGCTGCAACAGACGTAGTTTACGAATTTGATCCTAACTTAAAAACACAGGAATTTTTACAATATGAATATGAATGTCCTCTGCCAATTGAAATCCTGCCTCTCGAAGAATACGGAAGTATTATATATACTGACGGATCAGCACAACCCGCAGTTGGGGGTAAGCAAGCTTACAGTGCTGCGTGCGCGATTGTAAAAGGTCGCTGGCACAAAGGTAAATTTAGACCAATGGTCACCAAAACACAATCTCTAGGAGATTGCTCGGCTCAACAAGCTGAATTAGTAGCATTTAAGATGGCGCTAGAAAATACCGATCGCGAATTCCCCACACTAATAGTGTGCGATTCTTTTTATTGCGTACAATCTTATAATGAATACTTGCAGAATTGGGTGGAAAATGGTTTCAAAGATGCAAAAGGTGGCACAATAAAGCATAAAATGCTTTGGGAACAGGTAGTTCTTTTACAAAAAAAACTACAAAAGACTCACGTGATACACACTCTGAGTCATCAACGTGATGGCGTTCACGTTGCAGGGAATTCATTGGCTGATGAAGCCGCGAAGGCAGCTGTACAAACGGCTTCCGTAGCTGCGATAACTCGGTCACAAACAAAAATAGACAGCGATATTCTACAAGCTGTCAGTGCGTCAGTAAAAAATGATAAGAAAACACTCCCAAAAGGCTTTCCTGAGAAGTACTTGTACTTAACAGATACGAATAATGTTCCTTTTGCTCGAATCCCTGGAGCGGGGGATAGAGTAATTCCAAACAGGGAACACAGGTTAGTACTAATCAAAGCGGCACACGAAGGGCTTGCTTCTGCACACGCTGGCGTTTCCGCAACAATATCACTATTAAAACAGAGGTATTGGTGGCCTCGCTTGGGAATACAAACTAAAAAGTATGTATTAGAATGCGATATATGCCAAAGGATAAAAGTATCAACAGTAAAACGACCAGCGGAGACACCCCTTCTTATCTCGGATAAACCATTTGCATGTGTTTACCTGGACCACTGTGGTCCCCTACAAAGCGACGGCAACTATAGATATATCATGGTAGCAGTGGATTCCTGTACGAGGTTCATATGGATGTGGCCCCAGCGCTCGGCTGACGCTAGAACGGTTATAAAAGATCTGCGAGTCTTTATCGGCACATACGCAATTACCACGTTCCATTCTGATCAGGGTCCTGCTTTCAGCTCTCGAGCTTATAAGGAGGCCATGGCCAGCATGGGAATTGGGTTGCGGTATTCTTGTCCGTCGCACCCCGAAGGGAATAGTGTGGTTGAAAGAAAAAACTGGGACATAAAGCGATCTATAACAGCGAAGGTATTAGGTTCAGGCGCTGGGTGGGTCAAACATTTAATAAGTGTCCAGACTAGTCTTAATAACTTGCCAAGAAATTCTCTAAAAGGTTTCAGCCCATACGAACTATTGTTCGGAATTAGAATGAACATTCAGGACCTCGACAGTCAGATGTCAGTGGTACAAGAAAAAACAACAGACTTTGACATCAAAGATCGTTTGGCTGTTTTACAGGAACTGAATGAAACCAGAAAATCCTTAAGCAACATAAAGTTAAAGCAACAGCCAGATACCACTGACGAGGCACCACAAGCAACAGCCCCAGCAAGGCCTGTCTGGATTCCAAAGATTGGGGATCTAGTCAGAGAAAAGATCGCGGTGAAGAAGGAATTTGGGCCTTCTTACAGAAAAGCAGTACCTGTCTTGGCAGTCACCGGAACAAGATCAGTTGTACTACCGCCCCTTGCTGGTAAAAAGGAGAACAGAGTCGTGTCTATCGACCTGGTAAAACCACAAGCATGTGGCCTATAATCAACAGTAGGCCCAGTGGACTCCCAAGAAACAACAGAATACCCAAACTTGCAACAATCCAAGAGGTTCAAACTGAAAGACTAATCACATTCGATCAGCCTGCAGTGCACAGTGAAGGACTATGCAATAATGCCATGGAACTCGTGCCTCTTGAAACACAAATTGAAACAGTTCGTCAAGAAACAACACCAGTCTACACTAATGTGGCATCAGAAAATGCTACCGAGAGACAGATTGAAAGAACAATCCCATCAATTGACAGAACTGCCTCTGGTTATTTCATCAACTTCGACAACTTCTCTGAAGATCAAGACGACCCCGAAGTGATGCCAGAAACAAAAAAGACTTTTAAAGAAAAAGCAACGGAACTCTTTCATCAACTGAAGGAAATATACCTTGTTTCCCCTTGGTTAGAGTTCTGGTTCGGTCTAGGTGTATTTTTCCTCCTGCTTTGGCTCATCATGGTACTTTGTTTGGGAAAATTCATTGAGGGAAAATATATTACAATGGACACAGCAAGTCAGAACATCAACCTAGTCCTGAAACCACACAGATCATCACACGAGAAGAAAAGAGAACTGTCAACAGTAAATGTCACAGCAATTCCAATACCTGGTTGGGTAGTATGGGAGAAAACAGACTATGAAATATATGGTCCGGTCGAAATCCTGAAGTATCCTCATCAACTGAAGGTTTCCTTGAGTGACTTTGTAACACCTAGTACATTCTCTGATGATTGGGACTTTAACAGTATTAATGACATGATGTCTGATTTAGTAATGTCAGCTAGATTCACAGATCATGATTATTTACAAGGTTCATCTAGTTATGAGCAGTTATTCTGTTACACACACTATGGTGATCATTACTTGCATAAATCTGCACAGCCTAGAAATGTTTTTATGTATAATCAATGGGAACATTGTGCTACACCACCTAAAAGCAGTTCTAAAGCATTTTTTGAGAAATTCAAATACTTCTCAGGGTTTAACACCAGTAATGCAGAAACGTTTTATTACAAACTGTTAGATAAAACAGGAATGAAAACAATGCTGACAAATTCTAAATTGATATATTCAGAAGCATTTTATGACAAAATGATGACATTTGTTTTTGATTATTGGAAAGATAACATTGAAACGAAAACAATTTGGGGTACAAAAGATTGGCAGGTACAAGGCATTGAAGCACTATTTAGAACCTGCATGATACCAGAACAAATGTTGTTTTTAAATGACACAATACACCAAACATCCTGTCTTGGCCTAGCTAAGATCAAAGACCTTAAAACACCGTCTATACCAAAGCCAATACCTGAAAATACAACTACAGATATTGAGTTAGACGTGTCACAAATTTTACATTTTAACAGAACACATCCTGATTGGAAAAAGGGGTTAATCTGGCCTACAGACACAAACAACTGTCAAGATAGATTCCTGAATAAAACACAGGGGTTAAAAATGACCAGACTAGACCCGAGATATTCCCAGAGACAACATGCAGGGATAATAACAACATACAGTGTAGGGAAACTCTGCCTTGAATGGCTAACATCATCCACACTGGCTGAAATTAAGCAACACTTGTCTTTACTAAAAGATGGTGCTGATTTGCGCGATTTCATTATTGGACCACGCAAACAGCGTCAAAAGCGTTTCATAGCGACCAGTATCTATGCTGCGTACAACGAGGCTTGGAAAGTCAAACAAATTGAAACAGCTGAAAAAATACGAGAAATTGATCGTATTAATTTGGAAAAATCACTTTCTGTAGTGGACAATGGGTTAATGACTCTATCTTCCAGAATATATTCGTTGGACAATATTGCATCCTCTGCCTTTGATGTGATAGATAGAGACTTGCTAATGTTACAACATGGCCAATCTCAATTACGTTCTATTATAGAATTAGGCTGGACGCTGCAAAATCTTCGTTCAGGGTATGTGCCTTGGCGTTTAATCAACGAAACGTCATTATTTTCCATTTTTAACCTTACTGATAAACAGATCAGTTTGGCACAGAAAGGAGCAGACTATACAATCCTGAGCATCGAGAAACTTGAGAGATTACCATTGACAATGTCAGAGAGTCCTGTCATTGAATGGATAATACACGGAATTATCACTATTCCGATAACAACTTTCCGATTTAAAAAGTGCCTTGAATACATACCTACTGGCCAGTATGAACAATTGGGTAAAGGATATGTAAAATCAGAATGGAAATTACCATACACACATTCTTGCTATAGTGACAGCGACAAAAATGTATTTCTTAGTGGTGACAACTGTAAACATTCACTAAGCGGTATACTTTTGTGTCAAGGTATTAATTTACACGGAGCATGTGATGGAAATTCTAACAACCTTTCATGCCACCAGCTAGTCACACCTGCAACTCAGATAGAGCCCTTCTTAATGCAACTTGCAAACGGGAGTTACATTCTTAGAACGGATCACAGATGTTGTGGCCTTGTGCCAGGGAAAAGTTATCGAGTAAGCGTAACATCCATGGTCAAATGCTGTATGCAAGCATTGTTTCCGAGTGGGCCTGCAGACACAGTGACTCCCATCTGGCCTCGTCTGAATCTCTATTCTATACGAATTGATACTTTAAGCAAAATGAAGTCTGTGCTTTTACAGACAACAGTGCCTATAACGTCATCAAAAGAGACGTATGATCTTCTAGTTGCAAGGACAGCTACTGAAGTTCATGAACTTTTATCAACAAATTGCCCCGTGCATTTCGTAGAAATGCTCAGCCAACTCCTTAACATGTCTAGTGCCACAAGCATCCCAGGCATATTTAAGACAGTCTTTACGGGACTGCTAACACCTTTTCAAGCAATTTTGGGAATCGTTCCTAATTTTGTACACTCTGTTTTTGGCGGCATACCATTACTTTTGGGACTCGTTGCAGGGATTTTATTTTTGACCCTCCTGCTTCGTTATGGCAAGCCAAAACTCAGACATAGCTCCCATGGGAATGGAAGAGACAATCCTAGCAATGCGCTACCGGGACAGGATAACTAACGTCCTCGGATTGGCCAGGCTGAGAGATCTAAACATGACCTGGTTCCTTTCATTCAGACCTATATGGCAGAACTGTATCTTACCGGTACTTCGATGCATGCTATGCGGAGATGAATGCGTGTTGGACATCTGTCTTTCACTTCCATCAGCAGTACCAATGGACGTCGATACTTTGCTCAGTCCAATTACGGCTCACGCATTGTGTTGTCCCCAGCGGCTATCAATCCTGATGACGGCATTCGTTGAGACTCCTGTACTACGACTAGGTGGTAACAGTGGAGCGAGTGACAAAAGCAACATCACCCAGGTACGACCTTCTGTGAGCATTGCTGCTCCTGACTATGATGACAGCAATCATTCTCACACCTGCCAAGTTACAGCACTATCAAATTTGGTTGAACTGTCACCTGATTTTGTAGACCAATTCTTTGAGAGCCTGTCTGATATGATGTTCTCACCCGTACAGAAACAATAACTTTTGAGAAGCTTTGCGACACACAGCGTTCCCATGAACTCTGAATTCAGCCTTCAGTTTTGATCAACAAAAACTGCTAAAAGCGTTGGAACTCTATTTCCCCGTTCAAGCATTAATTCTTTTGAATTGGACATTTTTTAATATTGACCTCTTTTGGCACAACCAATTCTTTGCTTAACGTAAAAACTATTCTTAAAGAACAGAAGCTTCAAACTTCTATTTCTAAACACATCTAGAGACATAACAAACTTACATCAGCCTCTAGCACATTTATTGCAATGCATTTATATGTGATGATTTATCTCGCCCTTCTTCTGTTCAGAGATATTTCATGTGTAATTCTTTTTGCTTAATCGTTCATTTATTTCATATGCAATAATTTTTGAATGATTTCTATGCTTCAAAAAAACGTACAGTACCTAAATTTCACGTATTACAATATACGCCTATTTCGAATGCATTTATGTATTTTGGGGTGGGCAATGTTACACATGCATCCTATTGCTCTAGTTTTAGTAATTTGATGGACATGAAAACGTGGAGTGGGTGTTGCGTGTTTATCTAGGTTCCTGATCGATACTGCGACCTTATGCCCCTATTCGGCTATAAATCCATTTATTCCCTATATTGGCATAACCGTTCAAGTGCGATATTCAGAAAGTCATCTCTGGCCTCACACGAACAGATCCACATTCCAGAATAGTTTCTGCCACTTCCTTTGCAACCAATTAGTGCAATGACAGAGCAGAAGTCACTATCTGATATTCCTAGATTAACACTCCGAGTTCTTCAACAAGATAAAAACTCAGCAAACCTGGAAATCCCCGCTTGCTGTGTTTTGATTAGTAATGGAACTCTAATGAGCAACTGATAGCTATCACTTCCTAGTGACATCTTTAATTGACGTCTTATGTCCAGCAAACTTGCGTCAAACCAGGCACCTGTCAGGTATAAATACTACCAACGTTGCCTTAAGCAATAGCTTGTTGCTGCAGCCTGTTGCCTGTTGCTAGCTGTTGTATGCTGTATGCACCCTGCTGCTGCAGCCTGCTGCCCCGCTGATGTTGGTGAAGCTACTGATACCATTATCGCTGCTAAAGCGCGAACAATGGTGTGGTGAGCTTAGGAGCTGAACAGCCGTCCCTCTGCGAAGAGCCCAGCAGATGCCAAGCTGCCCGCGGACGCTGTCCCCCCTCCTCCTCTCGACGCGCTGAACAGAGAAATCCAGCTCCAGCGTTTCTAGTCTGCCCTCGCGGGTGACTGGGATACCGAGTTCCCCCTGAAGGAAATACCAGACTTCCATCATTCTATTCAGAGGTATGGTGTTGACTAAACCCTTAGATGAGAATTCTTGAAGCAAACCTTGGCAAAACCAACTTAACTTAAAGCTACTTACTTACTCCCCTTCCACGTGTTAGGCTTAGGTCAGGCACACTGTATTATTTCGCAATACTTATCTTACTGTACGTACTTTTTATAATAACAAGTCTTGCAATTGTGGCAATACATTTCTCTTGTACGAGAAGAAAGACTGTTCAATAAATGTTAACCCTTTATTGACAAACGCCCGTCTCTCTATTCTCTACATCTCGTGAAAGTAAACTGCACTAATCTGACTGAGTGAAATACCTGTCTATTGTTTCACACGAACCTAGAGATTGATTCTTGATCTGAGGAGCAAAGTTGTCATGTTGCACGGTTGTTGGAAAGCTGAATCCCTTCTTGTCTGTGCCAGGAAAGCTGATCACTTCCCATGCAGAGAAGAAAGTTTCCAGTGACCTCTGAGCTAGTTGGTAACACACCCAATTAAGTTTAGCATAGTCAGTGGAGGCCTGGAAGATCCGCACTTCTACGTCGATACTACTGTTTATGTTATTCCAATGCGCAGGGCCTAGTGGGAAACTAGAAACTACACTACAGTGGTGCAGGTTGTATTGGTGGTGGTGGTATTTGTGGTGGTGCTATTGGTGGTGGTGGTGGTATTGGTGGTGGTAGTAGTGGTATTGGTGGTGGTGTAGTAGTGGTGGTGGTATTGGTGGGGTGGTGGTATTGTTTTTATTGGTGTTGGTGGTATTGGTGATGGTGGTATTGGTGGTGGTGGTATTGAAAGTGGCATTGGTGGTATTTGAGGTGGTGGTGGTGGTAGTGTTATTGACTACAGGAAGTACATATGTATCTGGTAAAATCCACCTCTGCAACTCTGATTCATCAGTCCAACACCCTTCATCGTCTAAACGTCCTGTTCTTTCCTGCCATATTACTAACTCCTCAATTGTCGCCTCGCTGTGGATTTCTTTCACATTCTCCAAATTATCTTCGAACATCGCTTAATCGGGTACCCATCTAGCAGAACCCGCAAGGAGCATTCTTTTAATTTTAGATCCGGCTGCCTCCTTTCTTGTCTGATCTGCAAAAGCATTTCCTCTTCCCACATCATCAGTAACTGCCTTGTGGGCACTGCACTTCACAATTGCTAACTTTTGGGAAGTGTCAGATCTGACAAAACCCTGTGTATCAGCGGACCATTCTGGATCTTTCATACATGCAAAGTCAAGAATCCCCTTTCTGGCCAGTGCCACCCAAAATTATGGGCGGCCCTGTAGGCGTAGTCTCGACTATAGTACGCAGCGTAGTAACAGCTTACGCTGCGGTGGCAGTTCCATCTGGTAATTTAAAACAAGAGCCATCAACATATAATTGACCTTGGGGGTCGGACAGGGGAACATCAGTCCGGTCTACCCGCCCCTTCCTCTCTTCCTCTGTTCAAAAGAGACAATCATGCATATCTCTGTCCTCACTTTCAGAAGGGAGGGGTAGTAACGTGGCTGGGTTCAGAGTGGCTCATCTTTTTATTGTGATGTGTGGTGCAAAGAGGGTCAGTTCATAACCAGTCAGACGTGCACTGGTGAGGTGCTGTGTCTTGGTTTTGTTCAAAAGTGTGTCCACAGCATGAGGTACCAAAACTCTGAGATCAGTATCAAGGACGAGCCCTGCTGATTGTTGAATAGAGACAGCCACTGCCATGACCGCTCTTAGATAGGTCGGGAGGGCTCTTGCAACATTATCAAGTAGAGCAGAGTACTAAGCATATGGCCTCTGCTTACCACCAAAGGCTGGTGTTAACACAGAGAGCCATCTCGTGTACATACAACACAAACATCTTAGCATAATCTGGGGTGCCAAGCACAGATGCAGAGCAAAGCATATCTTTTAATTGCTCTTAAGCTTGTTGACATTCAGGCATCCAGGGCAAGGGTTCATGCACATCTTTAGTGGTTAGCTACAACAGCAGCTTTGTTAGTAAAGAAAAGTTAGGAATCAAGTGATGACAATAAGAAGTAATGCCAATAAAGGCTTGCACATCAGTTTGAGTCTTAGGGATGGGCATGTTAACGATAGCACTTATACCCTCAGGTTTTTGTCTCCTTCCCTCCTTCAACAGTAGGTGACCTAAATAGGTGACCTCCTGCCGACAATATTTGAACTTTGAAAGGGACACTTTATGAACATGCTCTGCCAAATGCAGTAATAATTTGACCGTTGCATCTCTGCAACCTTCTTCAGTGTCAGAAGCTATCAAGAGGTTGTCTACATACTATAGCAATAGATTACCGGGGGAAGTGTGAGGGAATCCAACTGTCTTCTTAAAACTTGACTATATATACTAGGACTTTCATTATACCCCTCAGGAGCGCTACAGAATCGGAAACTTCTGCCATCAAGAGTGAACCCAAAAGGTGCCTGCTATCAGGGTGAATGGGAATGCTAAAGAAAACAGTTTTCAAATCAATCACAGAAAAGAATTTGGCAGTGGAAGGAATCATTGTCAGAAGGACGGTGATGTCAGGTACCACTGGGAACTGAGGGACCACTATTTTATTAACCTCCCGCAAATCAATCGCAAAACGATAGACATCAGGATGAGCATCATAGGAATCCAAGGATGCCTTCTTATGGATGGGGAGAATAGGACTATTACACACATTTGCTGCTGTCTCCTCAACAACTCCCGACTTAATCAAATCCTGTATAATCTGCAACAGAGCCGCCCCCCTGCCTGCAGTATTTTGTAGTGGGGAATACGAGGCAACACTGAGATGTCTTTAACCTTAATAGAGACTAGAAGTATCTGCAATAACCATATGTCCGTATCATCTGTAGCCCACATCGTGGGCGGCACATCCTTGAATTCAACAGCGAGTGGTGCATCTTTGGAAAAACACTGTTTGGTACTAGTCACATTTGGTCCTATCGTCATATAGACACCATCAAGGCACAAACAAACTGTAGCGTGCAACTTCTTCAACAGATCTAGTCCAATTAAGTTCTCTCCACAATTTGTTGTCAGTAAGAATGGCGAATCTACGGTAAAAGGGCCAATAGTCAAAGCAAGGGGTTTAGAAAGGGGGCTCATGACCGGTAAGCCTGAAAAACCTATTGAACCGTTACTTTGGCCAGACAGAGCTGCCCCGGGGACCAGTGAATGAGAAACAGAGCTATTCATTGCTCCTGTATCCACCCTAAAAATCTCTCAGAGCCATGCAAATCCACTGTGACATAAGGACCACGCTGATCTATAGGTATCGGAACTGGTCCCTCACCATGTCCCTGGCTGTGCTAGCTGTAGCACATCCCTGTTGCCTCATCCATATCCTAATCATCGTGATAGTAAGACCTTCCTCGAGGGTCACCAAAATAGTTCTGATCAGCACAACACTGCGAAGACTCATCCACCTGGACCCCATCACGAACACCTCCACCATGACCCCGTCCGCAAGGACCCCATCCTCTGGGGGCCGCAACTTTCTGAAATAATTCTGGGCACTCACTCGCCAATGCCCCTCCTTTTTACAATACGCACAATGATTGGTCCCCACAGGTGCATTATTCCTGCTAGTGCGGGGCAACTGTTGAGCCGACCCAGTGCCAAGTCCCCTACCGTTCCCCCTAGCTGCCTGCTGCATCAGCACCTTCCTCTTCAACTTTTTATTTTTTTTCTCCACCCTTTCCTTCTCCTCATTTTCTCTATGCTCATAATTCTGTGCCATACTCAAGATCACTGAAGGGGAGGATTTAGTCCAAATGCTCTCGAAGCCTGCAACTGAGTTGCGATCTTGGGGAGCAGGTTCGTAACAAATCTGTTAACGAACAATCAAACACCTCCCTCCATTGACAAATCCTGCCCACTGAAATCCAAGAGCACACCTTCATGTTGTCTATTATAGAGAGAATTACAGATTCAGTGGAGTGAAAGGGCCAGAAGCTCGCTGGTGTGAGTCTAAAAATGATGTGCCTTTAATGAATGAGTTTCCAGGATCTTGGCTAGGTAGGGGAGGAGGGAGGGAGATTGGGTGGTAATTCTTTAAAATAGAAGGGTCATCATCCACATGATACAGAATGGTACATACAATTCTTCGCTTTCTGGTTCATCTGGGTGGCTAGTGTGGCCATTAGATACTAATGGTGTCATGCACACTTTTTGAACAACGCAAAGGGTTTCAAAACAAATAGAACAGACTCATGTTATGTACAGATACAACTCTCGGAAATTGTCACTACATACAGTTTTGGAAAGTTATGCCAACAATGGTTGCAACATTCCACTTTAGATGAGGCGAAAGAACACTTGTCTCTCCTATCTGATGACATGGACTAACAGGATTTTTTATATGTCATTATATATAATGAACTTTGGAAAGTTTCCCAGCAAGAAGCTGCTCAATTCATACATGAAATTGACAGAGCTAATTTAGAAAAGGTGTTACCTGTTGATAACGGAATGACTATGTTATCAACTAGGATTTATTCTCTGAATTACATTGTGTCTTCAGCAATTGGCATCATACAAAGTGACATTTCCTACTTACAACTTGGGCAAAGTCAGCTTAGATCAATTATGCAATTAAGCTGGACATTAGACTTTAAAGCTGAACACATACAATGGAAACACCTAAATGTGAGCGATTTATTTTCTCCTTAGAATTTAACCCTTACACAAAAAATATGGCAAAAATGAACTTGATGTACACAAAGTTAAATATAGAGCATTTAGAGAAATTATTGTTTATAGTGGCCGAGACACTATCTGCCGAATGGCTAATACATGGGTTTGTCTCGCTACCAATTTCTACATTTCATTTCATGTCTTGCCTGAAACCTTTTCATGTAGGCAGATATGAGGTGTTAGGGGAAAGATCTGTAAATGAGATATGGATCCTACCTTTTGATTTCAGATGTAGTAATGGAGAAATTGGAGTATTTCTCAGCAGAAATTAATGGTAAACTTCATTTGCCCATTCTCTCGTTTGCAAGAAGGTCATGCTTCATGGCGTTTGTAATGTGTCTGTGGCCAACTTAACAAGTTATCTGAATGGTACCAAAACCGGTTTAGATTCAGCTGGCATCCAGATTGCTTTCAAATGGAAGTTATTTGATGCGGAATGACCAATGTTGCTGTGTGATCAAATGGGGAATACTCTATGTAGTGTTAGTTTCCAGGGCCGTGACTTACTGTAATAATGTGTTATTCAAACCTGCGGCTACAGTCAGAGAGGTGACGGTTTGGCCTTTTATAGGTATTTTTAATGTAAACTTTGATACGTTGAGCAGACTGAAAGCCTTATTGGTCCATGACGGAGGTTTCCTTAACTTTGCTTGAGAGACTTTTGACCTCTAAATTGCAAGTCTTCCTCTGAAATGAAATCACTACTACTCACTAACGTCTCTCAACATTTTGGAGAACTGTTGCACTGCATATTTAATGCATCTAATACTGCAATAGTAGTACACTTTTTTAAAGCGATTGGGTCTGGCTTTATTAGTATGTTCCAGACTGTCTTCAGAGTGATTCCATCTTTCATGATCGGGTCTCCAGCATTTTTTGAGGTATGCCACTCTATCTTTTTCTGATTGTAGGTATTTGGTCCTATGTTTACTGTTCCGCAATGGATGTTCCACCTCGTGTAAAAATGAAGATGGAACTGCCATAAGTTCTGCTGTGTCATGAACTTATGATGCAGTATTCTGGCGCATCTTTGATTCAAGTACTCCATGACAACTGCTCTTTGTCCTTTCCACCTATATCTTTACATTGCATTCACCCTGTGTTCTGCTGTCTACTGTGCACTTTCGATTATGCTCTGGATATATGCCTTGAGATGCAATCTATAAATTTGGATTCTCTGATGTGTCCACTAAGAATTCATTTTCAGTGTTGTCCTTTGCGAATGCCGTTGCTACAGAATGCATATTATGAGCTTCCACTGGATGCTTTGGCTCCTAGCTCATCCTTTGCAGCTACACTACCGGGACTACAGGGACACTGTGAGGGGGACCAGACTGCTGTCTTAACGGCATTCTCCCTGGAAAGGGACCACAACCTGCACAAGCCACAGCACCCAGAGGTGCTGCACTGCAACAGCAAGGGGGTGGGGCACCCTCTACCAACATGCTCAAAGTATGCCCCAGGCTACCCTGCTGCACAGGACTACAGGGACACTGTGAGGGAGAATAGGCCCCTGTCTAAGCTGTAATCTTCCTGGAGAGGGTCCCCAACCTTCACAAGCCCTAGCGCCCACAGGTGCTACATTGCAACTGCAAGGGGGTGGGACTACCCTCTACTAATGTGCTCCAAGCGCGCTCCAGGCACACCCCAGGCTCTCCAGCAGCACGGTCTACAGGGACACTGTGAGGATGACCAGACCCCTGTCTGAACTGCATTTATCCTGGCAAGAGACCCTAATTAATCAATCAGTACTTGTTAAGCAAGATTGCTCACCCTTGAGGATCTCAAGGCACTTGGGTGGGGGCTGCAGGTCTGACTGTGGTTCAGTCGAAGAGCCAGGTCTTGAGATCCTTCCTGAATTGGATCAGCGATGAGGATAGCCTGAGATGGAGAGGCAGGGTTTTCCAGGTTTTGGCGGCGAGGTTGGAAAAGGATCTCCCTCCAGTCCTGGTCTTATGGATCTGAGGGACAGTGGCAAGGGCCAGTTGGGCTGAGCGGAGGTGTCTGTTGGGTACGTGGAATGAGAGACAGTAGTTCAGGTATGCTGGTCTGGTGTTGTGGAGGGCTTTCTAGGCATGTGTGAGGAGCTTGAAGGTGACTCTTTTGTTGACTGGGAGCCACTGGAGTTCTTGTAGGTGTTCAGAGATGTGACTACAGCGGGGGAGGTGGAGGACCAGTCTGGCTGCTGCGTTTTGAATGTTCTGTAGTTTTTAGAGGAGTTTCTGGATGACGCCTGTGTAGAGTGCATTGCTGTAAAAACACAACTCGCTGGCAGTGAGGGCTAGACTCTGGACGCACTGGTATGCAATCTGTAAAGTTCCAATCATGCTCAACTTAATGTGGTCCTACTGCCCCTGTGCCATGTCCAAACTACAGTGCAAACGTAAAGAAAAGGAGCGTGCGATTTATTAATCCTTAATCCATGTAATTGCTAACAGAGCTGTACTCTCAATCCATGCGCTCTTGGTCATCCAATCATAAAATGGTCTCCTGGGAGTCTTTCAATCGATTTATCAAATTTCAAATTTCATTCAATCCATGAAGCATCAACAGAAGAAATGAAAACAATCCAGTCAATAATCAAATCAATCCAGCCAACGCATTTCATCCAATGCGCAGCCGCGGCCGGCAGTGGGAGTACCTGCAGGGGGGGGTGACGTGGGGAGGGGGAGGGGCAGGATGGGGGGGTAGTAATGTATGGATTACAGAGTTTTACAGGTAAGTAAACATTTAAATAAATAAAACAAATTTTGTTGAGTGCACTGCATCTCCAAATGCGATGCAGTGCGTGCAACAATTTCTTTTTTTTAAAAAATGTTTACTTACCTGTAAAACTCTGTAATCCATACATTACTACCCCCCACCCTGCCCCTGCATACCAGATCACTGTCCAGATGTAGGCAAATTTTTGTTCAAAATTGAGCAGAAATGGGTCTACAAGCTCAACAGTGACAAAGATGGCCTTAATGAGCCTATCCCTTGGATGTCACTATGAGGTTATTATGGTGTGGCAGGATGTTACTGTGTTATAGTCGTATAAACTATGTAAACATGGATTGACTGTTATTAATCACACGCTTGAACTCCAGCAATGCACCAATATATTGAAATCATTGTGGGTCCATGATTGGTCATCTGGCCCTTGCCACTTATGCTTATTCATGGTCTCCACCTATGACGCTGATGTCATTAACACCCACTTATGGATATAGACTTGTTATTTAAATATACACTCTTACCAGCACGGTTATCCCTTTCTACAGCAAGAATGAGTAATATGATATATGACGATGGGCCATTAAGTTTGGGCTTATTATAACTTTGTCCCGATGTAATGGCATATTCAGACTGTAAATGGCTCTTCCGGTAGAATTTCTAATTCCAGTTAATAATTCATCTGATTCGGAATGCTTCTATATTTAAGAGTTATATTTGTTAAAGTATAACATCTATTTATAATCTAAGAATACATCCCGAGAGTTGATCCCTATAGCAGGATCCACGGAATAATGGATTAAACGATGATATTCCGTCGACCCTGCTATATGGATCCACTCTCGGGTGTAGCCCGCCCCCGCTTTACATGAACTTATATATATTCTAACATGAACTGAGATATATATTCTTAGATTATATATAGATGTTATACTTTAACAAATATAACTATACAAGCGGGTTGGCATATGTTTCACTGTCACAAAGAGGACCGAGGCAAAGTGTTGCTGTGGCATGCACTATCATGATTAACACACACTTTATAAATATGACCTTCAAAATAAGTGTATGTGCACCTCAGGTGGAGTGGACTCTGTACCGTTATTATTCCTCCATTTACTGTTAGCCTGTGGTATTTGTAATACACCGTGAGCAAGAACTAATATTGTAGATACAAAGATTCTATGCAGCAACACTTATAGCCGGTTCACAGGCATAGAATATTGATTATACAATTAACCTAAAAATATGTTCTATCCTTTAAACAAAGATGGGGTATTTAGATACTTGACTGGACAAAATTTAGTTTTGCTGCCGATATCGCCATAGAAACAAACTACCACAATGGGCAAGATGACATCATCGTGTAGTTCAGATCGGTCAAGATCCCGTGAGACTTGTAATACAACATAGAGCATCCTGCACTTTAGAACGCGGTGCTCCAAACGCATGTGATTTCGCTCTTCCATCTAGCGCAATGTCGAGCGCTCTACTTCTGTGCCTTAGATAAGATCATTGGCATAATTACGAACACAGAGTATGATCGGGGTTTGATCGTAATACCGAATGCGCCCTAATGCGCCCTCTATCACCCATAGCAACTGTAACTAAATGAACTACAAAGATGGAGTAGATGATCTCATTCAGTAGTCCCGGGCGTGATTTGATCACACGCGAGTTGGGAGCCACAAACGCGTGCGATCTCGCTCTTCCACCGAGCGCAATGTCGAGCGCTCTACTTTTGTGCTTTAGACAAGAACATTGGCAGAATCATGAACACTGAGTATGGTCGGGTTTGATCGCAATACCTAATGCGCCCTCTATCACCCATAGCAACTGAAATTAAATGAACTACAAAGATGGAGTATACGACCTCATTCAGAGGTCCATTTCCCTACCATGGAGGGTGAGCATGAATATATTATTTTCTTCAGTTAATTTTGGTGAAACAAGGTGTGTGGGTAACTGACAAAGCCAGTCTATAATTAATGACTATTCATTTTCCTCCATAGAATTCGTATTTCCTAATTGACATGGAGGGCTAATGTCTGCGGTTGTTACAGGTTGTACCGTATTCAACCATTCTTACTTTTTACTTTTCCCACTTTGCTGGTGGTGGTGTTTCTTTTGTCTCACTACTACTAGTGCAACTATTGAAAGAACAGAGGCCCTGACGAATGCCATGGGATTTAATACCCGATAGGCAGAAACATGTTGGCCCGTTACTAGACATATATTTGTTGACTGTCTCTCTTGCACTGTTCTAGGGTTTTAATTAGGAGGTGTGGTTCGTCGGCAGAATAAAGTTATTAGTAGGAGAACGCTCCATCCTATTTTAAAGTCACTATATATTTTTTGTTGCACTGTCATTCACTTGACCATCAAAGATCAGTCATCACTGACGGTTCGTTTATGTTGGTGGACCAAATCCTTAACCAGCAATAAATGGTGCAGTGTTTGTTGTCCCAATGATCAGGGGACCAGCCTGACATGCACCTGGGTTGGGCCAAATGATAGGACTGATCATTGAGTCAATTTGATGGAAACCCTTTACTAATTGCTCTGGATTTGTCAGCCATGTATGAATGATATGTGCTGTGTTGGCTTTTCCTATACACATAGTGTTCACCTTATATTGGAATTGGCTGTCTTCATGTGATTCATACACCCTTTCCAGTAAAGTACTCATACAAAACTGATGCGAACAACGTTCCGTTTGCTCAAATCCCTGCAGTGGGGGATAGAGCAATTCCAAACACTGAGCACAGGTTAGGACTAATTTTAGCGGCACACGAAGGTCTCGCCTCTGCACACGCTGGTGTTTCCGCCACAATATCATTATTAAAACAGAGATATTGGTGGCCACGAATGAGAAAACAGACTAGGAACTATGTTCTAGAATGTGAAATATGTCAGAAAATGAAAGTGTCAACTGTGAAACGACCAGCGCAGACGCCCCTTCTAATCTCAGACAAACCATTAGCATGTGTTTACCTGGACCACTGTGGACCCTAACAAAGGGACGGCAACTATAAATATATCATGGTCGCAGTGGATTCCTGTACGAGATTCATTTGGATGTGGCCCCAGTGCTCGGCTGACGCCAGAACTGTTATAAAAGATTTGCGAGTCTTTATCGGCACATACGCAATTGGCATGCTACATTCTGACCAGGGTCCTGCGTTTAGCTCTCGGGCTTACAAGAAGGCCATGGCCAGCATGGGCATTGCATTGCGGTGCTCTTCTCCCTTCCATCATAAGGGAAATGCGGTTGTGGAAAGAAAAAACCGGAACATAAAGCAATCTATAACAGCGAGGGTATTAGGTTCGGGTGATGGGTGGGTCAAACATCTAACAAGTGTCCTACATAGTCTTAATAATATGCCAAGGAATTCTCTAGGAGGTGTCAGCCCGTATGAACTTTTATTTGGAACTAGAATGCTGATTCAGGACTTAGATCGTCAAACTTCAGTGGTGCAACAAAAAGCTTTTGATATCAAAGATTGTTTGGCTGTTTTACAGGACTTAAATGAAACAAGAAAAAGTCTGAGTAATGATAAATTAAAGCCTACTACGACTGAAGAAAAACCACCTGTCCCAGCAAGACCTGTCTGGATTCCAAAGATTGGGGATCTGGTATGAGAAAAGATCGCGGTAAAGAAGGAATTTGGGCCCTCTTACAGAAAAGCAGTACCTGTCTTAGCTGTCAGCGGAACAAGATCAGTAGTGCTACCGCCTCTTGCTGGTAAAAAGGAGAACCGAGTTGTATCAATCGACCTGGTGAAACCACAACCATGTGGCCAATAATAAGTAGTAGGCCCAGTGGACTCCAAAGAAATAGCTGAAGACCAAATCTTGCTACAATCCAAGAGGTTCAAACTGAGAGACTAATCACATTTGATAAACCAACGGTGATTAGGAAAGGACTATGTAACAAAGCCATGGAACTTGTGCCTCTTGAGACCCAAATTGCTATAGTTCAACAAGAAACACCAGTCTATAACGATGTAGCTTCGGACTATACAAATGTAACTAAAGAAAATGCAAAGATCAATGGAAATTCGGAAGCAATCCCATCATGACAGAATTGCATCTGGCTATTTTATCAACTTTGATGATTTTTCCGATGATCCAAGTGAACATGGAGACAAGCCAGCAACGAAAATGTTCAAAGAAAAAGTAAAAGAAGTCTTTCATCAGCTCAAAGAAATATATCTAACTCCTCAATGGATTAAATTGTGGATTGTGTTAGGTGTACTTTTCCTCTTTGTGTGGCTCATCTTGGTTTTAAGTTTGGGTAGATTTATTGATGGAAAATATAGTACAATGGACACAGCAAGTCAGAACATCAACTTGGTCCTGAAACCACACAGATCATCACACATCGAAAAAAGAGAACTGTCATCAGTGAAAATCACAGCCATCCCTATACCTGGTGGTATAGCATGGGACAAAACTGACTATGAAATTTATGACCCGGTTGAGCTTTTGAAATTACCACACCAATTTAAGATTTAATTGAGTGACTTTGTTTCACCTAGTAGATTCTCTGATGATTGGGACTTTGAAAATATTAATAATATGATGTCAGATTTAGAAATGTCAGCAAAATTTACTGCACATGATTATTTACAGGGTTCGTCGAATTATGAGGAAATGTACTGTTTTAACCATTACGGGCATCATTATCTGCATAAATCCGCAAATCCTAGAAATACTTTCATTTATAATCAATGGGAACATTGTCCGACCCTGCCAAAATGCAGCTCAAAGACATTTTTTGAAAAATTCCCATACATCTCGGGGTTTAATGTCACTGATCCGGGAACATTCTATTTTAAAATGTTAAATAAGACAGGGGTGAAAAATATGTTGACTAATGCTAAACTGATTTATTCCGAAAATTTTTATGAAAAAACGTCTACATTTGGTTTTGAATATTGGAAAAACAACATTGAGACAAAAACCATCTGGGGTACAAAAGAATGGCAGGTACAAGGTTTAGAAGCATTGTTCAGAGCCTGCATGATCCCAGAACAAATAATGTTCCTGAATGACACAGTTCAGCAAACAACCTGTCTTGGTTTAGCCAAGATAAAAGATTTAAACAACCCGTCTATACCAAAGCCAACACCTGATAGAAACACCACTACAGATGAGGGGTTAGACGTGGCCTATATTTTAAAACAAAACAGAACACTTCCTGATTGGAAAAAATGGTTAATCTGGCCCACAGACACTAATAACTGTCATGATAGATTCCTGAACAAAATACAGGGGTTCAAACAAAACAGGCCAGACCTGAGATATTCTCAAAGACAACATCCAGGGATAGTTACAACATACAGTGTCGGAAAACTATGCCTCGAATGACTACAGAAATCCACACTTCCAGAAATTAAGCAACACTTAACTTTACTTAAAGAAGGTGCTGACTTGCGAGATTTCATTTTGGGACCTCGCAAACAGCGTCAAAAACGTTTCATGTACGCCGGTATATACGCAGCATACAATAAAACTTGGAAATTAAATCAAATTGAAACTGCTGAAAAAATACGAGAAATTTATCGTATTAATTTGGAAAAAGCACTTTCTGTAGTGGACAATGGGTTAACGACTCTGTCCTCCAGAATCTTTTCACTGGATAGCATTGTATCATGTGCTATTGATATAATAGAACAGGATATGATAATGTTACAACATGGTCAGTCCCAATTGAGTTCTATTGTACAGCTAGGCTGGACGTTACAAAACCTGCTTTCAGGTCACGTGCCATGGCGTCTAATCAACATAACGTCATTATTTTCTATCTTTAACCTTACTGATAGACAAATCTCATTGGCATAGAAAGGAGCAGACTATACGGTGCTAAGCATTGAAAAACTTGAGAGATTACCATTGACAATGTCAGAAAGACCTGTCATTGAATGGATAATACAAGGCACGATTACAATCCCGATAACGACTTTTCAGTTTCAATACTGCCAAGAGTATATACCAGCAGGCCTGTATGAAAGGTTGGGTAAAGGGTACATCAAATCGACCTGGAATTTACCATTTACACACAGATATTGGAGCGGGGGAAAGAAAGAGGTATTTCTTAGTGGAAGTAACTGCAAAACATCACTGAGCGGTACACTCCTATGCGAAGGTATAAACCTGCATGAACCTTGCAAGGGTTCATCAAATAACCTTTCATGTTACCTGCATGGAACCCCGGCTACACAGATAGAGCCATTTTTCAGACATCTTTCCAATGGTAGCTACGTTATATTAAGTGACCGCAGCTGTTGTGGCATGGTGCCAGGAAAACCCTATCTCGTGAGCCTCACTTCCAGGGTCATTTGTTGTATGCAAGTATTGTATCCAAAAAGCAATCCAGACATGGAGGCGGAAATTTGGCCTTCTGTGAATATCTCTTCTATTCGAATTGATACTTTAAGCAGAATGAAGTCTATTCTTTTACAGACAACTGTGCCTTTAACCTCGTCCAAAGAGACGTGTGACCTGCAAGCTGCAAGGACAGCGGCAGAGATACATACCCTTTTATCAACAAACTGCCCCGTGCATTTCGTAGAAATGTTAAGCCAAATTTTAAACATGTCAGATACCAGTGGCATCACACATGTATTTAAGACAATTTTTTCGGGACTTTTAACACCCTTTGAGACAGTCCTGCGCATCTTCCCGAATTTTGTGCACTCTCTTTTTGGTGGCCTGCCACTAATTTTGGGACTCGTAGCAGGAATTTTATTTTTGCTCCTTCTGCTCCGATATGGCAAGCCTAGTCACAAACAAAACTCAGGCTTCGATGGAAGAAACGATCCTAGCAATACGATACCGAGACCGTATCACTAAGGTCCTCGGATTGGCCCGGCCAAGAGATCTGAATACAACCTGGTTTCTTTCATTCAGACCGATCTGGCAAAATTGCATCTTACATGTGCTTCGATGCCTGCTATGCGGAGAAGAATGCGTGTTGGATGTTTGTCTTACACTACCATCAATAGTACCAATGGATATCGACGCTTTGCTTTGTCCAGTAACGACTCATGCAACGTGTTGTCCCCAGCGGCTACCGATTCTGATGACGGCATTCGTTGAGACTTCACCATTACGAGTAAGTGGCGGTGAAGTACGAGATGAAAGCGGCAGCACACAGGTACAACCTTCTGTGAACATTGCTGATCTAGACACCGATGATGGCAATGCATCTCATATATGCACTATTTCAACTTTTTCGGAGTTGGCCCAACTTTCACCTACTGTGGTAGACGCGTTTTTTGCTGGTCTATCTGAGGTAATGTTCTCTCCTAACAACGAGAATAATAATTGAAATAGTGAGCGCACAGCGTTCCCTGAACTCTGAATTCGGCCTTCAGTTTTTTTGTTTTTTTTAAAAACAACACTGCTGAAAACACTTGGAGCTATTTTTTTCCCTTGAAAGAAAAATAATTTTTCCCAACTTCCAAAATATTTACCCTTTTTTTCTGGCATAAGGTACTCTGCTTAGAGTAGAACTATTCTTAGAGAACAGAGCTTCTATTTCTAGAGACTCTAGAGACAATGTTTTGATTCAACCTCAGCACACTTACAATCTTGTATGAATATGTGATGAAATGGTCTCTGCCTTCTCTTCTGTATTAAGAGCCATTTCATAAATGTAATTTTCGCAATTCATTCAGCTGATATTTATGTTTGAATTATCTGAATGACACCACTGCTTGAATGCGTACAGTATAATACTCATTTTCGTGTATCTATACCGTTTCAAATGCTTTTAAAGTATTTTGGGGTGGGATGGAAAAAACACATGCATACCTATATGTTTATATATTGCTTAGTATTTAGTAATGATGGACATTATACGTGCTGTGGGTGTTGTGTTTTATATAGGACCCTAATTAAGTATTTCATATTTAGTAATAGCCAATGCAAACCAAATGCGACAAGGCTACTTCCTTAGACTCCTAGAAAGCACAACGAGTTCTTACAACATACCAAACCTCCAGCAACCTGGGAATTCCCCGTGCTTTTGTTTTGATTTGTCTTAGAACTCCTGCAAGCACTGAAAGAACAGTCAGTTCTTAGTGACATCTTTAATTGACGTCTTATGTCCAACCTTACGTCAAACACGGCACCTTCCAGGTATAAATATACCAACGTTTGCCTTAAGCAACACACGGTGGTGTGGAGCAGAGCGGCTATCTACTTATCCGAAGCCCAGCTGATGCGAGTGCCGAAGGAAGCCGTCCCTCCCATTTGACGCACTGAGAAAGGCGCTGTCTTTTTCTCCTGCCGAGAAAATCCAGCTCCGGTGTTTCCAGTCACCCTCGCGGGTTACTGTGAAATAGAGTCCTGAGAGCGAGATATAAGACCTCCTCCATTCTAAAAACCAAGGTACGGAGCTGATTAGATCCTTAGAGAATTCTTGGGTCCGATACTTGGCAAAAACTAACTTAACTTCAACTGCAGCCCATCTACTCCTTCCCACGTACTAGGCTTAGGTTAGGTACACCGGGATAGGCGTATTTAGAAGCACCAGTTGAGTACGTTTAGTCAAGCTTTTATCTTTGTATGTAACTGTATATATTTTATACCTTAAGTATCATATGGCTCAGAAACCATATCAATGCTTTTACAGTATTATTTCGTAATACTCCTTTTACTGTACGCACTTTACTTTATAACAAGTATTGCAATCATAACAATTCATTTCTCTTGCATGAGAAAGAAGACTGTTCAATAAATAACACCTTTTTATTGAAAACGCCCGTCTCGCTATTTCTCTGCACTCTGGTGAAACTAAGTATGCACAACTGACTGAGTGAAATAGCTATCTATTGTTTTCACACGACTCTGGAGATATACTCCTTATTCTGGGGGAGCAACGTTGTCATGTTTATGCGGTTGTCAGAAGCTGAATCCCTTCTTGTCTTATCAGGGAAGTTCACTCCTCCCTGTTCATTCGAGAAAGTTTCCAGTGACCTCTGAGCTAGCTGGCAAACCTAAATTAAGTCTAACATATTCAATAGAGACCTAGTCGACCTCAGTCCTACGTCTAAACTATCGTTTATGTTATTCCAATGCGCAGAGCCTATTGGGAAAATAGGAACTACACTACAATGTGTCATATTAAAGTACCTGCATGATATTATCCTGGAGTGTATATGCACTACAGTCGGACATAGTCAACATATTGTAGTCCAATAAGGGTCAAGTCATAACGATGACCACAGGATAGGTATCAAATCGCATATCCTGTTGCTACACCTCCAACAGGAGACTAGGGGAAGACAGAAACTTTCAAGCGAGCATACCATTGATGGTGAACTTTGAAGTAACACAACTTCAGTCTGCCTTACATATGGCATTTATCACAGGGCTGTAGAAGGTCGCACCAGGTTTCTTTATATTTGCTCACAGATCAAAGATGTCTTCCAGTGTGTTCTGGTAGCATTTTTAGTTGGCGTGGAGTAGATTTCATTGATTAGCGTACAGTATAGGCCTGAAAGTACACTTGAGAGGCAAGGTCATGAGAGTGTAAAGTTCATTAACTAGAACATTCCACCAACAATGTGCTAGCTGATAGCTGTCGATTGCTAAGAGGCATCAATAGCGAATGCTATATGGACTTTAGCCAAAGATTTCAGTCTGCGATCAGTGAGCAAGTAGTAGAGAGGCATTATGTTGGCTTCAGCCACTGCTGCCAGATTATTTGGTTACCTCCAATGCAGATCATCCAATTTGTCCAGGGGTGTGCAGTGGTATATATTTGTCTGCACACTCTAAGGTCCAGATTCACAAAGAAGTCAGACAACGCATCGAATGTTGCTGCGTTGCACAAGAGTGAGAGAGCAGGAATGCACCATATCTACTAAAATGTGGCCCTGTCCTGGCCTCTCAGCTCTGGCACATAATCAGGCTGTCTACAGCCGCCACAACACCTTTAAACCATAGTACAAAGGTTTCTACTCCACATCTAGCATAGGTTTTGTACTGGAAGGGTAACCTTACAGCATAAAATACTAAACATAGACAAGGTTCAAAAGTTTTCCCACTTTGGATGTGTGATGTATAGTGTAGAGTAACATGCAAAGTCAGGAAAGTTTGAGAAATAAAAGCATTTCTCCATGTTACGCCTGCCTAAAAAGGAGTTATTTGTTGCTGCTTTGCATTACTTTCACCTTAACAGGTAACGGTGCAAACTAGGGATATTGTTATGAAACACTCTGTTTATGATATTCACCTATTCAGTGATGCCTGTCACTTGCATCTAAATCTAATGCAATATAAATGCAATGAACATAGCATATTCAAAATCAAAAAGACAAATTATTAACCCAGGTGTATCCATTGAAAAAATTGTATTGAACATAGAATATCAAGGCAACATTTTTAATTCAACATTCATAAATATATTGTCCAGGGGTTATCTATAAGAACGTTTCAAATACTTGATAGTGTATTACCCTTTACACCAGTTGGGTCGTTGGTGTTAAACAGATGTCGATGTACCGGATACCCACTTTCTAATATATCTCGAGGATGTATGTCTGATGGACATTACAAACCAGCTCTAATGGATATTATCAAAAGAAAGATGGGAAATGCATTCATCTTTTGGTCTAAAAATAAATTATCGCCGAGACCACACTTAGTACTGCGTCGTTTGTATGAAAACAGAAAAACCCTATGAAGATTTGAGAGCACAATGTCTGGAATAATGGCAAATACTTTTCAAAATAAGCAATGATTTGTTTCAGTGTGAAATTTTTCGAGCTTACTAGCGTGATCTCTCCAACCACACATTTTAACAATATCAGCCTAGGACCGAATAAAGTTTTTTGTATCCATACGGCCAGGTATTTTTTAGCATCACTTTTTCATCCACCCCTGACCCTTTTTTCACTCACAACACAACGAATACATCTCACATAGCACTTACAATATCAGTGCTCCAGCGTAGTCGCCAGTCGCAGCTCGCCCCGTCCCGCAGCCCCCGATGATGAAGCATGACACCTTTTGGTGTGTGAGGGGTATTTTGACAAACATTGTGTATGCCTTGCATCTCTAACAATAATCCCCTTTAAGGTGGTTCCTTTTGTGTCAAGCAATTATGTCCATAGAAAACCATGGATGCGTGATTTTTTTACACAAAGTACTTCAAATGATTCAAAATCCACAAGGCCAAAAAACCTCAGAGACGGGAAGCATCAGAAAACATGGCGATGCGTCAGCTCCTCAGTTCTTGGGGAGGCGATGCAACAGTTTTGCTGCATGCAGGAGAAGTGATGCATTGAATCTAGACTGCAGGGCGAAGTGAGGTGTTGATTCCGAGATGGTTCCGGTCTGCAGGTGCTGCGATGCATGGGGCACATGTGCGATGCATGGAAATCCGGACATGACAGGAGGTCGAGGCAGCAGCAAACAGTCACTGCGTGGAATTATTTTCAGCCGTGGTCCCATGATGCGTCGATTCTTTCCACCGCAAAGCAGCCTCAGAGTCAGAGTCAGGCGCTGATCTCAGACTTCAGAGGTCGGTGCACTGGACTCGACATGCAGCAGATTTTTCAGCTTATTGGCCTTGCGCTATATTTAATGCTTTTCGTTTGGTTTTCTTGACTCTTATTTTTAGCGAAGCATCCCTATGCATTTAACCCTTTTTATTACATTTCCCCTTTCCATCTGGGAACTCTTCCATGAAGATTTTGCTTTTCACGATTATAGATGCATCTCTTTAATACAGTGTAACTTACTTACCTGCCAACCCAGACATGTGCGGGTTAGACTTCCTTTTTATTTTCCCAATGTTACGAAACACTCATGTGACGACTGTTCATTTTTTCTCGGTGCTGCATTGATGGGTTATTCTGCCCTGGTTGGCCTCAATTGTTTATTGACTGCATAAACTATTTTAACTCACTGGATTGGATTTTATCTATATTTGCAATCTGAACAATATAGATATCGCAATTAGCTTAGTGTGAGTATGTTATTCCTCTAGATATATCCCTCAGTTCTATCTGCTTACACAATCAAGTACTGTTTGCACTTATCGGATATTTTGTTCTACTCGTTTTTATTAGGTTTTTACACTAAAGGACTTACCTGTCCTCTTTCAAAGCCGGGTGAGGATTTCTGATCAATTGTATCATCATTTAATGAATATGTCTATACTCAATATAATATGTCTATCCCTTCTATGCTGGTGTCCTGCCAAAACCATCTTTAAAAGAAGAATCCGGACAAACACACTTCATTTTCCATCATTCATCTTCACAGAAAGTGACATCATTGCACTGCCCGTGCACATAAGAAGGGAAGAGGTATTGCTGTCAATCCTACAGGTCTTACACCTTAGGCAAAGGAGAATCAAATCCATGGAGCTCCTCTCATGCCACTTGTGCTTCAGCTCATCTCACCATCTTCCATCTCATCAATAGGACTCCCGGGCAGAACATTGACAAATCCTCATTTCCCTGGGTAGAACAAGGACTTCATTGACAAATCCTCATATCTCCTCACCATCTCATCCCATCCATCCGACATGCATACAATACCTTCCTAGGTGATGTCAACCTCCAGACAATACAAACCCAAAAAACACAAGAGACACCCTCATCAACCTCATCAATACACTCTACATGGTTCAGACAATCAACTAAACAGCACACTTCAAAGTCACATCCTCAATTTGTCTTGGCAACATCACCAGCAATTCAATGCAAACCATCCCTTTCCCAGGAATGGATAAAGCACCTGGCCACCTCTCTCTCCCTGCTCATCCAATCAACGAACTGTGGTCAACTCAAAAGACCCAAAAGAGAACACCAAACCGTCTGATTCACTCAAAGATTTGTCCAGTGACAACCTAAAGCTTGAACTCATCGCTTGCCCTGCCAACTCCACATTTGACTTCAACACCATTGTAAATGACTTTAACAATTTTTGGAACATTGTGTGATCACCCATACTCCAACTAAAATATATAAGTGCCAGCTTGAACCTTCAGCACCCTGGTGCCGATGTCCTCATACTTCTACAGTCCACATAATACATAAACAACTCATCAAAACAGAAACATTAAATTTGTCACTATAATATAGCACTACATCAACTTCATGCTTAACCCTCCTAATCCTAATTCCACAGACCAGCGCAATGCCATCAACCTCTTTTTCAGTGAAAAATGCACGAAATTTGACAGCACATCATCACTTCTTAGACCCACCACTTCACGAAGCATTCTGCAATCATCATTTTTCAAAGCTGTATTTCTCATAATTCTCTCTAACATACTCATCTTCCTCAAAGGCCTTTCCTGTGAAGCTGATATCTTACCCTCTTTCTGTATTAAAGCACTCCAAGCAAAAGGCATCTCACCCCTACTCACCTACCTCAGTAAAGAATCTTCCATGATGTTCTTGCGACTGGCCAGATCTTCCCACCCCTAAAGAAACCTTCACTAGATCCTAATGATGTCACTTACTACTGGCCTATCACTCACTTACCCTTTTATCAGCAGGACCATCAAACAAGCAGTCTAAGCACAACTACAAGATCACATCAATGCCAACTATCTCCTGCACACAATGCCAACCATCTCCTGCACAACTGCAGTCGCAGCACAGATACAGTAAAAGGAAATTTCCTGACCACTGAAGACGGCCCCTGCCTTATTACATGGCTGATACAAGGAGATGATGGACAGAGCACTGCAACTTTTCAAACACTCACCTCCAGTCACACATCTGGGCTGAATCCATCATCGTTCTTTAGCTCACTTCGCCACCCCAGTTCAGACACAGCTATATGCAAATCTAGCAGTCTTTTATTCTGTGCCACATGATGATGGATTCAACCGTGATCTTTGACAGGGGGAAAGTCTTTGAAAAGTTTTAGCGCTCCGTCCATCATCTCCTTGTGTTTTCTTTGTTCGCCCTAATTTGGCAGGGTATGCACAGACGTGGGTCCCTCGCTCACTTTGCCACTGGATTCAAGCTAGCCTGGCTGATGAGTGCTGTTAGCCCAAAACCGGTCACAGGATGCTTGTTTCTGGCTCAGGGAATATCTGTCTTGGCAGTTCAGGTGGACTGTTCCCATGAGGTACAGGGTCAAGACTGATTTACAGCTATATGCAAATCAGTTTTGACCATGTGCTTCATCTAATCTAAGCAATTGTACATGATGCACCTTTTACAACATCAACGATACTATGTCGCCATATCCACACTTCTAGGTATTAACATCCCATGTTTACAACACAAGCAGCATCTGTATCTCAGGAGTTCACGTGCTATTGCATATTAGCATACCTATCTGCAACCCAAGCATACTGTTACCTCTAATTGAGGAGCAGGGCATGTTTATCGCATGTGGCTCTTTTCATCAGCGATTAACCATATGCGGACATGACAAGTGTTACAGAGATACAAGGCCCATATAAAGTTTAATCATTAGGATTACAGTAGACAGTAGTGCATGGGCGATGGGAAGTGAATGTCACAACTAATTGCAAGATATCTTCATTTTTAACATTCTAACCACAATCAAATGATAAAAAAGGGGGGATAAAATAAAAGCAAAAGAAAAGGAGATATCTAATACTTGAAGGAATGTTCTTCTAGTGTTATATGCGCTTTTCAAAGGAAGTCATGCCAAGGGCTGTGCGTTCATGACGGACGCAAATTACTTGTCCTGTACCGTATATAGTCGCCTGGGCGCTGAGGTATCTCGTGTTTGAAATTATGTCTATGAAGTATCATGATGGAATGTGGGGTCATTGCCCTACCCGGCAGCCACAGCCAAGATGTCTCGTAAGTATATACCAGCAGTTCCACCCAGCCAACCTATTAGGCATCATCTACCACCCGCTGAGTGGGGGGTGTGTGTGATGTAGCATTGGTCTGTGTAAGGGCTTTCAGATTGTCATCCCAGACCTGTGCGAATGGAAACTTGCGCAACCCAGCCATTTCTTCTCTATGGAGAATGGTGCTCTCTGCCTGCGCCCAGATCTCTAGGGATTTTAACCAGTGGGGTACCTCCGGAGGGTCTTTATGTTTCCATCTCTTGGTTATCAATCTTTTTGCAGTTATTAGGCCAAGATCCCGAAATCTAGAGCTTACCTTTTTAGCTTTCGTACGCTTGTAAAATCCCAATTTGTAAACCTCCCACGTGTCCGGTACCTCAGAGTCAGTGCTGCTACTGAGTGTTTCCGTTATCGTGTGCCAGTAGGACAGAAGAAGAGGGCAGGACCACAACATATGCAGTAAATCAGCACCTGGTAAATGGCATCTTGGGCAATCAGAGGCGGTGGTGTTAAAGTATTTATTAATCTTGTCTGGCGAGAGGTACGCTCTGTGTAGTATGAATGTTTGTATGAGTTTAAGCCGTGAATTGAGCTGTATGTGTGTGCCACCTGCTAAGACACGTTCCCATTCTTTATCAGTCCAGGGCCGACCTCTGTCCTCAGTCCACCATGCACGGAGTCTCTGTGGTGGTTTTAACACATGCGTAAGCAATGCCTGCACCAGCCAGTGGATCACATGTGACCCCTCCCCCATCACATGTAGATATTGCAACAACTGATGTGTCGGTGGCTCGCTTCCCAAGTCTCCCCATGTTAGTGTCAGCGTCCGCATGATGGCTGCGTGCAGGAGGAACTGACCCACCGGCAAACTGGTGTCCGCAGTTAGGGTCGTAAAAGGCAACAGGGCACCGTCCACATACAGGTCTCCTAGCGTCTCCACCCCTGCTTCGACCCAAGGGGTCAGCACTACATCCGTTACAAAAGCTCTGCCTCTGGGTGTTCCGACAAGTGGCAGTATAGGGGCATAAGGGATGGTGTCTTTTGTGAGTTGAAGGCTCCTTCGGTAACACTTGTCTGCCATTTCAATATGTATCGGTGTCAGGCGGGGAAGTTTTGCCAGTGGGTGAAAGAAACTGTAGATTTTAGTCTCTGTCCAGGATGATGATTCAGACGCAGTATCCATCAGATTCATGCCACTCAACCCTTTCGCAACCCACTGTAGCTGCAGAGCAAGGTAATATCATTCTAAATGAGGAACTGCTAAGCCCCCTCTTTCTGGTGGTGCATATAGTTTCTGCAGTGCTATCCTGGGCCATCCCATATTCCAGATTAGACCTCTTACCAATCCCTCCAGTTCCCGATATAGTCGCACCAGAACATATACTGGGAGGTTTGCAAAATAGTACAACAGTCTTGGCAATACTATCATCTTGGTTAAGGTGATAAAGCTCATCACATTGAGCGGTAGGGTCTTCCAGCATTGTATCTGTTCCCTTACAGAGGAGATGGCACGCACCAGGTTACCCTTCAGGATGTCTGCTGGGGATCTGTAGATATACATGCCCAATTATCTGAACGTGGTCGGGTACCAGGCAAGCACAGCTCCGTTGATGACTACATCTGTCACGGCCACATCCTCGTGGAAAGAATAGGGTCCCGATTTAGCCCAATTCACCCTAAGGCCCGACACTTCCTCGAAGTTACGGAATATCACGGATATGTCCGGCGGTATAGCATGCAAGTCCCTTATGTATAGCAGCAGATCATCAGGGTATAAGGACACCGTATGGAGACCATCATCCAGGGGTATACCCCAGTCCACGCCGCTCTCCCGGAGCAGAGATGCTTAGGGTTCCATGGCAAGGGAAAAAAGCAATGGGGACAAAGAGCATCCCTGCCTTGTTCCACGTCTGACCCTGAGCGTGTCAGAGATAAGCCTACCAGTGCGGGCCCGCACTGTGGGTTGCTGATATAGTAACTGTACCAGCTGCAGGTACCCATCTCCTAGCTCATATTTACGCAGAACTGCTGCAAGATAAGGCCACTCCAACGAATCGAACGCCTTCTCTAGGTCTAGCACTAAGCAACCAGAAAGTGGCCAGGCCTGCGTTGCGTATTTCTGAACTCTAAACAATCTAGGAATATTGAGAGGTGCTCCTGGTTGGGACAAATCTGTTTTGATCACTATGGATCAGATCTGGCATGAACTGGGCTATTCGTTTAGCTAGGGCGGAGGCAAGTATTTTATAATCCGTGTTCAGCAGAGCCAGTGTACGATAAGAACTAAGGGTTTCAGGGTACCTGCCTGGCTTTAAGAGGGAGATCAGTGTAACCTCATTTTGCATGAGTGTGAGGGCCGAATCATCAATGGCCGCTGCATATACTCGCAACAGTTCCAGTATTAATATATCTGAGTAGGCTTTATAAAACTCAGCCGGTAGTCCGTCCGTACCCGGCGATCTGCCATTTGATAGGGAAAATATACTATCACGTATCTCTTCCGGTAGCAAAGGAGAACCCAGTTCTTCTTGCTGATGTTCTGTCAATAGAGGCAGTGTCAGGGCAGAGAGAAATTCACATATGGCCGTGTCAGTAGCCAACAAACAAGACCTGTACATCGTGTAGTAGTGTTCTACAAAGGCATTGTGTATAGCCCTCTGGGTACATACTATGTCACCGTGTGTGTTTCGTATGCCATCACAGGTGTGGTGACTGCATCCTGTCGTATCAGCCACGACAGCAGCTTGCCAGGTTTGTCTCCCATATGGTGGGTGCGCGCCAAATGTGCCATATAGTTCAAATTACGGAGCCGGTCCAAGAATCTGGAATGTTCCCCTCTGATTCACACCAAGGACCCATCATCGCCTTCTAACGCCTCTGTTTCATTTTGAAGCAGGTCACTTTCAAGGTGTGGGAGTTCAGTCTCCAACTGCCTCCGCATGCCCACCTGTACACAGAGGCACTCACCCCTGACCACCACTTCAAACGCGTCCCATTCTACTTGAGGCGTCGTGGCTGTGCCAGTATTTTCTTCAAAATAATGTGTAATGTTCGTGGCTAGCAGACCTCGGAAGGGTGCATCCAATAACATATCTGGATTCAGCCACCAGGTTGGGATCGACAGCTGAGGGTGTTCTCATGAAACCCCCAAAATATGCGGGTTATGGTCGGAATGTGTCCTGCCAAAATAATAGACTGCCGACATGTGTGGGAATAGCTCTTCCGAAAGCATGTAACGGTCTAGTCATACAATTAAGCAAAAGGGGATGGTGATGGACAGAGTTTCTGAATTAAGCAGAATACTCTCACCCAGTCAAGAGATCAGGGCTTGATCCAAAACCGTTTTTTAGCTCACTGCACCATCCCAGCTCAGAACCTGGCTATATGCAAATTAGTCTGTCCCTGGCCCAGTGCATCATGGGAACAGGGCAGACCAAACTACCAAGCCAATTCTTTCACTGGGAAGGAAACAAGCTTCCGGGGACCGGTTTCTGGCATTGCAGCCATCTTCGGCCCGGCTTGCTTGAATCCTGATGTTGCAATGAGCAAGGGACTAACGTCTGAGTATACCCTTCCACGCTTATGGTGGACAAAACAATTAAGCAAAAGAGGGTGGTGATGGACAGAGTTTCTGAATTAAGCAGAATACTCTCACCCAGTCAAGCAATCAGGGCTTGATCCAACACCGTTTTTTAGCTCACTGCACCATCCCAGCTCAGAACCTGGCTATATGCAAATTAGTCTGTCCCTGGCCCAGTGCATCATGGGAACAGGGGAGACCAAACTACCAAGCCAATTCTTTCACTGGAAAGGAAACAAGCTTCCGGGGACCGGTTTCTGGCATTGCAGCCGTCTTCGGCCCGGCTTGCTTGAATCCTGATGGTGCAATGAGCAAGGGACTCACGTCTGAGTATACCCTTCCCCGCTTATGGTGGACAAAACAATTAAGCAAAAGGGGGTGGTGATGGACAGAGTTTCTGAATTAAGCAGAATACTCTCACCCAGTCAAGAGATCAGGGCTTGATCCAACACCGTTTTTAGCTCACTGCACCATCCCAGCTCAGAGCCTGGCTATATGCAAATTAGTCTATCCCTGGCCCAGTGCATCATGGGAACAGGGCAGACCAAACTACCAAGCCAATTCTTACACTGGGAAGGAAACAAGCTTCCGGGGACCGGTTTCTGGCATTGCAGCCGTCTTCGGCCCGGCTTGCTTGAATTCTGATGGTGCAATGAGCAAGGGACTCACGTCTGAGTATACCCTTGCACGCTTATGGTGGACAAAACAATTAAGCAAAAGGGGGTGGTGATGGACAGAGTTTCTGAATAAGCAGAATACTCTCACCCAGTCAAGAGATCAGGGCTTAATCCAACACCGTTTTTTAGCTCACTGCACCATCCCAGCTCAGAACCTGGCTATATGCAAATTAGTCTGTCCCTGGCCCAGTGCATCATGGGAACAGGGCAGACCAAACTACCAAGCCAATTCTTTCACTGGGAAGGAAACAAGCTTCCGGGGACCGGTTTCTGGCATTGCAGCCGTCTTTGGCCCGGCTTGCTGGGATTATGCACTGAGCGGCCACTCAGGCAAAGCCCGTGGGGTGCGGAAAGGGCAAAAACAGCATTGGGGGCCCGGGCCATGTTCCCGATAAGCTGTGACGCCTGGTGAGAGCCGCCTCCAGTGCCAACAAGCGGAGTGTAAGGCCTGTTTTGGGGGAGCCTCCGATGGAGCTCTACCCCGACACGTCTGCCTCCATCTCAGTCACAGCCACGCCCCCCATTGACCCTGTGCCTCATGATGATGGATTCAACCCTGATCTATGACTGGGGGTGAGTGTCTGAAAAGTTTCGGCGCTCCATCCTTCATCTCCTTGTGTTTGCTTTGTTCGCCCTAAATTGGCAGGGTATGCCCAGACGTGGGTCCCTTGCTCATGAGTTACAGGCTCAAGACTGATTTGCATATTGCTGGGTCTGAACTGAGGTGGCGACGTGAGCTAAAGAATGATGATGGATTCAACCCTGATCTGTGACTGGGGGTGAGTGTTTGAAATGTTTCAGTGCTCCGTCCATCATCTCCTTGTGTCAGCCATGTAGTAAGGCAGGGGCCATCTTCAGTAGTCAGGACATTGCCTTTTACTGTATCTGTGCTGCGACTGGGGGTGAGTGTCTGAACAGTTTCAGCGCTCTGTCCATCATATCCTTGTGTTTGCTTTATTACATGGCTGGGCCTCTCTGCTGGCTTTGACACCATCGACCATTCCACCCACATCCAGACCCTAAAGTGTCAAATGGGATTCACTGACAACCTCCATCAGTGGTTCTCCTCCTAGCTTTCCTACAGAGATCCGTTCGTTCACATATATGAAGCTCCTTGGGCTCTATTCACTGATAACCACATCAAAATTCACCAAAATACTTATGATACACAAGGGTACTTGGAAATCTTCTCTGCTCCAGAAATTGCCAGGCTGCTGCACTCCTCAATTTAGAATGCTTATGACTGCATTGCATAAGAGGGCTCGGGTAGAACCTGAATACAGCTCTTGCTCAAATTTAATACTCCTGACTCTTGTACTCAGGAAATAGTGTGTATCACTTTTTAGCCATGTAGCATTTCGATATTTTAGGTTAGAGTGAATTTGCATCACGACACTAGTCTTTATGCAACTGCAGCATGTGTCACTATGTACAATTGTTGGACGCTCGACAGACATGCCTAATGATGTTGTGATCAGGACTTGTTCTTTGATTCTTTTTATTGTACTTTTATGGTTATATATTTTTCTAACCTAAATAAAGTACATTTACATTAAAAAAAAAACTGTGAGAGAGGTCATTATGAGGCAAGATATCACATTTCCCAAAGGATGAAAAATCTGAAATGGTCAAGGAGGACTGTATCGGGGCACACTGAGGCAGTTTCAATAATCTGTTTATTGAAGTAAATACCTCTACTTGCAATCCTGTTCACACACTTTAAGAACGTACCAGCAGCATCGGGCACAATAAAGCTTTAGGTTCTCAAGTGTGTAAGAGGAAGGACATTCAAGGACACCCAAGGGCATATTTCCTATAGAACCTGAGTCCAGGTTATCTACAGTGCAAGTAGCAGACCAATGTAGTTCTTAGAAACCTAGAGGTGCTTCTGGCCAAGCATGATTAGAAGTACAAGTACATCCGCTGAAACCACTGAAATGCTTATTTTGGACCATGCATGTTCCTGGAGCAACATGATTGCTGCAGACCGTTGCAGCTTTCTAGTGCAGACGAATGTGATTTTGCTACATGAAACCAGGTACATATTTGCAGACCACATGGCTTACTACTTTCATAGATTGGCAGGTACTTATCTGTTCGGAAAAATGATTGGGAGGGCTCCAATTCTGTCTGACCATGAACTGTTGCAGAGATATTAAACCATAACAACCAAGCATGACTATCCAAGAAGTCACTCGCAATAACCACAATATGGAAAATTAGACACTTTTATGTTCATGCATCTAAAAACAAAACTCCTCCTGTTTGAACAATGAGTTTTCTACTGTAGGAAAGCCATTGAGTTTGCCCTGATCACCCCCATTTTTGGGAAGATACTGGTGGTTACGGACTTTGAAAGTGCACTGGGCTCTGCTAAACAAGTCCAGGGCCAGTGCTCTGTCCTTAAAAGGTAAATGGTAATTGATGTAATTACAATTGGTTCAGACAACCTACCTCTAAGTCCCTACTATAAGGGTTATTAGGATTGCGGATTTTCCGCATACTCTGGGCCGGCAGAAGCCACCGCCGGCCCGGAGGATGCGGAAAATCCGCAGCGGACCCACCAAAGACCCACCGCCACATTAGGATGGCTGGCGGGTCCTGGTTTCCGTCCGCAGCTGGCTTATAACCGCGGTGGAAAAGCTCTAATATGGTGACAATGTCTGTCAGACATCGTCTGCCATATTAGGATGACCTGTTTCAGATGCTTTTCCGCGGCGGGTTTTCCGCCGTGGAAAAGCATGTGTAACTTCACTGCGGGGGCCCGTTGCGGGCCCCCTAGGTGAAGGGGGGTGGGGGGTGCACATGGGGGGTACCTATGGTACCCCCCTGCATTTGTATGCGGAAGCGGCAGGCACCGTGCAGTGCCTGCCTCTTTCTGCATACAAATTCAACACCTGCATTTTTAACATTGCCGCGGGTGCAGCTTGAAGCCGCACCCGCCGCAATGTTAAAAATAGAGGATGTGACCGCCAGGGTGGCGGTCACATCCTAATTGCACAGGAGGGAACTCTGCATGCCATGCGGAGGTTCCCTCCTGCTCTGGGGTCGCGGACGGACGCAAGTCCGTCCGCCATCCTAATGAGGCCCTAAATGTGGGAATGTAGGTTTAGAGACTCCTGCGGACTTAATGCACTTAACTGTGCACTGCTGTGGTGTCTGGTATAATTTTAAAGCTATCCCTGCCTTGCAGGATGGGTTTAAAATACAACTGTGACCTAATTCAACTTTAGAATTAAAAGTACTTCCAGAGTCCAAAACTACCTTTTTTTACACGTCACCCCTTAGGTCTGCCCAAGGTGTCACAAGGGTAGGTTGCCCTGTAATAAAAATCAGGGATATTATAAAGTATGTTTTATATGCCCTGGCGAGGGAAAAACATCTAAAGTAATTTTTCCTCATTGTAGTGCTGCTAGCTCCTTAGGCTAACATGGGAAGGCTTTATTAAACTTTAATAAAGTCTAACTTTTGACGGGATTTAGTTTGCAACTTAATTCAAAGTGTCAACATATTAGTTACAATACATCCAACACCTTGCCAAGGTTGGATTTATTATAGCTATCGCAGGAAAGTAGTTTTAGAACTTACTTTCCTGAAGTTACCTGAAACAGCCCTGTAGCAGCGACTTCTGATTAGCCGGTCTCGGACAGCTTGAGCCAAGTTGCTACCTGATTAGATGGGAAGAGGCCTGAGGCTGAAACAATACAGCCAATTGGTGGGAGCAGATAAGCTTCCCGAAGAAGCCATGGATAGGAAGGGGGCTGGGGAGATAAACTGGACTTCAAAGGTAGAAGCACACATGTCACGGGACCCAGGCCAGCCCCCACTTCCTTCATTCCCAGCCGGATGAGAGCCCCTCAAATAAGATTAAGAGAGGGGCTGGAAGGGGAGTGTAGAGAAAAATTAGCCACACTTGTGGGTTAGATTAGCCAGACCTGAACTCCAAGGGAACATTTTCTCTATTTAGATTTTTGGAGAAATGTGTATTTTGGGACATAAACATGCCACACTTCCCAGGAAGTTGTCATAGCGGAGGGTGGCAACTTAAACCTCACTGGTGTGGTCCCCCCCATCTTGCCAGCTGAGCATGTGGAATAAATATGGGAGAGCTGCAAGAGCACCTAAGATCACTGCCTGAAACATCTGAAGAAGGACTGTCCTGCTGGGCCCTTGGACTGCACAACAGAGGACTGCACTCATAAGGAATGCACATGCTGTACTTCTCTACACAAGAAGGACTTTGCCTGTTTTGAAGGATAAATAGTGGACTCCAGCAGGTAGAATAGTGCTGGAAGAAGCAACCAGCAACATCCATTAAAAGGACCACTTCAGCTGACGATTGCTTCACCTGGATTTTCCTGGACTTACCAGGGGCTTTGTGGGAGTTGGAGTCCCAGACCCCCAAGAGGCAAACCGGAGCTTTTGAACCCTTGGCTGGTGCTGTGGACCTTTTCTGACCCTCAAAGAAGAACCTTTCAGAAGTAGATCTGAAAGTTTGGGAACTTTTTGTCAACTTTTGTGAACAAGCTCCAGACAAAAACTGGCATGGACGACATGAGCCAAGCCAGCGAAGTCGAACTGCAACTCAGTCTGACTGCGCAGGTTTGCCCAGCTGAAAGCTCTGAAGCACCTCGTCATTGAAGATGAAGACAAAGACCTCCTGAACTCACTGAGGCATCGTGCTGCAGCAGTCCATCGCTGTCATACGAAATCCGGATCCTTGGACCCGATTGCTCGCCATTGAGAGAAAAAGCTGACTAAGTCAGAAGGTAAAAACTTGACTGAGCCCAACCACTCGTTGGATCAGACCCACGCTGCATCGCGTACGGCCTGAAACTTTGACTTTGTTCCAGTCCAGCTTGATAGGATTGCTGTGGTTGGGGTCTCTACATTTATAGGTGCTAAAAGCATTTTTTCAAGTTAAACTTAAAACATCATATCTCTGGTTCCTTACATTGGAGTTTTGTCATTTTGGTGTCCTTTTGAAGATACAAAAGTCTTCTATGTTTAAAAATTAGTGTTGGATTTCCATTGTGTTGTATGCTTTACTTATTTACTGTTTTGATGAAATTAAATACTTTACATCCCTGTTTCCTAAGTTAAGCCTGCCTGTTTATCAGCCAAGCTACCAAGGGTTGAGCAAGGATTAATTTATTGAGACTTGGCTGGACCTTATTTGTGATTTTGGTGTTATTACTAGCTGTAGGTACCTACCTACACCTACTAATAAACCACCGTCCAACACCTACTAGGAATCATGTTTGAAAAAACCAACAAGACAACAGGCCACTGTCTAATAAGTGGGGTACCAGTATATAACATGCCATATGTGTTGTGTCCTATATATTGTCTACAAACATTATCATTCAAACGTAAATCTACACCTAGGGGGATGATTCTGTTGATATTTAGGACACAATGATTATGGCAAATTATATTTCTTTATATAATATTGTGACATACAACTGCCTAAGCATTATGGGCACTTACTTTAATGTTTCACTGTGGTGAGAAAGATTTAGCCTCTCTAAAGATGAAAAAAACTGTGCACAGCACAAGTTGTGAAGCTGAGAGTTCTATCTATGTGGGATTCTGGAATTTGGACGGCAATGGCTGGTGTATTGGGTCTATTTACTAGTATCTCATGCAATGCAACGCAGCAGCCAAATATGGTATGCTGCATGAGGAGAGAGCAGGACAGCACCATATGTACAGAGATGTGGCACTCACTTTCTCTCTCCCCAGCACCAGCCCACAATCCGGCTGATGAGCACCATGCACACATGTAAGACTAGTATAGGTTTGGGACTGGAAGGATATCCTTCCAGTACAAAATACTAGGATCACAGTAACTTAAAAACCTTTCCTACTTTGCATTTGTGCTGTACAGTGCCGCACACAGGCAATTTTACGAAAAGGAGAAATAAAAGCATTTTCCTTGATAGCGCCTATTTCAAAAGGGCATTATTGTTTTATGGAAAACCCTGTCTACTTTTTTTAGTAGATAGGGTTTTGTGTCAAAAACTTTGGTTGCATGGGAGCGCCCATGGAACACCCATGGAACAACCCCTTGGAGCTAAGTAATGTAAAGAATCGCTAGGTGCTGCTTTGTGGTACTTTTGAGAGAATTTCCTGCACAAAACAACTTTTGCGCTGGAAAGTAAATTGGAAAAAAAAATGTTGCATCGATTTGCGACACTTTTGATGAAAACAGTGCAAAACCTTAGTGAATATACCCTCACATTTGCTAGCTTGGGAAAAGATGGAGTGTCTGTAGTTTGCACTGTTAGGCTTCAGACACTCTTACAATAAACGTCTTATGCTCTCACATTTTCATCCTTGAAGAGCGATCCTTTCACATTCATTCCTACAGTCGACAAAAAATACAAATAGGTGTCTAAATCCGATGCCAGGATTGGGTGGACCTCTGACCTTTACCAACTGGCCCTTCTAAACCACAGTTCCGAGAAGGGGTGGCTTAGTCACTTACTATATTTCAGGACTACTTTCTGCCATGTAGGATTGTGATAATATTGAGGTATTCAAAATGTAGAAAGTAAACGTAATTCACTTTAAAGTAGCTTTTATGGGCAAACATTATTTTTGTTGCACAAGATAAGTCACTATCACAAATAGGATTAGACAGACCTCAAGCGGCATTAACAATGCAAATCTCACGTCTCTGGATAGGTCCTCCAGTTGAAATGACATTTCTGAGTCCAACCACAACTCCTAATGGGTGGTTGCTTCTGCTGCAAATGGTGATCAAACAGTTTCTTCACTTAAAATGTAAGAAGGTTGCACAAAATCCAAGCATCTGGATTTTGAGAGAGATTTCTTGGAATACCAACAGGAAAAAGTAGTTCCAGCAAAACAAGAAACATAGGGCCCAATTACGAGTTTGTAGGTCTTCCCGTCGAAACGCCGACTCAATGCAGCGGTCCCAGGAAAACCGACAAGCCTGCGGTCTCTCGCCCGCTGGATTACAAGTGTAATCCAGGGCTGGCGGTGCAGCGGCAGTGGTGTCACGGCAGCGGTATGTTTGGCCCATAGGGCAGCCTTAAAAGCATACCACCATTATGACAAGGCCTCCAGGTTGTCTGTGCATGGTGTGGCATGGACCATGTTGTGCATGCCACACAGTGCATGCACACCTGTGCACTTTTGGGGAAGGCACATCATCTAACTTTAAGTTATATGGCCATGCTAATTGTCATGTTGTTATTTGAGTGAGGCGATTGTCGGTGTTAGGGGCTCTGTCTAGTTTGTTCTATTTTATATTTGTGTTTGACGTGTCATGAAGGTTAGCGTTGTTGGTAACAGAGTGATACCCAACTGTATTGCACATCTGAAATGTATTGTATGTAAGTGGGCTGATCTATCCAACTTTCAATGTCATCCATGTGCATGCAATGCCGAAACATGTCTCGAAGTCCTTGTGCTGTGGAAGTCTTGGTGTTTGGTAGTCAGTTCACCCTCAAAGGAAGGTACATCACGTGCCCTAGGACATAGACATGAAAAAGCAGCAAGTGATGTTATCTAGCACCATACTGGCTGCCTGTCAGATTGCTTGTAATTAAACTCCCATGTGCTGAGGCCCCGGCGTGCTGAGGCAGGTGGCTACTGCTGCATGTCAAGCACACATAGCTCACAAAGCGATGATCCAGGCAACGAAAAGTTAAGTGCCAGCAGTGATTATTCATTTTATTTACGTTTTCTGCATCTTCTTTACTTCCCATTTTGTATGCCTGCATTAGACCTCTTTTACACCCTTCCAGGGCTACGCTTGCCATGCTTTGTTTGCCTGATACGCAGCTTCATTTGTTTTTAGTCTTTGAAGCATTTGTCTTTTATCGTGACTGCTTTCTTGCAACTTAGCCGGCTCAATTCTTTTTTTTGTTTTTCACTATGGAAAGAAAACATAATGAAAGGACCATACATTCATGGACATCTAGGCTAACATTTCCCACTAACTAAATAGTTCTTTATGACCAGAATAACTGCAACATTTAGATATAACTTCATGGCTTACCCTGTGGTGCACCACAGTGGTAGGGATGGATGGGGAAAGAGGGCCAGTGAGATAGTGAGTACCGCAACGGGAGGAGGTCACCCATGAAATTGAATGGCAGCAGTGCCACACTATCCTCCAAAACCTTCCCCTGGATTTTGCTGATCTCTGAGCCTTGTGGTTGAGTACCAGTGCCCAGCCTAGGTGACTTTATCTGGATGATAGAGATAGAAAACACACATCTAACAGGCAGCAGAAGTAATGCTCCAGAAGCTCTGCAAGGAATGCCTTGGGGTTATAATGAGGCCATCCCACCTACCCTACCTGTTGCCAGAGGCACTGATGCGTGATCTCGGTCCGCTGTTTGGGCAACTACGAGTTGTCCAGCAGATAAGAGTAAAGCAAGGAAGCTACCTTCAAGACTCTCCCATGCCGTTTATTTTGAAATATTTTCCTGCAAAACCCCTACATAGAATGCACATTCATTTGCATTTGCAAAGACAATGCGGTCAAATAATCAGCTACGTTTTCCTCCCTGTTTCTTTCGAGTAGACACTTTAGTAATACCTTGCAGCAATCCTTTGACATTGACAATATATGCTTCTCACTCATTTTCCTTTTCCCCATCACTGATGCTTTCTGATTGAACATCGTTGGATTTTATTCTGGATTTTTCCCCTCTCGCCTCTGATGCTTTTGTGCATTTACCATAGTGACTGGAATTTGGACAAATCATTTGGTTTAACTGTATGGTACAAATATTACAAACAAAAAAGAAGTTGAAAGACTGATCCAAAACTGAGTTCCAATGCCTTTTGCGACCCTGATACCAAGGTGCAACGTAGCATAACCGCCTTCCTAAATAACAGAACACAAAGAATTAAGACAAAGCATTCACTCACTCAATCCTCCATGGTCACAATAGGGGTTCCACAGGGCTCAGCACTCTCACTCATCCTTTTCAATTTACTCATGGAACCCCTGGCAAACGCACTGCACTCTGTGAACATTCTATATCACCTGTGTGTGGACGATACTCTACTGTATATGAAAATTTCCCAACCAGAAGACTTCATCTACCTCAACGCTATTCTACAGAATACTCAAACTTGGCTTACTGGCAACCACCTCATGCATAAACACCAAAAAAACTGAATTCCTTCACATCTCTCCTCCCAATCACACATCCAAGATAGACTTATGGTTGAAGCATCTAACTTCCTTTGACTGTGCTCCCCACTTCATTGACTCCGCGAAATCCTTGGGAGTCACCATAGACAAACACATGAACATGCAGGCGCAAATCAATATTGCCACCAAGTGAGCTAATCATCAGATGAGCATACTAAGGAAATGTAAACCCTTCCTCCCACAGAAAGACTTAAAATTGGCGGTACAAGTCCTAGTGCTACCAAGATTGGACTATGGAAGCACCCCTCTATGCGGTCTCCCCATATACAAGCTTGCCCCGCTGAGGGCTTCGCTTAATGCTGCGGCCAGACTGGTATCAGAAACTAAAAGAAATAACCATATTTCTACCTTGAAAGCTCTGAACTGGCTACCGTACGAGGCAAGAATACACCTAAAGATCGCCTGCATGTCCCACAAAGCCCTGCATAGCAATACCCCCAGTTACTTAGCACAAACGCTACAGCAATCAGGAGGATGCAGACAATTGCGTAGTGTGAGTTCACTACTACTGAAACCACAATACTTCCACAAAAAGATAACTGGTTGCAGAGCATTCTCAAGGATCGCTCCGAAGATTTGGATCTTCCTACCTCCAGTGGTACGCAGAATCACTTCCTTTACCTCCTTCAAAAAAGTAGTAGAACTGCTTCTAATGAACAAATACATATCCTAAGACTTTAACTCTATGATGTCTACCAGTCACCTATGCTACCCTTATACAACTGTCTACCTCTTTTGTATTTAATGACAAATATCGAATGTATGTATACTACCTGAACCCCCTATCACTCAACAACTGTCTATTGTAAAGCGCTCTGATACCCCCTGTGGATCATGTTGGCGCTATATAATACTTTATAAATTAATACATTTATGATGTTTTTCCCCCATCTCAGATTGCACTCAGAAATATTTCGGAAAATATTCAAAAATGTATACTGTTCAATTTGAGACTAAGGCCGAGCTTTTATTCCCTTTTCAATATTCTTTGGGTGTAATTGAGTGCTTTTTTATTGCTGTAAAACCAGCAAATGTACAAGCTACTATAGAATTCTGAACATAGAAACATGGCTGTCATCAAAGGTTGAAACAACTACGAACACACTGGAGAGGTACCCTAAAGGGTCCTGACTTCAGAAGCATTGGTCAGGTAAATGCTGAAAGTGGTGGCATTGACAAATAAGGTGAAGGGATGACAGCTACTGAAATATTAGTTATGAGCCATAGTATCAATTGTTGAAAACACTGGCGACTTGTGTGTTCGAAGTGTGAATTTAAGGCATGGTCCCTGCCAAAGTTTTGGGTGTATTCAATATTTTAGTAGTTGGAGCAACGGTATCTTACCACTGTTAACTAGTGGTAAATTGCTGTTTGTCACTAGCAAATTAAAGAAATATGCAGCTTTTAACTAAAACTATAGCACAATTTCTAAACATGTTTAAAAGGGAGGAGACATTGCCTTATGGCAAAAGTTGCTGACCTTGGAACATGGGTTCAAATCACTTAGGGCCACATGTACGAAGTTTTTTTGAGCTCACAAATGACCTGATTCGCAGAATCGGGCCATTTGCGACATCAACATTTTTTTTTATATAAAAACACCAAACTGCAATTCTAGAGAATCGAAATCTGGGTTTGCAATTCTGTATTTGGAAGGGGCTTGTTTAGAGCATCCCCTCCGAATACCAAATCGTAGAGGTATGTTTTATTGTTTTCCATCCAAATTATGGTTACAAAACATTAATTTGTTACTGACTACTAAAAAGTAGTAGTGGTAACCATTCGCAAATGTGAAAGGTACCACAGGATACCCCTTCCCCCTTGAGAATGTAAAAAATCTGTTCTTTTCTTTAAGGAAATAGGATGTCTTTCTAACAAAAAATTATTACTTTATTTAAAAGCAATCACAGATTTGGTGGTCTGCTGACCCCAGCAGGGCACCCTCCCTGTAATGGCTATAATTCCTTATGGATCATAGACAGTGACCTACCTCTTTAATAGTCATGAGGTAAGTCCATTTGCGACCCACTAGGAATCACTATTTTAAAATTTAACGTTTAGAACGCTATTCTGAATATTTGTACACTTAGCCCTTAGTCTTCCTGTGCCTAAAAAAGAAAAAGGTTCTATTTGTAAAGTATTTTAATACCCTCTGGCCAGGTTCATGCTTTAAAAAACTTCTGAGAGAAAATGTAACTACAGACTGCAACACAATACCATAACAAAAGTAAAATACCAGCACTACACAAATACAACAAGAAACAACACAATTTAACTATTTATTTATTTATTTTATTTATTTATAAGACATGTTAAGCGCACAACTACCCAGAGGTGTCTCTGCGCCTGGACAGAGTAATCACTGAATAGATGATTATTGATTGAACAACCAAGTTTTTACTTGTTTGTGAAAGGGTATTAATCACATGACTGCTAAGGCAATTCCCCCTCTGTGCGGATGATTTCTTTTTCCCATTGTTTCATGACGAGCTCAGCTCGTCATGAGCACACGACCAGTGTACTGCATGACGAGCTGAGCTCGTCATGAGCAGCGAAGGGGTTAAAGTTGTGGTGCTTTTTATTTGGTTTGGCAATGAATTCCACAGTTTGGCGGTGGCAATTGAAAAGGATCTGTCGCCCCATGTAGATTTCTTGGTTTTTGTTATCTCAAGGAGATTAGCCGTGGAGGATCGTAGTGTACGTGCTGGTCTATAGGGGCAAAGGGAGTGCTTTAGGAAAGTTGGTCCTTTTGCATGGATGGTTTTAAAAGCTATGCATAGGGCCTTGAATTTGATTCTGTGTCTCACTGGCAACCAGTGCAGTTTTCGAATGGTTTTTGAAATTGGCTTGAATTTAGGTGTTCCTGTGATAAGTCTGGCGGCCGCATTCTGTACCAGCTGAAGTTTATTTAGAACCTTTTCTTGCACATTGATCAGGAGGGCGTTGCAATAGTCAACTCGGGACATTACAAGGGTGCTGACTAAGGTTTTTATTGTGTTTGTGGGAAGATGCAGCAGGATTTTCCTGATCATTTTTATTATATTATTATTGATGCAGCGACCATTGTATTTGCCTGATGTACAAATGATAGTTTATTGTCAAAAATCACTCCTAAATTCCTGACTTTGTTCACTGGAGTGGGTGGAGGTCCGAGATCGTGTGGCCACCAAATGGGGGACAATATTGGAGTGAGTTTGCCAAAAAACATAACCTCGGTTTTGTCCGAGTTTAGCTTTAAGCAATTTTCATTCATCCATTTGCTGATAGCAAGCATTCCCTGTTGGAAGTTGTTGGCTACTTCTATTCCATTGTTGTTAATTGCCAGGACGAGCTGTGTGTCGTCAGCATAGGATGTTACTGCAAGACGATGAGCTTTGATGATCCTCGCTAAGTCGGCCACATAGATGTTAAAAAGCGTTGGACTTAGCGAGGATCCCTGGGGGACACCACAGGGGAGAGCAAAGGGGCAAGACGAATAACTGCCCATGGCCACGGATTGTTCCCGGTTGGTCACTAAGGAAGAGAGAAGGGAGATGGCACTCTTAGATATTCCAGTTTCTATGACACAGTTGATTAAGGTGGTGTGATCAACCGTGTCAAAGGCCGCGGAGAGGTAGAGCAATATAAGCACCGCAGCACTTAATCCGTTCAAAATCATTCTGATTTCGTCGGATGCTTTAATCAAGGCAGTCTCTGTGCCATGACACTTTCTGAATCCGAACTGTGAGTCGTCGAGGCAGTTGTTAAGGTCTATGAATTCAGAGATCTGGGTGTTCATAATTTTTTCTACAATTTTTGCTGAAAAAGGGAGACATGCTATTGGTCTGTAGCTAGTGACATTGGAGGGATCTAGTTTGACTTTTTTGAGGAGTGGTTTGATTACCGTTTTTTTCCTTATCGATGGAAAAACACCTGATGTGACCATAGCGTTGAAAATGTCTGTGAGTGTGTGGTTGATAATATCTGGAGCTAGTTTGAATATTGAAGGAGGACAAGGATCGTCTGGGGATCCTGAGTTAATGGTCATCATGAGTTCGCAAACTAGTTCCGACGAAACCTGGTCGAAAGATTAAAAAGTGGGTTTATTATTGATGTCCATAGTAAGGCTGATGGAATCAGGAAGTGTTTTAGAATTAGAGACAGAAGTGGTGTATTTGTTAAATTTGGAATAGATATTGCAAACTTTATCTTGAAAATAAGTAGCTAGACCGCCACACATAGATTGAGAAACCTCTCTAGTGGTGGGTTTATCTTGTCCCGTTAGATGTGTGACAACCTGGTATAGTTGTTTAACTGAGTCCTGTGCTGACTCGATTTGATTGTTGTAGTATGTACTTTTTTGACAAATGATCATTTGTTTATATTTACTTAATTATTCTTTGTAGCAGATTTTTTCATCAGGATCATAGTTTTTACGCCACTTAAGTTCCTGCCGTCTGCAGCTTTGTTTCTCTAGCCTAAGGCTCTAATTGAACCAGGTGGCTGAATTGGACATTCTATTTGTGGATCTTTTCTTGGTAGGAACTATACCGTCCGATATATTCCGGAGGCAGTTAGTATATGAGGCGGCTGCTGTGTCTGGATTCGATATGATGATTTCCTGCATAGTGTGCAGTTTATGGTTGAATTCCGCGAGCTTAATACTCTTCCTTGATTTAAAAGTGTTTGTTTTGGGGGTGTGGTGGGAGGAGGAGTAGGAGGGGAGATGTTAAAGTATACAGCTACATGATCAGTCCAGGTTAAAGAGGGTATTTTCTCTGTAGAAAGAGAATTGAGATTAGAGAATATTCCGTCCAGCGTATGTCCAGCAGAGTGCGTGGCGGAGTGAACTAATTGTGTTAGCCCTACTGCTTCCATTTCTGTAAGGAGAATGGTCGTATCTGGGTCGTCACACGCTTCCAAGTGGAAGTTAAAATCTCCCATGATGGTAAAATTATTTTCCCCTGCTATAGGTTCTAAAAGGTGGCTGAAAGATGATAAAAATGCTGAGCGTGGACCTGGGGGTCGGTATAGCAGGATGCCTCTAAATGAGCTGGAGTAAGCAGTAAAAAACGTAAAGTTGATCGCTTCACATGTAATAATCGATATGGGCTCCATTCGTAGTTTGTAGTTCTTGCGATGTATTATGGCTATACCACCTCTTTTTTTTAAGAGCCTGTCATGTCTGATGTTCGTGAAACCTTCGGGAGAAGCTGTGGTGAAATCAGGACCACAGGAATGGCCTCCCCAGGTTTCCGTGAGGAAGAGAATATCCAAATTCCAGTTTTCAATGATGTTATATTTTTCATATTTGTGTTTTGGCAGTGATCTTACATTGATAAGTGCTGCTTTGATTATGTTTGGTGGCCTGTTTTGTTTGTTATTGGCGGAAGATTGTAAATGAGGGTTTTCCATGAAAAGGAGAGGGCAAGTGGGGCACGTATAAGGGGAGTAATTCAATTGACCTAAGTCTATAGAGTTACAGGTGTGTGGTAACTTATTAAAGGCTTTTAGTTGCTCAGCTTTGTACTGGACTCTATTAGATAAAGGGTTTGGTGGATAGCTGCCAGGGGGGTAGCCCTGGGCCCGGTCCCGGCACGGACGGGCGCAGACGGGCTTGCCTTTGGCACGCCCGCTGCGCACGTCCGCTGTGCGTGACTGGTGGCATGGTGTTTTTTATAGACGATTAGCGGCAGACTAGCCTGCTAACCTCCGCGCTGAGGGACCGGAAGTGAGGCAGATTGCCAATATTGGCTTCCCTCCACTCAAACTGCGGGCAGCGGTGGACCGGGGGAGTCAATAGGTACGTGCAGAAAAAATGTGACAAAATATATACAGTCTTAAATCACTATATACAGTTTTAAAAACACCCAATTCAGTCAAACATGCGTCTGGAGCGTAATGATGGAGCTCCTAGTATGTGGCTGTCCACGTTAAATGAATCACCTGGTGGTCAGCTCTGTCCAAGGGCGAGCTTCCGTGCCGGTGTGTTTTTATGGAGGATTAACTGCAGACTAGCCTGCTAACCTCCGCGCTGAGGGACCGGAAGTGAGGCAGATTGCCGATATTGGCTTCCCTCCACTCAAACTGCGGGCAGCGGTGGACCGGGGGAGTCAATAGGTAAGTGCAGCAAAAATGTAACAAAATATATTCAGTCTTAAATCACTATATACAAAACTATCAAAACAGGATGCAACACAACAAAATGCAATACAAAAAACACATCACTAATATAATAACAAAATGAAAAACTAAGAAATAAAACAAAAAACAGCTCAACAATGTAGCGCAAAACAAAATGATGACACGCCACACAATTACACCGTAACACACTCAACAGCACAGGAATGTGCTCAAAACAACTCAACAAAACAGAACAAAAGCACAACAACAAACCACATCAGGACTCAAAAATACAGGCCAACCTTACACAGTTTGCATTGTGGTAATATGCAGTTTTTTTTTGTAGCTTGTGATTTGATATGATCTTTCGTTATATTGTGGTGATGTGCTCACTAGAAACTGTAGCGCCTGTCCTCTTCCTCTGTGTGGGGTACAAATGTATTCGGAATGGAAAGGATTTAGGACATAAAAGAAAATGTAGTTTCAATCTTTTTGGAGCCAATAGCCACCTGATCATGTCCTGGGGAAAAGTATAATATAGTGATGTATAAATTAAAGCAGAGTCGAAAGTATTCAGTTTGCAAGAAGAGTTATGCTTTAATAACGTGGCAGATGTGAGATGTACGTTTCTATAACTTTGTGGGCATTTTCTAAGAATGAAGTTTATTTTCTATGATTTTATAATCTTTGCTGACACCCATTTTCTCTCACGATAATTAACTATGCTTAACGTCCAACCAACTTTATTTGGTGCTTCTAGTACAAGTTCATTGTATATTCCTAACTACTGTACATTGCTCTGTTACAGGTATAAAGAAAATAATGTGATGGTTATGACCTCACCAAAATATTTCAGCACATTTACTTTCATGAAAAACACTTTGAATTCCACATCTTAGGGCATTTGGAGGTCTACGCATGTTGTAACTGCAAAAGCAAAAGTCAAGTTGTGCATGTACAAAAATAAAACTACATAAAAAGTTTACATTACATCACATGTACAATATTTCTTTGCACAGCTGTGTTAGATGTCCATATTTGAATATTAAAAAAATATACATTAAAACTTTAGGACAGTTCTTTTATCTGTTGCCAACCAAGAAAGTATTTTGGCTTTGAGATGCATTAAAGCTCTGCTCTACGCATCCTGGGGTATTTGTGAACACAATATTCTGTAGTTGGCTTTGTTTTACATAGTCATGAATTTGTGGGAGCCCTTGCTGATTCTCTTCTGCTAGTTTTGGGTTTAAATCCATTTCAAAGCCAACCTGGCAGGTCTCTGAGGAATGGGCTGGAAGGGTCTGCGTGAGCATCTGAAAGAAGTCCAAGGTTGAGTAGTCATACTTGAGCACAGCACTGGGTGCCCTAATGATAATCTCTGCTGCCTGCCCCTCACTCAGGATTGTCGCATCGGAGATATAGGAGTCATCAAGCGTTGTTCTCCTGCAATTGATCATTTTAGGGCAAATTAATTCTGTCTCCTTTTCCGTAGGGTCCTGAATTGGCGAGTTCAACATCCTGGATACATCTGAATCCTCTTCAACAACGCAAAGGCTATTATGGCCATCTGATTCTTCCAGAAGCATCTGGCTAGACACATACACCTCTTCAGCCTATAAAGGAGAGAGAGTGAATACACAGAAACATTACAGATACATGGAAGAATAATATGTACCCCCAACAAGTACTAATCCAAGATCCCTCACCCAACTTTTGATCTTTGGTAACAGATATTACTTTGCCACCAAGCAACCATCCAGTTAGTTGTACCCTCTGTATATCGATTTTAAGAATGCTACTGTTCCTATGATGAGACAGAGTCCTCAGAATTCATCATGGTTAGAGAAAAATATGTACCAGAAGAAGCTTTCCAATGTGTTAACTGGTGGGGTATCTCCCTTGAAGATTCATATATAGTGCACACTGTGGGAGGGATACAATGCTAATATATAAGGTGTATACTAAAAGCCAACTAACCTTTGTTTATCAGTACAGTGTAGTAGTAACATCTGCCATTATGATACAGTCATGGGCGGCTGTGCCCATCAGGCTCTACATTCTCTATATGAGAAGGGAATCCATTGAAGGAATGAGTGTGTCTTCATTCCACAGGGAAGCCTTATGTATACAAACAATCACAGGCCCTCTCTGCTCTACAGGGCGGAGACAGCATAGCCTTTCCATGCATGCTGCATTTCAATGAGCAATTAGGTTGGTGAACGGGCCCGGCCTTCCTCTGTCCTCCTTCCTCAATTATGCATGAGATGATTTAGGGGTGGAGCAAAAAGTGCCATTTTGTGGGACAACCACAGTCACACAACCAAGCTTGCAACAGCACATATCATCAATGGATCAGATGAATTCACCCTTGGACGGCTGGTCCAGGCACATGAGCTTCTCTCATCGCTCCTGCTCTACCGCGACACACAGAATGGAGGTCTTTTATTTTGGTCATTACTTTGGAGTGAAAACTAGTAACTACTGTTTTTTTAACGATCATCCACTTATTTATGTGGTAGGATATGGAGCTATAGTGGCAAACAAACATTATTTTTAAGGGAAATCTAACAATTATCTAGTGGGTAATATGATAGTTACTTTGAGGCCATCATCCTTTTTCTATTTGGTTTCAAACATGAGATGTATTCGAAATGATTGCATGTCAATATGAGAGACATTTGATGTACAGAAACTCCATTTTGATTCTCAATGGTTTTCATTCTATAATACATTCAAGTTTACCTTACATGCTTGCTGGTCGCCCTCAATAGATCTGAAATCACCTTTCTTGTGGTTTTGTTAAGGTGGGTAATAAATACATTTTCATAGCAAATGATCAAGTTCTTGTATTATACTGTTGTCTTCCGTGGAAAGTGGTCAGATAAAGAAAAAGGCCCTGTCAATGAACATGATTGCGGACACAGTTAATAAATACATCTTCAATAGCACTAGTGTGTTTATATTATAGCATTGTCTGAGTTCTGGAGATCACCGGTTCTTGACTACTTATCTGTAGATTACAGCCAAGTTGAAGTTCACATGTGAAATTTATCCAGAACTAGAATGTGAGACACGTTTTTAGCCAGTCTAGGGTAATCTGCCTCTTCCGCATTAGAAGTTGGTCAAAAGAGTTGGATGGGAAGCCGTGTAGTAGCCAAAGGTTGATTTAACGTTCAACATCATACCCTTGAAAGCAAATTTCATGTTTAAACCCCCTTGGTACATTATTTTATCATTTGGAGAAACCACTAACACTTCCTGTTCCTAACTAACACTAGTCTAAGCTTCTTATTTTGTTTGTTAACCTTTAACCCACAACAGAATTAGCCCAACTCCTTACTGTGAGAAATGCAATGGCAATTAATACGGTCTGATTGCTTTGTGGATTAATGAAAGAAATAACCTTTAAAATTAGCCCTCAATGGGTATTAGAAATAACAGAACAAAAGCTATGTTGCTTACTATTGATTTAGAATTCCATGTGATGCTCATTTCTCATGATGACCCATTTTAGGTTTGCATCAAGCAGAAAATAGAGGATCCCTCAGCTGACCACACCCATTGTCATGTTGTCTACTAACTGAATAGGCTAGCCTACCAAGGCAAGGCAGTTGTGTTGTAACTCATATGATGGTATATTAGAACTTTGTTCTATGTGGTAATCAATTTTTTCGATGTGCCTATTCTGATGTAACACATGTCTGAACTTCACTTTCATTTACTTTCGCACACAGCCCATTTCGTCAGAATTTAAAAGGCTTAAACTCCCACAGACAGGGTGGGCTGCATTTGTTTCAGAGATATATTGTACTTCAACGCAGTTCTAGAGTTGCAGGTAATTGGGTTTTAATGCACTATAGCTATAGCTCTTGGGCCTGATTCGCAAAGCATGCTGGTATCTGTTGTTATTCATGTAGAGCAGTTATCCTAGAGATGTTAGATAAAGGATTTCATTTACTGTGAAGGTTTAGGGGAATTACCTTACTAGGGACACGTCACGTGGACCTTAGCTTCCAGATGATTTCTGTTCCAGGGTGAAAGTATATGTAGAATGTATTTTAGCAGAGGTAGGACCACAGCTAGAGATTCTATATTATATTAAAGACACTAGATTTTCACAAACTCTTCTGGACATGTGGGTGATTTCCATAGTATTGTAATTAGGTTGAAGTAATACTAGAGACATGATATCTGTATATACTCAGGGAAGGTTCTTCAGAGAGGAGTATTTTAAGTTATTAGATGTATAATAATATTTGTGCTTAATTCATTTTATTATAGTTTTAAGTTTTTATAGGATCGGTAATTTAGTTGCAGGTAGTTGGGTTTGTAGGGGAGTAGGGTTGAAAGATTTTTAAAATATAAATTATTGTTTTTAATGTATACATGTTTAAATGTAATTTAAATGTATTGATTTATGAAAATGTATTAATGTATTACATTTTATATTACTATTAAATCATTGATGATTCATTGATCAGTGTATTTAATTATTACATTTTGTTAATTAATTTGATGTCATATTTTATTTCTATTTGTTTTATTTAATAATTTATTCAGAATAAGTTGTCTTTTATATATTTTTATACTATTAATATGTTTTCATTTTTATAATCTTTTTTATTTTAATTGGCAGTTGTGTTCATTGTAGGGACAGAAGTGTTTTATTTTAAAATATTTTTAATATTTGTTTAACAATTTATTTTTTAAATTGTAATATACAAATTGTGATTTCAATTGAAATATTTTCTATTGATTAAATATGGTTATTCTTTTAAATATTTCTACATTTTTTAGGTCTATATTTAAATATTTAAAACAATTTAGGAATGGAAATAGTAAATCTGACCCCTCCGAAAACTAACACTTTCCCTAATTTAGCCTATGCTGGAGTGTGAAAAGTCCAAAACTGTCTAAGCGTGTACCCACTTAGACAGTTTTAATCTTATTTGTACTCTGCACTTGGGATCCCTAGTTTGAAATGATTCTGTTTCATAAACACTGTTCAAAAATAATATCGCTCCACCCTGAGCGTTGGCTTGTGCCAGGGTGTACCTGCAGCCCTATGATGAAGCATGCCACTATTTAGTAGGTGAGGGCATTTTTAAAAACCCATAGGGTTTTCCCAAAGTGACTCGCTTTTGTGTTTATCAGTTTGAGTAGTTATAGCCAGGAATTAAGTTGCCCAGTCTTATTCTTCCCTATTTTCTGTTTCTCTCTCCTCTCTCGATGTTTAGTCTGATTTCGTTTTATGTTCATGTCCTTTTCGGTGTGTGAGTAATATAAACCTCTCAGGAGAGTGAGAGAAGGCATAGGGGCTCATTTATGAGCCCTTGAGTCACTTTTACGCCGTTGGTGCGTCACTTTTTGTGACGCACCAGCTGAGTAAAAAATGTGCCTTGTTGCACCATATTTACAAAGTGACGCATCTAGGTAGATGCGTCACTTTGTAAACCCCTGTGCCATATTATACCTGCCCCAGGTATAATGTATGCAAGGGGGGCGTTTTGACGCAAGAAAGAGTCATAGAAGTGACGCAGTGAAATCTATAAGATTTCACTGCGCAATTTCTTGGATGCTAATGCGTCAACATTTTACGCCTGCCTCATGGAAGGCGTAAGACTGACGCAGGCACTAACAACATGGGACTTGCCCATGTGAAAGTACACATTGCTGAAGTTGAGTCACTTTTGTGACAAACTCAAGCAATGTGTCACTTTTGCGCCTACAGATACGTCAGAAATACTGACGTACTTGGAACTCCTTGCGACATGATGAGTCATACTTTAAAAATGACGGATCGTTAGTGTGGCAGGGAGAGCACAGTGAAAAGTGACGCATCGCTGTTTTCACGCAGAGATGCGTCACTTTTCATAAATGAGGCCCATAGTTTCTTGTCACTTCTGGTTGTGAGTATAAAACCTCAGAAGGGTCCCAAGCATTGAATGTGCTCTTTGCAGTGCAGTGCAGTATACATGCAATGTTTCGTTCTTTTGAGAATTACCTGATAGATGGATAGGATTTGGACCTTTATCCACAGATTAGATACAATAGGAAACTGGCCTGGTCCACCCATTGCAAAAAGCTCCCTAAACACGTTTTCCTGCTGAAGTGATTTGTGACCTTATTTTCTGATCGTCCCTAACTCAAAGAATATGACAGATGAAGAAGGGAACATAGTATAAGGAACTCTAGAGTGCTAATTCCTCTATTATGTTTCAAGATGAATAGTGGCACGAGTCACCAAACTATTGGAGCTTAGTTATTTGAGTTGGAGAATGACAAGCAGAATGAATAACACTGTCACTTTCTGTTGGGTAGAGAGTTTATTGGGTAAAAGGATCCCAATTTGCTCGGCTGAATGTATAGATTTTCCATCACCAGTGATACTTTTGTAGGTGACTTGAGAATTAATTACCCCAATTTGTTTAGTGGAATGAACATCCCAACAAAAAAAGCTCAAAGGTGGAGATATTCTGCATTGGTGATTGGTGCTTACCAATAATTTGATCCACTGATAAATTATCAAACTACAAGTTTTATTGATAGTAAGGTAAAAAAAACACAAGAAAAGGAAAATCAAAAATATAAAACAAAGTCAGCAGCAGCAATACAGCAACTGACTCGAATGGTGGAAGAAGATGTTGGTATAATATTTGGAAGAATCCCTCAATTGTGGCCAGATCTAAAGAATGTTTGCAAGTTCTCAGACATAAAACACATGTGGCTTCATAACTGCAAGATATAAAACTTGATTTTAATAAAGAGCTACTGAGCTATTGAAAAAGTGACTCAGATTTCATATATCATACACTATATTGCTGGATGATATGGAGGGTTCAGGGTTTTTGTAAAATGGTGTCTAGATCATCAGATCCACTGCATGCTGTGCAACATCCCTCAAAGATGCCCCCTTGCTAATGTTTGGGTGAGCTTCAGTACCATGTTCTGCGCTGAGTTGGTTCACAAATTCATGCAATGTTGTCTGAATGAATAGGGTTAGGTAATATGTGATGAAAGTGGAAGAGTGTCGGTAGGATTGGCCACCCCGGCTCTCACTTACAATGAGGGTCCTGTCCAGTTCAGGGGACAAAGAAGGGGGAGTGTGTGATTGGTACTCACAATTATTCCTTAATTATTTCGTGAATCCTACACACTGCAAATATTTCCGGAACTTCAGGCTGTGTGTTTAAAACTGGAATGAATAACATTGATAACGTTTCAGTCTTACTATGCCATGCAATCAGTACAAATATTTTTGGACCGGTTGAATAGCAGAAATCCCTTTCTACATTTTATTTCACCCATCGCAAATCTGTCACTTCCCTTCTTTTACCTAAGAATCATGGCTCAAGATGGGACATTGATTACACAAGCCCACTGACAGGAATAATCTGCTGTCATATAAAAGGTTCCATTCAAGATCTTTGAGACAGAATCTACCTTATGCCAATTTCTGCATCTTCACAGGAATTGTTCAGATATTAACACTTTTAACCAAGAGGCAGACAGATTCAGGAACAAATTATGGGAGAGACGCTATCCTAATCAGGTGGGTGCCAGAACACGCAAGAAAGCGGGAAAGAACACGAGATACACTCAATTAGAGACCAATGACAGACCACAAATAGAAATATCTCTGTAACATTTTTCAGCAATGGCTCTAATCACATTAAGAGGTTTGTCACTAGAAAAGGGCGCATCTTGAACTCCAATGGCTTGGGTAATAGCCTCCAATGTTCTCATTCAAGAAAAGTGCCAGTATTAGGAGAATGCTGATTCACACTAGACCACAGGAGAATAGGTCCAGGGTGGAACTAAGAGTCTAAGATCTTCCCCTGGTAGTGGATCACAATTCATGTGGCTCATGCAAAGCATGTCCCTCTCAGGGACAACAAGAACTGTTGATGTGGTTATAAAATGTCCGCGGGTACTTGTAACTCCGATAATGTCATTTCCCCCATCCCCTACCCTTGCAACCTGGCTATGAGAAAAAGGAAAGTCAAGATAAAGATCATGGAACATTAGAGCAATATGAAGTGTGAGAAAAACATGACAAAACTAACCACACAGTTCCTAGAGATGAACCATTTGGTGAATGATCTCATGTGGACAGTCTTAGACAAACCCAATATCAATCATAATGTGAGAGACATCAAGAGCTTTTTTTCCCAACGAGAATAGAGATGGATTTACAGAATATGGAGCCACGAGAAGGGATTGAACGATGATATCCCCTGGCACCAACTCAATTGCTTATGAGACATACATTGTAGGGGTTACCCAGCACACTTTCATGATACTTAAGTGTGGTAACATCCTTTCCCAGGGTTTATAGGGTACACCCCATACAGTGTTGACCAGATTCCACTGTGACATCCCATATACATATAGATCCACTAGAGATTTGTAAATACGCTGCAGAGATGAGCTCTAAGATGTGTATAATTAATAGAGATATCCTTAGGCAGGTTCTGAGCCTCCAAACATATGTAATCACATATGTGGGGAGGCATACACACTAGTAGTAGTTCTTTTGATCATTATTAACATAAGTGAAAGGAGAAATAACACGTCATGGTCCATTAACATTAAAATGACTTTGCATTTTTACTTGATGACCTACTGTCCCATAATATACACAAAAAGTACGGAGACACTAAAAAAGCTGAAAGAATAGAGGCTGGCAATTTTGAAGCCTCTCCAATTCAAAAAGTTAAGTTACACTGATTAGACCCAGTTTTGTCCACATCGGACATAATGGTCATTGAATAACAGGTTAGTTCCCCGTTTCGGATGACCCCTTGACTCAAAGATAAAAATGCCTTAAATATACCAACAACTAACACACTTAATGAGACAAACAATGACAGTGGGGCTGATAAACTTTGCTTTTACACAGTGTGTGACTGCAGAGTGACGGTCCCACTCCTACTCCAGTTTTAGAGAGATGAGATAATTACCAGGGTAAGAAACAATAGCCTGATTCCATTGATAGATGTATACATTTTAACCCCACCTATGTTAATGCACGTGTGGCGATTGGTGCTTCACATTGAAAAAGTAATATTGGGCACAGAAGGTATGAGTATGCTTTACTACATGAGCACTTGACCGTAATTTACACTGTTTAGATACGAGGACCACATATAGTCACCCTCTTGTGGAATTTGATGTATGTTGTTTTCATTTGTTTTATAGGAAACTCCTGGCTTTATAAACAGAGGTGACAAGTAAGATCACTGCATGATATTAAATCACCGCATATCTTACATACTAGCGGTAACGAGGATTGGTGATTGTGACTATCCTGTTAAATGCCAACGACCCTGAGTGACGATAGATGACAACATAAGAGATGACAGGGTAATAACACCCCAAGTTTATCTCATGATATGTTTTTAACCCTGCCTAGGGGGTCCAAAATAAAATAGAGAGGGACACTCCTAAGGTAGTTTTAATAAGATACTGTTGATTGTAACTACCAAAAAAACATTGCTCCACCTCTAGCGTTGGCTGAGCGGGGGTGTTGTAGCACAACCTATGATGAAGCATGCCACTATTAGTGGGTGAGGGCATTTTTAAATCATATAGAGGTCCCTATAGAGTGTGACAATATTTAAAGTCTTTCCTTCTCATTCCCTTAGCTGTATCTGTTAGGAACAATGAGGAATGGCTGAATCTGTGGGCCCAGGTCAGGACATAGGGGCCGATTAGGATGGAGGATTTTCCGCCTCCTCCGGGCCGGCGGAAGCCACCTCCGGCCCGGAGGAGGCGGAAAATCCATTGTGGGCTCACCAAAGACCCACCGCCACATTACGATGGCTGGTGGGTCTTGGTTTCTGTCCGCTGCTTTTCCGCCGCGGTCGGATTACAACCGCGGCGGAAAAGCTCTCATTTGGCTGGCAGTGTCTATCAGACACCGCCGGCCAAATTAGGAAGCATTTGAAAACATGCTTTTCCGCGGCGGTTTTTCCGCCGTGGAAAAGCATGTGTACTTTTGATTTTGGGGGCCCGTTGCGGGCCCCCAGGGTGTTGGTGGGTGGGGGGTGCACATGGGGGGTACCTATGGTACCCCCCAGCATTTACATGCACAATGCGGCAGGCACCGCGCGGTGCCTGCCGCTTTGTGCATGTAAATGTTACACATGCACTTTTAACATTGCGGCGGGTGCTGCTTCAAGCAGCACCCGCCGCAATGTTAAATATCCAGGATGTGACCGCCAGGGTGGCGGTCACATCCTAATCGCACATGAGGGAACGCCGCAGCCCATGCGGACGTTCCCTCATACTCTGGGGTCGCGGACAGACTCAAGTCCGTCCGCGATCCTAATCGACCCCATAATGTGGTGCAGTGTAATTGAGTTCTATTCCTGAAAAGAAGGCTTTGGTGCACAAATCCTGAATGTTGATTCTTTGTTTTAATGAGTTCCAGTGGACACATTTCAGAGCAGGTGTTGCATTACATGGAGTGTCATACATTTTTTTCTTGAAAAGACCTGCATAGATGATTTTTAGCCTTGACATCCTTGCTGGCGTAGTATTCCTCCAAACATTTTGCCTTCACTCCTTCTGTTATGCTGAATTAATCTTTTTTGGCATTAGGACTCTGTGCACTTTACCACTGCTAACCATTGCTAAAGTGCTTGTGCTCTCTTTCAAACATGGTAAAAATGAACTACACCTAATTGGCACATCTAACTTACTTATAAGTCCCTAGTAACTGGTAAAACATGTACCCAGGGCATGTAATAAAATGATACAAGGGGGCTCATAACACTCACTGTGTCACCCACTAAAGTAGCCTTTACTGCAGCCTGTGGGCAGTTTTAAACTGCCATTTCCACCTGACAAAATTAAAATGTAAAGAGGCCTAAGCATTCCTTTTTAATACATATAAGTGCCTCTAAGGTAGTTCCTAAAGCCTCCTAGGGTAGGGTGCATTATATTTAAAAAATAGGCCTTGTGTACTTAAGTTTACAAGTCCTGGCAGTGAAAAACCCTTAAGGTTATTTTTCGCAGCTGGAAGGCCTATCTCTCCCATTGTCTAACACTGAGTTACCTCATTAGAGTTAATAAGTGATAACTTTGGATTGGGGGCAGATAGGGATATGGTGTTTACACTCAAGTGCATTATAATGTAAAGTCCTCTTCAATGCTAAAGTTGGAGTTCAAATCAAAATTCTGAAAACAACGCTTTTAGAATGTTGGCATTTTCTTCTGCCAACCATTTGTGCCTTCTGCCAATCTCTGGGGTTACATGACTGGAAGCAATCAGAAACCCCAACAGCTGAGCTATTCGCAGACAGTGACACAAAAGGGGGTTGGATGAGGACAGGATGGACCCTGCTGGCAGGATGACTGGGAGGGATCATACCCAATGCCACTTACACCTTAAAGAGCTTTGCCTCTTGCACATGCAAAGTAATGCAACACCAGGCCTGCCTACCTTGTGTCACCCCCAGACAGTTTGGAGCCTTGACAGGAGAAGGTGAAGAACTTTCCAGAACAAGATGAGGGGGAAGCACAGACAGTACCATCACAGACAGACTGGCACCAGATATAAATATCAGACCTCCAGAGCCACTCTTCACAACACACTTGTACCTGTGAAAGTTACACAAGGACTGCTCTGTTGCCAGAGGACTGCCTGCTGCTTGAAGGACTGCCTTGCAGTCTGCGAAGAAAGACTGGATCTGCTTGCCTTCATCCCATGCTAACCAGAGTGACTCCAAGGGTCAGTTGCTTGACCTCCTGTTTAGCTACAGAGACACAACAAGCTTCAGAGGCATCCATGGAACTGACCAGTGACCTGCTGCACCAGACCAGCCTGGAACTGCAACTGGACCTTCCTGAGCTCTGCTGCTGGCCTTTGCCTGGACCCTTGGCTGGCATCAGAGTGTACTCCTCCCTGCTTGAGGCTTCCATCAAATTTGATGCAGTGTGACGCAGCTTGATACAGCACCTCGTATCGTAGCCCCTCACAGCACCTGACTGGTCGCCTCTTCGGGACTGATGCAGTGCCATACAACTCAAACCATGACCTCGCATCGCAGCCCCTCATAGATTCTGATGCAGGGTGACACACCTCTATGCAAGATCTCACATCACATCCCTTGCAGCTCTGGATCGGGACTGACATAGCAACACAACACAACTTGATGCAGGACTTTGCACTGCAGCACCGCACAGCTCCTGATCGGAACTCATACCAAAGGTGCACATTAAGGAAATAAGGTACGACTCTCAGCAGGACTAACCTGGTCCCTGTATCTGGTCTATGCCCCATTTTGAATTTGCTCCGGTCCAGCACGACGAGACAACCACAGCTAGAGCTTTGTGCTTTTTGAGATAGTTTTACATTTTATTTATAAAAATTTACTCTATTCTTCGAAATTGGATTGTTTTTTGTGTTGTGCTTTCACTTTATTATTGTTTATGTGCTGCATACATACTTTATACATTGCCTTTAAGTTAAGCCTGACTACTCTGTGCAATAATAATACAATAGTCCAATCATGGAATAAACAGGGATCTGAGCAGATCACTGTGGGCCTGATTCATAAAGGTAAACATACACTTTTCTGTAAGTCTATGATTGTTGCTATTCACAAAAGTATTTTACGAGTAGCAAACTTTAAGAGTGTGGAATCTCCACACGCAAAAAGTTAAGACAGTCACATCTTTTTTTGAGCAGAGACTCTGCAGTCATAAAGATAGTACTTTTGTCAATATGTTTAATCTTATGTATGTTCCATTCCCAACTTAGACAATGCAAACTCTATTTCACTCAAACAAATATGTTTTCCACACCCTACATATTTGTTTACTTGATTCTCCACAGTATTAGGTGTGCCTGAGTATTACGTGGGTACTTTTGCACCCAGGGTTTCCAAGGTTCTAGGATCAGAGCTATAGGTTGGACACATGAGGAAATGTGATGATCATTGAGGTACCCTACATGCGTTCTTTTAAATGGTATTTGAAGTACATATTGTTTTGACCTTTTGTCTTTGACAAACAAAGATGTCTTAGATTATTAGATATAACAAATACATATTTTTTTCTGTGTTTGTACACAAATTTTTTGCTTTAGGCATTTAGTATTTTTTACTTCTGGAACAGCTGAGGACTGTAGCCCACGCATTACATATTTGTGCTTTAGTCTAAAAGAACCCTCATTTTTAATCTCACATTGCTAAACCTGACACTTTGGTAGATGTATACATGTTCAAAGGTTTTGTGCAGTTGTACATAGTCTAGATATGGGGATCAAGAGTGAAGGAATACTTTTTACACTTGGAGGTACCAATATTAAAAAATATACTTTAAACAGTGCATTTTTCATACAGTCAAGGTGCAAATCCTTTTGATGTCTTAAATATAGTCTCAATTGCAATTTACTAGAGTCAGCCAATCATTTTGATGATTGGTCTGCTGTTGTTTACAACTAATCCACACAGTAGGTGTAGGAATGGCAGGGCTTGCAAGTCATCCCTGACTGTGAATATCCCATGAAACAAACCCCTTGGCTGTGATTTACTAAGATTTTGCAAAAGGGTTTTATCCTTTTTTTTTGCGTTGCCCAATGTAAAATCTATTTTGGGATTTAAAAAGCAAAGCAAATTCTGATTAGCGTGGCTTTGTAAAAAAAGCACATTTTGCTGCCTTGTGTTACCTTGTCCTAGGAGGCATTATATGGGTGGAGCTTGGGTGTTCCCGCATATTCACTCATGTACACCACCGCGCCCACTGCCCCACCAATGTAACTGGAAAAGGTCACCGAAGAACATTCCACCGCCTTACTCAGCACAACCACACCGCCGACATCCACAGACGTCAATACCACAGCACCCAACCTCACTGATGGATCTCCAACACGCTGGCATCTGTCAAGAAAACACCCAGCAAGCAACACTTCAAGAAGGCCAGTTGGTTCACTGCCACCCTCCATGAGTCCAGACGCACCTGTAGATGGCTCAAGAAGAGATGGAAGAACAACAAAACCCCAGAAGCCCACGCAGCCTTCACACCGCACATCACCTCCTCCTCAAAACTACAAAGAAAATGGCCCTTCAAGACAGAATCAACGGCAAGGCACGCAACAGCAAAAAAACTCTTCGCCATTATCAAGGAGTTCGTCAAACCCAACAGTGAGACCACAGAAGTCCCACCGTCCCATGACCTCTGCAACAAACCACGGACTCAACATCGTCTCATATGCTGGATGAGATACAGGTGCCTCAAGCTCAACTTGGACAAGACCGAAGTCCTCCTCCTGGGTCCCAACACCTCAGCTTGGGAAAACTCCTGGTGGCCCGCCACGTTGGGAAGACACCCATTGACCATGCACGAAACCTGACCATCATACTGGACTCCTTGCTCTTGATGAACCATCAGATCAATGATGTCTCCTCATCATGCTTCCACACTCTTCACCTGCTTCAAAATACCTTCAGGTGGATCCCACTGAGGCAAAAAAGATGGTCATCCACGCACTCATCATCAGCAGACTCGAACACAGGAATGCACTCTACGCAGGCATCACCCAAAAACTCCTCAGGAAACTACAGAACATTTAGAACCCCTCAGCCAGACTGGTCCTCAACATCCCCTGATGCAGCCACATCTTTGAACCTGCAAGAAATCCACTGGCTCCCAGTCAACAGAAGAGTCACGTTCAAGTTACTCACACACACCTACAAAGCCCTTCATGACGCCGGACCAGCATACCTGAACCACCGCCTCTCATTCCACATGCCCACCAGACGCCTCCGCTCTGCCGAACAAGCCCTTGCCACCGTCCCTCGGATCTGCAAGACCAGGACCAGAGGATGATCCTTTTCCTATCTCGCCGCCAAAACCTGGAACACCCTACCTCTCCACCTTAGGCTATCCCCCGTCGCTAACCCTATTCAGGAAGGATCTCTAGAACTGGCTCTTCGACTGAACCTCAGCATCCAGTAGGACCTGCTGCTCCTCTTCTCCCCAGCACCTTGAGATTCTTGCGGGTTAGTAGTTACACTTAACAAATACTGACTGATTGATTGTTTGATATATATATATTTTTTTGGGAAAACCTTTATTGAAAAATCAAGGCACACCGCTATTTAGCCTTACATCCCGGAGGCTAGGCAGCATTGTTAGAAGAAGGATGTTTAGTGCACACAGTACATGTTATAAAATCGTATCAGGTTTAGTTTTATGTTATAATAACGACAAACCTATGAGGTAATGAATCTAAAGAAACACCAAAACCAGTGTGAAAAGGCAAGGAATAAGTACATAAATGCGACAATACCCAACGCAGGAGAGGGCAGGGCCTTATGTAAATGTAAATGTACATGTATTTATATAGCGCAAATCACCGACCCGGTATCTAAGCGCTTGCTTAGGGAACCCATCCTGGTATTCCCCTGTGAGATTACCCTGGCAGGGTATCCACAAGGTGAAAGCCAGGCATCCCACCGCGAGGGGCCGTTGTGGAGAATAAGCAAGCTATTGCCCAGAGTCGCAGAGTGTGAACCCATGAATCGAGTAGGCACCCGAGCGAGAATTGTCGAGTCCGTGATTTTGAGCCCAAGACCCGCCGAGGCGGGGAATTCAACCCTGGTCCCGGGCTGACCTCTGCTTCCAGGTCTGCCTCCTCTATCCAGTGAGCCACACTTCTCCACTTCTCCACAGGGTGCACCTGAGCAGTACAAAATGGACGACAATGGGGGGAAAGAAAACCAGGATGGCAATGAAATGATGAGCAGGTTGGAAATAAGGGCTAGGGGGAAAGTCGTATGTCCAATGGGGCAGTGTCGGGAGGTAGACAGATATCTCCCCTGTATTCGTTCCAGGCCCCCCAGATCATACTCCACTTCTTGGGCTTGCCCCGGGCCGCGTACACCATTTTCTCGCGAACCATACACCAATCCATGTTGGTCTTCCACAGTTCCACAGAGGGAGGCGACGGGGCGCCCCACTTCTGAGCGATGTCATGTTTCGCCACCATGTTTCCCAGGGTGACCCATTGGGTTTGCGCGTTATTGTAATCCGTGGGGCCCCACACATTCAGCAAGCAACGCCGGGCCTCCGCCGGCAAATCCACACCAGTCACCTCATGCATCACCGCATGGACACGCCTCCAGTAAGAGGCTATGGCGTGGCACTCCCAGATAATGTGCATGAATGTGGCCAGTTCACCACATCCGCGCCTACAAAGACCATCCACCGAGTGTCCCATATGAATCAACCGGGGGCCGGTCACATACACTCTATGAAGAATTTTCAATTGGACCAGGCGTAATCTAGCTGGGATTGCCACTTCCTTGGGAGAAGACACCGCATACTGCCAATCCTCATCATCCAGTTCGACTCCATCACGCACCCACTGGTCCCTCACACTCAGCAGAAGGTCTGTTCGGACTTTGATCAATTTTTTGTAGACCAACGAAATGGCGCTGTCCGGCATATGACGATCCAACACTTTGTCTTCTAGCGGGGATGACTCAGGGACTTTCTCACCTTCCGGCAGTACCTGCCATAAGGGCGTGTCGTAGTTGGGCATATCTAAAGAATTCCGTCGCTCCCAGCTGAAACTCCGCTTGTAAAGCGGCGAAAGACTTTATCTCGCCTTTAGCCATCATGTCGTCTACCCTAGAGATGCCAATAAGGTCCCACCGTTCAAACCCCTTTGTGTGCCACAATTTGCCCAATAGGTCTGAGTCGTAAAGCGGGGTGGCCAAGGTAAGCCTCCCCTTCCATCCCTGTGCCTTTGTGATTGCCCTCCATATGTGCACAGCTGTCCTAGTGGGGCCCGTCATTCCTCCATCCAGAGATCTCGAATACAGCGCCCTGTAGTATTTCCCTCCATCAAGGAGCCACCGAACCATTGCGTACCCCGGACTATCAGCTGGTCCGTAGAAACCATGGTTAAGGGCGGCCAATTGGGAGGCCCAGTAGTACCGTCGAATGTCCGGCAGAGCGATGCCGCCATCGTACCACGGAAGCGTCAGTTTGGTTATAGCAATCCGTGGTCTACCTTCCCAGAGGAGGGTCCGCTGCAAACCTTCGACCTCTCTAAAATACCCAGAGGGGACTGGGTCCTGAGTATTCTGAAGCGCATACAAGAATCTGGGCAGAGACATCATTTTGAACAATGCCGCACGTCCAAGCAGGGAAAGCGGTAGCTTGCGCCACCCCTCCACGTCGCGCCAAAGGCGTGCAAGAGGGGGAAGCAAGTTGTTCGCATATCGTGTCCGGGCATCGGTTGAAATATAAATGCCCAGGTATTTAAACCCCTGCCTCGCGATCTGTATGGCGCAGCCCCTGGGAAGACGCGGAGTCTCACCACTCAATACACAAAGGTGAGATTTTGACCAGTTAATAACCAGGCCCGAGTATCTGCCAAAGGTATGCAGCACGTCACAAGCCGCAATCAGGGATCTACAAGGAGAGGTGAGGTAGAGCAAAATGTCGTCCGCGTATAAGGACACGCGGTCTTCGAAGCCAGACGACCACCGTATCCGATTGATATCAGTTGGGCCCGTAACCAAGCAGCAAGGAGTTCAAGCGCCAATGCAAATAGCAGAGGTGACAGGGGGCAACCCTGCCTGGTGCCTCTTCGAAGGGCAAAAGATGCAGACACTCGGCCATTGACCGTAACATTGGCTAGCCAGTTAGCGTATAGGAGCTTGACCCATCTAATAAATTCAGGGCCAAACCCAAACTTCGCCAGCACCGCCCACAGGTAATTCCATTCCAGGGAATCAAAAGCCATCTTCGCGTCCAGAGACGCCAAGATGGTCGGCTCCCGGAGCGTACTGACCCTTGCCATGACCGCATGGAGCCTCCTAAGATTAAGGCCAGTGTTGCGATGAGGAATAAAGCCCGATTGGTCCGGATGGACCAAATCGCTAATCGCACCCACCAACCGATTGGCCAATAGTTTAGCCAGGATCTTAGGCTCGGCGTTCAACAAAGAGATTGGGCGATACGACCGGCAGAGGTCTCTGGGTTTCCCTTCCTTGTGGATGACCACTATGGTGGCCAATCTTTGGTCCGGGGGGAGCTCACCTATCTCGCGCGCCTCAAGGAACATGTTCCGCAAGGGCGAAGCAATGGTGCCAGCCTTTATTTTATAAAGCTCCACCGGGAGGCCATTAGGGCCGGGAGCCTTGCCAGACCTTAAAGAGCGTATCGCAAGCGCGACCTCGTCCGCCGTTATACCTCTGTCCATGTCGTCGCGTTCGGTGCCCGACAGACACGGAAGGTCAACCTCTTCAAGTAGGGCGGCAGAGTCCGCCTCAGACATGACAGAAGCCGAGGTATATACGGACTCAAAATAATCGGCGAAGACCATGACTATAGCGCTGGGGTCGGTGACGGCCAGTCCGTCCTCCCCCAGCACCTCGGGAACCACCCGGGAGGCCATCTCCTTCTTGTCAAGCCACGCAATAAGCTTGCCTGCCTTGTCCCCGACATCGTAGATCCTCCCTTGCTGTTCTCTGCCCATTGCCTTGGCAGCATCAGTAGCAGTGGCCCGGTACTCCGACTGCTTAAGTGAGAGAGCGTGGAGCAGGGCAGGCGTCGGACCAGTCTCCAATTGGGAATCAAGGTCCCCAATCTCTGATTCCAGCCGCACCACATCCTCGTCTCTACGTCTGCGCACCTCGGCTATTAAGGAGAAAGCCTCTCCTCTCAGGACAGTTTTAAAGGCCTCCCATAGGGACATGGCTGACGCTACTGAGCCCGTATTTTCAGAAAAATAAAGCTCAATGGCTTTAGCCAGGAGGACACGAGTCTTAGGGTTACGGAAGTACCACGGATTGACTGGCGCTACTCTCGAGGCCACTACGATGTCAAAGTCAAAGGACACCCAGACCGGGGAATGGTCCGAAATGCCTCTGGCCATCAAACGGGCCTCAGAGACGGACGACGCGTGGGCAGCCAATGCCAGAACATAGTCAATCCTGGAGAAGCTACTGTGCGCTCCCGAGTGGAAGGAATACTGTCGCTGAACGGGATGAAGTAGTCTCCAGCAATCAATAAGCCCCATGGTATCCAGGAAGTCAGGAAGCCAGGACTGCGCATTTCGAAGATCTCTGGATGGATGACGGTCTAAAGTCCCAGATCCAACTGCATTGAAGTCCCCACCAACTATAAGCAAACCTTCGGGCAAACCCAAAATGGCGCCCCCAAGATCTTGAAACGTAGTCGTTTGCAAACCAGGGGGGACGTAAACAGAGACCAAGACCAGGGTACGCCCCTCCCACCTACCCGTGACGGCGACGTAGCGTCCCCTCTCATCGATCACGCTAGATTCCACCTCAAACGGGAGAGACATGCGCACCATGATCCCCGCCCCACGGGACCCCGAAGAGAACCCCGAGTGTGCCACCATTTTGAAGCCTTTTCTATTGAGTGCGTGGCACGTATTCCCAATCAGATGTGTTTCTTTTTAAATATATTTTTATTGCAGGAATTAGCCAAAGTTGCATGTTAGATCAGCAACACATCTGCAGGAAGAAAAGGTAAAAACATCCGATCCCCCATAAGAAAACATCTGGAATACACAGCCATTCAGCCCACAACCCGAGGGTCGGGCGGCGTCTTCTGATAAGGAACACAGGTGGGGAACCGGTATGACGTCGAAGCTGTTCCGGATAATCCAACGGCCTTCATCTGCTTTTCTAGATCAACCTAACAGTAAAAAAAACTCCCCGCCCAACAGTCTCTAGGTTCTACTCCCTCCCCCCACCCATCCCGGCCATCAGTGTGTGGTGGTACGTGCAGGAAGAGCTTGTGGAAAGATACCCCAGGTGACTGTGTAGAGAGCAGTGCCGTAGACGCCTAACAGGACTCAAGCTGTGCTGCATCATCACCCTCGGAATCGCTGGAAGCGCAGTAATCTCTAAGGGCCTGCACTATTGTCTCCCATTCCAGTGCTGTTTCTAGTGCCCTCTCGTTGTGCTGCCGCCTTGCCAGTTGGTATCGCAGAGTGCTCTCCCCTGTGGCCCACTTCAAAAGCTCGTTGTGCCATTTAGCTCCTGTTGGACCAACTCTTGCCTTCCAATTCCTAGTTATCTCCCGTTTCGCCAGAACGAGCCCTAGATCAATAAATTTGCTCTAAATTTTATTTTTAGGGGTATGCGGGAACCAGTGTAGGAGTCCCACCGCCGCATCGACCGACAAGGTTCTCCCAGTGACCCTATTAAGAGTGTCCTCGATCAAAAGCCAGTATGAGGACAGCGCCCGGCAGGACCACAGCATGTGAATGAGGTCAGCCTCAGGTGCTCGGCATCTGGGGCAATCCGCTGTGTCCGTGGCGAAGTATTGCTGAATTTTCGCCGGGGTCAAATAGGCCCTGTGGAGTACATAAAAATGAACCAGTTGAAACCGGGCATGGCGTGCTCCCTTCCAGGCTCTGCGCATGAGTTGTGACCACGTCGTCTCCGGTATCTCTTTCCCTATGTCTGCCTCCCAACGGGTCCGTAGTGTGGTGAGCGGGGGCAAACCCTCGTTAATCAATCTAGTATATAAGCACGTGACTGCCTTGACCGTCCCCGCGGACATCATAACGTACTGGCACACCGGAGACGTGGGCGGTTCCTCTAGGCCACTTTTCCAGTGCGACTGGATCGCTCTAACCAGAGCCGTGTGCAGGAGGAAATCGCCTCGGGGAACGTCGAAGCGGTCCAGGATCTCCTGGAAGGGCAGTAACACCCCGTCTTCGTAAAGGTCCCTTACCAATTGTAATCCTGCATCTTCCCACTGTCCTAGGCGCGACCAGTCTCCCCCGTGAGGCAAGGCCGTCAGCATCCCCAGCGGTATTTCCGGTGCATATGGGAGCCGTAGCTCCCCCCGGGCGTGGGCGCGGTTCCAGCATAGCCTAATAGTCTTTTCTTCGAGCGTCAGGTCCTGCAGGACCAGCCGTTGGCGTAGTGCGATGAAGGAAATCACATGCCTGGGCATTCCCCTGCCCCTCCCAACCTCCGGGCCACGAAACTCCCTCGCAACTTCCTGGGTGAAGGTCTGCAATTGAGCTGCCAGGTAATATTTCTCAAAATCTGGCACCGCAAGGCCTCCCTCCGACTTTGGTCGCATCAGAGTCTTGAGAGCCACTCTCTGGCGGCCCGGACCCCAGAGGAACCCAACCACCATGGATCTCAAAAGCCGAAAGGTGGCCGGCGGGATCCAAATCGGAAGCGCTCTAAAGTAGAATATCAACCGGGGAAGTGCCACCATTTTCAACAGTGCAATCCCCCCCGCCACCGAAAGCGGCAGAGTGGCCCAAAACTCCATGTTACCTCGCAACGCGCGAGTACAGCGGGCTATATTGCCGTCCAGAAGGTCGGCGGGGTCATGATATACGTATACCCCCAGGTACTTGAGGCAGCTAGGTTCCCACCTAATCTCTCTGCTAATGTCGGGTCTGGGTGCTCCCTTACGAACCGGGAACAGACAGGTCTTGGCCCAATTCACCCGAAGGCCCGAGAGATGTCAGAGCCTCAGCAGCCCCATCCAAAGCCGTATCCGAATTCTCAAGGAAGAGCAGTAGGTCATCAGCATACAGCGAGATATAGTGCTGGCCAGATACGGTCCGCAAGCCGCCAAAAAAAGCTCCGGACCGGACTGACAGCGCCAGTGGCTCCACCGCTAACGCGAAGAGCAATGGGGATAACGAGCATCCCTGCCTCGTGCCTCGTTCTACTGGGTACTGTTGGAAGATCAGCGGGCCCGCCCTCACCCTGGCCGACGCCGAGGCATAAAGCTCTGTGGTCCACCTGACAAAGCCCTCCCCCAGACCAAAGCGCAGCAGCACTCTGCGCAGGTAATCCCACTCTAGGCTATCAAAGGCCTTTTCGAGATCAACCGAAAGGATCAACGGGCACATGGCCTCCGCGTGCGGTTCCTCTAGCAAGCGAAACAACCTGCGAATATTCATGGTCGTGTTGCGCTTGGGTATGAATCCCACCTGGCCCTCGTGTACTAAGGAGCGCATGTGTCCTAGCAGCCTCGATGCCAATATGCTGCTTAGGATCTTATAATCGACCGTTAACATTGATAATGGTCGGTAAGACGCCGGGTCAGCTGACTCCCTACCAGGTTTGAGGAGGGGAACTACTAAGGCCTCACACATCGAGCCGGGGAGCCGTCCTAAGCGCTTCGCCTCTTTGTAGACTATCAGCAGTCGGGGCGCCAGTAGGTCTTCATTGGTGGAGTAAAACTCGACCGGGAGTCCGTCAAGGCCCGGGGTCTTATTTCTCGCCATCCCCTTAATGGCGCTACGGATTTCCCCCAGTTCAATATCGGAGCCCAGGGCCTTCGCCACGTCAGGCTCCAGCGCAGGAATCTCTAAGGGTTGCAGATAATCATCAATCAGGGTGGGGTCACCGGTCGGGTTACTGCGATACAGCCGTTCGTAGTAACGCTGGTAGCAACCTAATATCTCCGGTTGGGTGTACACCTCAAGACCCTCCGCGGTGCGCATGGACGTCGTCAGGGAGGTCCGGCGTGTGGGATTGGCCAACCAATCCAAAAGCGCCCCCGACTTATCCCCTTCCGTAAGCGACCTGGTGGTGTAGGCCTTGTAATCGAAGCAGCGCAGTCTTTCGACCTCCGCTGCCACCGCCTCCCTCGCCGCAGCAGTACGCTCCTGAAGTTCCGGATGGCCGGGACGGCGAAGTTCCATCTCGCGGAGTTTCCGGTCAGCTGTGGTCAAGTCATCAAGGATGACGCGTCGCATTCCCACTTTATTAGAGATATAATAGCCCCTGACCACTACCTTGAACGCATCCCACTCTGACGCTCTCGAACTAGCAGAGCCCCCATTGGTCGTAAAATAATCAGAAATTTTGTCCTCCAGGTCCACCTTGAAGACTATATCCTCTAATATCTCTGGGCGCAATTTCCAAGTAGGCACACTAGGGGTCCCGGGGAACCAACGGAAGTCCACTAGGAGGGGGTTGTGATCAGAGATGGTCCTAGTCAAATATTCAGAGCGGACCGCCGCCGACACCAGCTCCGCCGACCCCAGAAAACCGTCCAGGCGCACATGTAATTCGTGTAGGCCAGAAAAAAATTAGTAATCTCTAGAGATGGGGTGTTGCGCTCGCCAGATATCCGTAAGCCCCCAGTGCGTCTGCCATTCCTTCCTACCTTTAGCCACCCACCGGACTGGAGAGTCCGGGAGTGGGGGGTGTGAGCGGTCGGCATCCACATCCACCACCGAGTTAAAATCACCTCCTAGCAAGAGGGTTCCCGAGAGGAAATAGGCCAGGGAGCCCGACAACCCGGAGAGGAAGGCGAGCTGGTCCACATTAGGCGCATAAACACAACAAATATTCAGAGCCCTACCCCCCAATGTACCAGAGATAGCTACATAGCGACCCTCCGGATCCACCACCGATTTCGAGACCTGCAGGGGAACCCCAGCTCTTATCCATATTAGCGCCCCCCTCGCGTAAGCTGAGTATGAAGTGCAGTAGACCTGCCCTCTCCACCTACGTTGCAGCGCCACCCCTTCCGCCTTGGTGAGATGTGTCTCCTGCAGCAGCGCTATTTGCACTCCTCTACGCACTAGATAAGCGTGGACCTTGTGACATCTGGACATAGTGTGGAGCCCCCGTACATTCCAAGTGATGCATTTTACATTAGCGATCTCAGCCATTGTCCCACATCGTCGTTCCCGGGCTCCCCCACCAACGCTCAAACAAAAAACAAGCTACAGTCAAATCAACACTGATGGCGGCCATTTTCCCCAACAACAACCCAACACCCGTCTGAAACAAACCCCTCCCCACCCACCCCAGAACAGGACTCAAATAGCACCATCTAGTTCCCATCCAAACCGTGTCCCCAGAAACCCCCCGTCCCCCTACTAATCCTGCGGTCGCCACCGCAGGAAAGCCTTAAGGGCTAGGTGCGGGCCGGGCGCCAGTAATGGGTCATCGAGTCCCGGTCTACCGAGACTAAGTCGAGCCCCAGGTCAAAAGCATCAGTCAGAACAGGGCCCCCCAACCCCACCAATGGGTCCTGGCATTAACCGCATCTTCCACAACCCCCCGGCAAACCCCCGCCCAAATGGAAGTAGCTCACCCAATCATCCCTGCCCGTCCAACATGCCCTCAGCCGAGTCCGGAGTAACCACTGGCAAGTGAACACTATCAGTCTCCGATTCTTCTGTGTCCGTACGAGCCCCCTCACCGCCCGGTTCCGATTCCTCAACAATGTGGCCGCCTTGTGAACTAGACAGGTTAGAAACCATTTCCAGCACTCCTCGTCGCTCCGCCATAGTCTCTACAGTCGAGGGCTTGCCCGGTTTACCGCGGCGGCTCCGGAGTCTCTTGGATCGTCGTTGCTGTCCGGGCTCCGTAGTTGACTGGGATGCGGAGCCGAAACCATCCTTGCCAGCCCTATATAGTTCAAGCCAAGTACAGACGTCCTCCGGGGTATCAAAGAACTGAGTCTTATCGTCCAGGATAATGCGGAGCCTCGCAGGAAAGAGGAGCAAGTATTGAATACCCTCGCTCCGAAGTTCACGCTTGACCGCCAGGAAAGAGGTCCGCTTTCGTTGGGTCTCATAAGTATAGTCTGGAAAAATGTTCACCTGGCTATTCTCCACCTGATAGGGACCATTACGCCTGGCAGCGTTGAGGAGTAGGTCCCTGTCCTGAAAATGCAATAAACGCGCTACCACCGGGCGTGGGGAGCGACCTTGTTGCGGTGGCCTCGCCGGTACCCTGTGTGCCCGTTCCAGGGTATAGAAAGAGGACAGACCTTCCGGGGCCACCGTGTTCCGGAGCCAATCTTCTAGATAGGCCACCATGTCGCCATCTTCGATCTTTTCCGGTAGGCCCACTACACGAATATTGTTCCGTCTGTTACGCCCTTCAGCGTCCTCTGCCCGTCTCTCCAGGGCATCGATCCGGGACAGGGCATCCTTCATCGTTGCAGCCAGAGTCTTCTGTGCTGGCTCCAGGACCTTCACTGAGCTCTCCACCTCTTTGACTCTCTCCGAGAGCTTACCGTGGTCCGCCCTGAGGAGGTCCAAAATAGTCGCAACCTGGGCGATATCTTGCTGTAGGGCAGATCTCGTGTTTGCGATCGCCTCCAGGACCCGGTCGAATTGCTGTTGTAGGTGGGGACCACCAGAGAACTCCGGGTCAACTCGGTCGTCCTTGTCCGGCGCCTCCGTGTCCGAGGCGGCCGGGGTTGTTCCTTTAGGCTCCTTGGCTTCCCCATGGCGGATGTGCCTCGTGGGAGGAAGCTCTGTAGGCACTCCACCAAGTGTGGGCGTCGGTTGTAGGTCCCTTGGCGGGTGTTCGTATTGAAGAGGGCCTTCGATCGTCCTCGCCAAGTCCCACCACCTCTCCGATTTTTCGGGATGCACCACCTCTGTGTCCCCGGGGGCCACCAAGGGGGAGGCGGGGCGATTGGCGCCGATCTGGGTAGGCCCGTCGGGTCGAGGAAGACCTCGAATTAGAATCACCAGTGTGGCCGGAATCCCTATGGCGCCAAGTCGCCATGCCGCCCATAAAGCTCTCAGGGCTCTGGCGAAGTCAGGCGCGCGGCGGAAGGTGGCCAACAATCAGTCCAGAGGTGACCACGGTGCCCAGACACTCCCAAACCGGCAGCCGGACGGTCACTGCTCGTGAAGATGAGACGTGGAGACGAATCATGCAGATCTGATAAGCTTCTCCGGGCCCGGGGTCTCGGCAAGGCTATCGAGAGGGTCCGGGCGCCATCTTGGGCTCCGCTCCGATTCCTCCGCAACTTCGCTTTTCCGTCAGAACAGCCAGTTTTCGGGTGCCTGCGGGTGCCTCACCAGGTCGGCCTCAACCCGATCTTCGATTTGTGGGGGTCGGGGTGCCCCGAAATCCCCGATCTGCAGGATAAAAGCGGGCTCAGTCCCGGAGCCGAGCTCTCAGGCGACCATCGCCATCGGCGTCCAAGCCACGCCCCCATCAGATGTGTTTCTTGTAACAGGATGACATCAGGCATGCATCTTTTAAACATTTGCAGCACCACCCCTCGCTTAATGCGATCACCCAGTCCATTAACATTCCAACTCAGAACATTTAACTTCTTACCCCCAATCGTCAATGTAGAGGCCCATGCCGACCCTGCAGGGAGGAGTCGCTACAGCAGAATCAACAGCAGAATAATTACCTTGCCATGAAATAGGTAACGGAGAGAAAGAGAGAACACACAAAGAACAAACAACCCATCCACCCCCCACCCTGCACCCCTGCATTAGACTATAGAGCCCCCCCAACTAGCAGTGTGCCTGTCGCCCCAAAAACTACTCTACGAAAAGCCCCTAGAGGAGAAAGGAGGCTAACCTATCCCCCCCGCTTCCCCCGTTCATAGATAAAGGATAGCAGCAAAAGTACAGTATTTTGTGACTGACTGCCTGAGCAGACTCATCATCCGAAAATGGCCCAAAAGGACCTTTTACTCCTGAAGATCGGGGCCACCAGCTGCCCCCTCCGACTGTTCCTCGGGTACGTCCCGGCGCTGAGGCAAAGTGTCCAGCCAGTCCCCGGCCACTTCTGGCATGTCGAAGAACAATGCACGGCCATCATGTTCGATGCGTAATTTCGCAGGGAACAGCATGGAGTACTTCATCCCCTGCTCACGCAGTCTACGTTTCACGCCCGTGAAACTTTGCCTTCGCTTCTGCACCACTTGGGTGAAGTCCGGGAAAAAGTTAACGTCAGCCTTTTGGAACTTCAGCGGCCCACCTCTCCTCGATGCCTGTAGGATAGCGTCCCTGTCCCTAAAGTTGAATACCCTGGCGATGATAGGACGCGGAGGGGCCCCCAGCTTCGGGCAGTCTATGAGCCTGCTCCACCGAGAAAAACTTGCTGAGGCCGCCGGGGGTCAGATGATTCTGGACCAAGTCCTCAACAAAGAGATCGGTGGCGTCCTCCTCGGCCCCTTCCGGGACACCAACAATGCGGACGTTCTGGCGCCTGGCCCGCCCTTCAAAATCATCAAGCCTGAGGGCAAACAGCAAGTTCGCAGCTTTTAGGTCGCGGATCTCCGATTGCAGGTCCGTTACGTCCGAGGTCAGGCTCGACGATTTTATGTCGAGTGACTTGACCCGGTCATTAGTCTTGCCGAGATCGGCTCTGATCAAATTGATCTCGATGGCCAGCGTGTCGACCTTGTGCGTCAGCACCTCATGTTGCTTGTGCATCTCTGCCTTGATGCCCGCAATAGCGCCCATGACGTCCCGGAGGGTTGGAGCCGAGTCGTCCGGCGACACATCCCGCTGCATGTCCTTAGGCCTCACGGTGACTCCGGGCGAACCCTTTGGGTGGGCATAGCGATCGGAGTTGGTGGACTGAGAAAAAGATAATTTTCTGCTGACCCGGGGTTTCCCTCTGTCGGAATCGCCTCTGCCAGCCATGTTGGGCAAGAAGCCACCTCGGTCGGGAAGATCCCCTGGTCCTCGTCGGGGCCCCAAGTCGGCAGGCGGTAGCAGCCGCGTCCACCGCTCGGTCAGTTACATCAGTCTCCAGAGTAACCCGGGTGACACTTTGAGGTGGGGCAGTCTCTCACTCCTCGGACTGCCACCGTGCAGCAGCGCCGCAGTCGCCCATGCAAGCCAGGGCACTGATGGCGACGTCGTCCCCAATATTCAACGCGGTGTAACTCCACCTAGGGATCTCGGATCTTCAATCGGAAAACGAGTCCCGCATCAGCAGCAGTTCAACAACATGTTCCCACTTCCGTGGGGCAGGATAGACAACAGGATTAATTCGGAGGATCGGAGGGTCTTCGGAGCTCCGAGCTCACGCGGCCATCTTGGTTGCCCGCGAAGCTCCTCCCAGCTGTTTGATATTTTGAAGCAAACCAATATTTATTAAAGTTAGTAAAGATGGGTTTGAGCCAAAATGGTGCACCAACCTGAGACTGTTTAACTCCGAGAAATTAATTTTTTTCTCGTTGTTACTTTCTCTTCGTACAAGTGATGCAGTATGGTGCCAATATTAAAAAAGGAATACGCCTCTTAGAATTGATTTTGTGCAGGAAGTTGTGCCTTCCTTCATAAAAACTATTCTGACCACAATAGTGGCACTCTTGTGTCGTGCAGAGCGGCAATATTGCCCCCCTGTACAAAAAGCAGCAGCCCCCACCATCCCCCACCACCCCCCTTTGTGGCCGGTCCAACTTAATTGCCAGGACTGGTTTGCCTTCCCGGTCCGGCTCTGGTTATGTTGCATCAAAATGTAGTAAATCTGGGCCTTCTTTGGAACTCAGAGATAGTCTTAGACTCCAGGTGCCAATGCCACATGGGAGCCAGTGTTCGAATTACGATTTTCCTTATTCTTTTTGTTTTAAACTATCTTTACTGGAATTGATTGCAGTATATCACAGAAAGCACGCATTTATTTTTCAGGCGCAATTACAATCAATTGTAGTAACAATGTACAGTATTCGGTGCTGATAATACAGCAGATTTGTGTAGAATAGTATGGACATCTTTAGAACACTAATAGAAGATGAACATAAACCAACAATTTGAACTATGAGCTTATGTTGATGCTGTTGTGTGTCTGAGAAGTGTGTTAGGGAAATTGGACAGGGGATAGGGTGAGTATCCCGTGGTGAATGGGCTGTTAGGTAGCTGGCCTTTTATTCCTTCCTTCCTTTTATTGCTGGGTCCCTTCCCAAGTAAGTTAATGCCCTTATGCACTAGATTGTCCCAATCTGCTTCTGTAGGGTGCTTATGTAGGCTGCAGGTCTCCTCCCGCCAAAGTGCCAGCGATTCCACTGCTGCACACATACTCAGAACCGTTTGCCAATGTGGGGCCCCGGGGAGCATTGCTGCCTTCCAATTCATCCCTATCTTGAGCCTTGCCTGCAGCATCGCTAAGTCAATGAAGCAACTAGCTGCCCCTCAGACCCTTATCTGCCTAGATTTGTTTTCATCATTTGTGGCAATAACAGTTCTACACCAAAGTTTGGGGGAGAAAAATTATTATCACAAGAAAAAGCGTAGGCTACCATGGCCTTTTTTTGGGATGAAAGGGACTGCTGGGTCACTTTTTGCATCAAAGTATATCCTAAGGAAAAGAGCTGGATCTTAGTGCACCCCAAGATGTGATTGGAACATTTCAGTGTGCTCTGCTTAGATGTCACCTCCAAGCACTAGCTCCTTGACACATTCTTAGCATAGAGATGACTAGAGCAGAACTACTATACTGTTCTACTGAAAATCTTCTCACTGCCTCAAAGAGGTGTAGAAAGATGTGGCCCCACCTTTCTTTTGAATCTTTAACACTAGGAAGCTGCTCTAGTGAATGCGTGTTTGGGCATAAACTTCATCCACTTCTCTATGCATGAACCACGCTACCAAGGAATTCCTCACAGACACCAGTTTACCTCATTGAAGGCACATTTGGGAAAGTTTAACATGTTTCATTTTGCCATATTTGCATGAAAAATATTACTTTTGTAACAATTTGTGTTGCATACATCCTTAACTAACAAAATGGTTCTGCGTAAGAGATATTTTTGCAAAAAACTGTTATTATTCTTTTCCTGTGCACTACCATTGTGCATAGAAAATCCCTGTAACTTGCACATGGAATGTCTGCGTATATTTTCTAATTTGTGTGGCATAGATTAGATTAATAATTATCTTGCTGTCCTGTGAAGTGGTGTGGCTCACTGGTTAGAGGTGGCAGACCCGGGAGCAGAGGACGGCCTGGGACCAGGGTTCAATTCCTGATGCGGCAGGGTCAGCGGACTCGATAATTCTCACCTCGGTGCCTACTCTAACCAGGGGTCACACTCGGCAATTCTGGGCATTAGCTTGACTCATCTCCACAACGGCCCACCACATATGCCGGGGATGCCTGGTTTCACCTTGGAGATACTCAGTAGGGACCATCTCACAGGGAAAGCCAGGACGGGTTCCCCAGGAGTCAATTCTAGCACGTTAGAAACCCGCAATTAATGGATTAGATCGATAATTATCTTGCTGTCCTGTAAACAATTTGTTGAACATCTTTTTATGTGGTAAGGCAAACTGGAAACACTGCAAAGGTTAACAATTGGGCAAAATAAATTTTTGCATACACCACGGCTGTGTCCTTTTCTGAGCCTAGCAACATGCATGGTGGTAGCCACAGGAAATTGGGAAGGGGGATTTGGACAAACTACAGTAGCCTTGCCTAATGAGCTTGTGGGCTAAATGGGACTATTTCTATGTATTAAAATCATGCCACCGAGGTCAAATGACAGACATTGGAATATCAGGAGGTGGTGTTATGTCAGGAGTCCTTCATAAGCTTTCCTTCCTATGGGAGCCAAGCAGCGTCACGTCTCAGCTCCCTCTGGAATGAAGACATGTTACACGTGTCTCTGCTGGACTCACCGTGATACAGCTTGCCAGCTCGACACTGTATAAGGGATACACCACCACCGGAATTATTTCTTGGTCACTGATATTATCTCAAAAATATCCAATGCAATTGTACTCATCTTAACAACCTCCACAGGGTGAAAAGCCGAGCTACCCCTGCCAGAGCCGGTCCTAGGCCTTCTGAGGCCTTCTGAGGCCCCGGGCGAAAGGGAAGATGTGAGGCCCCTCTAAGTGCCTTACTGCCTGCGCGAGTGCGCTTTTCCCTACTCTGCGGGGCCGGCAGGGGGCCCCCTGAGCGCGAGGCCCTGGGCAGCTGCCCATACCGCCCATGCCTAGGACCGGCCCTGACCCCTGCCAGGATCCGAGTCTGTGCCACACAGATGGCGAACAACCTACCTACCCCTGCCAGGATCCGAGTCTGTGCCACACAGATGGCGAACAACCTACTGAAGCAGGAACAGAACTCTGGCCAAGTACTTCATGCAGGGAGTTCGAGGAGTTAGAGGCTACCTCTTCATCTACGGTGCTGTGAGAATCTCAAGGGAGAGGATTTCCAGCTGCCTTAATAACATTTCATTGTCTCCTAGTGCAGTTTAGGACTAACACATGAACACACACATGTAGAGTAATGAATGGCTCACTGGGGGTCTCGACAGAAACCAGGAACCTCAAATGTGTCATGCCTTAAAATCCACCAATCAAAATTCAAGCACTTATCACTAGGATTACATGAGACGTGGTTCAATTACTGTGTAATACAGTAATATTCCATTGAGGGCAGGTACCTGCTCCTGGCTAGAATTGAGCTGACAAGACCTCATGTGTTTGTGCTTGGATTCTTAATGTCTCACTCCAGACTGGAAATACAACCTGCCACCATTCTACTTACTTTATCTGTTAACATGATTTTATTAGTAACAGAGTCATTAGAGGGGGCGTCCAGGCAAAATATTTAAGCAGAATACAAACCAAATAAACTTCATAAATATAAACATAATTTCCTGCAATTTATAATAGCTGCCACCTCACATGATACCAGGCCTGAAAAGTATATTCTTCACATGGTGTAATGTCCTTTGTTGCATTGCCATACCTTTTCATGATTACTATATGTGATTACCCTTCTGCAATGGAAGTGTTTAGTGGCTAGAGCGCTTTATCTGAAAAATTACTTTTCAAATGCCACAGTTGTGTAACAAGGGGAGAACAATTAATGACAATGGCAGTGGCAGTGAAATAACCCATCTTTTTGGGGCTTGCTATTTGGATTGAGCAGGTACATAAAGAAAGAGGATTTTGGTTAGCCCTCTTAATCCATTGTTCACTTCACGTGCTGCACCTCAATTCATCATGTTAGCTCATGTAAACTGCAGCATTTATAGTAAAGTAACAAGTTCTAAACTTATAAGTGTCTTTTTGCAGTATTTGTTTGAAACATTCCAATATGATTGCAGTTTCCTTTGCTTCATATTATTTTATTGTAAGTTAAATGTCCCCGTAAAATGTGCTTTCTAAGAGCTTTTGCTGTTTTGTTTCCTGAACGTTGCAGGGAGGAACATTCATTATTGGCAGATAAGAGGAAGATCTTCTTTCAAAGATCACTTTATAACTTTAAAAACAAGATTTAATTTTCTAAATAGCAGTAAATGCATCCAACAATTATGAAAGATTGTGTATCATTCATCATTATATTTGTATAGAACAAATACATATCCAACAGCAAAAGGCATAAAAACCCATCTAAATCTTGAAATAAATGCAATGATTAGATTACGTAGATTACCTTAAAATAATTCCTTTTCTATTAAGCCCACTGATAAAGTGGGGGACGTTGTAGTCATGTCTGGAGGGGGGGTGGGGGGGGGGGGGGGGGGGGGTTAGGAGAGACATAGACAGTTTAATGATAGGACTTGGTATAAGAGCCTACCAGGCAACTTTTCTATATATTTGCAAGCCAAATTGAATAAAATGGTAATTAAATGGGTAGATGATGGTACTATCAGCAGAATGGAAGGAAATGTATTGCGTTCTGAACAACCAGTAGCTTCTGTAATCTATTTTCTACCTAAGATACACAAATGTTTGGAAAAAACAACTAAGAGACTTACACTTGTATAGGCAGCTTTACCTATATAAATATGTTCATAGTTTTTTACAATCATGTGTAACATTGCTACTATCATACATCTGTGACAGAGGATACCGTCAACAATTTAAGCTGCAACATCTTTCCTGTCTGATGGATCAGTCCCTTCCTTTAAACATCCTAACATGCTGTTTGAAAGGGTCAACTTCATTCCAAACAATAATCATTTCATATTTAAGGATAATTATTATATACATTATCAAGGTACTGCGATAGGAACAGCATTTGCTCCATCATTGTCTAATATGATGTTGGATTCTTTTGAAAAGCATGCTTGGGCTCAGAATCTGGATCAATATCACTGTTACATCCAGATCAGGATCCGATACATAGATTACCTTTTTGTGGTTTGGTGTTTCTCACAAGATAGATTAGTAGAGAATCTAAATAAGAAATTAATTACACTGCGTGGGCTTTAAAGCTTACATACAGTATTATTAGGAAACCAACATCGTCAAATTCAGTACTAATGGCAGAGAACTGCCCCCTACCCATATAGTACATTTGCATCAGTGCTGTATGATCAGCTGCTAAGAAAAATTGTACTGAACCTGAGAGTACATTAATACAGTAAGATTACATGATTTCTAGGTTTGAAAAGAGAGGCTCCACACACAATTCATCACAAAAACCAGATAAAGAGAGTCGATATCAAAGATAGACGTGATCTTGTAACATCAGGAAAGAATAATATGAGGGAGACTAAACGTTACACAAAAGAAATATGTTTTCCGACCAAGTATTTCCAACAACGGTGTGGACTACAGGTAATCCTATATAACTACAGGCATTTACTTGAATCAGACTGGATTCTGAAGGGATAAGTATCATCTAGTCTCAGAATGTCCTTCCTAAGAGCTGAAAAATTGAAACGAACTCACAAATAGCATATGTAAACACATATATGGGAGTAATGGTAAACTCTTCATGAAAAGGACATTACTCAGTTGCAAAAGTTGCTATGTAATGTATGTATTGTGATTCCCACATAGCCTGGTATGCATTGGTAGGGCCATCAGGAAAGTTAAGATTAGAATTTTGGATCATACTGGTGCAATTAGAAGGGACGGCATTAAATATCTAATAGCATTCAATTACAATGAATACAACAGTAGTGATCCCTTCTTTGTACATATTGGTGGAAATTTGTTGCCAATGGAAAATATAAGAGGTAGTGACAGAGAACTAACATTGCATCATCTGGCATCCAAGATTATAATAAAATTGGCAATTTTTGGCCTGAAGGTTTGAACTTAAATAAAGATGTGTCCAACATTTTATAGTAAATCTGTTGTGTCTCGTACTCATTCAGACTACTGCAAATAACCCAAATATTTGGGACTATGGATTATTTAATTAATTAATTTAGATGTGTCCTATACCTTTAAACATGTCTATATATTGTGCATTGTATTGTATTCTGTATAGTTTTATCAATGTTTGTACTAATGCTAGGTAGTTTATTTAGCTATGTTGTGTTAGCTAGGTAGTTTATGCAGCTATTTGTAGCATCTATTGTGTTACCTTGAGACATATCATACCATGACATAATCAGTTTTCATATATATGAATATTTGATTCATGGCTTAAATTATGTAGGAAAACACTTATTTTACACTAGTGTTTTGGGCCATGATAGTTGTACATATTTTCATAAGTGTCAAATTGTAATGGGTTGTCATATCAAGGGAAATATTATGTAAATGATGAGATATGTAGTCTTGTGTCCTTGTTCCAACACTCCATCATTTAAACAAACACTGGCAAAGCCAATAGGTCTCAGCCCTCCAATGTGAGGGCTGAGCTGTTGGCTTTGCTAATGTTTGTTTTTAAAGTATTGTATTTTTTGGGATACGGTGACACTGTGCGTGCTGCACATGATGATAAACTTATAGGCCAGTAGGTGTAGTAGTGTGGGCCAGGGTGGTAAAGAACAACATATCTCAGTTATTGGTTTTGTATGAAGAGGACACTGTGTATGAAAGAGCAATGCTTGTATTCTTGAATAAACTGGAAGGGCACGAATGATGGAGTTTAATCGGTATAGAACAGAATCCAACAAAGGCCATAAGCAGCATGTGAATGTTGTTGAAATATCATACAGTGCTTCCAACCTAAATTGGTTGCATCCCCGTAGGACTGCAATGAAGTTTTGTCAAACAGTTCTTTTCAAAAATGGTTTGTTTTATTAGATTATTTGTTTATCTGAATTTTTTTTGTCATTTAATTTCCAACAAATTCTTAAGTTTGTATTCCTTCTTTAACATAGCCCTTTAAGCCCCTATGCATTTCGGGCTGAAAGCCCTTCTTCAGGGAGCATCACTGTGAAAAAGATCATAGCATTCAAGTTGTTTTATATCATGAACATTTAAACATGTACTATATCCATTACAATGCATTCTGGTACATCTCAGTCATGCAAGGTCCGGTATTACAATAGTGTAATCCATGCCCATGTGTGTTTTAATAAAACTCGTTTTTCATGGCCTTTCCATATAACTTCAAAAGCATGCATATGTGCTAAAATTAATATGACCCGCGTTTACCCATGTTTCATACCGCCTGTGTTAAGTTTAAGATCTAGAACAACTTACGGCGTTCCGAAAGTTCTATTAGCTTGGCCGCCTTGTTAAGAAAAACAAAACAATTCAGATAAACAAATAATCTAATAAAACAAACGATTTTTTAAAAGAACTGTTTGACAAAACTTCATTGAAGTCCTACATAATAGGAACACAGGTGTCCCCAAGGGGATGTAACCAATTTAGGTTGGAAGCACTGTATGATATTATGTTTTAGACATCTCCCCCCAGACGGAAACCGCCACCCAAGGAGCACCCAAAAACTGATTAACAGGATTTATAACGAGTGCTTAGGTGACAAACCTAGGTGGTTGTGCGCTCTTGAATGTTGTTGAAATGAAAACGGATGTGGTGGCAGCTAATGGGCAAAAAGAATCTGAAGGAAGGTTGTGAAGGTTTGACGTAGAACGGGAAGAACGGATGGTTTTACTTTTGGGGTACAGTGGCACTGCACCTGCTGCACATCATAAAGTTATGGCGCTGTAAGTATAGTTGTGTAGGACAAGGACAGGAAAGGAAAACTTGGAGGCGTGTTTGGGGGAGGCAAGAACATACCTCGCTTAGGTGGTTTTGTAAGTAAAGGATAAGGCTTAAACTGTAGTGTAGTTCCTATATTCCCAATAGGCTCTGCGCATTGGAATAATATATCCTATAGATTTGACGTAGGACTTATGTCAATAGGTCTCTGTCGAATATACTAAACTTAATTGTGTGTCTGCCAGCTAACTCAGAGGTCACTAGAAACTTTCTGGAATACACAAGAAGGGATTAGTTTCTGACAACCGCATAAACATGACAACTTTGTTTCCCAAGGATAAGAATATATCTCTCAGAGTCATGGAAACAATAGATACGTATTTCGCTCAATCAATCGTCCATGCTTCGTTTCTACAGAGTTGCAGAGAAATAGTGAGACAGGCGTTTTTAATAGAAAGGTTTATCGAATAGTCTTCTTTCCCATGCAAGAGAGGTGAACTGCTATAATCATCAGACAGAATGCAAAGTATAATGCGTACAGCGTAAACAATAATATGAAATAATACTGTAAGAGCATTGTATGGTTTCTAAGCCATATAAAAATACATACATAAATAACATAGACTAAAATACTCAACTGGTGCTTCTAAAATATGCATACCCCAATGTACCTAACCTAGGTCTAGTACCAGGTAAGAAGTAAGTATGGTCTTTAGCATAGGTTTAGTTTTTTTGCCAAGAATCTACCAAAGGTTTCTCTAGGTTCTTATCAGCTCCATACCTTAGAATGAAGGAGGTCTGGTATCTCTTTCTCGGACTCGATTTCCTAACACCCCGCAAGTGGAGACCGAAACACTAAAACTGGATTCTCAGCAGAGAAGGGCAGCTACCTGACCAGTGCGTCAGCTGGAGAGACGGCTTCCTTCAGCACTTGCTGTAGCGAGCTGCGTCCGGCAAGTAGGTCTTCGAACTGCTCCAAACCACTGTATCTTTCTATAGCAAGTGAAGGTATATTCATACTTTGAAGGTGTCTAGGAATGCCATGTTTGACGTAAAGTCGGGCATATGAACGTCATGGATGAACCCCTAAGGAATAGTTGTTCATTGTAAAATTAACTGACTTCTTGGAGAAATCAATATTCAAGCAAGGGGAAGTCCCTAACGGCTTAAGCTGGTTTTCCAAGAAATCGTTGTGACGTTTGGTGAACGGATGGAAGTAGCCATGCCTGTATTTGGGTAGCATGGGCTATGCCTAAATAAGGGCTTGATTTTGTATGCCTATATAAGGGCTATATGAATTATACCTATATAAGGGCATGAATCGGGAAAATGCAATCAGAGCCAAAAAAGCCACACAACAAAACAAGCACAGTTTGTATTTTAGAAAAAGCTGGAAGGGCATAAAGGATGTAGTGTAATTGGTACAGACCAGAATTCCACAAATGCTGAAAGTAAACTCCAGGAGCACAGGCAGCCTCTGAGTGATAAGAACATGCAAGTAGAGGCCGCAAAAGGGGTAAAAGGAAATGAAGGGGGGCTGTAGAGCTTTAAAGTGGGACAGAAAGAGGGAGAGGTGCATGGGGGGGTGGCTAAGAGAACAACAAGTGGGCTTCTAGATGATTACAAGTAGCAGGGTGCTAAAAATCATGTGGATGGTGATGAAATGCACAGAGAAGAGAGAATACTGTCCCGGAGCAACTGCACCTGCTGCACTAGCAAACTACGACCATGATCAAGGGGTGAAGGATAGGGATGGGAGAGGACTATGTAGAAAATAAAGTAATAATCTGGGTTGAATGGGTTTGTGTAGGTAGGGCACTGTGCTCTGCACCTACGACACAAATGGAAGCTAAGGTCTAGTAAATGTCGGACAGAGGAGGGGGTGTGTGTTAGGGGTGGCTGGGCAGTAAAGAATGGTAAACGGTATTGGGAATGTCACTAAAGTGCTGGTACAATACTTGCAGTTAACAACTGAGCCAAGTAGACAATATGTGGAAATGTGAAGTGGGGCAGACAGTATATGATGGCTCCAGTGCGAGGAAGGAAACAGGCCCCTTGGCTCCTGTTTGACAAATAAAATGAAGCAATAGTCTGTGCTCAATATATCCTTGATTCCTCTGTGTCCTGCTGGCACTGCACCTACTGCATAAATAAAAAGTTGTCCCAAGGAAATGCGTGTGTAAAGGCTACGGACAGGAGACAGAGGGGTGTGTGGGGGTTCTCTTAAATGAGTAATAAAAATATTAATTAACTCTCTCTCTCTCTATATATATATATATGTCCAAAAAACTTCTCCCAAGAAAGAAGAAGAGGCCACAGACGGGGAAACATGGAGGCATTTTATTCGGAACAAACGACATGGCAAATGCATTTCGGCATCTTCTTTTCGCCTCCATCAGTGCCAGAGGTGTTGTGAGGATGCGGGCTCCGAATGGCGGGTTTAAATATCCCACCTCATCCTGCTTCCTGGTTAGTCACTCCGCCTCTAAGTAGTAGCGTGATGTATATCGCCTACATGTCCCAAAATGCAATGTTCTGGGAAGGTGTAACAGCGGGGGAGGATACAAACCACGGAAAATTCAAACCCTCAAGTCCGTGTATCCCCCGAAGGTCCATGCCTCCTCGAATCCCCTGGACCGCATTAACCCCCAAGCGAGCGGGATCTGTACGGCGGGGGCAAGGTAAGAGTCCACCTCACCCAACGAACAGCCAGATGACTGTATCACCGCCCCAACTCCTCCCGGGCCTGGTGGTGAGCCACGGAAATCCAGTACCCTGGAAACCAAAGGAAATCCGCCGAGGCAGAAACCAGCAAGTCCGTAGCCAACTTGAGGATGCGGGGGCCTCTTAAGTGTGATGCTGGCAATCACGCAGCAAAATGTCCCAAAAACTTCTCCCAAGAAAGAAGAAGAGGCCACAGACGGGGAAACATGGAGGCATTTTATTCGGAACACACAACATGGCAAATACATTTCGGCATCTTCTTTTTGCCTTCTTCAGGGCCAGAGGTGTTGTGAGGATGCGGGCTCCAAATGGTGGATTTAAATATCCCGCCCCATCCTGCTTCCTGGTTAGTCACTCCGCCTCTAAGTAGTAGTGTGATGTATATCACCTACATGTACCAAAATGCAATGTTCTGGGAAGGCATAACAGCGGGGGAAGGATACAAACCATGGAAAATTCAAATCCTCAAGTCCGTGTATCCCCCGAAGGTCCATGCCTCCTCGAGTCCCCTGGACCGCATCAACCCCCAAGTGAGCGGGGGCAAGGTAAGAGTCCACTTCACCCAACGAACAGCCGGATGACTATATCACCACCCCAACTCCTCCCGGGCCTGGTGGTGCGCCACGGAAATCCAGTTCCCTGGAAACCAAAGGAAATCCGCCGAGGCAGAAACCAGCAAGTCCGTAGCCAACTTGAGGATGCGGGGTCCTCTTAAGCGTGATGCTGGCAATCACTCAGCAAAATGTCCAAAAAACTTCTCCCAAGAAAGACGAAGAGGCCACAGACGGGGAAACATGGAGGCATTTTATTCGGAACACATGACATGGCAAATGCATTTTGGCATGTTCTTTTCGCCTTCTTCAGTGCCAGAGGTGTTGTGAGGATGCGGGCTCCAAATGGCGGATTTAAATATCCCGCCCCATCCTGCTTCCTGGTTAGTCACTCCGCCTCTAAGTAGTAGCGTGATGTATATCGCCTACATGTATATATATATATATATATATATATATATATATATATATATATATATATATATATATATATATATATATATATATATATATATTCACTAAAAATAAATAGGTTTCAGGCATGTTATAGTTAGGAATGGCGCCACTCCCTGTTACATGTGTTGTTGCCCGGTAGGCTTTAATTACAGCCTCCGAGGACTATTTTCTCAGATAGCGTTGTTCTGCCTGCAGGCAGGACACGCTTTCTTCTAATGCTTTTGAAAAAATTAATAGCACACATTTCCAATGCAATAGGTCTTGCATTTGCAAGAGTTTAAACTGTTGTTATCTGTTTTAACCACATCGATGCGGGTCTTATTCCTCTCCTGTGCTGGGCCATAATGAAAATGGGTGTGCTCATGACGAGCTCAGCTCGTCATGAGCCCACGAGAGGTATACCTCATGACGAGCTGAGCTCGTCATGAGCATCGAAGGTGTTAAAAACAACACATACATAAAAGGCATTGTCATTTATAATGCAAACACAAGGAGATGATGGACTGAGTGCTGAAACTTTTCAGACACCACCCCAGTCACAGATCTGGGTTGAATCCATCATCGTTCTTTAGCTCACTTCGCTACCCCAGTTGAGACACAGCTATATGCAAATCAGTCTTGACCCTGTGCCTCATGGGAACCGTCCAGCCAGAACTGCCAAGCCATGTCTTCCTTTGACTGTAAACAAGCATCCAGGGGCTGGTTTCGGGCTAACAGCCCTCATCAGCCAGGCTAGCTTGAATCCAGTGGCAAAGTGACCAAGGGACCCACGTCTGGGCATACCCTGCCAACTTAGGGCAAACAAAGCAAACACAAGGAACCCGAAGCCTGCCCCAGGATGCTTGTTTCCGGTTCAGGGACAACTTGGCTTGGCAGTTTGGGCTGGACTGTTCCCAGGAGGCACAGGGTTAAGACTGATTTGCATATAGCTGGGTCTGAACTGAGGTGGCGAAGTGAGCTAAAGAATGATGATGGATTCAGCCCAGATCTGTGACTGGGGGTGAGTGTCTGAAAGGTTTCAGCACTCCGGCCACCATCTACTTGTGTTTGCTTTGTCATTTACAATACCAATAGCTCACACTCTCATAAATGCGAGACCTATTTAATTGCAAATGCTTGTTTTGTAATTACGATTGTATCACTGTTGTGATAGTTGATGAGGTCAGCAATGTCTGGAGAGATGTGTACTACTGAGCATGCATTAAGGAGCAGGTAATAAAATATGTTTTCAGTATTTTGAGGGCATGTGGTGGCTAATAGGATGTGCATGAGGTTTAGGCTATGTGTCATGAGATGTTGTGTATGTGACCTAGGCCTGGGAGTGATTGTAGCAATGGGCATTGTGGAGTGCTAGCTAAAGACATGATGAAATATTACCTTTTATGTGCCTGCAGTCAAACAAGAGTTCTTGGCCAAGGTCCTTCCTGGCCCTAGGGGCCCCAAACAGATGGTACCCTTGTGACATTCTTGTTTGTGTCTGCGCAAATAGGTAACATCCTTCTCTGCGCTAGTACTTAGATAGTGGTGTACTGAGGAGTAGACTGGAGGAGAAGTGCAGGCAAGAGGTTTTAGGTGGGAACTAGTGATTTTACTTTCTGTATAGATGGATGCTTGGAAATGAAGTGATGTAATTTCCTGCAGAGATGGATGCAAGAACCGAGCTTCGCTTTCTTTTTTTAAAGATGATTTTGGCAGGTAAACAGGCCTATCACTGTTTGTAGAGGTAGATGATAGGAAATGCAGTAAAGCCACCTCCTGTTGAGATAGATTTTAAGGTATAAAGTACAATTGCCTGGCTTCTCTCATTAAAGATGCTTGTTTGGGAAACCAGTGATGGCACATTCAGAAATTCTTGCAGATCTATTTGTTTGGTATCTCTAATGCATTTTCTTTTAGATTGGCTATTTATCACTATTTTCCTCTTACTACAATATGTTTCAGGTCTTTCAATTTACACAGGTATGTTTAATTTACTATGTTAAGAAAAGTGATCACTTTTCTAATGCCTAGAAAAAAATTAATTGGTTTCCTAACAAACAAAGAATTCAATTTAAATGTCTCTGTTTGGTTCAAAATACCTTCTACGAAACTTAGGCTACTGGGTCCTAGACTTTGACTGTTCAGCTCCAAGAAATGTCCTCACATTTTCACTTCAGGAAATCATTGAAAACCTTTAAATTCTGCTAAGATCTGGGACTGCTTCTTCGTCCTTATGGTATCACATGATTGTTTCTTCCACACAAGGAATCTCTTGGGTAATCACTGTGCTTTATGAGACCCCAAAATCAACCGAGCAATCAATCAAAATAGTTACTGCATTACAGCTACCAAAGCCAAATTAGGGTCGGCTTGCAGGTTTTTGAAGTACATATTTTGCCAACACGATTCCATCCATTCGCTATTATATGATGAACCCTGCGTACTTTCAGAAGTTTGACTGATGGTCAGTTCTCTTTTGAGTTAGAAACAACTGAGATACAATGAGAACAATGCATTAAGCAATAAAAACCAAGAATATATATAATTAAACTATTCAATTGAAAAAAAAAAACAGATCTGCAAGGTTGTTTGTAAACCTATGAAAACACACATTGGATGAGGGTGGGATAACCCATTATGAAGACTGCAAACTTGAGTTGTTGAAAAATGCTGTTTAAAATGAGCAAACACTTGGATTACTTCTGCAACTATGCTCTTAGATGATACCTGAGGTCAAATTGTTGGTTGTAGAGGGCAATTATGGTAAACTGATACTTCCTTTTAACGTTGCAAATTCATGAGCGTAAGAAAGTACCATTTTTGTATGGTCACCGCCATACGTTTTTCCCCAATGCTGATGATTATGACTTTGAAAGTGCACTGGAGCCTACTATCCAGGCCCCAGTGCCAGTGCTCTCTCCCTAAAATATGATGCATGTAAATTGGTAACCCGAATTGGCAAGGACTTTAACTCCCTTATTAGTCCCGGTTAAGTGGTACCATTGGTAAACAGGGCATGGCAGTTAAAGGTCTCACCAGGGTCTGAAGCACTGATTGTGCTACCCTGAGTGACCTAAGTAAACAGATGACAGCAGTCGTGCCATTGCAGACTGCATGAGCAGTGCAAACTGTCTAACTAGACTTTACCCTCACCATGAGTGGCAAAGTCAAAGCACTGTTTTTAATATAAGCCAGTCACCCTTAAGGTAGCTCACTTGAGCCCAGGAGGCAGGATGCGTTATATCAATGGTGCAGACACATACAGATACATAAGTGCAAGCTTATATATCCCTATGTAGTCTATTTCCATTAAGGGCTACTTTAAATATTCAGAAGGCCATTGGATAACAGGGCCTGGCACCCCGGCACCCAGAGGTTGCCAGCCCCTGTATGGTCCCACTGAAAGGGTAATATTTGGTATCAAACAACTTGTCTCATCAAATCTGACATGATTCTCATGTCTGATTTGATGTGGCATACAACTAGGTGGCTACCTTAGAGTTTGCCCTCCTGGTGCACAAGCCTTTCCTGTGCCCTGTCAGACGGCCTGCAGCTGCTGCCGCCAAGACAGGAATCTGACTCCCTGCCAAGAGGTGCACACACTTCCATGAGTCAGAAACAAATGCCTGCCTAGGAAGGAGGTGTCACCACCCTCACTGACTGGATGACTAGTGAAGTGGCACATCAAGTTGGTGAGCTTCAAAGCTCCACTACCTCTGATATACAACTAGGCTAACTGACAATGGAGGAAACAGCCAACCCTCTGCCTCAGGCACATTTGCATTCAGCCAGGCAAGCAGAAAAATTGATAGTCAGGAAACGTACACCCCCAAAGGCTAGCCTCACCCCTAGGGTGGGCTACCTGGTGTGTACAGCCGAGGATGGGTTCTGCCATTTTTTTAAAGTGGTAGAATAGAGGATTCTGGGTAGAAAAGGTGGCACACACCCTTGAATGTGGTCACCTCAGGGGCGGATGTGCCGCTGGGGCTAGTAACCTATTGGATATTAGCACCCACAACCTTAAGACTCCTAAATCTAGGGTTTAAGGGTCACCCCTGTCACCAGAACCTCAGATCTGCTCAAATTGTGACCAAGGACAAAGAAGAGACCAGTGGCTGTGACGTCAGGAACTCCACGAAGCAAAGGCACAATAATATGCACCTGTGGCAACCACACTGCAACTGCATGACTCTTCCAGGACCAGAGATCGGCTCCAAAAAAAAGAGGAACCTCTCAGCAAGACGAATGCAAGTCCAGAACTCCCATGGACTAGAGGTACTAGTCTCCTGCAGTCCGCAGGCAAATCGCACTACCAGAACCAAAAGAATGACTGACAATCTGGCCCGCCGAGAGGTAACCTAAAATTAAATGGTTTAGTGCATTGTGGAAAACGTAGTCCTGACCTCTAGCAAGTTTCAGGCAGATACTTTTCCCCCCGAACTCCAGGATGTCAAAGTACCTGTAAGCAGTGCTTGCTACTGCCAAGTCTTGTTGGTGGCAAGTTGGACTACCATTACCTTCAACACTAAAACTCGAGGAAACCTTGCAGCAACTTCAACCTACCACCTCATTGACCCTTTTGTTGAGTTTTTGTATCACCTTCTTCACCAGCACCATCAAAGCAGCGAAACCACCACCCATGGCTCCCGTGTTCAGCACCAGGGACAGCCAGGACAACTCTTCAACCGGGCCCTATGAGCCAAGTAAAATTCAACTGACTGTCAAAGCCTAGTCCTGGGACTCGCATCACCTTACCCCCCAATGGTTTCCCCCGGACTCGACCTGCAAGTGACCAAGTGTCACTAGTGTGTTTTCCCATTGACCGCAACGTTATGTTCTTGTAAGAGTTAAATGCACTGATTCATTTTTCCTTTTAAAATCCATACCTCCGGTTATACTCATCCAATTGTCTTTGTTTTGGTATCTATAATTATATACAAATCTGCTCAATTTTTATAAATTGTGTCAGATTTAATTTGAGTCGTGTCAATTATTTATCGCCCATGTTGGTACTCTGAAATGCCTAATACATGTTCCTCTAGTAAAGCCTGGCTGCTCTTTTCCGGACTACCAGGACTGAGCTAGGGACTTATTAGTATGAATCATAAGGACCTTTTTGGGGTAACGTGAAGATATTGCATAGTGAAGCCTAACCAGCCTCACGGCATATTACCCCACTTTCCTACAATAAACATGAAAGCAGATGCTTGTAAACTGAAAACAGGAAGTCCTGCCTTAAGAGGACATTGGCATAGGGAGGACGCCTTATCCCGATCTTGCGTGCTTCCGGGTTCATGAGTTTACATCATAGAAAAAACAACTGAAAAGTCTGTAAATACATGCATTACTAGTTAGATTTAATATTTTGCTGTTGCTTGGGGTCAGATTGTCGAATATAGTATGTAATTATGTTAAACAATTTGCTTTCTAATGTTACAAGCTTGCGTTCCCAGAAGGCCAGGAAGCCCTTTGGGCGTAATGACAGGACTGAATTAAGTTGCTTACTTTAGTGTGCTTTAACCACCTTAGGTGTGGTGATCTGATGTATAATGCTTTTTTGCAGCCTGCGTTGACATTGTTTATTTCATAATGTTATAATGTATGCTATAGTGTATCGCTATTTTGAAGCTCTGACCTGTCCGACATTGTTTATACACTTCATTTTAGTCACATTTAACTCCCCCGGATACACCTAACATTGCCACGATCCCTGCACCACCTATCCGCCTCCCTAGTCCGTTTTTGATCTTTATCACCCACGTGATCCCGCCGAGCCACTCGCGGCGACTCACCTTTCACCCCGCGTTTTGTTTTAATATGGCGTCATCCCACCCGGCTAGTACTCACTTCCCGAGATGAGGTATCGCTGTTGCGCCTGAACTTCGTCCCCGAGACTCACCCCTCGAGAGCGCTTGAGGCACCTTTAACTTTTCAAGTAAGTCAGCCGTTTGACCGCAGTCACCTTGCCTCCCTCACGTTCGTGAGCGAGTTCGAGCACTGTGATGCTCATCTAATTAGTGCCCCATTCTTGTGTTTCAGCTGGTCCACTTTTCTTCATCGTCTCACGTTAGTGTAGCCGGCACTGGCCCGCGCGTTTCACTTCCCTAACTCAATTTCACATGCACTTGATTCGGTTCACCCACCATTTTGAGCACTTGGTTTACGGTTACCCTTCACTCGTTGTTTTTAGCATGCATTTCACACATTAGTAAGAGATGTACATTCATGTTTATCTGTTACCATTATGCGTATATCTTAGTGACGGACTATATGTGATTTTTGTTTGTAGAGCTCCTTGAGAAAGGGCTATGGGGCCCGAAATGCATCGGAGCGCTTAGAGATATAATGGACTGTTTTTGTTATCAAAAGGATTGCCTGAAACCATTTCATGATATGAATTGAAATATCGAACTGAACATTTCCTGATACTTACTATTAAAGGATACTTTCAAATAATAATTGCGGAGTCTTCTGTGAAGAACCAATGGTGTGCCCTATGGCAGGGATGCATTCATAGTTTATGGGTGCACTCTCTTTATAGTAGTTCAAGAACGTAGGCGGACAGGTACATTACCTGCTGGAGCACCCTACCCTCTTGAAAATCACGCTTAATTAATCTGTTTAACCTTAGCTGTGCACTGAGCCACCCCTATTTGTTTAATACTACTCAAAAAAGTTAAACACAGAACAAAGAACAACACACAAAACACACAGCTATAAACAAGCGTTCTTTTTAAAACCACTAGCACTTGTCAAAAAGTAGAAATTATTCCAAAAACATCATAGTAGTCACTGTCTGTTTGCCTGTTACACTCTTTTTAGGTCTCGCCTGGCGTTAGCAGTGCGCATGTGCTGCTCTCGCCATGCAAAGACTTCTTGGAAGCAATACGGGTCCAGAAGTCCTGTCTCTGCTCCTCCTGCAATTTTCATTTGTGCGTGTCATTTGGCGTCATGGAGTTTGCAAAACACAGTGAAATGATCGCACCAGAGGCATTATAATCCCTCCTGGTTGCCACCAAGTCCGATTTTGGTTCCGCCTACCGGGATTGGATCTTTAACTTGCGGCGGGAGACAGCGTCTCTTAATTAGCCGCAAAGTACTTTTTTTTGTTGCTATTACCGCTTTTATCTTCAACAATGGCCGATGCGCCTTTCATTTCTCTGGCGCAGCATGTTTTTTTATTTCTTTGGCATTCAGCTCCAAGCGAGAGCAACATTTTTTCACTTTCGTGCTTACTGAAGCTTCCCCAGCCGTCTACTGGTGAAACACTCCTCCGGACACCGTGCTTCATCTTTTTTCACGGCTCATGTTTTGTTTGCCTAATTTCAGCGGTAGCCACCTGCCATTAATCCTTTCTTTGTTCTTGTGTTACTCTTTCCTTTTGTTGCTTTCTTCCTTGTCTTGTTAATATTGCGCTTTTGTAATGTTATCTTTTCATGTTGAGCTACACTGGTAATAATGGCACACTTTTGAGCCCGCACGCTAGTTAAAAAAATTGTTTATATTGTGCTAGTGCATGTCCGTTACGTTGGAAGTGCCGAGAGGCATCCTGTCGGGCACTTAAGTTGCTTAAGAAGTGTCCGACAGGCCAGTTGCTGACCCTCTCCGCCTCATAAGCATTTCAGTGTGCTCTGGGGCATGTAGTTCTCTGTCCCCTGCCCACTCGTTGCTTCCCCCTTCCCCCGCTTGCTGCAGTCAGCCATCTACAGTGAATTAGAACTGCAGAAACTGGCAAGATACAGACTTCTGTGGCACTGCAAAGTACTGTACCATGACTGTGCAGCCTATACATCATACATGCAAGGGAGGGTGTGAGGATAAACGTGTATGACATGGAATACACCACCTATTGCGCTTCTGGCACTTGAATAATGGAACTATCGATTGACAATTAAATGGCACCCATTTTATAGTGCAATACACCTCGGATACGGGTTCCAAGTCCCAGAGAGGGGCACGATTAACTCTTCTGAACAGAGGAGTCGAGGCCGCTTAGTGAGGTTTTACCCTGCCTGACTATTAATTTCCAAACCTACTGATGTAGGAGGCAGGTTGTCTTTTTCACCCGGACTACAGCCTACAGATTTCCCAGTCTTCCCACTGCTTTTGGGAAAAGGTAAACCAGCTGGCAAAACAAGAAGGGATTGAAAACAGGGGTCTGCAAAGCCATGAGGTGCTCTGCTATGTAGGTCTCGCTGCTGCAGATAATGACTGCCATGCTATCAGTCCACCACGCAGATATGTCTGCTGATGAACAGATGTCTCATGGAGGTTAAAGCTCAAAGGTCAGTTACTTATGCACTAAGAAGCACTTCCTTCGATGTTGTCCGGGTCAGACACCACATGGTTATTTTCTCTGCCCTACTGTAATTTCTATGAAGTCATCACGGGGCCAACAGTCCAGTGATCATATTAGTCAATAGATTTAAAGCTTGTAAACCAGCTAAATTATTCTGGCCAATGACGGTGGCAAGTGTGCGACTATGGGACTCAGAGCTGTCAGAGAGCAAACACTGGCTGGCAGGGCGTGGGTTCATGCCTTACATCCATTCTTGTCTATCCTTACTTCATTTGTAATCTTCCCGGATGCAATCACTCTCCGTGAGCACAGACAGGACTCTGCCCAGCCAGACCCCTCTACCACCCCACCTCCGTCCCCGTTACACCTGCGCCTCCTCTGCCCCCAGGTCCATGGGGGCCGCATAATCCTAAACGAACACACAGCACACTGACAACAGAGTGCATAATTGAGCAGTGGCATCCATGCATTATTCACAGGCAAGGGCAGCATATAGGGGGGGGGGGCAGCGAAAGATATGGAATTATGGAAAGGGTTGATATATAGAAGAACAGGGGAAATGTGAAGACAAGGAGGATAATGTAGGGGGAGATAAAGAGAAGGAATACAGCGACAGACAGGGGAGTTGAGAGGCAAAGAGAGGAAGAGGCCGATTGAGGTGCAGAGAGGGAAAGGAGAGAGAGGCAGAGTGGGAGAGGGGCACAGAGGCGAGAAAGATACGGAGATCGGCAGGAGATGCAGCGGTGGGGGATGGGCAGAGAGGAGGGAGGCGCAGAAATCGGGGAGACTGTAGACAGAAGTTGAAAGGAGGGGAGTGGGTGATGAAGAGAGGAGCACGAGAGAGTTGCATGGTAGAGGAAGGTCGATAATGTCAGAAACAAAGCAGAACAAGCATTGAAAATGCAATAGGTCTCACCTTTGATTAAGATAAAGCCATTTGCTTTGCAAATGGTATTGCATAGCAAAGCAAATGGCTTTAACCTAATGAAAGGCGAGACCTACTGCATTTTTAATGCTTGTTTATGTATGTCAGCGTTATAAAAGTATCTGGAAAATGCAGCCATGGGCCCTAATCACAAAGATAAATTTGGTCATAAAGTTAAGCCACTTATGAATCTATATAGGGATTCCTTGCAGGTGTAATTCGATTTACCACTGCGGATTTCGACAACGTAAATGTGCAAAAATCTGCAATGGCAAATCCCATTGTAGAGATGGGAAGCGGGTTTTCCAAGGAGTGCTCTCTCTTGGAAGATTAGGAATGCCCACAGACATGTACATTTGTGGCACTCCTAAACTCCGATCCAACCCTATTCGTCCCTTGAAATGGTCAGAAATGTACTTTCCCTTCTAGGAAGGTAAGGGGAATGATTGTTGGTAGGGTTTAGGGTAAGGGTTTTCTCAAAAGGGAAAGTATTCTTCTAGCAGAAAAAAAAAATATTCTCACCGGAGGCTACTATTCCTCCTGTACAGAGTTCTTCACTATGGAGAACACTGCACATGTTGAAAGGGAGCCTTAGAAACAGCTGCACGACAGTTTCAGAAGTACACTTAGAAACCTGTGCCAGGCTTGCTTCTGACCTGATTTGTGAATTTAAAAAAACAGCATAAAAGCACTTTTAGGTGTTTCTTTCGTATTAAGCCCTTAGTGTGTAGTCCTTACATGGCCCGGGCCCTCTGGCAAACCCCTGCTGAGCATTTGCCAACTTTCTTCCCAAAACAAATAACTGTATTGTATTACTGCAATTGATTTACGGCAGATAGACTCTGCCTTATTGTTGTTTTAACCTTTTTTCTGACTAAACCAACACAGAATGAGAATTAGTGGCAAAAAAGATTATTCTTGAAAATGAGTTCCATGTGAACAATTGTAGTAGTAGCCAATACCCAGTTTGCGTGGACATATGGGTCACTCTTGTTTCTTTGAAATATTGAGCATGGCTGAAGGTCAAGTACTGCATGGGTTGGACACATGCAGCATGGGTTTGACACCCACTGTGAAAGGACTTGCCATAGACCAGGTCCTGTGCCACCACCCTCTGTGCATAGCGGTTGTTGGCTGTTCCCAGGAACTGCCACCAGCTCATGTTTTGCACAGCTGAAGACTGTGAACCGTGGAATTGCTTTCTTAGATGATTCTTATATTATATTATAAAATAATAAATTAATTGAAATTAATGTGATAAACAGAAGTTATGATTTCTTCAGCTCATAACACCTAACATACACTTAACCCCTGCCTTCTTTCTTAAGTCCTAGATATTCCCTTAAAAACTACTTTTAAAATGCAGCTATGGTTATAAAATAAATCCATAACCCCTCTGAAATTGGCTAGTTATAGTTACTTACACATACCATAACATGCACTTTATTCATGAAAACCAAGCTACAGACACCAAATGCACTGCTTTCAACATAAGTTAAGATGTTTTATAAATCAATAATTAAACATACTTTTGTTGGACAAAATTTTGACACGGGTGCCGTCCCATGCAAAATGCACCATCTCGAAAGAATGAGAAGCTGAGGGAGAGGAGCCTTCCTGCTCTGGTTTCCAACACAGTGCGTTTTGATGAAAAGTGCCTGCTCCCATCACCTCCAGATCCTACCTAGGATTCTAACTGACTCTCTGAAATCTGTGTGCATTGGAACCTACTATAAGTGTTCAATGAAAGCTTGATGTGACCACACATCCCAGCATGCTGTATGAAGAAACCAAATACGTAGTTGAACCCATGAGGGGTTTTTCAACCAATGAGCATGTAGTATAAAGAGCGCTCCAATGCGTACAGTAGAAATGCCTCTGATGAAGTGGTACGTTGGTCACAGAAACGCATCAGGCAGTACAATGAACTTGGATGGCTGAGGTGGGCTGAACCGTGATGCCGAATGGCAGACGCACTGTCGAGTGCATCTTGAGAAGCTTTGGTGTTTGTTGGATAAAATTATGACACGGTGCCGTACCGTGAATGATGCACCATCTTGAAGGAATGAGAGGCTGAGAGAGAGGAACCTTCCTGCTCCGGTTTCCAGCACAGTGCGTCTTGATGAAAAGTGCCTGCTCCCATCACATCCAGATCCTACCAAGGATTCTAACTGACTCTCTGAAATCTGTGTGCATTGGAACCTACTATAAGTGTTCAATGAAAGCTCGATGTGACTACACATCCCAGCATGCTGTATGAACAAACCAAATACGTAGTTGAACCCATGAGGGGTTTTTCAACCAATCAGCATGTAGTATAAAGAGTGCTCCTAAGCGTACAGGAGAAATGCCTCTGATGAAGTGGTACGTTGGCCTCAGAAACGCATCAGTCAGTACAACGAACTTGGATGGCTGGGGCGGGCTGAACCGTGATGCCAAAAGGCAGACGCACTGTCGAGTGCATCTTGTGAAGCTTCGGCGTTTGTTGGATAAAAAATATATATATATATGTATATTTTCTTTAGATACATATATATACATAACCAAGCTCGGTTTGCGGAGCGAAACGCGCCAGGGAGGGCACTTGCTCTGACTTGAGACAGCAATAAATCGTGTGATGGCGTTGGTGACATTATGTTAATGATACTGGAGGAGAGGAGGTCTGCGCCCGCTTGTGACCGCAACTAGAGGCGGTCGGGTTTCTTTCGATATATATATATATATATATATATATATATATATATATATATATATATATATATATATATATACGCATGCATATAAATATAAATATGTACACACACACATCTGATGTTATAGTTAGGCCTTGTAATAATATAAAAACTATAGTTTTAAATCTATAAAACAAAAAATCTACTGAAATTCACCAGTTACAGTTTACTGAATTAACTATAATGTATGTCCCCTCCATGCACTGCTTAAGGCATCACATATTACATCACTCATTAAATGTTAAATTACATCATTGATGACATCACTGATAACACAATAGTCATGTACAGCATAGAATTACTGAGTTTACATGGAAATAGCATAAGCACTAGAGGCAAGCACAATTTTGCATGTTGAAAGTTACGTGGTGCATTGTTCACAGAACAAGTTTGAGGTAGAAGTATTACTCCCTGTTAAAAAGATAAAGGTTCATTACATCTAACGTGGGTTGCAGTGTATGTTAGAAATGATCGAGTCTCAAAGCCATTGTCTGTTCCACTAAATCTGTGAGAAACACCAAACCTTCTGTTGACAAAAGATAATTCACCCATGCATATGTGAGCACATGCCTATTTTACAAAGTTGCAATGCAGTACTATATAAAAGTGTGGATGTTTATTTCCAAAACTTCATTGAAGATTTTGAGGCCTTGTAGAATATGGACTGATGTAGAATGATGGGATGTTCTTCTTAGAGGTGGTTTATGTCGTACTTGTGTTGTACGCATGACTGTAAGGTTGTATGGCATTATGCCCATCTCAGGAATGTGTGTAGTATATTTTATTAAACTCTGGAGCTTTTTCCATAGGGCCTGGAAGAAAGTCTTTACCGTGGACAATACAATGCCGCGAATACCATGTGTTTACAGTGTTGTAGAATACAGCACACATGCAAAGTCAGAAAAGTTTAAAGAAATGCCTCAAGAATGCATAATCCTTTGGCGCAAAACCCTGTTTATAATGTCAGTAGACAAAGCTTGACCTAAAAAAACATGGATGGTTGCATTGGAAAGGCCATGTTCCACCTATTAGATGCCCCTTGATTAAAAGTAAACCAATCCCGCGCAAAGCTCTGATTTGTGTTACTTTTGGACAACTTTCCACTGCAAAACATGTTGTGCACTGGAATGTAAATAGCAAACCAACACTATGCAACTGGTTTGCATCACTGTTAGGGAATTTGCAAAGTGTTGATAAATCTGGCCCAATATGCTAATATTTTGCCTCAGACAAGGTATGAGTAAATAGTCTTTGAGCAACAAATGTCTAAGATAGGGGTGACCTAAGCATGCACTTAAGCAGATGTTCTCAATAGCCACATAATACAGAACTATAACAATTTTCATTTGCATTGTTTTATTATTGTTCAGAAAGTTGTAGCAAAATAAAAGGTAAAATCTCAGTAATGAGTAACGTTTTTGTAGAGCACAATATCTCTAGGTGACTAATAGAAGAGTTGACATGTAACTTTCAAGTACAGAAGTGTAATGCAAAATCACTGTTCATACCTCTGGAACTCTTATATGTATTTTTTTAATTACGTTGCTGTCTTCTGGAGTAGGGGTGTCTTTTAACAAACTTCTTAGTTTCCTACAAAGTACACACAGAAAGCATTTGTGAATATACATCAAACATTACCAGCTGCTCACTTTATGTTGGTAAATCTGACGTCCATTAACTTAAAGCCATAGTCTGCTAAAATGGCGTATTAATCAGTGGAGTTCACTTCATGTTCCTCAAGACTAGGGAACAGGGAAAGGTCAGCATTTCAACTGAAAATGTAGCTCAAAAAGAAAAATTTACATTTTGACTGACAAATCAATAGAAAAATCCCACACTCTTCACTTTACAAATTCATAGAGATGGATGGTTGTGTGGACACATAAACTATTTTGTTAGATATTTCTTTTAACACTCACTCAAGGCGAATATGCTTATATTTTTTATTGAAAGCGGTTGGAAGAGGGCGTTGGAACTCAGGTCAAGAAAAAGATACAATACATTAGGAGTCAGCACTTTACCTTTTTACATATATTAAATTGTTATGTATTGACTCGCTTTGTACATGTCACAGATGAGGCATCACTAAAATTCAGAACATTGGACTGTTGAGTGCATCAATTAAGACAATGGCGTGCCTTCTGCTCCAATGTTCCAGTTTTTGTCTTTGTGTCTCTCTATTTAATATATAACATTCCACTCTCAGTAGCCCCCCTACCTTCGGATGTGCTGGTTGTTAAAACTTCTGTGTTATGTCTTCTTTCCCTTTAAGTATTTTGTATACCTCCTGCCATTGCGTGAGGATTGCATGTTATGTGTATTATTTTGTTTTCATTCAACTATGTGTTTAATTCTCTAGTCGTTTTCCTTGGCAACCAGTATTCTGAACTGCGGTGCGCCAGGGAGAAGGACTGAAGGTGGTGTGCTCCGTTGATGCCTTTCAACTTCAATAAATCTTCAAATATCATTTGGACTTTGACCATCATTACTTAACAATTTTGGCGACGATCTTAACGAAGGCATCAACATCAAGAACCCACGATTTTAAATTTAAAAACCAAAACTCGCGGAACACTAGATTATTATTGAATTTCTTCACAACGATTGTGGATTTCTCTGACCTCATAATTGTGCTGAGTATTATTTTTTCCTTTCGGCGCAAAATTGACCTCTAATGGAGTTGAGGTTGTTTTCCTTCATCGGAGCATCATTTGAATCAGGCTCCAACTGCACAAGCCAGCAACGCGAGCTGCTTTGGTATATCAGCATCAACACAAGGCGTAGTGGTTACGGTGCTGTGTCATCACACGCATCGCTACGTTGAGCTGCTTTGGAACATCAGCGTCTTCACAAAGCATCGTGGTTACGGTGCCGTGTCTTCACACGCATCGCTACGTTACGTGTGTTGTTGTGTACGTTCTTGCTCTTCTCGCCATTCAGGGTCACGTACTAGGGCAATTGCCTGACGCCATTTTGTTTTTCTTTGATCATTGTAATTCTTCAGTTTCAACGCTGCTGATGATTTCACCGCTAATTCTTCTACCCTGCACACCACCACTACTGGTACTGTATATTTTTCTAACTCTTTTAATGGAGTATTTATTCTGGTTTTCTAAAATTTTCAGACTTATTGTTTGTGAGCATTTTTTTCCTTTCATAGTTTATTATGGCAACACAAAATTTTACAATTCAGCCTCCTCAACCTTTCTGGCTTGGTTGGAATGGTTTTGCATTTGCCACCCCAAGTGGGATGGGTATGCTCAGACGTGAGTCCCGTGCTCTCCATGCCACTGGAATCAAGCTATCCTGGCTGAAGAGGGGTGAAACCCCGAAACCGGTCCTAGGATGCTTGTTTCCAGTCCAGGTTGGACCTGGCTTGGCAGTTCGGGCTGGACTCTTCCCATTGGGTGCCGGGTCAAGACTGATTTGCATATGGCTGGGTCCCAACTGGAATGGCATGGTGAGCAACAAAACAATGGATTTAGGCCCAGATCTCTGTACAGGGGTGAATGTGTGACATTGTTCTACATTCTGTCCATCAATAGTTCTTTTTGCATTTGTCACCCCAAGTGGGATGGGTATGCTCAGACGTGAGTCCCGTGCTCTCCATGCCACTGGAATCAAGCTATCCAGGCTGAAGAGGGGTGAAACCCCGAAACCGATCCTAGGATGTTTGTTTCGAGTCCAGGTTGGACCTGGGCTGGCAGTTCAGGCTGGACTGTTTCCATTGGGCGCAGGGTCAAGACTGATTTGCATATGGTTGGGTCCAAACTGGAATGGCATGGTGAGCAAACAAAAAAACGATGGATTTAGGATCAGATCTCTGTACTGGGGTGAATGCATGACATTGTTCTGCATTCTGTCCATCAATAGTTCTTTTTGCATTGGTTGGAATAGAAGGCATATTTTTTAAACTTCATTAATGCTGTTGATGAAGATAATAAAATGTCTTCTAAAAGGAAAAAAATTCTCTTTTTGCATTCAGTGGGCCCTGGAGGGTTAACAGCTTATGATGGGATGCCAAAGAGCGCAGTGAGTGGAGACACCAACCAGTTTGTTTTTTATGCTACAGGAGCTGATTTGGTAGTGTGTCTGGTTCTAGTGCGGAGGTGTCTGGGATGGTTCCTAACGCCTGTGCAAGCGTAGGTATTGTTGATTCAGGAATGGGAAGTGACAACAATAATGATTTGCAAGTTGATGTTGATGGTGTAAGTGACCGCTGTGCTTGCACTCACACTAAATCCAAATGGTTGGATGACTATGTTTGTGATAATCATGCAATTTGATTTTGACTTTGCTTTATTTTGTTTATTTATTAAGGGCGAAGATGTCTTCTTTCCCTTTAAGTATTTTGTATACCTTGTGTCATTGCGCGAGGATTGTATGTTATGTGTATTACTTTGTTTTCATTCAACTATGTGTTCAATTCTCCAGTCTTTTTACTTGGCAACCAGTATTCTGAAATGCGGTGCGCCAGGAAGAAGGACAGAAGGTGGTGTGCTCTGTTTGATGCCTTTAAACTTCAATACATCTTCAAATATCATTTGGACTTTGACCATCATTACTTAACATTCTCTCCCTCTTTTCAGGTCATTCCCTGCAATTCCAGCCTTGGGTTCTGGGCCTTTAAAAACCGGTATCGCAATCAGCAGTGACCTATAATGCTAGAATATATAGCTTTTATTGAAAGTGAAACCCCACCACCTAGGTCCTTTCTACAAGTCAGCTACACAACAATTGTCCCACAAACTAATTCTAGATTTAAATCAATACATTCCATGTGACTTCAACATCTTCCATTAAATGAGTACAGATGAACCATATCAATATCTTTGCAATAACATTTACAATGGCAACCATATACAGTTGTCGATGAACTCACATTACATTGTAACATAACTTTCCCATTAGAAATCATCTGTTATTTCATTCCAGATACTTGTTTTCCCGAATAGTTAACATCTTTTTTAACAATATTTAAAAAAAGGAAAGATCACCTGAGTATCATTTGAGTTTAAAAATACAATATAAAATGAAACACTGCTGCTGACATCTATGATCCACACATTTGGAACCCAGCAAAGGCAACTCAGCCGTCTCCCCTTAAGGGGTGTATAATTTGAGTACCATTAAATTGAGGAATGCTAACACGTTATTTTATAGTGCTTAGAAGCCAAAGTGGAGTACAAAGCAATATATACATAGAAAAACAAGCAACCATTATTATCATTCAGGCAAAGGTTAGCTCCGAGGTAACCTGCTAGACCTGTCAGCCTTAGGGTGATCTTCCCCAAAACGTTTTAACTTACTCCTCTATTGTTGCTGATCTCTTTTTTGTTGGCCTTGGGACTCTGTGCACTTTACCACTGATAAACAGAGCTAAAATGTGTGTGCTCTCTCCTTTAAACATGGTAAAAATTTCTTCCACCCATTTGGCATTTTTAATTTACTTGAAAGTCACCTGAAAGTGGCATTACATATATCCGGGGCCTGTAAATTAAATGATTGGATTTTTGTTGTTTTAGTGTCATATCATTTATTACATTTTACTCTATTTTTTTTAATTGGTGTGGGATTTTTCTTGTGTCTTGTTCTCACATTATTACTGTTTGAAGTGCTAAATAAATACTTTACACATTCCCTCAAAGGTAAGCCTCATTGACTTTGTGATAATCTATCGGAGGGTTAAGCACCGGTTTATGTGGGGTGTGTTTTGTGTTATATGTAAATGTGTGGTACTTGTATAGCGCACAAATCACCCATGAGGCATCTCGGCGCTTGTACGAATACCGCTGAGAAACCCTTCCTGGCATTTCCCTGTGAAGTGCCCACTACTGGGCACCCCCAAGGTGAAGCCAGGAATCGTAGCGTTGTTGGGGCCGTTGTGGAGATTAAGCGAGCTTTTGCCCAGAGTTGCAGAGTTGGACCCATGATTAGAATAGGCACTGAGGCGAGAATGATCAGGTCCGAGGAAGTTGAGCCCAGGACCCTTCGAGGCGGGAATTGTACCCTGGTCCCGGGCTAGACCTCTGCATCAGGGTCGGCCGCTCTAACCATTGAGCCACACTTTTCCAAAGGAGAGGGACCAATTTGTGGGCTTTTAATAGGTCCAGCAAACATGCCCAAGATGCATTAAACAAAGAAAGGAGGGGCATATTAGCAAGGCAATATCGCCGCTTTAGCGGGACTGTTTCCCGCTAAAGCGGCAATATTTTTATCGCCCTATTAGCAAGCTGTCGCTAACAGCAGTTAGCGACAGCTTTTAGGCGATAGCTAAAGGTTTGGGGCCCGCTTTGCATGTCAGCGATATTTATCGCTAATAACATGCAAAGTGGGCGTACCCAAACTGTTAACGGCTGAAAACAGTCGCTAACACAGCTATTGCCTATTAGTAAGGCGGGCAAAGCGATAAAAAAAGCGCGATTATCGCTATAAACTAACGTCTACCAAAAAATTGACTTACCTGTATAGTCAATGGGGAGTGGATTATCAGATTAAGCTCCCATTGCCGTTAATGCGAGAATATCGCTGGATTTACAGAGATATTCTCGCATTTCGCCGCTATCGCTGGATATTTTAGCACAATGGAGAAAAACGTTGCTATTAGCATGTTTTCCCCGCTAAAATATCTAGCGATAGCCAGTGATAAAAAAAAAAGTCTCTAACCACGTTTAGCAATTAATATAGCTATTTCTTGCTAATAGGCCCCGGAGTACGAAGTTCCTAGGTGAAATATTTGTCACCATTAAAATGCCAAAGCTAGTAATGTCTGGCAACGTATTACAGTAGGTCAACAAAAGAGGGGGGAAATTCCTCCTTTTGAAACTAGGGCTCTCTGGCAAGATTCAGGAGGCGTCCACCGCCTCATTGTTCCTCAAGGCCTGCTGTGTCTTCATCCTTGTTAGGAGTTTTTTTGGGAGACTCCTCTTGCTGCCTGTTCCCCCTCTCTTTTTGACAAACTGAAGTGCCATTTTGGGGTCCGTGAAAAAAAAGAGCCTTCCCCTCCAACATGACTTGTAGCTTGGCAGACACATCATGCTGTATTCTATTTTTAGCTCTCGCAATTTTCTCTTCACTGGTACGAACTAGCGGCAAGCTTCTTGGACCTGTTGTGTGAAGTCTGGGTAAATGGATAACTCCATACCTTAGAAGCGCAGTATCGGTAGCTCCATAGCCTTCTGTAGAGCTGTGTCCCGTTCTCTATAGTTTTACGATTATTGGACAGGGATTAGTGCAGTGGGTGCACACCACCACAAAGATTTCTGAAAATGTGTCTCTGCCCATTATGTTCACAAGTATGCGCTCCACAAATTGTTCCATATTCACTATGCTGGCAGATTCTACGACACCCAGTATGCGTATGCTATTCCGCCTGGATCACACTTCCATTTGTTACATTTCTTTGCATGGCTTCTAGTATTTGCTTTAGGTTTCCATCTGCGGAGGGGGTCACTTGTCTCGGGGCCCGAGTCCAGGGCGCCAGCATCAACATCTCTGGATTTAGCAGTTCTGCGTTGTTCAAACTGTAGTTTGGCATGCGCTTTGCCTACTTTCCCCATGCTGACCGCTTGTTGTAGGGGGTCCCTGTATTGCCCTCGTAGGGTAATGTAGTGTATGTTCTCTCTGTGTGCTCTCATGCCACTACTGTGAGTGCACAAGCCTCACTTGGTTACTGCATTCCTATGTTGCTTGTGCAATTGTCGTTTCTGGGCTAGCTCACTGCATAATTTCAAACGTGTGCCATTCAACCTAATCTTAGACCATGTAGAGTCAGGCGGAGCTGCGCGACGATCTAGTAATAGCTCATGCAATTATATTCCAGCCTACCTATGTCTTTCTGTGCTCGCTGCGCTGCAGGACTTCGATTCAAGTAGGTGAGCGGGGAGTCCTGTTAATCCAGTAAATGTATTTTAATGTAAGCCAGTACCTCCAAGATGTGCCCCTCCGTCAATCTCCAAAACACACAAAGTGATTGACGGAATGTTGCATATTGGCAAAACATTCACCCCCAGTAACAGATCTGGGATTAATCCATCGTTATTTTGCTCACCAAGCCACCCCAGTTCAGGCATGGCCATATGCAAATAAATCTTGACCCTGTGCCTCATGGGAACAGTCCAGCCCGAACTGCCAAGCCATGTCTTCCCTGGACCGGAATCAAGCATCCTAGGACCAGTTTCTGGCTATCAGTCAGGATAGCTTGACTCCAGTGGCGTAGTGAGCACAGGGCCCATGTCTAGGCATACCCTTCCCACATAGGGCGAACAGCAAAACACACAAGGTGATGAACAGAATGTTGCACATTGTCAAAACATTCACCCCCAGTCACAGATTTGGATTTAATCCATCGTTATTTTGCTCACCACGCCACCCCAGTTCAGACATGGCCATATGCAAATCCGTCTTGACCCTGTGCCTCATGGGAACAGTCCACCCCGAACTGCCAAGCCATGTCTTTCCTGGACCGGAATCAAGCATCCTAGGACCGGTTTCTGGCTATCAGCCATCATCAGCCAGGATATCTTGAATCCAGTGGCGTAGTGCGCACAGGACCCACGTCTGGGTAAACCCTTCCCACACAAGGCGAACAGTAAAACACACAAAGTGATGGACGGAATGTTGCACATTGGCAAAATATTCACCCCCAGTCACAGATCTGAGTTTAATCCATCGTTATTTTGCTCACCACGCCACTCCAGTTCAGACATGGCCATATGCAAATCAGTCTTGACCCTGTGCCTCATGGGAACAGTCCAGCCCGAACTGCCAAGACATGTCTTCCCTGGACCGGAATCAAGCCTCCTAGGACCAGTTCATGGCTATTAGGCGTCATCAGCCAGGATAGCTTGACTCCAGCGGCGTAGTGAGCAAGGGACCTACGTCTGGGCATACCCTTCCCACATAGGGCGAACAGCAAAACACACAAGGTGATGGACGAAATGTTGCACATTGGCAAAACATTCACCCCAGTCACAGACCTGGGTTAAACCATCGTTATTTTGCTCACCACGCCACCCAAGTTCAGACATAGCCATATGCAAATCAGTCTTGACCCAGTGCATCATGGGAACAGTCCAGCCCGATCTCCGTCAAGCTCCGTCACAGCTTTGATACTTTTCTTGGCATATGTTCTCGCCTCAGTGGTTGTGTTTATTCTATATAGTGGCCAGTCTCTTATATAATCAGGGTTGCAATAGTTTTCATGATCAGACCTGGGCCTAGATGTATCATCGTTCCTATTTGCGATTTCTTAATAGCGATTTTTACCGAATCGCTATTAAGAAATCGCAAAATGGGATGTATGTTTAAAATCGCTATTTTTTTGCGATTCCTTATTATTCCTAATTTGCGAATTCGCAAGTTGCGAATTCGCAAATATGGAATAATTTCCCATTCATTCCTATGGGCCAGGAGGCCCATAGGAATGATTGCGAAATAATTCTCAAATTGCGAATTCGCAATTTGCTAATCGCAATTTGAGAATTATTGCAAGGGTGCAGGGGTGTCTCATGGACACCCTGCTGCACCCCTGAAACTTACATGTGTGTGCATATGGCGCACATAAATGCCCTATGGGCATGTATGTGTGTCACATGCCACCTTCAAAATTGCTTAATTGTGAATTTTGAAAGGAATTCGCAAATTAACACCAACCTCAAATTGGTGTTAATTTGCGATTTCTTAACATGAATTCGCAAATTGAAATTGCTTCATACATGGCATTTAAGGAATCGCAAAATTGCGATTCCTTAAATGCTTAAGCAAAATAAGGAATTTGCGATTCCTTATTTTGCTAATTTCTCATACATCCAAAAGATGCAAAATGTCCGTTTGTGATTCGTTAAGGCAGAAATTCTGCGAATTTCGACCTTAACGAATCGCAAAAGGCTTGATACATCTAGGCCCTGGTTTTATGCGGCTCTCTGTCTGTAATCCCCTGTGCGTGTCTCTGGCCCCATATATTCTCTTAATATCCTGCACCGAGTCAATTTACCTTAAGCGTTGTAGAAACACATTAGGAGTTTCCCTTGTTAGTGTTTTAGTTTATGTGGAGGCCATTTCAGCCACTATGTAGCATGCTGTTCCTGTTGTCCTGTGAGCCGCTGCACTTTGCGAGATGAGCGCAGGAGGTCAAGTCTCCCCTATAGTTATCTCCCGATGCGCTCGGTTGCCCCAGCTTCATGCCTCTCACCTCAGCTCTGCAGTTCACCGGTCTGAGCCAGATCGTCGGTGCGGCTCCACCTCAATGGGGAGTTCAATTGCAGCCCTCCGGTTCAGCATCCCACTTCTCTGCCAGTCGGGAGGCCAGCGCAGTTAACGCTATGTCCACAGTGCTGCAGTGTAGAGGGCCTCTCCCAACTGGAAAGATGATCACGTCGCCATGGCCTCGCCAGGTAGGCCGGTCTTCGCTTTGCTTGAGGTCCGTCCTGCTGCTCTGCTGTTTGTTCGATTCGGGGCTCGGTTAAGGTCCTGTTTTGCCAGCATAGGCCTCTACTCATTACATCAGGCAGATGCCGGGAGTGTGTGACAATTTGGTCACAGAACCTAACAATGGACTGGCCTAGAACCGTATTTCAAATTGCGGCAATTGCACACTAGTGGAGCCTAGGGATGACCCCGAGCTATGGACAAAGACTGGAGACTATGATGACTACTCTCATGGGACCTCTCTTGTGTAAATTAGAAGCAATAGAAGAAAGACTGTTGCTACTTCAGAACTCTAATAGGGCCATGTAGGTGTGCATAAGCCCCAGCCCCATTTCCGGTAAATGAGAATGAGAGGAGGGAAAATGGGGATAGTGATCAGGTATCAGTGGATTGTGTTGGGGTTAATAGAGTCCCACGTGCATATCCGGAAGCATCGAGACCAAATGCAAACATTGTTAATGGGGGGCCGAGGTAATCTTGGGAAGGGACCTCAGGTAATCCCCCATCACAGCCAGTGGATTACGTACGGTCAGGAAGGGGAGATAATGTGCGACAACAACCAAAAGAGATGGTCTCACAATTTATGCAGAGTACTCCTGGCCTACCAGTTTTAGACCTACCCCCAGCTTCATGCCTGTATACAGTTGTTTTAACAGATATCCAAGCATACACCAACCAAAAAGAGAACCCACGACACAACTGATCAATAAGGTGGCGCATTGGATGTGTAGAAATGTGGGGTTTAATATTAGAGATCATAGACACATTTTGATGGCAAGGAGGGTATCCTGGATAGGTGGATCAAGGAAAGTGTTTTCAGGTGACTGTGTGATTGTGACACTTAGGTTCCCTGAATTTGTGTGTAAGACTAATTCCCAGAGTAGAGGGCTTTATTCAGCCGAAGTGGATTCAAGTATTACACTGCTCCCGCTGGGCTTTTTTTATGGACACTCTATGGATCCCAATAAGCCATATGGATATGTGGGTAGACAGGAGGGCGAATCTTGGCGGGCCAACACAGTGTTGATAAGTAACACCTTAGCTCCACTTAGAGATCTAAATGACATTGACTGACTAAGTCGGATGGGGGAAGTAGACAGAGCCCGTGATACCCCCATGACTAACACAGACCTAGTGGGGAGGGGAGCAGAGTTCATCCCGGGGACCGCTGAAGACCAAGATACTTGCGACCTTCAGTTTGTAAACGCCCACGTGGTTAGTGGTGTAAGTAAGATAACCTACAGGTCTCATAACCCCCAGGCAATTGTTAGTGCAGAAAGGCTAAACAGTAGAGATATAAAAATAGCCTCCTTGAATATAGCAGGCCTATCCTCTAAATTTGAGAATGAGCAATGGTTACTCTATAAACGGAAATTTCAGAGAATTTGCTTACCCCACAATGTTACGGCCCGATTTCCCTCATTGATGTGTCAGTGAAGGTACTAGGGTGGGTGGTCTTGAGCCGGTTGACTGACTGGGCAGAGGAGCATTGGGTCGTAACTGACGTCCAATTTGGCTTCAGGCCTAGAAAATCTACCACCAACCAATGCCTTAACCTGTACCTTATCTCGGCCAAATACACATTAGTTAGCCAAGGGACGATGTATCTGGCATTTATGGACCTGACTGCGGCCTTTGACAGTCATACAAGGGAAATTATGGGCAATTATGGGTGGGCTCGGTGTGGACCTGGGCCTCATTAACATTTTAAAATCCCTGCATCTGAATACCACGGCTGCGGTCAGATACAGTCAGGAGTGAAAAATAACAGAACCCTTTACATGCTCTAGGGGGGTCAAACAGGGTTTCATATTCGCTCCCTTTTTGTTTACACTATATATAAATGGGTTGGACCATGCACTAAGCACTTTACAGGAGGACAGGTACTCAGGAGATCCCTGTTCTGCTTTATGCAGATGACACAGTACTTCTTGCCCACACCCCCAAAGGCTTGCAGCTCTTAATCGATCATTTTGTGTCGTTTATGGAGAATCTGGACTTATCCCCCAACCTTGCAAAATTGTATGTATTGAAAGTGGGGAAAAACAGGTAAATCCTATAATGACACAATTGGATCTCATCATCTAGGAAAGGTACAGTCCATTTCGTATCTGGGGATTAATATGTATTAGAAGAGAAGCGCCGAGCCATGACTAGATGCACCGGGTCTATAATGAATTTTGCACATAGGTTAGGACGTTGGTCCCCAGAGCAGATCCTGAGAATATACAGTTCCATGTACTGTGCTAAAGTGCTGTACAGAAGTGAGGTGTGGGGATTTATTGAGGCCAACCAACTACAAGCTGAAGAGAATATGTATTTTTGGCGCCTGTTAAAAGTCCCCCAGAGCACGCCAGCTCATATTGTTCTTGAGGAATTGGGTGTCCGTTACATCAAGGACAGGACAGCAATCAAACCCCTAGTTTGTTGGATAAAGATTTGGGCAAATGAGGAGGCGGCATTCAGCAGGCAGGTTAAAGAAGATGGTCTTTCCCTAGATCACGGGCTAAAAATTCCCTGGCTCAAATATGTGAAGGAGTCTTTTGAGAAAATTGGATCTGCAGATCTATTCACCAATCCTTCCAAAGTGAGTATGCAAGATAAGGCCCTGGCTAAGGATCGGTTCTTTAAACATGTCTCAATGCTCCGGGAAGACACAGAGTTAGCCAAGCCATCGGTGAGAGAACACTTAGTAGTTAAGAGTGCCCAGGGCATTGAACCATACCTGTCTTGTTTAAGCAGTGCACATGATAGATTCTTAATGACCGGGTTTAGGCTGAATCTTCTGCATCATGTTTTAGCAGAACCGGCAGGGTTCACACTGTCTATAGAGACAGGACACCCTCCATTTCATTTTATTATGCCCATTTTATTCACATCCCAGGATCCTTTTCCTGAAGGGCATTTTAAAGAAAGCCAGATTTAAACTGGCGAGGGTGGCCTTGTTATTTTTCAAATTGGCCCCAGAAGCTTTTACACTTTTTTGTACCACTAATTTTTTAACCCTTTCGATGCCGATGACGAGCTCAGCTCGTCATCACCCACGGGTGGCGTGTGCTGATGACGAGCTGAGCTCGTCATGTATCGCGGTAATTTTAAAATTGCTGCACAGCGCGAAAATCGCCGCAGCAGCGATGCGGTTAAGGGCTGCATTTAGACTAAGGAACACAAGGAGTAGCGGAAGTTATTATCCTCTATATTGTCTTAAAAATGGTTTCCATGCCTGTAGATGAATTAGACTTATGGGGGACAGGTTTCATGAAATGTGTATTTTTTTGGTTACCTATTTATTGAAATTGTATTATGTAGACTTTAGATTGATGGATGAATTACTAATTCTTTTTATGTTTGTACCTGTAACTTCTTTGGATAAATTGCTACTTTTATGGTATTTTCACATACCGAATAAAGAATATAAAAAAAAAAAGAATGAAGCTTTACATATACTGAAAAATATACCCTTGGCAAATGCAGAGACCTCTTTGATGCGGATACTATCCCCAGCTTTGTAGATTGAACCACTAATACATTTCTTTACAGGGAAACAACTCCCGGAGCCATGGCTTCATACCGGGGGACACCAGAGTCTGCAAGTCTTGATTTGCATGCTTAAAAACTGTACAGACCTAAACCAAGACATGTAGCACTCATTAAGACAGAAGTGGGTGTTCAGATTCTCCCGGAGCACTTTGGATTGATCGCTCCTCAAAATCTGGGCTGGCTCTCAAAGGCATTCAAGTGCTGTGAGGGGTGGTTTATTCAGACTATCAAGGTGAGATCAAGATTATCTTACTGAACAGTGGAAACGCTGATTTGATAATACAAACTGGAGACAGAATTGTTCAAATAGAGTTTAAGCCAGTATACAGAGGGGAACTGCCCCATCCCTAACCACCATGTGAAGGGAAGGAGGGTTTTTCTCTACAGACAAGAACCCAGGGGCCAAGGTGTGGGTAGAATCTCCAAAAAGTCGTCTGAACAGCAGAAATTATTGCAACAGGAAGGGACAATGTTCTGTTAATCATGAAACAAGGGCAAGAGAAGTTTTCTAACATTAAGCTGATTTGGAGTGACCGTTCTGCTTTCTTCTCACTCTACCGTGTTTAGGCCTCTGCAACATCACCTCTCCCTTCCTTGAAAGGAGCTTGGTCAAACCTTTCAATACCTATGGTTACCAGTTCTTCCTATCCTTATGCGTTACTGGTAATGTGGTTTTTCAACATTTGTAATGCACAGCAAAGGCTGTAAATGCAAAAATTCCCTTGAAAGTCTTTATTTACCGAGGCATATTCTCTGGGCCCCGTTTCTCCCCTGAACTTAATGATATAAAAAAGAATATAAACATCTGGAAAGATAAACGCAGCTTTCATGTGACATAGCACAGTAAACCACCTATTGTGAGCTTTTCCAGTTTTACAAGAAGTGTGTTTGAAATGCCCATGCCCCCGCCATCAAAAACAATCAAATTAATCTTCAATTCTATGTCAGGACCGGAGGCTTCAGATTATGCTATATCTTCCTTCGCTTTATTAACATAAAGACTCCACAGCAGCTTAGGAAAAGATATATAATAGTAACAAAAATTGCTTTAAGGCCTAAAGCATTTAACGGAACGTTCAACAGATCAAAACAACAACTCCCAAGAGTCTCTTTGCATATTGGCAGTCCATAGTCCTTCCACTCTGTCCATCATCGCTATAAATCCGACCTTCTCTTCCTCTTCCTCCTCTTTCTTCGCTGCTCCCGCAGCCAGATAAGTGCTTTTCATGTTTCCTTTATGAGTTTTTTACTGGTTGTATTGTATGTACGATCGTTGGGGGACTCTCCCCATGGTTTATTTTTCCATTACAGAGTCCCCGGTCGCGGGAACGTCCTGTCGTTCCTATGCGATCTTTCTTTCCCATTTGTGTGCGGTGAGTAAGTAAGCCACCAGGGGGGCGCCCTCGCGTCTCGCCGACCCCTCGGCACGCCTCCGCAGGGGCCGCGCCGTGGAGTCTGCTTGCGCAGACGGCGGAATATCTACCGGGTCGAGCCAAACAAGTAGCGGATTGGCATTCCAGACACCTCAGGGACGCCAGTCAGTAGAAACTGGATCTGGGGGTCTGGGGGTCTTCCGGTGGTTACAAACTCTCTGGGGTCCTTTTTCGGTGGACCTGTTTGCGTCTCGTCTCGACCACCAGCTGCCGCGTTTTTTCAGCTGGAGGCCGGACCCTCTGGCGGAAGCCACGGACGCCTTTCTACAGGACTGGAGTCGGGAGCGGCCGTTTGCGTTTCCCCCGTTCTCCATGATAGTGCGAACGGCGGCCCACATACGCCGCCAAGGAGCGGAGTTGGTGTTGGTCACACCACTCTGGAGATCTCAAGTGTAGTTTCCGGTTCTTCTGGAACTTTCTTGGGATTTTCCAATCCTACTCCCCCTGTTTCCTCTGCTCCTGACAAATCCGGATCGGGAACCGCATCCTCTCATCACGCAGAGCTCTCTCCGCCTCGTGGCATGGAGGCTCTCAGGAGACGCTGGTCGCTCCCAGGCCTTTCGGGGTCTGCTGAGCACTTGCTCTCCAAAGCGTGGGCCGATAGTACGACGATGCGCTACAGATCCGCTTGGCTTAAGTGGATGCGTTGGTGTCTACGAAGGGATTTGGATCCCTTGGTCGCGGGCCTCGTTCCCGTGCTGAACTTCCTGGCTCACCTAGCCGACAAGGGCTTGGCCTACAGGACGATCAATGCTATTCGATCGGCGATTTCGGCAGGCCATGATAACATCGATGGCCACCCTGTAGGGGAGCATCCTTTTGTTTGCCGGCTTCTGCGGGCTATTCGTCTCGCGTTGCCCCCTGAGCCCAGGTACTCCGTCCTTTGGGACGTCAATTTGGTTCTGAACTTGTTCCTGTCCTGGCCGGCTAATTCATATATGTCTCTTAAGGAACTTTCGGCTAAGTTAGCCATGTTGTTATGTTTGATTTCTTGTAGACGCGTCTCTGACGTGCGCGCGCTGGATATATCTGCACGCATTTTTTCCCCGGATGGGGTCACTTTTACCGTGGGCCGACGCACCAAACGTCGTCGCGGTCCATTTCCTATCCAGCTTTTCTTGACACTCCTAAGTTGTGTGTTGTGCAATGCCTCAAAGCATATGAAGACCTAACCTTGAATTTGCGCCCCCCGGGCGAACGTCAGTTGTTGATTGCCCTGCGGAAGCCACACAAAGCTGTCTCCTCCCCCACTATTGCTCGGTGGGTGCGGTGGGTCATGCAGGAAGCGGGCATCAATACGACTCTCTCTGGAGCACACTCTGCCAGAGGGGCCATGGCCTCTAAGGCGTTCTCAGTGGGTGCTCGTTTGGAGGATCTAATGCGAGCGGCGGATTGGTCCTCGGATTCCACCTTTAAGAGGTTTTATTTTAAGCCTGTGGTGGATTTGGCCCAGTTGGTGGTAAGTAAGCTTTGAACTAGCATAATCTGAAGCCTCCGGTCCTGACATAGAATCGAAATTTGCCTAGCTTACGTAACGGTAAGTTTCAATTCTATTAAGGACACGGAGGCGAGGATTATCGCACCCAGGCTACACAGTGGTGCCTCTACCCACCCGTATGGCAGTAAGTAAAGCGTTTTCCTTTACATTGTCTGTACTGTATTAGTCACTGAATGCTCCTCGCCTTGTTGCTGCATTCCTGGGTCACCTCGCTTACGCTGTTCTTTTTTTCGACAGGCAACGAGGGTGCTAAGCAGGATCAATGAGGTTTAGGCGTGATCTGGGCGAAGAAAGAGGAGGAAGAGGAAGAGAAGGTCGGATTTATAGCAATGATGGACAGAGTGGAAGGACTATGGACTGCCAATATGCAAAGAGACTCTTGGGAGTTGTTGTTTTGATCTGTTAAACGTTCCGTTAAATGCTTTAGGCCTTAAAGCATTTTTTGTTACTATTATATATCTTTTCCTAAGCTGCTGTGGAGTCTTTATGTTAATAAAGCGAAGGAAGATATAGCATAATCCTCGACTCCGTGTCCTTAATAGAATTGAAACTTACCGTTACGTAAGCTAGGCAAATTTCGATTCCTACTTAAAAATTCTATAAAATGGCCGACTCTTTATCTTCTTTAAGTGTCACAGTTCCCCTCTTTAGCCATCTCTGGACCTATGCATGACCCTATCCGACTTCCAATTCAAAACCTTTTTGCACTCTCTTCTCCTTCTCCACTCAAAAGGCAATGCATCTTTCCTCCTTCCCAATAGAAGCTAATCTGACTAAATCCACACTGAGAAATTGTACCTCTTTCACTCTTGACAACATTATTTCAAATATGTCTTCTATTTCCTGTTTCTCCCTTTGACACTTGTTCAGCTCACATTATGCAATTGCAAAAAATACTTTCCAGCTTCAACACATATACCATTATCTCTTTCCTTAGTGGTCGAGTTCCAGAAATATGGAAACGGGTTCAAGTTGTTGCATTTCTATGCCAATTGTCTGGGAACCTTGCTATTCTATCTAATTATAGGCTTATTGCCTTACTTCCTTTCGCTACCAAGATTGTTGAAGGCTGGGTCAGTACTCACCTTTTTGTTTATTTTCTGTTTCGATCCTTATCCATCTGGTGTCAGACCTGGCTATGGGACAGAAACTGTCCTCGCATTAGTATTTAACAAACTCCATATGTCCCTAGACAAGGGGTCTTCACTTCCTCTGTGGTACTTGTTTTGCTTGATCTCTCTGCAGCTTTTGACACAGTCTCCCAATCCACTCTTCTACAAAGATTGCAGATGGTGAGAGTGGAGAGTTGTAATTTGCACTTGATAGGCCTCTTTTATGACGACAGATCCCAAGCCCTTATTGTGCTGAAATATGATTCTGCTTTAAAAGGATCATGCATTGAATCACTAAGGCTCCTCCCTCAATCCCACCCTTAATCATTTGGATTTGACTGTTTTGCTTATGCAGATGACACTCAACTAATTCTTTGGCTGGAAGGAAACTACTTGCTGCCTCAAAGCAAATGTAACAATTGTATGGTGGCTATTTCTCCATGAAAAGACTTGAACTCTCTGTTTGAATTCAGTGAAAACTGAAATATTTCTGTTTGGTTCTTCTACTTCATGAAGCTCTAGTTCGTGGACATCTGAACTGGACCCTGCTCCAAACCGTTTTAACTGTACAGAAACTAGGTATAGTTGCTGACTCTGACTTTCCTTTGTCAATCAAATTCAGAAAGTTGCCTTTCCGAGCTTCTTACTTGTTAGAACACTTAGAGCCCGATTTATTATCATTTTGCGCAACACAAGACAACAGGGGAGGAATGCACCATAATTGCTAACATATGGCACACTCCTGCTCTCTCTGTGCTGGTGCACTTGTGACTGCCAAGTGCCAACGCAGACACCCTTGTGATGGAGCAAGGATTCGCACGTTACGCGACTTGCTTGAACTCATGAACCTCGCATAAGGTAATATCATAATCAACCTGTTTTGTTTATTAACATTGCACTTTTACATTACACGCGGGTGTCCCAATGATGCTTGCCTATGTGTTTACTAATCCTAACTACGCTTGCAGCTAAAATGGTCGCTGCTATGCGGGATTCTAGTCTGCGCATGCGTCGGTCATACCCATGTGATGTGACGCACTCGCAGGTCTGGAGTTAATTTTTTCGCTCATGCGCAGTACTGCTAATATGGCCGCTTTGTTCTAACATGCTCTTCGCTTGCCACTGCTGCTTTTGCTCAGCTGTTTCGTTCTGCTTAACTCCTAATGCTATAGATATTATAAAGTAAGGGGGTTAGAGAAGCCAATCATGGTATACAGTGTCTTCAATTTTTTTTGTGTTTCTAAATTGTTTTCGCTTACTTTTCATGTATCGACCGTAGTGGGCCTGGGAGCGGTGAGCCACTCCATCTTTGAAGCCCGTGTAGTACTAACCACGTGATGAAGGAGAAATGAATCGCGTAGTAGTGGAACTTAGCCAGCTGGCTGCCGAAGTTAAGATGCTCCTGGGAAAATGACCCCTGCTCCAGGAGAAGACTTCGATTTGCACCTGAACTTGTTACATGTTGCGATAATATTTGTATGCCCTATTGTGCTTTAAATTTCGATGCCATGGGAACTGGAATGTAAGGGGTGGGTTCGAAACTGAATATTAATTCTGGGAAAGTTCAAATTATAGGTGGTGTCATGACCTAACCGCCTCTCTTGTCCAATCCGAAGTTGGGGATCCTTTCACTTGCAACATTTGTGGGTGGTACATCGACCCGAAAACAGTATAACTGGCCTAGGTTTAGCTAGAGAAATTGTCCGACTTGTCCGAATAGCTGACCTGTCACTGACCCTACGAACTCTATAGGTGATTGATACAGAGAGCTGCGGAGCACTCTGTCCGTAATTTCCACAAACTTAGTCTGGGGTGGAGAAACCTTAAGTGCTGGCGAAGCACTTTGCTGGGAGATTCGAAAACCCAATCGGGGTTATTGGCAGATTCCTTGCAGAGAGGGCGTAGCGCAGGCGTTGCATCCGAAGCTGCAGGTGTTGGTCGGACCCTTTTGGTGAGCCCAGTCCTGATCCAAATCCTGGGGTGATCCTGTCCTGACTGTCCATGAGCTGTACCTGCTCGCCTACTGGCATTTCAAGTCCTTGAGGGTCCTTTCCCGCCTTTCCCAACTGACCCGTGGGCAGGGTTAGTCCTCATTCTGTCCTATGTAAATATAAATATATGTGGGTGTTTGTCTATCTAAATCTTTCTCTCCTTTTTCCTTAATAAAGCAATCTTGCCTATGCGAATTATCTCTGACATCTGACTTTCACGAAAGTATTTTTCTAGTTTGTTCCTTATCTTCCCCTTACCCTTACTCAAACATTGAACTGTTTTGCATATCTAGTATGTCCCACTGTTACCCTTCCTATAGAAAATTAACGCATCCTGAGAGTATTGTTTCTTTTATATCGTTTAGTATACTCAAATCAGCATTTTAGTAGAATGTTCCCTTGTTCTTACCCAACCTTTAGTAACGTGAAACAAAATTAGTGTGTTCCTTTTCTTTCCCATTTCCTTTATTTTTCCAAATGTTAGATGCTTCTTACCTTGATTCATAGTTATACTATTTTTCTAATCTTGGTTATAGATGTTTTGATCTGTGTGAATTTCATTCTCATGGCATATGATGATTTTATTGACTAGATAAAGCTTAAATAACTTCTTGAGTTTGTGGTTATTACAAGGTATAAACAAAATGTAAATGTATATGATATTGGTGTTTATCTACTTGAATCTTAAATTCAGCTCCTGATCCATGCTGATCATAGGTACCTGTTCTCGAGGATTGGTAAGTCAGGTACACGGAAATAAATAGAAAAAGGAAAAACTCGAATTACTGATAGCGGTGTGTAGGATACCTGATTTATGAAATAAGTGATAACCACGTTATGGGCCCAGTAGTGTATATTTGGTAAAATAAGAATCGGGTAACCTGCGCGCTCTATCAGTAATTTTCTGGTAGCAAGATGATGGTTAGGACTAGTTAAGACAGGTAGATAGGTTAATCGTTGATAAACCGTGAAAATTTAAATGTCCTGCTAAAAATCATTTTTTCCCCTTAAGATCGATCGACTGAAAAAATATTGGTTTGAAATGTTATGAAATGTTTGAATTGTTTTTATGAAATGCTGCTATATGATGTTTTTGGATTAACAATTTGTTAGTGACTGTTATATGTTGTCTGGAAAAATCCCCGGGGATAGAATAGCGGGTGGTGAGTAGAATCCATCTTGCGGTGAGGTCAGTGGCTCGAGGAAAATTAGTGCATGGTTAGGTAGAACTGGAAGCGCTAATTAGGGTTTTCTGAGTGAGCAGTTGAATAAATGGTAGCAACAAGTCCGATAATGAAACTTCAGTTGTGATATTATCTAGTAAGGGTCACACGAGGAAGGAGTAGTAGGTTCATCGGAGCTTGAGTGATAGCAGGGGAGTTCACTGGTGAAACTTTAGACTTAGTATATATCCCGGAAAGAGTGGATGAGTCAAAAGAAGTAACAGGTTCTCTAATGCTTGTGTGAAGGGTAGGCAGAAGGGTCTATCCGTAGTGTATGAAAAGTAGACAGAAGAGGTTTACTTGCAGTAAAACAAAGCGTTCTTTATAGACACTCGAGTACAGTGGCGAATGTTATACGTTGTAAACTAAATTGAGCACTTGCACTTTAAGAAAAATTCAAAGTTTCCGTTACCTTGTGAAGGAGGGAGTCAGTCGCAGGGCTGCGCTGACGTCACTCCGTGCCGCGCTGGTATTGGTTGAAACAGCGGGTGTGTAACGGAGCTGGTATTTGTAAGGGAGGGGTGAGTGCCGGAGCGTGAGACCGCATCTCGCGAAAAGGCCGTGCACCCATTGGTCGAAATTATTTGCAATCACAGTGTTGATTGGTTGTTGAAACAGTTAAAAGATGCGCTAGCATTGGAAGAGGATTTGTAAACAAAAGACGTAGTTAACCACGGAGCTTCTGGTTACGAAGTATATGTGGTATCCCGAATTTTTACCTGACCCACAACATTCAGGTTTCCGTAAGGAGCAGATGCTAAGAGGCAGAACTTACAATATGTACGGAAGCAGGAGGAAAATGTCATTTGCTGACAAGATCAAGAATTATTTCAAGAAAGACAAGCCCATTAAAACTAGAGAAGGTGTAATTATTCCACCACCTAATACTCCCGCATCATTTATGATGTTTGACAAAGGTTATCATACCTGCGTATGGTTGGAGAATTGGGTAAAGTATACCCAAGAAGATGGAATCTTAGCATTCCCCTTAGATGGCACCTTTAATAGTGGAATTCTGTTTAATTTGAGGACCCGAATGAATGACTTACATCCCAGACCAAGATTAACGCAATATGAGGCTTTAGAAGAATGGGAGATTGAGGCCTTAGAACGAGACATACCCAGAATGGATAAGGGAATAAGTAAATGGTACCCGAAATTGCAGCGAGAAACCAAAGAGAAAAAGATGAAACAGTGGAGACAGAATATGATGGTCGAGGGACTATTTCCAGTATTTTCAGCAGACGAACCTGTAGGAGGAAAAGTCACGGAGAAAACCCGACACCTAATGGCTGCAGGTGATTCAGAAGATGAATACCTGGAGGATTTATTTATGAAAAATCCACCGCCATATGATGAGGAATCCAGGTCCCTGGGTTCGAAAAACCCCTTTTTCAGACCTCCCAGAAATAGAAGAGCCAGTGAAACAGATACAACAGGTATAGGTAATAGGCCAAATAGTAAAGAGGGGTTTTGTAGACCTGATACAACTGTCCCAAATTATAGGCCATTCGGTGATGAGGGATCAGGTATGACAGTTCCAACTGCCTTAAGTCTATACCCTCCTTTGGTTCCACAAGTAATACATGAAACATCAATTGAAAGGGTTTTACAGGAACAAGAAAAGGAAGCCTTAATTAAACAGCGGAATGAACTCATTCAGAAAATATCCCTGTTGAATCCCAGTCCTGAAGCTTTGACAATTCCAGTAACTATGGGTCCAGTTGTTCCTCTTTATGGGGATAGACAGGCTAGTCCAAAAACTCCAGTTATTACACCAGCTGTAGCACAACCCAGAAAAGAGCCTCTCATAGTTGATGATCAGGCAAGTGAATGCAAATCTGTGGTCTCCCTGATGGATATGCCCATAAGGGAACCGGAAAGCAGTGTACCTCGGACGAGAACTCAGACTAGTGCATGGGAAGTCCTGATAGAAACAGCTTCAGGTACTCGAAGTGCCACAGTAGTGACTCCGGAAGAAATATATCGATGGACCAGAGAATTAGAAAAGATAACTCCCCAGCCAAAACCATTAGATATTTACAAGCTAAGAATAGAGTTGGAAGAACTAATGGCTGGAAACGTGGGACTAGACAGGCTGAACACTCTTAGTGAGGAAGAGTTGCTGTTTATATGCAAAAGCCTTACCCGAAACACCAGAGTGTTCCATGAGAAACTAATGGACACCGCAGCAAATATGGGAATAGATGTTAGCAAATCCAAAGTATTACAATAGCCTTACAGAGCAGAATTTTCGGATAAGGATCTAGAAAACATGAATGTGTCAGGGAAAAAGGTACAGATAAGAGAATTGTTGAATCTATTACAGAAATGGGGAGATTTAGAAAAATGGAAAGCCAGATGGGCAAAGAAAAAGGAAGACAGTAAGGCCAGACCAAGGACTTCTGAATATGTCCTAAAAGAAGCCGATAAGGCTGAGACTTTGTATCCCATGAGAGAAGTGCCAGGTGGGAAATATGTACATGTACCATGGTCCCGACAAGATATCGTATCATTTACAAATGACTTCCCGAAATTACGAGAAAAGCCTGTTGAGTGGTATAGGCAGTTCGAGAGATTTGCCAAAGTCCAAAAGTGTCTCCTGAAGGACCTAGATGGGTTCTTCGACATTGTAGTTCCTGTAGATTTATGGACAGAATGTAAAATTGCAGTTGATTGGCCCAGTGAGGAGTATGAAAGAGACTCAAGAACCGGAGCTACCTCAACGGAGGTGATGAGAAAGTATGACAAAGTAATACTATATTTGAAAGGGAAGGTGCCAGCCAAAGAAACTGATTGGACCCGCATAGATAGAACTACCCAAAATTGGGATGAAACTGTTCACTCCTATTATGAACAACTGTTACAGGTATTCAAAACCTACAGTGGAATTGATAACATTGAAATGAAGGATATGACCCATTTCATTTATCGATTCGTGTTGGGATTGAGACCTGAAATCTCACAGTGGATTAGAGATAGTAAAATCTGTTGGCAGGGAAAACCCATAGATGAGGTCCTGAAGTACGCCAAGTATTGCAAAGACGAGATGGAAAACAAACGAAAGGCATTAAAGGAAAAGGTCATGTGGGCTCAAGTGAAATTGGCGGAACAGCAAGAAAAACAGTTAGGTAAAATGAATAATAATACCCCGAACACAAGCTCTGGGGGAGGAGGGAAACCCCGAGTTAAAATGAGTCGAGAGGAAGCCATGAAGAAATTTCCCTGCCATGGGTGCGGTCAGATAGGGCACTGGAGAGACGAGTGTCCAATGTTACAGAATGGTAATGTCCAAATTAATGATTTAAATCCACAGGTGCAGAAAGAGGGGCCACGAAAGACCCAGCAGCAGGTAAAACAGAATCAGTTGCCTCGCGCACCTAGACCTAACTATAGGAACAAAACTCAGCAGAATGAGGGGGTCGAGGTATGGGAAGGAAGAGAGGATAGAAATACAGCAACCTCGTAATTCCTGTTGAATGATACATTCCTCTGTGATGAACCTTACTGACGGGGCCTGAGGGGGGAGGACGAGGAGTGCGTAATTGGCGCCTCCTTGCCGGTAGACCAGACAGGGCCATACATTGAAGGAAAGGTTGAAGGAAATGACGTCACCTTTCTGTTGGACACTGGTGCTACCCGTTCTACTGTGAGAACAGCAGACGTTCCAAACCTACCCCTCTCGGGAGAAGCTATCCAAGTAGTGGGCGTGTCAAATCAGATAATTAGTACTCCAGTAACTGAACCAATGGAGATCTCAATAGGGAATTTTAAAGAGATGCACAGATTTGTTGTCTGTGATTCTAGTCCTGTGAACTTATTGGGATGTGATTTGCTGTGCAAAATGAACTGCGCCATCTTTTGCACACCAAAAGGCGTTGAAATTCAGACCCCAGATGAAGATGGACTGTACAAATTAATGTTGCTAAGGCCTGACTCAGAAATTAAGAAATTGACAATGCAAGACTTACCTGAAGAGCTCCAACAGACAGTGATACCAGAAGTGTGGGATTTCACTGGAAAAGATGTAGGATTAATGGCAAATGTAGACCGGATTCAAATAGCCATAAAACCAAATGCAGTGTACCCAAATACCAAACAGTATAGAATGAATGCAGAAGTAAAGGCAGGAGTTGCCATTGAAATAAAAAGTTTGCTAGAAGCAAACATCATACAGGAAGTAATGAGCAGTCCTTGTAATTTGCCCATAATTGGAATTAAAAAGCCTAGTGGGAAGTACAGGGTAGTGCAAGACCTGCGCAAGGTAAACAAGATCGTTGTTCCTTGTTGTCCCATTGTGCCAAACCCTGCAGTGATTTTGTACCAAATTCCATGGAATGCTGGATGGTTTACCGTCATTGACTTATGTCACACATTCTTTTCTATCCCATTGCATCCTGACAGCAAATTTCTTTTCTCATTTGAATTCGACAGTCATGTCTATGTCTGGAATCGTGTCCCTCAAGGGTACACAGAAAGTCCTTCTATTTTTAATCAGATTTTGAAAAGATGTCTTGAATCATTAGTCTTACCTGGAGAATCAGTTTTGGTCCAGTACATAGACGACCTCTTGGTGGCGTCTAAAAGTCGGAACGACTGTGTTACTGACACCATTGCATTGTTGAATCATCTAGGAAAAGGAGGGCATAAGGTATCGCCGGACAAATTACAGTTCTGTAAAAATTCAGTGAAATATCTGGGGCAGCAGATAGAAAAAGGTATCCGGAAAGTTACTTCAGAAAGGATTAGGATAATTCGAGACATGGAATTACCTCGTACTCAGAAAGACATCAGAATGTTCCTGAGAGCAGTAGGATACTGTAGACAGTGGATTGTGGGATTTGCAGTCCTAGCAAACCCATTAATAAAAATGACCAAGAAAGGAGCTAAGGATCCAGTCGAGTGGGATGATGAAAGCATGACATCCTTTATAAAATTACGAAACTGTCTGTGCTCAGCTCCTGCATTGGGAATGCCTGACTATTCAAAGGACTTTGCCTTGTTTTGTGACACACGAGACAATTGTGCACTTTCAGTCCTGACCCAAATTCATGGTCTAACTAGATGTCTGGTGGCATACTTTTCTGCTACCTTAGATCCAGTGGCTGCTGGATTGCCTGGATGTCTGAAAGCAGTAGCTGCAACTTGCATGAGTCTTGAACATAGTGAATCCATTGTCATGGGACATCCGGTAACTGTGTATGTTCCACATGCAGTTGTAATCCTACTGACCCGGACCAAAACTCAGTACCTCACACCTAGTCGGCTGACTAAGTATGAAAGAATTTTAGTGGGTGCAGCAAACGTAACTATCACCAGATGTAATATACTGAATCCAGCAACTCTATTACCAAATATACTGGCTGCAGAAGTCAGGGAAGAGGTTGAGCATAACTGCATTGATCTGACTGAATATAGCACAAAACCCCGCCCAGATATCAAGGAAACGTCTCTGCCCATAGAAGACAGCGAATTGTTTGTAGATGGCTCATGTTTAAGACATGAGGATGGAGGTCTAAGTGCTGCCTATGCTGTGGTCACTCTAGAAAAAACAATAGAAGCATCCTACTTATTTGGAGTAAAATCTGCACAAGTAGCCGAATTGGTTGCATTGACAAGAGCTTGTAAAAATGGGAAAAACAAAAGAGTAACCATATACACTGATAGTCAGTATTGTTACGGGGTTGTGCATGACTTCGGCCAATTGTGGCTGCAAAGAGAATTCATGACTTCCTCGGGTACCCCTATCAGAAATGGAAAAGTGGTACAGAACCTACTGGAAGCAATCCAGTTACCAAAAGAATTGGCAGTGGTCAAGTGTGCTGCTGACAAATCTGGCAATGACAATGTGACAGCTGGTAACAGATATGCTGACCAAATAGCCCAATATTGTGCACGAAACAGAATGTCATTGAACATCACTTTGGGGGGAGTCGGAAACAGCTGCCAACTTATGGTGTTTGAGGATGTATCAACTTGGGAGGAACTGAAAGGGTTGCAACAGGCAGCAGAACCAGAAGAAAAGGAAAGATGGGAGAAAGATGGTTGTCAACCAAGGAATAGAGATGGTGTCATTGTCTATATTGATGGTATGCCTGTGTTACCAGACAGCATGGTTGCTCCTATGGCTAGACTGATACATGGAGACTCACACATAGGGAGAGATGCGATGGTTCTTGTTTTCAAACGAGCATGGTACAATTCGAAGTTCAGGAACATTGCAGAGGCGCTTTGACAGAGGTGCTTAACTTGTCAGCAGTTTAATCCTGGGAAGAAAACAGTGGTATTACCGAGTACAATTGGAAAGGCAGAAGGTCCTTTTATCAGACTACAAGTCGACTTTATACAGTTGCCCCGTTGTAAAGGAATGAAGTACGTCCTTGTTATAGTCTGCCTATTCTCAAAATGGGTGGAAGCTTACCCAGCTAAGAAAAATGATGCGATTACTGTAGCCAAGTTGTTACTAAGGGAACTGATACCTAGGTTCGGTTTCCCGGTCACAATTGAATCAGACAGAGGTGGGCATTTTGCCAATGACGTAATAACACAGCTCTTTGAGGCATTTAAAATTACCCAAAAACTACACTGTGCATATCATCCAGAGGCTTCTGGAGTAGTAGAACAGCTGAATGGCACTATAAAATCAAGACTGGGAAAAATGTGTAACTCTACTGGATTGAATTGGATAGACGCTTTACCCCTTGTCCTGATGGGACTGAGAAGCATCCCAGACTGAAAAACAGGCCTGAGCCCCCATGAGATACTAATGGGATGAGTGATGCGGCAGGCATGGGTACCAGGACACAAACTGCTAAGTATTTCTGATGATTTGATACTAGAATACTGCAAGCAGCTGGGTGACCAAGTGCGTTCTATCTCTCATCAGATTGGGGAAGACGCCGTCGCCAGGCCAACAACTCCAGTCCATAATCTGAACCCAGGTGATTGGGTTGTGCTTAAGAAACACACCCAGTCGAGTTGCCTAGCACCGAAGTGGGGGAAACCGAGGCAAGTGATTCTTGTCACCACAACTGCGGTGAAGTGTGCAGGTGTGCCAAATTGGATCCATGCAAGTCATACCAAGAGGGTGACGGGAAAAGAAGCGGCTGAAGCTGAAGGTTGTGCAGCTGAAGGGTCTCCTGACGTTGGTCCTGAAATAGCTGATGACGAACAACCAAGTACCAGTCAAGACGAATGGTTCCCAGCAGATGATCTGGCTCTTGATCCAATAAGAACAAGAAGATACACCTACTTAGATAGAGAGTGGGATAGTGAGGACGAGACAGGACTAGGAGGAGAGAATCAGATAATCGAAATCCATGACAGATCTGATGAGGAGGGAGGTCAGATAGGGACAGGACAGGTCATCGACACACCTCCAAGAACTCCAGAAACTGAAAAGGGACAGTTAGAAAATAGGGCGGAAGTTCATGCGGAAGAAAATCAAGGGTTCAAAGTGCATGAACAGGATCAGATAGAAATAGACGAACGTGTTCAGGAAACAGAATTTGAAACAAACGAAAGTCAAAATCAGCATACACCTGAACCAGCCCAGCTTAGAAACCAGGCGGAAGAAACTGAAGTAAGACCTGGGACTAGTCAGACAGGAAGAGAAGAAGGAAACTTAGAAATAAATGTGCCACAACTGAACGAAAACAAAAGGGCACGTGAAGAAAGCCAAATTACAGTGCCAGTTAAAAGACTTAAAAAGAAGAAAAGTGAACCAAGATTCATAAAAAGACTGAAACTGAGATTGAAAACTGTAGAGGAAAAGCTAGAAGACAGAAAAAGGGCTGCCAGTGAAAAGGAAAAGGCTGGAGCCAAGCCTAAAAGAAGAAGTGACAGAATAAAAAGACAAAACAAAAAATATCGGAGTCCTGAATGGACTTACCTAGTACTAGAGGAATTTGAAGACCTCGAGATAAGTGACGGGAGTGACGAAGAACTGATTGCTGATCAGGGTTCCGAAGAAGAAGACCCAACCTGAAAGTTAACCTGCGTAAGCCACCTGTGTAAAGTTGCAAAGAGGGGTTGGAAAACTTCTTTTAAGCCAAAATGTCTGATTCAAATGTGAATGGATGACCTAGACAGAATTGCTGTAAAACATGCTGTAAAACATGTTTGTGTAGTGTAGCTATAGTACTGATAATATGGATAGGACTAACAATCTCAATACCTTTCATGATAAGCAAGGACTCTAACCTGTATCCTACTCAACAAGTGGCAAAAGACTCGGAAATTCTGCCGACAGAAGAAGCACCACGAAGTGTAGAAAGACGCGAGAAAACCTCTAGTCTTAGACAGACAAAAATGGACGTAGATGCACCAGATGAGGGAGGACTACATTATCACAGAATCAAAAACAGAACACATTTAAATGTATTTGCAAACCTGTTAGTACACTATGTAGAAGCCATGGAAATAGAAGACTGTTATGTCTGTATGAAGCTACCAACTTCTGTAGCTGAAGGTGTGACCTATCACCATTTACCCCTAACCTATGGAATTTCCTGTAGCATTTTAGCAAGCTTATTTTATAGAGGAACTTTGCAGTATTACTATTCTAACTCTGACATAATTTTTTCTGAACTTCCTATTCGGGGAAATCTGAACATTGTACACACTAAGAGTGATGTGACTCGTTATATGGGAGAATACTTTCTGACTATAGGTGACATAGATTTAGGTGAAGCACACATAAATAATTTGACCTGTTCATTGCGTGAACAAGAGAAAATGTTTTTAAATATGGCAGAGAAAAGAAGGGACAGTTTCCAAAGAAAGGCAAATGATAAAAGACAGAAAACTCCTAAATGGGCAGAAAACATGGAAAGCACCTCAAATGGTGAAGAGAACGCTGCACTGTTACTGGATTTCGAAAGAAAGGGGAAACTTTGTCTTCATAGAGAACAGACTAGTTATTATAATAATATATTCATCGGTTCCAGTGAATGCGAACATAATTATAAGGTAATTGGAGGTTGGGGTTTCAAAAATGGGTCAGAACCTGTGTTTCCCGTAATTTATTATATATGTGGAAACAAGGCTTATTTCAAATTGCCGGATCACTGGTAAGGAAGCTGCTATTTTGGCATTGTCTTCCCGAAAATATACCATGTGAATGACGCCGCTGGAAGCAATGAAAATACTAATGGTTTAGTGCGTAGTAGAAGAGAAAGTGTAGGAGAAATTATAGGTGATATATTTAGTGCACTGATATCTGGAGTGGGAGTGGTTCTGAATACACACCGAATTTGCAAACTGTCTACAGTAGTGGATCGGTTATCTACCGACACTGCTGCTGGTTTCCTACTGGTCAATACTGAAATGGTTGCGATCAGAACAATGGTTTTACAAAATAGACTTGCTCTTGATACCTTATTGGCAAAAGAGGGCGGAGTCTGTAGAATGTTGAAAGCGCAACATTGTTGCACTTACATTCCTGATAAAAGTGTTGAAATTAAGAAATATGTGAGGAACATAACTAATTTGGAAAAGGAACTCAAACCACTGGAGGTTGACAGTGCCTGGAAGAGACTAACTGATGGTCTCTCCTCTGTAGGTAGTTGGTTTTCTAACATAGATAAAAGTCTCGTGAGTAAAATACTGATGCCAATAGCAGGAATAAGTCTGATTGTGTTAATAATAATAATTTGTTGTAAATGTCAAAAATGCAAAAAGAAGTAGTAGAGAGGAGTGAAACGAAATGAAATGTTGATGAGCTTGAATTGGAAGAGCTGAATAATCATATATATAAAAAAATGAAGAATTACCATCCTAATAAGGATGCAGAAAAAAGGCCGAACAAAAAGTTTGTAGAAATTGAGATGGGTGAGATGTGAAAGAGAAAGTTGGCATCTGGTTCCATTAATAGTGATGATAGTAAATATCATCAAAGAGGGGATTGATGGAGCAAGGATTCGCACGTTACGCGACTTGCTTGAACTCATGAACCTCGCATAAGGTAATATCATAATCAACCTGTTTTGTTTATTAACATTGCACTTTTACATTACACGCGGGTGTCCCAATGATGCTTGCCTATGTGTTTACTAATCCTAACTACGCTTGCAGCTAAAATGGTCGCTGCTATGCGGGATTCTAGTCTGCGCATGCGTCGGTCATACCCATGTGATGTGACGAACTCGCAGTTTTGGAGGGAATTTTTTCGCTCATGCGCAGTACTGCTAATATGGCCGCTTTGTTCTAACATGCTCTTCGCTTGCCACCACTGCTTTTGCTCAGCTGTTTCATTCTGCTTAACTCCTAATGCTATAGATATTATAAAGTAAGGGGGTTAGAGAAGCCAATCATGGTATACAGTGTCTTCAATTTTTGTTTGTGTTTCTAAATTGTTTTCGCTTACTTTTCATGTATCGACCATTGTGGGCCTGGGAGCGGTGAGCCACTCCATCTTTGAAGCCCGTGTAGTACTAACCACGTGATGAAGGAGAAATGAATCACGCAGTAGTGGAACTTAGCCAGCTGGCTGCCGAAGTTAGGATGCTCCTGGGATAATGACCCCTGCTCCAGGAGAAGACTTCGATTTGTACCTGAACTTGTTACATGTTGCGATAATATTTGTATGCCCTATTGTGCTTTAAATTTCGATGCCATGGGAACTGGAATGTAAGGGGTGGGTTCGAAACTGAATATTAATTCTGGGAAAGTTCAAATTATAGGTGGTGTCATGACCTAACCGCCTCTCTTGTCCAATCCGAAGTTGGGGATCCTTTCACTTGCAATATTTGTGGGTGGTACATCGACCCGAAAACAGTATAACTGGCCTAGGTTTAGCTAGAGAAATTGTCCGACTTGTCGGAATAGCTGACCTGTCACTGACCCTACAAACTCTAGGATCTGTGTGAATTTCATTCTCATGGCATATGATGATTTTATTGACTAGATAAATCTTAAAAAACTTCTTGAGTTTGTGGTTATTACAAGGTATAAACAAAATTTAAATGTATATGGTATTGGTGTTTATCTACTTGAATCTCAAATTCAGCTCCTGATCCATGGTGATCATAGGTACCTGTTCTCGAGGGGGGGGGCGGAGCTAGCCGGCGTCGATGGCGGACGCGTGAGCCTTCGGCTCCTCGCAAAGCTCCAGAATTATCCTGCTTAACTATCCTTGATGTGCTCGAATTGGCTGTAGCTCGCCCAGAAACATCTGCTGGCACCCCGGGCTGCGATTGAGGACCTCTTTGGCCGACTGCAGGGCATGAATTCCTGAACATTCCGGAGCATTGTGCCTGGTGGCGCGGCAGTGGCGGGCTAGGCCGAAAGCAGCGCACTATCCTGGAATAGAGGCCAGGCGACGTCACTGTGCGTGCGGCCTCAACACCGGCGGCTGTCGGACAACGTGCAGGCCGATGCATGATTGAGACAAATTTTGGACCGCAAAGGCCTCTACCTCCTACTCTACACGGACCCTGTGGGACAGGGGACTGGAGAAGCGGCGGAGCGGTGAAGCACATAAACCCGAAGCACCGCGCCACGTGGTGGGGCGACAACGAGCCCGGTGTCGCAGCCTGGCTGTTTTACAGCGGTCGCATGAGGCTCTTCCACCTGCCCTTATACTGTTGAGGACCAGATTGCCTAGGGCTGTTGAGGAGGACCTGGCCACCTTTGGCACTGGGACGTTCTGAAACTTGCGGACAACGGAGTACTGCCCGCCATTGCTGTCGCCATTTTCGGCGCACCGGATACCCGACCACTGGCGGCAAGGTATCGAGAAACGGAGCAGACCCTTACACGGCCTGATCGGCGAGCCTCCTTGCTCAGTGCTGTCACACATCGGAGTATACCATGGGGAAGAACGATGCAACCCAGGGGAAGATCTCCTTTGAACGGCGCCGTCTGAAGGGATCGGAGGTGCCAGCGCCGGACACGTCGCCGAAGGGTGCGGCGGCGGCGCCGACCCAGGCGCCAACAGAGCTCCGGGACATGTTAGCAGCCATGGAGAAAGGCATTCAGGATAGTATTGCAGCGGTGGGCACCAAGATAGACGCTCTGTCCTACCGCATGGACCGTATGGCAGAACGTGTGGACAAACATGCGGAGCGCCTCGACATGGCGGAGCTCCGGCTCACTGAGGCTGAGGAAGCCCAGATGGAGTGGGACAAAGAACGCAAGCAATTCGATAGACTCCTGACTGTCATCAGGGACAAGACAGAGGACCTGGAAGCACGTTCTCGCAGATCCAACCTCCGTATCACAGGAGTGGCGGAATCCACGCAAACAGGGAAAATGGAACTATACGTGGAGAAACTCCTGAAAATACTCTTGGGTGAGGAAGTCTTTTCCTCCATGTTCATTGTGGAACGCGCCCACCGCACACTGGGCCCACAGCCTCAACCCGGCATGCCACCTCGCCCCATAATCGCGAAACTGCTCAACTATCGCGACAGAGACACTGCCTTGAGAGTGGCGAGGGAGAAGGGCAAACTCCAACATGAGGGCATGAACATCTCCCTCTATCCGGACTTCACAGCCAAGGTGCAGGAGGAACGGCGACAGTTCGCGCCGTACAAAAAGCAACTCAGGACACTAGGCCTGGACTATGCAATGATGTATCCAGCCAAACTCCGGATCAACACGGGTGGGAAGTCGTACTATTTCACAGACCCGAAAGAACTGCATAAGTCCCTCAAGACCTGGACACGGGAAAGGAAGGAGAACCGGAGTGGCCAGGAGGACGAGGAGGGAGTGTCTATGGAGGAACAGGACTAAACGGCGGCTGAAGAGGGGACTGACCCTCTACACAACGGATGGATCACGGACCCGGATGTTATGTGCGCTCCGGCCTAGCACCTGCCTCACGGTTTGGGGAAGGACACCTTGAATACACAATGGTACTGGTAAGGTGATGTGTGCATCGTGGAAGAGTACATTGGACAAGCGGCGAGAGCCCGGGGGGGGCAGTTAGAGTGGGACTGGGTAGTACTTTTTGCCAAGCCTCGAGCATTGACTCTCGAATGGAGCTGGGAGGGGTGCGGTACAGACACTCTCTCGGAAAAGTTCGTGGTGTACTATATTGGTGCGCTCTGCCCTGGTGCTTTTGGTTGTTTTACTCTCTGAAGGGTTGGTGTCGGACTGTTTGACACTACACCTGTTGGGGGTCCATAGGGGGGGTGAGTGGGGTCTGTCTGACCAGGTTGGGGGAGGTCGGCTGTGGGTGGGTTGCTGTAACAGGGGTGGGAGCGAGACTCGGGGTGGTTGGGGGGGGTGTTTGGTTGGGGTTGTTGAAGGGGTTTGTCTGCGGAGTGTGTGAATTGAAGTGTACCGCTGTCCCTGTTCGCAAGCGCCGGATGGCGACTATGAGAAGGGGTGTCCCACTGTGTCCTGAATTACCCATCCTTATGGACCATGCTCTGAAGCAACTTAATAATGGCTGATACCATTCCGAACTTGCATACACGTGCCCCGCATGAACTGAATTTAATGACTTGGAATGTACGGGGCCTGAATGACTTCCGTAAAGTGAGGAAGGTCCTTAACTATCTCAGTAGACAACATCTGCTACCATCATACCTCTCCCCTCCTGAGGCGGAAGCCGGGAGGTCTCCTTACTTTTCTTTTGCCTGTGAGATTTCGCTCGTGTAATTTTAATATTGCATTTTACTGTGTGCCTTTGCAGCTTGTGCTCGCGCTTGTGTTAAAAGCGTGTAGGAGCACAGCGCTGCTTGTCATTTAATCTCCCAGCGCTTGTAAGCGCTTCGCTTCCCCCCCCTCCCTTGCCTGGGACTCTGAGACCGCCCTCGGCTGAGCATTGACGCCGAGGGCTGGGATCTCATTTTGGCCGCCATCTTGGGGGTAGGACTACTCACCCTCGCGCTCTAGCAGCGCTACAAAAAGCTCACCTCTCCTCCGCGCAGCGGACGCGTTCAGCGGCCGCGCCGGATCTGCGCCGGAGTCGTGCCAGAGTCCTGCCCGTCTGCGCCCGTCAGCGTCCCGGAGGCGCTCGGCGAGGCAGGTACCTCTGGCCACTATGCTCTCCTACTCTGCTCAGGAGCTCATTTCGCTACGCAATTGCAATGAGTCGTGTCTGTCAGTCTTCCCAAGCCGACATAAGGGTAAGCATAAGTGCCCTGTTTGTCTTTGGCACCCTGTCCGCACCTTCTACTCCCCTGATCCTGTTAAGGAGAGCGGCTTCAAACATCACTGCCTACTCCTTAATACGAGGTCGTTGCATCGCCACACTCAAGAGATCTTTGATCTCTTATCAACTACTAGTCCCACCTGTTTGATGCTCACTGAGACATGGGCCAATGATTCCTCCCATCCGGACATTGTGGCTGCCATTCCCACTGATTATACCATCCATCGGCAGGATAGGGACAAGGGCAGAGGAGGAGGAGTTGCCTTAGTTGTTAAAAACACCTTCCCCTGCACGGTCATGCATACTCACACTATTGAAGGGGCTGACTCTTTAGCTTTTACCATTTCTTTATCGCCGCAACAAGCACTGAAGGGCCTGATTGTCTACAGAGCTCCTGGTCTTGTGGGCTCTTTTCTCGACGATCTTCAACAGGTCATATCGGTCCTTGTCCTGAGATCGGAGCAATGTATACTTGCGGGAGATTTTAACTTCCATATGGACGACCACAATGACCAAAATGCCATCAAACTGTTGGAGATTGTCTCCACCCTTGGCCTCTCTCCCTATCTTTTTGGCCCGACCCACGATAAAGGCCACACACTCGATCAGGTCTTTTCCACCATACCTGTCATGAATGTAACACTTTCGCCAATCGTCTGGTCCGACCACTTCCTGGCCCATTTTGAAATACCTTCTACCTTGGCCTCTCCTGCCAGCGCTACAAGACAGCAGAGCAGCAGCTATAGGGCACTTCATCGGGTGACCGCAGATATGCTCACACATGCTCTGATTGATCACCCTGTGGCCTGTACTGGTGACCTGGAGAAAGATCTGGAGAACCTGCAATCCTGGCTTCTTGCCAGACTAAATGAGTTCGCTCCCTTACAGCCACCCAGGTCCGCAGCCCGGCGGGCTTCTGCCCCCTGGTTCACGGAGGAATTAGCCAATGCCCGTAGGCAATGTAAAGTGGTGGAGCGGGCCTGGAGAGTCCAGTATGAACCTGAGGCTAAACAACAGTATAAAACCACGCTAAAGTCATACCACGAACTTGTCCTTCAGAGCAAGAAGCGCTATCTTGCCAAAAGGATTGATGATGCTGCTAACTCCTGTAAGGAGATTTTCTCCATCGTGCGCGAATTTACTAGCCCTCGTTCCATCTCTACTCGGGATGCTCCAGCAGAGACCTGGGCTAACACTATTGCCAATTTCTTTACCGCCAAAATCAGGCAAATCCAGGTTTCCTTTTCGCTGAGAGCCCCAGAGGTTGTGTCTGCAATGCCGATCGAGACAACGTCTCTGTCTCCCTCAGGCCCAGTTCTGCTTGACTTTCCTCCTCTCACGGTTGCTACATCTTTAGCCTTGATGAGGAACCTCAAGTCGGGCTCACCTCTAGATCCGTGCCCGGCAAAATTTCTGGCAAAAATGGCAGATGTCATTAACCCTATTGCCAACCCCATTCTCAATCTCTCCCTGAGCGAGGGCTTTTTGCCTCAGACCTGGAAGCAAGCTATGGTCATCCCTCTGATTAAGAAGCCCAATCTTGACCCAGAGGTGCCTTCCAACTACAGGCCAATCTCGCTCCTTCCAGCACTCACCAAGATCTTGGAGAAACACGTGCACAGCGCGCTTTCCAACTTTCTGGAGTCTAATGATCTACTCCATGAATCCCAATCGGGATTCCGCTCCAACTTAAGCACCGAGACGGCGCTTTTGGAAGTCTCGGAGATCGTAAAAGAGGTGCTGGACATGGGAGGCAGGGTGTTGTTAGTAATGTTAGATCTGTCGGCGGCGTTCGACACCGTCCCCCATGAGGATCTCCTCACCAGGCTCCGTGACATCGGGCTAGGGGGGACGGTGCTCAACTGGTTTTCTTCCTTTCTGGCCAACCGCCGCCAGACGGTCTGGGTCCCACCCGGATCCGCCGAGATGCCGCCACTGGGAGTTGGAGTGCCTCAGGGCTCTATTCTGAGCCCCACTCTCTTTAACATCTTGATGACCCCTCTGGCGACATTAGCGGAGTCCTATGGGGCCCGGATCGTCTCTTATGCTGACGACACTCAGCTCCTCTTCACCTGTCGCAAGGGTGAAGAGTTTGATGGTGAAGGGATTCGCGAGTGCCTTGGGGCTGTTTTTAGCTGGTTTTCACAGAACAGTCTTAAGTGCAACTCGGACAAGTCCGAAATACTATTCTTCGGATGTCCATCAGAACCAGATTGGCGAGGATGGTGGCCTGCTGACATGTTCCCTCCCACACAGTCTTCTATGTGGGCGAAAAACCTGGGAATTAAAATCGATAATGAGCTCTCGCTCAAATCCCAGGTCTCCACTCTCACGGGAACATGTTTTGGGATACTTAGAATGTTGCGCAAGTTTTTTCCCCTTCTATCGGAGCAACATCGGAGGATCACTGTTCAGGCCCTTATAGGGTCCAGATTGGACTACGCCAATGTTTTATATCTTGGCTTGCCTGAATATCTCCTCCAGCGCCTGCAGATTACCCAGAACGCCGCTGCGCGTGCCATCTTTGGCCTTCATCGTCGCACCAGCGCCTCTAACCTTCTTGCATCCCTCCACTGGCTTCCGGTGCGGAAGAGGATACTGTTTAAGGCCATGACTCTTGCCCATAAGGCCTTACATGGCAATGGTGCCAAGTATCTTCAGAGAAGGCTGGACTTCTATCGACCTGCACGATCCCTCAGGTCAGAAGCCCTGGCTTTGGCGCGGGTACCACGTATTAAAAAGGCTCGGCTAGGCGGCCGATCTTTTAGCTTCCTCGCCCCCCAGATATGGAACTCGCTACCGTTGTCCCTACGAAACACCTCTAACCTGCTTGTTTTCAGGAAAGACCTGAAGACCTGGTTGTTTGCTGGATAATCTCTTTCTTTTTTAGGCCCTTTCTGCTACTGTTATGTTTCATGCTCTCCCTATGATTGGAGCTTAAAGCGCCGGGACACTCCCTTGGAGTAGCCGTTGCGCTATAAAAGTCCCATTTTAACATAACATAACATAACATCATGTTGACATAGCTCTGCTGCAGGAGACACACCTGCCACTCTCCAGCAGAATGCTAAAATCCAGGGGTTTGTCCGGGAACACGGTGGCTGCGGGTTACACTACGCATGCCCGCGGGGTGTTAATTTGGGCCAATGTCACAGTTGCGGCTCATTCCGGTGCACTCAGACCCGGAAGGTAGATACGTCCTAGCGAGATGTGTGGGTAAGGGGATGGACTTACTGATAGTGAATGTCTATGGCCCTAACTATGACCACCCTGAATTCTATGTGACCCTGTCTGCTATTGCAAGAACACATGCACAGCCTTGGATGTTGTGGGGCGGGGACTTTAACTTTGTGTTTGACCCAGCTCTGGACCGCTCTGCGGGCCCTGCTCGGAGACCTGTGGCCTCGGCCACGTACATGGCAGCTGAAATGATCAAATCTGACTTGGTGGATGTCTGGAGGGAGAAACATCCAATGACGGGTGGGTTTACACATTACTCAGCATTCCACGATGTGCATACCAGGATAGACTACTGGTTGGCGCCCCCCCTGGTACTTAACAACGTTAGCTCATGTGCAGTTCTCCCACGCACGCTTTCGGATCACTCCCCTATTCTTCTCCACCTCGCAACGTCCAGGAGGGGGATCCCGGCCTTCACTTGGCGGTTCCCGCCTTTTGCGTTGCTTGACGAGGCCTTCAGGGGGGAACTAGCTGAGGACATAGAACAGTATTTTGCAACAAACATAGGCACAGTGGATGACTTCTTTACGGTCTGGGAGGCATTTAAGGTCTACATCAGGGGGGTGGCGATGTCGAAACATTCTAGTGTGTTACGATCCATTCGGCGGGACCTAGCTACTCTGGAAACTAAGATGGCGGAGCTTGAGGCAGAGCGGCTACGGCTAGGCGGCGAAGCGGGAGGAGGGGAGCTCTCCCAACTCCTGTCTGAGTTTCAGGCGCTGGCGGACAGAGAGGTCCTCTATATGGGCAAATACGCCACGGCAAGACAATATGGGGAGGGTGAACGGCCTGGGGCGCTGCTTGCACGCATGGTCCGCAGCACGAGACGCCCGCTAGTCATTGAGGAACTGAGGACTCCGGAGGGAGACACAGTGACGGACGAGGAACAGATACTTCAGACGTTCAGGAGCTATTATGCGGAGTTATACCGGTCTAAAACACAGGGAGTGGAGGGAGAGATGGAGGACTACTTAGACCATATAGCCATGCCGTTCCTCAAGAACTCGGACAGGGAATTCTTAATGGCCCCCTTCCACCAAGACGAAATACTAGAGGCACTGGCAGGTATGCGCTCGGGAAGCGCGCCGGGCTCGGATGGCCTCACGGTTGGTTTCTATAAGGCTTTTAAGAATTTGCTGTTGCCGCACTTGGTCACCCTGTTTGACGCCATCTGCGAGAACGGTGAAATGCCGACCACCATGCGGGAGGCGCTGCTCATCACTATACCTAAGCCGGGTAAACCCCCCGATCTTTGTGGCTCGTATAGACCGCTCAGTCTACTTAACGTAGACGCCAAAATCTATGCTAAGGTTCTGGCCACTCGTCTGGCCCTGTTAGTGCCTGGGTTGGTCGCTCCGGAACAGTCCGGATTTGTCCCGTGCAGGAATTTAACCTACAATATACGCACAGTGTTAGGTGCGATGCAGCATATCAAGCAGGAGAACAGCGCGCTGGCTATCTTCCTTGACATGGAAAAGGCGTTCGACTCGGTTGAGTGGCCCTTTATGGTCCGCGTGTTGCGCAAGCTGGGATTGGGCGAACAGTTCCTTCAGCAGGTTGGGGCACTGTACCATCGACCCTTTGCTAGGCTGCGCCTGGGTGATAGAGTGACAGACCCGATTAACATAGGTAGAGGCACTCGACAGGGCTGCCCACTGTCGCCGTTGCTTTACGCACTGGTGGCGGAACCCCTGGCGTGCGCCATGCGGGAGTACCACAGCCTGGAGGGTGTTAGCTTCCCTACTTATAAGATTGGGATATCAACTTATGCAGATGATACGCTGTTATACGTCAGAGAACCGGAAGTTAATTTGCCTGCGGTGCTTCGCGAGGTGGTCCGCTTTGGCTCGTTGTCGGGCCTGAAGGTGAACTGGGACAAATCGATTGCGTTCCCACTCACCCCAGTGACACGACAGTTCGAAATGGAATACCCATTGCAATGGTCCACCGACTCAGTTCGCTATCTGGGCATTCAACTCCACTCGGACCCGGAGGTCCTTGTTCGAGACAACTACGGAGTAGCTTATAACAACCTAGTGGACGACGTAGATAGGTGGATCCGGCTCCCGCTCTCACTCTCGGGTAGGATAGCACTAATGAAAATGGTGGTGCTTCCCCGATTTCTGTTCCTCTTCCTGAATCTGCCTGTGGTGTTATCTAGGACCTTCTTTCGGCAGCTCACCTCGGTGTTGGTGAGACTGGCTTGGGGGGGGAAAGCAGCCCAGAGTTAGTTGGAAGACTCTGATACTCCCTTGCGAGATGGGGGGGCTGGGAGCGCCGGACCTAGAACGCTATTATAGAGTCGCCCAGGCGTCGCATTTATACTCATGGGTGCACGGTGACCCTCGGACCCCGCACCTCATATTGGAGCGGTTGTTTGCTGACCCGCTTCCTTTGCCTGCAACTGTCTGCCTGCCCACAGACCGCGCAATTGGCCGGATGGTCTCGCTGAAGGCGACCAATCACGCCTGGAACTGCTTAGTGCGCTCTCGGGGCTGCACTCTGCTTTACTCCCCGTTGTTGCCTGTGGAGTGGGCCCTATGGCTTGACCCACTCGGTGAGAAGGGAATGGTCAAGGCACTGAGTTCTCTTGGTATAACGAAAATGGAGGACCTGTTTGAGGGAGGCGTACTCAAAACTTGGGACCAGTTACTAGTTGCTGAGGCAGACCACACTCTGTTACAAAAGTTCCAATACCACAGGCTCCGCTCAGCCTTTCGTGAAATACTGGGCCCAGACCTGGAGGAACCTGAGGAGATCCCGGAATTGACATATATACTGAAGTCCACCACTGCGGCGAAGCTCATTGCACAGCTTAATAAGCTGGGTGTGTCGCAGCAGCGTCTGCAGCCGTCGAAGGCCAGGGAGGCCTGGCAGGCAGACCTACAATCCCCCATAGATGACGGGATGTGGCGCTACTGCTGCTCAAGCACGCGCAAGATATCCCTGAACGGCAGGCACCGCTTGGTGCATTTCAAATATTTACAGCGAGTGTATTATACTCCTGCACGCCTCCATCGCTATGGCCTCCGCGCCACGGCCGAATGTGAACGCTGCCGGACTCCGATAGCCGATTTTTATCACCTGGCATGGCAATGTCCTGGAGTGCAGGCGTTCTGGGGGGAGGTCTTCGCGGAACTCGATCAAATACTAGGGGATCCTCTGCCTCGCACTCCTGCCTTGGCGCTAATCGGTTATTCGAAGCCACTAGCCCCGGGACCGCGTCGACTAGCAGACATGGCGTTGCTCCTGGCAAGGCGGGCGGTAGCGACCTGCTGGATGAGGGGGCCCCTCCCCACGAAGGCTAAATGGCTGAGGGACCTGCAGTACTGCTGTACCCAGACAGAACTGTATAGCGACCTACTTCCGCCCAGAAGCAGGCCCAAGAATTTTTGGGATCTTTACAAGGAGTACATACAGAAGGGTGAGGAGGACGGCTCCGACACCGCTGAGGCGGTGGAATTGCAAGATAGAGTAGAGGAGCTCGAAGCTAACACTGAACACTGTGGCGTGGGGGGGGCGGGAGTGGGGAAGTTCCTGGTTGACTGAGGGTAGCTGTGAGAATCCGGGGATGGCCTGATGGAGGGTAACTGAGTAAGGGCTGTTCTATATGGGGGACGGGGGGGGGGACACAGGGTAGGCACACTCGGGAGGTTTTATAGTTGGGACAGGATAGGCGGACACACAGACACACACTAGCGGGTGGGGGGGGAGTTTGGTGGGTATTGTTTAATTTCTTGTTGTAGCCATGACGCTGGATCGCTGAATATCACATGGTCAAGTTGATTGCCAGTTGCCACACCACACCAGTATGCTGCCTGCGTTGTGAACCCTTGAATGGCATTGTTGTACTGCTACTACATTATCTCGCCGCCAGGCCTCCGGGATGCTGGCACTAAGGCTGTGTATGACCTGCTACTGGCTGTTTATGAGAACTTGGTGCCGCTTCCGGAGTTACACCGTGTTCATGTGTTATTGCTGGTGATGTCAATGGCTTTGCTGTCAATAAAGAACTTTTGGAAAAAAAAAAAAAAAAAGGTACCTGTTCTCGAGGATTGGTAAGTCAGGTACACGGAAATAAATAGAAAAAGGAAAAACTCGAATTACTGATAGCGGTGTGTAGGATACCTCGTTTATGAAATAAGTGATAAACATGTTATGGGCCCAGTAGTGTTTATTTGGTAAAATAAGAATCGGGTAACCTGCGCGCTCTATCACTTGAACCATGGTACAAGCATGCCTCCATTACAGCCACAATTGATTTTGTGCTGGAAGGGACACCATCCTGCAACAAAACATTCCCCAGAGGTATTTGTTTCTTTTTGCGCTGTGCAGCACAAGTAGAAAGAGGAAATATCAAGAGAAAATACGCATATTTCTCCTTGTTGCATCTCATCTTGGAAGGCATAGGCATTTTGATGCATTTCCCATGTCTACTAGTCTTAGTAAATCAGTGAATGCGCAAAAAACCATGGGTGGATGCATGGGAAGACCCACACTCCACCCATGCAACGCCTTCTCCATACAGAGTAACGCACAGCAGCGACTTGCGCTGCTATGTGTTACTCCAGATTTACTATGTCATGCAGAGCTATCTAGGGTCATAATACATCTGTCTTTAGGGATAGTATTGCCTTGCACAGCCTTAGATGACCCAAAAGACCACGCATGTTCTTAATAAATCTGGGCTATAGATTCTTCCCCTTATTCCATCTTACTAGAGAAAGAGTGTGCAGTCCCTTATGCTCTTAAAGCAAGACTATAGCTCGCTCTACCAGGGACTCCCTTAGAACCTGATTTGACGCCTTCAGATCATTCTAAACACTGCTGCCCAGTTGATTCTAGGCTTAAGTAAAAATCTTAGTTTCTACCTATCGGTGCTCCCTTCACTGGCTTCCTTTGCAAACTCATTGTCTTTTTGAGGCCGCCTCTTCTGCTTGCGGATCATTCACTCCACATCCTTGCTATCTTCAACTCTACTTTCAGAAATACTGTCCTTATGGTTGTCCCTGGACCCTGGTCGTCTTCCTTTTTTGTTGAGGTTCCTATAATCTGTAAGGCTAGGAAGGGCTGCAGAGTACACATTCAATCAATCAATGAGTGACAGAGAAAATTGCAGAACTTAAATTGAAAATTGAGTTCTAAGCCTTATAAGTTGGGGGACTACGGACCTTGTTTGACAACAATGTTTAGTACAAATAAAAAATGGATATAAAAGGCATATATTAGAAAACAAATGATTACAGTTCATGTTTTTTAGTAACTGTGCAGGAAATCTGCTCTTCATTGTCATTCAGATTGTTATGATTCCATTATTCTGCCAGTGTCTATAAAGTGCTCATGCTGTGACTTGGGTGCAGAGCTGTATTCCAAGCTATGATGTATTCGTTTCTTTGTCTCGGGCTTATTATTAATGTCCTAATATCAGAGAGGATCTTCCATGGATATTTTAGATGGTCATGGGCATGGAGGGAGTATCTAGTGTAACGAATATAATACAATGAGTAGGTGTGTCAAAAGGCAGCACAAGTTTCACAATTTGAGAAAGTTCTCTAGGTGTCAGTTGAGGGAAGTTTCACTGCATGATGGGCATAAAGGACACCACTGCATCCCCCACGGTGCGGCCCCCTTATCTAAACGTAAAGGGGGCCCCCTCAGCTTGTCAGATTGAGGGTATAGGCGTTGCAAGAGGCCCCCTCACCATTCCTTGCAGGCTCCCCCCTTCGGTTTCCTTATGCCACTAACAAATGAAAAAGTAATTCATGCAGAAGAAGAATCTTAATGGGCAGATGTAGTGTGAATGTTTTTCTGAATAGATGCTATAGGGGTGGAGGGTGTTAAACTTTGTACCCTTTAATTAAGAACTTGAATAAGGTTTGATATTTTATAGGCGACTGGGTTGAAGCATTTCTGAGCAGTGAAATATGGCTGCAATGCCTAGTACACACCTATCTTTTATTTGTATTTTTTTTGGGATACATTACAAAAACATAATCCAATGGATGGTCCCTAACATTTTAAATAAGAGGTGTAGAGGAGGATTAAAATCAGTATATACAAAGCAAGTTAACGAGCATTGGAATTCATATTCATTAAATTAAACAAACGAGAACATCTATAACTGTCCAATGTTTCTAAACACTAAATTCTGCAGCATGGGCCCTCTCTGAGGTCAGAGAAAGGAGGGAGACTGTGGAATGTAGGTGAGGGCTTGTGGAGATGGGTTATCAGCAGTGGCGGATCCTCCGCTAAGGCTGGAGGAGCGTCGCCCCACTGCTTCAGCTGCAAGCTGAATACAAAAGACAAAATGATAAAAACATTCCATTATCATTTGACTTTTTGTATTCAGCTAGCAGTTGATGGGGAGGGCTGGGCTCCTCGGGCCTCACAGGGAGGAGGAGTGGAGACAGCACCAAAAGGGCGCATGACGATTTGGCCGACCATGTCAGACTGGCCATATCGTCATGCGCACTGTATACTCTCCACCCACTCTGCACTACAGCCTGAGTAGAGAACATGTCCAGCCTGCCAGTGCCAGCCCATGTCTGAGTGCCGAACCATGGCGCTCTGGGAGGCTGTGTGCTTCGCTTTTTGGTTCCAGGCTGCTCCAGAGAGGACGGTGGAGAAGCGGCAGTCGGCGTTATGAAGGTAAGTGGTATGTTAAAATTGTATTTATTCCCCCATCCCTCGGTCCCACCGCCTCAGCACCCCTTTTGGGTAGCAGCCGCTACTGGTTATCAGGAGGTGTTTTGAGTTGCGCCTTGAAATAAACCAAGGAATACTATGTCTTGTATTTCTAAAGGGGCTTCCCAGTGGAGTTTAGGGTGTCAGCCAGGCAGCTGTTTAACTTGAAATGAAGATTTGTTTTCAGATCTCTTTAGTTGAAAAGGGTGTCAAACGACTGAGTAGCAGAAAGTGATGAGAGAAGTACTTTTTATAAACTGGTTTGCAAGGTAAGAAGCTCTCGCTGCTCCACACTGAGAGCCATGGAGAGTTTTTGGTGGGGGTCAATAAATGACTGGATGTGGGTAAAAAAGGATGGTTGGCCAATTGTCTTTCAGTATTCCTCTGTCTGCACCTAAACTGTGCCACTTTGGATTTAATTCCTGGGGTGATTAGAACATATTACTAATGGAATTGAAAACTTGGTTTCTTACCTCTTCACCCCAAAAAAGCAGGTGCCACCACATCCAATGATGCTAAGGACAATGCCGACTCCAACACCAAGTCCTGTTTTAATACTTATATTTTCACCAGGATCTATTGCAAAAATAGAAGACAACACCAAATGCTGAAATTCATCTGCAAATAAAGGACCTTCTCATCAAATGCCCCAACCCACCTTGTCACAAATATTTTCATTCAGCTTGTTCGTCCGGAAGGCCAATGCTTCTTCACCCCCCAATGGGTGACATCATAGCCTTGGTAAACCACCTTCAGAAACCTTCAAACATTTGCAGGTTGAATGTTTTTTTGCAGTCTAGTGCTTAGTGAATATGTGCAGATTAACAGTCAATGGATATTTGATATCAACTATCATGTATGATAACATTTCTTTGTGTTACTCATAAAATTGATTTGTGCAAGGCACTGATTATTGACCCTAATTTACAAAATAAACAATTAAAAGCAGCTACTCTCTCGAAAGAGCAGTCCTATTATTTCTACTCTTTAGAAAGAGCAGTCCTATTATTTCTTGGTATTTCTCAGAAGGCAAATGAAAAATAATTATTTACCATACAAAAATATTACTGCATGTGTAAGCTATGTCTGTTATAAAGTGCTGTGCTGTAACAGCTCTCTTACAGGAAGGCAGATATTTACAACTAGATTGCTCATTACTGAGAACCAGCATGTCCACAGACTAACTGTTATTGGAGGAGCTGTTTAGTTCAGAGCAGCTTAGTTGTTGGGCATTTCTGTAACATTAATCAATTCATTTTTGTGTTAAGTTTATAACTGTCAAACAGTGCACCTGTACAAATACAGATCTTTAAAGCTGCATTCATTGTAAGGTGTTTACAGTGTAGACAAACATTGGCAAAGCCAACAGGTGTTTTAAAACACAAGCATATGCCCTTGAAAAGCTGCACTTAGCACTTTCAAGCTGCAGTATATTAAGCTATTACTAGAGGTCCCTCCAGTCAGACAGAGAAGTATTTGCTGTAACATGCTGTAGTACCTTAAACTATTACTAGAGGAACCTTGTGGCACGCTGCAGTACCATAATCTGTCACTAGATGTCCCTTGCGTCAGACAACAATGCCTGCTGCAGCAGGTGGCAATACCATAAGCTATTACTACAGGTCCTATAGAATTCTACTACCGCCATCTCTCAGATCTCATGTTACCAAGCCTTGGGAAAACCAATTGGTGTGGTTTCAAGGCACAAATACATGCATTCAGAACTCTTTATCCTTGTCTCTGTGCATCTTGACAAATTTCTGCTTATGTCTGTGCAATGTTTTTTTTTATTCCTACGCTTGCAGGGATGCTGCCATGCAGAGGTACAAGCTTAAGGAATACAGGACACAGTCATAAAAGGTGCAGAAAGGGTGGGTTGTGCAGAAACAGAGCTCAAACACTCTGTGCATGACTGTATTTGCATGGGTTTCCACACTATAGCCAGAACTATTGGAATTGCCAATGCAATTACATTTTGCTTCACATTACAGGAATGGTCTATCCAAGAATGGGTACATAGAACTAGTAAAGTCACATAAGTAAGCTTTCTTCCCAATCTGCCCTTTTCCCCCCTCCTGCATTATATTTGTCTCTAGACCAAGATGCCCAACATTTCAACGGTTAAAGAGAAGGCAGTTTTGACTAATAGAATGCAAGGGTGTAGTAAATTCATGAAATAGAAGGAAAAGCGACCATATATGGAAGTAACACAGAATTTAACATTTTGAAAGAAGCAAAATTGTAATCAATTCAGTGCTTAATTTGTAAAAGAAAAAAAAGAAGTCACAGGGCGCTACATTTTTAGGAGGCTGCTGCCACTTCTTCCAGGTGTCCGCCCTCATATATTCCTGGCATCATCAAATTGCATCATTTGTCATGTCCGTTGACCACATGGGCAAAGCAAAAGCAGCAAAAATCAAAAGAATATTACTGCTTGAGAATCATTTTTTTTTATTTCAAAGTATTTTATTAAGAATTTTACACATACATTTTAAGCATCGCTCTTCATGGGGTAGCATCCCCAGCTGGGCATACCTGCTTGCGGTACATGATACAGTATACATGATCGGATGCCCCCCTTCCTTATTTTTGTCCTACTATAGGAGTGAAGGTAATTGAAAAGATGGAAAAGAGAAAGAGTGTGTGTAGGAAGGGAAAAGAAGAAGAAGACAAAAAGGGGTGTGTACAAAGGGCTTGTCTACTAGTGCTTGCACCTTCATGTGTGGACAAAGCCTGCTTTGGAGGGTTGGGTTGCATCTCCGGTGTTCACGGGGGTTCGTAGTGGCCCAGGAACTCATCTAGTGTTGCTCACATACCCCTGGTTGCCGGCTTCCAAGGTGAGTTGCGGATTGCGATGCTGTCCGCACCTCTCAGGTATATTATCCAGTTGAGCCATCCCTTGAATGATGCCTTCCCTGTATCCTTCCACTTGGAGACCACCATCTTAACTGCCGACGTCAAGAGGAGGTCTAGGAGGTCCCTGTCTTGTTGTGATTTAAGGTTAGTGTTTATAAATGCCTAGTGAGGGTTGATAAGTCTGGTCTTAGTGTGCAACCCAGAAGTTTTTTAATAAACATAAATATCTCCGCCCAGAAGTTTTTAACTACAGAGCAATGGAAGATAAGGTGAGCTAGATCCCCTTTTTCGCTCTCGCAGTTCCAACATAGGTTCCAATAAGGCCTATTGATGCTAGCCGAGCGGGTGTCCAGTATGTCTTGTGCAGTAGCCAGAATTTTGTTTGGGCCAGTGCTGATGTTATCATGTTCTTTGAGGGGGAGGACCAGAGGGTCTCCAGCTCGTGTTCGTTCAGTGTGGAGTTGTGTTGTATTGTCCAGTAGTCCGCTAGCTTGTCATTGATTTTGGTAGAAGTAGGGCGTAGTAGTTTATAGAGGTGTGAGACTTGGTGTCCTACTCTGTTTAGCCTGGACATATATTGTATAATTGAGGGGGGGTGCTTGCCTAGGTTAGCCTTTGTTGTAGCTGTTCTTACTTTAAGGAAGCTGTATAGCTCAATATCTGCAAGGTTAAGCTTCTCTTTTAGTGTGCTGAATGTTGCTGGGGTTTCCCCTTTTTCTAGTTGTGCTGGGAATGAGATCCCACTCTTTTTCCATACTTCTAGGTCCAGGGCTTTCCCCTTGTATTTAATCTTGTTGTTTGCCCATACGATTCCCACTTCAAGCCTTTTATACTGTGTTCCATCTTTTTGTCTAGCTTGAGCAGGGCCGCCTTTGAGTTCTTGAATATAGGGTTGGTGTTGTGCGTGTGTTTATTGGTTGTGAGTGATGCCATTGGTTCAAGTATGTCCAGGATTGCTTGTTCTATTTGTAGCCATACCGGCGTGTATACTCTTGACGGGGTGTCAGCCAATAAGCTCCCTGTTTCGCTATGTGTGCAGTTTGGAAGGATCGGTAGTCCGCCAAATCAGTCCCCCCAGCTGTTTGTCTAATCTTAGTTTTTTTAGGCTAATCCTTGCCCTCTTATCTCTCCATATGAATTTGTTGATCAGCTTGTCTAGCTTGCGGTGATCATCTGTAAGTGTAAGCAGAAGCATGCTCACTAAATAGTTGACCAGCGGTGTGATAATCATCTTTATTGTTTCCACTCTCCCCCACCAGGTGGTGAACTTGGGCGACCAGGATTCCAGCAGGGATTTTACCTTGGATAACAGGCGGGCCTCATTGTTGTCTAGTGTTGATTTCAGGTCATTGTCAAAGTGGATCCCCAGATACTTGATGGACCCCTTTTGCCAGGCTAGCCCTGATTCACCCATGGTTTCCTTATGTGTGTGTATGTTAAGGGTTTGCATTCTGATTTGTCTTTATTCAGTTTATATTCTGAGTGTTTTGAGTATGTGTTAATTACGCCAATCAGTGCCTCGATGGATCTCTTTGGCCGTTCTGTTACAATGAGGACTTCGTCTGCCGACTGAGGCTAACTTGACCTCTGCTTCGTTTATGCAGATCCCCTTTATTTCTTTATTACCCTTGATGTCCCTGATTAAAGGCTCCATTGCGAGCAGGAAGAGAGAGGGAGAGAGGGGGCATCCCTGTCTTGTGCCGCTCTGTAGGCCGAAGGGCTCTGAGACAGCTCCATTTATTACTATTCGTGCTTTAGAAACCCCGGTAGGGTGCCATTACCTTCCTAGTGTAAGCCTCACCCAGGTTAAATGTCTGCATACATTCTTCCAGAAAGTCCCAGGACACACCGTTGAATGCTTTCTCAGCATCTAGCGTGATTGCCACTGCCGGTTCCTCTGATACGGATGTGCGTGCAATTATGTGGCACAGGCGCCTAGTGTTATCATGTGACATGAACGATTTTAGGAAGCCTACCTGTGAGTTTGAGATCAACGTGGGCAGAATGTTAGCTAATCTTGTTGCCAGAATCTTTGTGTATATCTTGCAGTCCACGTTAATTAGGGATATGGGTCTGTAGTTCTTGGGGAGTAGAGGGTCTTTGCCCTCTTTTGGTATCACTATGATGTTCGCCTCTGACATGGATTGCGAAACTAGCCCTTCTTCCTTCGCCGCAGTGGTTAAATAACTTTTTCATGGATGGCAGCAGAGTTGGTAGTATCGCCTTGTAGAAGGCGGCTGTATACCCGTCCGGGCCTGGCGCCTTGTTATCTTTCAGGGACCTGACCGCCATTTCTATTTCTGCTGTGTTTATGTCCTGCCCCGGTGCCTGTGCCTCGTCATTCTTAATTTTAGGGAGACTGAGTTTGTCTAGGTAGTCTGCGCATCCTTCCCGGTCAAGGGTCTGGTCTGCCTTGTAGAGGTCTTGGTAGAAATCCTGGAATGTCTGCAGGATTTGTTTGTGCCTGGTGTGGGTTGTATTCGTATTTCTTTTTGGTGAGCTCCTGTAATGTTGTTATGCCTTGTGTGTCATCTGCGTGTATCCTCTCTAGCTTTTTGATTTAGGCCTCTAGTTCGGATAAGTATTGGTTTGTGTTTTTGTTGATGTTTGCTTTGATGTTTATTACTGTCCCCCTTACTGTCGCTTTTAGGGCGTCCCAAACAACCATAGGGTCCGTGTCTTTGGTGTCGTTATGCCATAGGTAGTCTTGTATCGCCTTTTCTATTCTAGTTTTGTTTCCTTGGTCCTTCAGGACATCACAATTGAACCTCCATCTACGGGGGCGTACTCGTTGTGGCAACCACTCCGCTTCAGGCTGATGCAAGAGTGGTCTGAGACTAGTCTTTGGGCTATGGATGTGTCCTCTATCAGATGAGTGTGTGTTTCTGTAATTAGTATGTAGTTTATCCTGCTGTATGAGTTGTGTGGGGTAGAGTAAAAGGTGGAGTCCCTAGTGTCCGGGTTTTGGAGTCTCCATGGGTCTTAGAGGTTGAGGTTGGAGCACACGTTCCTAACGTATTTTGTGCCGTCGGGGGCTGAGAGTGGCTTTGAGTTTGCCTGTCTACCGTGTGGTCAAGCTCAATGTTGAAGTCCTCGGCAACCACCATGAGATTGTTCTGCAGAATGTTTCCAAACTTACGTGTTATTCCCTCCCACAAATTGGTGTTATCTGTGTTCGGGCCATATAAGTTTGCCACGTGTATGTCCCCCCCCCCCTTTTCAGATGGGTTATTAGAGTTCTCCCTTCTTTGTCGTTGTCTTGAGCTATAATAGATAGCTTAGAGTTCCTTGTAACTAGGGTGAACACCCCACGTTTTTTCCCTACTGCTGGTGAGCATGCTACCTGGGCTATCCACTTTGCGTTCATTATCTCTGAGTCCTCTGTGGATAGTTTAGTTTCCTGCAGTAGAATAATATCCCCTTTGGTCTTAGCCAGGTATTCTAGAATTTTCCTCCTTTTGACTGGGTGGTTAAAGCCTTTTATGTTCAGGGAGACTATTTTTAAGCTTGTTGCCAGGGTTTGTGTGCTAGTCTGTGTCATTGATGATTGGCGTAGTTGCTATATTCTCTTGTATTGTGCTCCCCCTTATGTGCCTCCTGTGTGACCTTTCCCCGTTCTGGCCCTCCTTGCTTTTTTGGCAGGTTTGATCCCTTTTGTCGCTTTGTGTATGTTTGGTTGCGGCCCCTCTTTTTGCCCCGTTCGTAGTGCTTACCCCTGTGCAGCTGCATAAAGACAGTTGGGTGTTAGAAGTATAGAAAAGAATAGAAAGAAGTTGGACATTTATACAGAACAGATACCGCCCCACCTACCTACTTGCCCTCCCACCCTCCCACCCCCCCACCCCCATGTACATATTCTCGTGTGTAGAATGTGCGACGGCAAGATCGCTGCACCGTCCTCCGGGAGAATGTTCTGTGTTAAGGTCTCTGTGCTTCCCCTGCTTCTTGGCTGTTGTCCCCATACTGACTAACATTCTTGAGTCCTTGATTTTGTAAGTCTCTCTCCCCTCTCAATACGCTCTTCCCCTCCCTCTTGCTTGTACAAAATGATATGGAGTCCATTTGTTGCTGATGCTCGTTTCGCTTCCAGACTTCTCGGTCTCCTGCTGGTGGAGCAGCTGAGGTATCTTTGTGTATTGTGCTCGTTTCGCATCACAAGGTAGATAAGCTTGGTTCCTTTGTGGGGCCTTCTTGCGTTTGTAGCAGCTGTACTCATGAGGGTTGGATCCAAGGTACAGGGACATGTTTGTTGCTGTACTCCTGAGTTTTCCTGAGTGCCGTCGATTGGTTGAGGTAGCTTGTGTGTCGTGCTGAGGTAGCCTTTTTGTATAGTCCTGAGTGACACAGTTCTGCTATTTCTGTCTGGTGTCTTCTTAGTGCGTCCATGTGGTCTCTCTCTATTTATTCCCCTGTCCGTTCTGGAGACACTCTTCTCTTGGTTGTTGTGGCCTGTGACGTTTCCATATCTTGGTGCGTTTGGCCGTCCAGGTATCTTGCCAGGGCTTGCGGGTCGTCAAAGGTCTGTGACCTTCCTCTGTCGCTTGCAAAAACAGAATGCAGAACTGCCAAGCCATGTCTTTCCTGGACCGGAATCAAGCATCCTAGGACCGGTTTCTGGCTATCAGCTGTCTTCAGCCAGGATAGCTTGACTCCAGTGGTGTGGAGAGCATGGGACTCACGTCTGAGCATACCCATCCCACTCGGGGTGACAAATGCAAAAACAACAATTGATGGACAGAATGCAGAACAATGTCATACATTCACCCCAGTACAGAGATCTGGGCCTAAATCCATCGTTTTTTTGCACTCCACACCACCCCAGTTCAGACATGGCCATATGCAAATCAGCCTTGACCCTGTGCCTCATGGGACCAGTCCAGCCCGAACTGCCAAGCCATGTCTTTCCTGGACCGGAATCAAGCATCCTAGGACCGGTTTCTGGCTATCAGCCGTCTTCAGCCAGGATAGCTTGACTCCAGTGGTGTGGAGAGCATGGGACTCACGTCTGAGCATACCCATCCCACTCGGGGTGACAAATGCAAAAACAACAATTGATGGACAGAATGCAGAACAATGTTATACATTCACCCCAGTACAGAGATCTGGTCCTAAATCCATAGTTTTTTTGCACTCCACACCACCCCAGTTCAGACATGGCCATATGCAAATCAGCCTTGACCCTGTGCCTCATAGGAACAGTCCAGCCCGAACTGCCAAGCCATGTCTTTCCTGTCGCTTATCCTGAATCTCGTCGGCCCGTGAATAAGAAAAGGATGTTCCTCCTCCTCAATTTATCCCTTTGGGCTAGGAACCCCTTCCTGATATCCACTGTTGGTTTAGAGTAGTCTTAGGTCAGTATTATTTTCTGTCCATCCCATACAATGTTTTGGTTCTTCCTTGCCACTGCGAAGATACTTTCCGTTTGGTGCGATCTCAGAGGTTTGTAAATTATCGGTCGTGGTCTCCTATTCGTGGAAGTTTTTAAAGCTGGAACCCTGTAGGCTTTATCCAGTTCGAACGATTGATAAAATTTGATGTTTGTGATCTTTGGAATGATGTCTTCGATCAGTGCCAGGCAGGAGCCTGCTTTGTCCTCCTTGCCTTCCGGCACTCCCAAAATTCGTATGTTGCCCCTTCTGTTGCCGGTCTTCCAGGTCAGCTGTTTGTCTCTGTAGGGCTGTTGTTGCCGAAGCGATTGCCTTTACTTTTTTGCACATATTTTGGTCAGCGTCCTCAATGTCACTGATTCTCTGTTCCGCAATCGCGATTCTGTTGTTCGCAGTGTGGATATCCGCTCTTACCGCTGCTAGCTCAAGCTGAATGACTTTGGTGGTTTGCTTCGTCGTTTTGGCTAGGTCGTGGATGTCAGCTTTTTTTTGAGGATCGACTCCAAGGTGCTGTTCACGTCTGATTTTTGTTTGATTGGAGAGTCGGTTAGTAGCTCTCCTTTATTCCTTTTTTGCTGTTGTTGTTGTTGGCTTTTTCCTTCATTCCCTGCCATTGTCGCTAGCCCTCTTCTTATCTGGTAGAGCTCGAATCTGACCTCTCCCTTACTAGAGGTTGTTTGCGCTTTGTTTCCACCCACTAGCCTCTGTTGTTTTCTTAGGCTCCGTTTTGGGGTGCTGGTCGGCTTTACCTTGGGCACTGTGCCTGTTGGTAGGTGAAGGCAGCGCTTTACGTTGTTGGTCAGACTTTTCTCGGGTTTAGCGTCTTCTTTCACTAGCCCTCTGTCGCGTTTTGCGGTCTGTGGGAGCGCCACTTCCGATGTGTGAACAGCCTGCATCTGTCTTAAGCACCTCTTTTCCTGAGCTTTTCCTGAGCTTCGCCGTGCTTGCTGCACTTCTCTCCTGTCCTTGTGCAGCCAGCACTGCTTGGCAATACGGAAACATTAACCCCTCTTGTTTTTGGCTTTCTGGTGTCCGCTTAAGCCCCTCTGGGCTTGGTTTGGTCCCACACTCTGCACCCACGGATACTCTGATTACAGGCATAGCGTCTAGCGTGCTCAGCATAGAACTGTGTAGTGTTTATGACATAGGTTCTATGGTTTGTGTTATCTATCTTAGCTAGGGTGCCTTATATGCCGTTACCACTTTGTTGATGTGCTCTTGGATAGGCGATGTGGGAGAGTTACTTGGTGCGCGCAGTTGTTCGTGGGATCTTCCGCCCACTTTTTACTGCCTCTGGCGCCCACCGATGCCTCACTTTTTCCCCCTCCGCTGCCCTCGTTCCTGATCCTGTTTTATTGGGCGTAGTGTCTCTCTGTTATAATTCCCCGGACCGCTGCTTTCCGTGTTTCGTGCCGTCTGCTGTTCTGTTCACCCCCGCTCTCACAGTACCACAGAGTTGTAGTGTGGCACTGGTGATGTAATTAATCAGTCCAGGCCTGGTATTCGGATGTCCAATATTTGTTCCCCTTGCTCAGCTGCCTTGCATGCTGCATGGTAGCTATCATAGTAATGCTATCAGAATCATGCAGCTCAGCAATTAACGCCCAATTAATTGATGGGGCCCGACTGCAGAATCTGCAACGAGGGCCATCAGGTCTTCCATATTTTACAGATTTTCTATTCGACATAGAGCTGAATGGGGGGGGGGCATAGACATTGTGCAGGTATAAGCAGGCTCAGTCCTTAGAACAGTGCTAATAGGAGGAGTTTGGGTACTGTGAGCCATGAGCATGACATTTCACTGGCAGTGCTAGGCAGCGAAAGCAAAGTTTGCGCCTTTATTTTTTCTTCACATGCCCTTCCGTTACGTTTGCCTATGCTTTCAGAGCCTAACTTGCCTCGGTTTAGCAATGAGCCAGCCCTCATCTGAAATCTTCCAATACGAGGGGAAAGATAGGCTGCATCAAGCAAGGGCATGGATGTTTGGATGAGTGGACACTGCACTGTTTATTCCGTGATTGACTAGATAGCTGGAACAGACAGGAGTTATCATAATCAACAAATAATAGAGTTAAACTTAAATGGTATAAGGCATGAAAAATACAGGATACTTCCGGGAGATACAACAACAGAAAATTTTAAGAAACTTTATTGGTCAGAAAATACTAAAGATTCATTCATAGCAAACGCACAAGCAATGGCAGAAACATATTTTGAAGGAGACATCTCTAATGCTATTGAAAATGGTCCCTCTTTACAGAGAAATTAATCTCCACTCAGACCCAAAAAGATGGTAATAAAGGGCAACAGAAAAGAAAACCACTACCAATGGTTAAAATATCTTCTGAATGTCATCTATTAAAAACAGAGTGTAATAGAACCCCAAGACTGGTAAAGAAGTAACCAGGCAATCGAATCTATGGTGACCTACTTAAAGGGATGATTGCAAAAGTAAGGAAATTAACCTGGAAAGAAAAAATGCAAGCAAAACAAGTGCTATGGGCAAAAGCTTTATATACTTGTAACAGGAGTAACGCTAGAGATTTCTGGGTATTAGTTAATAAATTGAATAGAGCTAGTAGGAAATCTACCTCTTCGACAATCACTGTAACAGAATGGGTCAAATTTTTAGACACGCACTTGAATCACAATCCATGCACGGGTATGAATATCATTACTGAGAGCATATGTGAGGCAGATGATAATAAGAATACTGATATAATTATAACGGAACGCCAGGTATGCAATCCTATCAATAAACAGAGATCCAATGGTGCCTCTGGCCCAAATGGGATTCCAGCCATGTTTTATAAGGTGAAAACATTATATTGGTCAAGTAATCTAACAACAGTATTTATTCAATCAAGCACTCCAATCAAGTCCTGGAAGGGTTCTATAATTTCGCCTATCTATAAAAGTGGGGATTGGTCACTACCAGCCAACTAGCGACTAGTTATGCTACAAGAAATTGAAGCTAAGCTTTTTGCATCAATTCTCCTCAAAGAGGTAATAGATTGGGCAACAGACAAACACTTAATTCTGCCAAATCAATCAGGTTTTGTACAAGGCCAAGGGACGTCAACAAATATTTTAATACTGGGAACACTAATGGAAAAATATCAAATGAAAAAACAGCCATTATATTTATGTTTTGTTGATTTTAAATCCGCCTTTGACTATGTGAATAGGCAAATTTTATGGAGGAAATTGCATCACTATGGTATTAGCCCCAGCCTTTTAAAAGCAATTCAATTGTTATATACTGAGACCTGGACTAGGGTTCGACTAGGCAACGCCTCAAGGCTTTCTAAGAAAATTGATACATCCCAAGGCTTAAAGAAATGTTGTGTTTTAGCACCGTATTAATTTAACTTGTTTTTGTTAGACATCACGGAAGAGTTGGACAACGAGTTAGCACATTCCCCGAAGCGGCAGATAAACAAATATCGAATTTATTATATGCCGACAACGTCGTCCTGCTAAGTCAAACAAGGATAGGGTTGCAGCGAATAATAAATAAAACATCAAAGTATTCAATTAAGAATAAAACGATAATAAATTAAACTAAAACTAAAGTAATGGAAGTCAGCAACAAGGTAATGAAGCGCAGTAAACATAAACAATGTCTGCAAAAGCGACAGCTTGAAAAGGTGCAATGCTATAAATACCTTGGCATATTGTTTGATGAGAATGGATCTTTTTCATAGCATAACACAGTTATGGAAATAAGAGGCAACAGTTTACAAGGGGCCTTTCGTTTACTTTACAGCTCCTTGGGAGGTCCAACTTATGTCCCATTACTAAAAGTAATAAAAGCAAAACTGCTCCCTAGCCTTATCTATGGAAGTGAAGTTCTCTGTGGTATGGACTCTACATTATTAGATAATGCTATTACTAAAAATGTTAAACATTTATTTTGACTTCCACCCAACGCATCGCCTGCTCAGATCGGCTGGAATTAGTCTTCTGCAATCAACAAATTGCAAGGGTGGGTCAATATGTAAAGACCTGCAAACAAATTAAAACTAATATTAATAATACAATGTGCTGTCTTCTGTGGCACAAGCGAGGCAATGGAATCAAAAGTCATCCTTTTATAAATATCTTCAGACGGCTTTGAAAGAACTATCAATTCTTGAGATCTTGAAAATGTCTATAACTCAAGAAGCTTTTAAGAAAATAATGAATAAATCAGTGAAACATCTATCTCTTTGAAAGACAAGGAACTGTTTATTAAGTGATCGCATGCATGGATGACAGTGAATGAATATACAAGTCCAAAAGTTCAACCATATCTAGAAATACCCTGGACAGTACAAACCAAAAATATATCTATTAAAACAAGATTCGGCAACTTGCCAGGCCTAGAACATGCGATGCCTTGGCTGAGATCATCTACGTCGACTCCCTGCAGATTATGCAATTAAGGGGAAGAAAACATTATTCATTTGGTTTGCATATGTGCAGTAATAGCGGCAGAAAGAAAGCGATACCTGAAAAACTGCCTCATTGATCGAGGTGTTCGCACATGTAGACATGCAATGATAGTCTGTTTTAGGCCAATGGACATTATAATGCACTCTAATTTTACAAGATTTTTGATACTTGCAAAAAAGAAACTGCACGCCTGTGAGTTGAGCCCAGTAAATTTGGAAGTTCTAAATAGCTAGGGATACATTTGCACTATACAAATGAATTTGCACGTAAGCAATGAAATCTTAATGGCTACTAACCATGTTACGTTTTACCTATATGTTTTGTAAAAATGATGGACTGAATTGATGCTTATAACATCTTTTTTGAGGTAGTATTTGAGGAAATTGCCCGAATAGGACTATTATGAATTTTAAACTGATATGAGTGGAGTGGTGTGGCTCACTGGTTAGAGGCGGCAGACCCGGAAGCAGAGAACGGCCCGGGACCAGGGTTCAATTCCGGACGCGGCAGGGTTGTGGACCAGGGTCAGCGGACTCGATACTTCTCGCCTCGGTGCCTACTCTCACCAGGGATCACACTCGGCAACTCTGGGCACTAGCTTGCCTCATCTCTACAACGGCCCCCCACATTCGCCGGGGATGCCTGGTTTCACCTTGGAGATACCCAGTAGGGACCATCTCACAGGGATAGCCAGGATGGCTTCCCCAGCGGTCTACAGCGCCACGACGCCTCAGGGCAGCAGTGTGCTTTACAAGAACACATACATTACATATGCTATGTTTTAAAGGGTGTGTTTTAAAGATTGTTCTAATTGTAAGATTTTTATGAATCATAAAATAAAATGTTACTTACAGGGATTGATGAGGACCAAGACAAGAAGGCATGATTACATTACTTACATAATAACAATACACACTCATAATGCCTGAACAGGGTGGGCCAGTTATCAGAAATTCTGACGCAAGAGAAGAAATTTATAGTCCTGGCCCTCTGAAATAAGTGCAGGTGCTGAGCACCGGAAACCACCGGCACAAATTAAGCACAGGCTGAGGGCCTGCGTCAGAACTTGTTTGCGTGACCACAAGGATGGGTTTGTCCATTATCACAGCCACACCTCTGGGTGGGCACAGAGAGCTATGTCCAAGGGAAGAAATGTTCTGCCATGCTAGTTCAGAAAGTGAGGGGCACTGTAGGATAGTTTACAGTAAAACACACAAGAAGTGCTACAAAGGTGGCTAGAGGCAACCCTCGAAACTATAACCCCATTGATAAGGAAGTGGCCAGGAGCTTCCCTAACCAACATGCTGGAATTGGGCATAAATGTGGCACCCTCAGAACCCTCTTCAGAACACATCTGGACCTGTGGAAGACTAAAGAAACACTGCACCTGCTGTTGAACCTGAGGAAAGTGACCCCATGGGCTGGACCTGCTTCCACTTAAACCCTAAATTGAAAAGAGGACTTAACGGTCAGTTGGCAAACCTCCTGTTAAGCTACAAGGACACAAATTCTGCATGAAGCCACCTTCCCGAAGAGCCCAGCTAACCATTTCCAATGAGACCTGTCTTGGAACCTGCTGGTGACTTCTCTTGGAGTGAGTCCTAACTCCCCAATTATGTCTCTCATTTCCTGGGGCCCTGAGATAAGTGCAAGAATGTACTCATTCAGCTAAACCTAAATACTGGGACTTAAAAAAAATGTGAAAGAACTTTTGCCTGGAGAACCGACAAAGATACAGGTTGCTCCATTCGGAGCTTTTCCACAGCAGCAAATCCATTTCAGCAAGACATCGCAGAGAAGTTATCCAGTATTGTGAAACCAAAAAAAAGTCACCAAGACCAAAAGTAGAAATCTTCATCGGGCAAAGGCACCAAAAGTATCCAGCTTGCGAGCAACCTTTCCTGGGCACAAATTTTGACCTTCTTCTGCTTGGTTTATTCCCGCCAAATCTCAACGGCTTCAATGGGACTTTGTCCAACGGCTATTGAGGCTCGTAGCAGCCATCTCGGTTACAGTCTGCTTTCTTACCCCGCTGAGGATTTTTGACTTCCATTTTAGAGACGATGGGCCTAATTACGAAGTCAGTGGGATGAGCGCCTGACCGACACCGTTGCGGAATGGAACCATAGGTCGGCGGTTCCACCCGCTGTAGTTGGATGGGACCGCCCTATGGGTGGTCGCAAACATCCATTTTTCAATTGCAGCTTGGGCAACAGACGGAAAAGGGGCTTCACAAGCTACAATTGAAAAATGGATGTTTACAAAAATCCCTGCCCCGTGTGATAAACACCACGCGGTAGGCGCCCCCCAGGTCCCATAGCAGAGGGCCAGGGGTAAAGGAGCCCCCAAAGTCAATTTCAGTCTGGAAAGTGACTTCGTAAACCTAATGGCGGACCTGAGGCAGGCTCCGCCGTCATTATGGGATTATGATTCCGCACTCCGCCTATCCGAAGTGGAGAAGATCCCCCTGTGGGTTTTCCTCTGACCGCCAGTATGTCATACGGTGATAGAATGGAAACCATTGATTTCAGGTGGAAAGATTCTGACTAGCTGTTGGAGGGATTTCCGCCCGACATCGGAATCGGGCCCTATGTCGGAAGGTAAAACTTCTGACCAGATCGAACCTGGTCTCTGTAATGAACCAGGGCTCTATTATGGTTAGTCCTAACCTTTGACTTTGACCTGGTCTAGCGCAACCAGTTGCCCGCCAGTGGCACTGAGTGCTTTTTTTGTGCTAAAATGTAATTCAGACTTAAAAGGTTCACATCTCTGATTCTACTTACTGAATTTTTTGTGGTTTTTCTCTCATTTTGTTCTTTAAAATAATGTCTATTTTTATACATTGGAGAGCCATTTTTATTGTGTTGAGTGGTACACTTTTAAGTCTTTTGCTTTGCCATTACTCCCAAGTTAAGCCTGTGTGCTATGTGCTAGAGCTACCTAGGGCTAAGCTAAGGTTTAAATTAATGAGACCTAACTTGACCTAGTATGAAATTGTGACATTATTTGGTGGGGACTCATGGGGACTCATATCCTCCACAACTAATAATTTACATTCTCACACTTCTGATTTTCTTTTCTATAATGAACAGTAATCAGAGTGAATGAAAGATTTAGGCAAAATGATTATATTCTGTATGCTATAGTTCCTTACAGAAAAGAAGGAATATCTCTGCAAATTACTACTCGCTCATGCCTTCAACCTTTCATTATATTGATTCTAAAACAAGCTGGTTTTAGGTGTGTTTAATTTCACACTTCTGATTCCATTTTTATTTTTTCTTCTTCAGTCATACTGCATTTATGACATAGTAGTGACATCAAAAATATTGCTGTACACAAATATCACAGCAAAATTATTGTGGTACTAAATATTGAGATTATATAGGTAAATATATTTTTTAAAGTATTTAAGATTATAAAAGCTTTTAAGCAAACAATTAACTTATATTTATATCTGTTAAGAAATGTAAAAATAAAGGTAAACATTTTTTTAAAAACGGTATTACTTCAAAATTAACTTAAGGATATCAATGTATAATTAAAATATATTTAGGCGCTAGAGGGCGCACACGCTAATGGCCGCACTTCTGTGAGGCTCTGGCGGCCTGGCCAGCACTATCCTTAAAATATCCTTCGATTCTGCGGGTGAACGTCCAGAAATCATAACGCTGGTGGACGTCCCTGTTTTGCAGCGTCTGCCCGAGTTTGGTGAAATTCCGACGCCTGGAGCCTGACTTATACGGCTCGGAACTTTGACCGGAGAGGGAGCCTGCGGACACCTGCTCATCTGCCCCGGACACTGAGCCACGCGAGGCCGCGGCTCTCCACGAGGCGACTGGGCCCCGGAGTCGTGATACTCGTGCTGCGAGGGGAGAGACCTGCCGGAGCTCGGTCTGAGGGGTGCGCGATAGCCCGGAGGCGTGCCGAGGAGCACCGGGGGTGAGTCTCCCCCCCCCCCCAGACCTGCTGCAGCGTGAGGGGAGACTGTGCACTGCCCCGGGGGTCCGCTGAGGGGGCAGATCGGACTTGGCAACGCTGGGCTTGTCCCGGCGGGAGGAGTGACCGTGTCCCTGGCCCCGACTTGCGCAACATCGCGGAGGTTCCGATATCGGCTCCCGACCCTGCTGCATCTGGGCACTTTTACACACGGAGCGACAGGGGACCGCTGGGGGTCACTTTTACCGGCAGTACGGCGAACTCCTGTCTTGAAAAAGTGGCGCGCCCCGTCACCCCCCCACTGGCATCACTTGGCTCCTGATCTGATCAGAGGATCCCAGTTTTTTAAAAAGAGGAAAAAGTCAAGCTTAAAATGTAGCTTTGTACCCACTGACAAATAACCACAAACCTGCACCTTCACCCTACACTCAATATTCCCCAGCAGGGATACCCTACATTTGAGTCAACCTACAATGATCATGAGAACTGTCGCAATATATTCACACTGAAGGAATCACAGGATAACATGCAAAGTTGTTCTTTAGGTTAGAGAAAGAACCAGCAACTGTATTGTCTGAAAGTTCTATAAAATTCCGATGCGTCTGAAATGACAAAAAGTGCAACTCTACATACACATGCTTTCCTGATTCGAAGTGAACTTGTTACAGGCTTATCATGCACAAATGAGAAGCAGCCTACCACAACCGCCCTCCACTGCGGACATTATTGACCAGCCCTATTGCTGTAGTGAGGGCTCGAGGAGGCGGGGGGGCCACTGGAACACTGTTGGCTTGGTCCCTCGGCGAGGTATAACCGCCTCGGAAGAGACTGCCACGCGAGGGGTTTTTTTTGGCGAACAGTCCTCTCTGTGGGAAGTGTGCGCAAATATTCCTTTCACTCTCAGGACCCAGTGGGTGCACACTTACAAGGCGCAATGGGCAAGAACGATAATAAACAGCCCAAGCTATCTTTTGAACCGGCGACGGCCAGAAAACCACCGCGCAGCACGGCGGGAACCGGTGGTGCCCCAGGACCATCAGGCACTGAACCCCCCACTGCGCCCCTGGCCCCGGAATTGCGAATGATGATGGAGGAGATGCGGCAGGGCTTCGCCACGATAGTGGACAAGGTTGACCGTCTATCATCCAGGATGGATGGTGTTGCGCAGAAACTTGAGGTCCACGAGGAGCGCTTGACAGAAGCAGAGAGACGCATCTCTACTTCGGAAGACGCGACAACTGCCCACGATGCGCGCCTATCTCGAATGGACAATATACTGAGAGTGATAGCTGCGAAGAATGAGGAGTTGGAGGCAAGAAGCAGACGCAACAACATCCGCGTCACGGGTGTTCCGGAGTCCACCAACACGGGCCTCATGGAAGACTATGTAGAGCGCATTCTCATCACTGCCGTGGGCAAGGAGGCCTTCTCCAGTCAATTCATTGTCGAGAGAGCGCACCGCTCCCTGGGTCCAGTTCCCAAGCCGGGGGCGCAGCCACGGCCCATCATCGCCCGGCTGCTTAACTATCGCGACCGGGACACGGCACTACGCGCGGCTCGCACGAACAGAAACCTGGCTTGTGATGGAGTACAATTCTCCTTATACCCGGACTTCACGCCCATGGTGCAGGACCAGCGGAGGAAATTCCTGGATGTGAAGAGGAAACTAAGGGATATGCAGGTGGATTACGCGCTTCTGTACCCGGCCCGCCTTAGGGTGACCCATCAGGGCAAACAACATTTTTTTACGAACCCACAACAAGCTGAGGAATACGTTAAGAGGCTCCACACTGCTAGGAGAGACGGGCGAAACGAGGAGGAAGATGAGGCGGGTGGGAGTCCTGTCGAGCACGAGGAGTCCTGATGACAGTTTGGCTTGCTCTTGGTCGCTGACTTCTTGTGCTGTTACTGAGGCTGGACTTGGATAATTGTGGCCTGCAACCGGCGGGGTTGCCATGACCGGCCGGGGATGGCGTGGATTGTGGATATGTTGCATTGCGGATTTACTGTGGAGCGATGATTGGCTTGGTGTGCTCTGCCCCACTGCAGGGATTGCTATTGGTTTTGGGCAGGCAGACGGCGGAGCAGGAACCTGGACGAGCGACGGCTGCTGCATGGCTGGCTCACCTGAACTATATGGTTACATCTCCGGATTGGAGGGCGGTGATGAGAGACGCAGGTTTATTGTGAGGGCTCTAACCCGCAGGGATGATACATGCCAGGCGCCACCCCACTTTCTCTGTCTTTCCCGTATGATGCATGCGGGTCGAGAGGGGAGTGTTGGGGTGTTTTTGTGCGTACCTCTGATGTTCCCAAGAGGGAATTCCCCACATGGTTTTTCTGTTGTTCTTGAGTGCAGGGATTGGGGTGGGGGGGGGGATCATGGTACTGGCAAGTTTGGTTGCTTCAGTGGGTGGGGGGAGGGAATGGAAAGCCTGGGTTGGGTAGTTTTGTATGGAGACAGGGAGAATGTTCGTTTGTTGGGATACTTGTTGTTGGAAGTGATGAGGTTGCTGCGTATGGCGTTGTTGGCAAGTGTACGGATACTGGAGGGCGTGTGAGTGAATGCGTGGTTGTTCGGTTGGAGAGAATGCACTGGACAGTGGAGAGATTGACAATTGGTACGTTTCAACTGAGTGCTGGAACATCAGCTGTTGGCTTCATTCAGGGATATGTTGACGCACATAGGTGATGATGCTTTGGCTACGGTCGCCATAATGTCCTGGAATGTCCGTGGACTCAATGACCCCCGGAAATGCAGAAATGTACTTGCGTACCTAGATCGGCACCATGTGCAGATAGCGATGCTCCAGGAAACCCACCTTAGCCCGGGTAGTGTCCCCAAGTTTGCGAGCAGATGGGCGTGTGTGAGAGAATTTTCCTCCTACTCCACGTACTCTAGGGGGACTGTTATTTTGATCAATAAGAGGCTGCCATTCCAGAAGTTGGGTGTGCGGGTAGACAAGGAGGGGAGGTATGTCATCCTTTGGGGAAGGCTGGGAACTGATGTGGTCATGCTTGTGAATTGTTACGCACCTAATGTCGACACTCCTGGGTTTTTCTTGTCATTGTGGGGCCACATGTTGGAGACCGAAGTCACGCACATCATCTGGGGGGGGGGACTTCAACTTATCATTACATACTATGGTAGACAGATCGGACGGTAGTGGACAGTACAACACAAAGGCCAGGGACGCTCTTCAGGGAATACTAACAGAGGCAGGATTTGTGGACAGTTGGAGGCACTCACACCCAGCAGCTAGGGAAGGTACCCACTACACAGCACATGCGCGTTCATGGGCAAGGATCGACTACTGCTTTGTCTCCCGGGGCCTAGCTGGAGGGATCGCTCAGGTGAAACATCTGCCCCGTACCTACTCGGACCATTGCTCTGTATTGGCTGTCCTGGACTTGCCGGGACATACTAGGGTAAGACCGCCATGGCGGCTCTTCCCCTCGGCCTTGCTGGACCCTGTCTTTAAACGTGAACTCGGGGAAGAGATCGAAGCCTTCTTTCCTAGGAACAAGGGGTCTGTCGATAGGGTCGAGACCATTTGGGAAGCCTTCAAAGTCACTGTAAGGGGAATCACGATCTCGAAAAGCTGCGGAATACTGAGAGGCATAGTGCGTACATTAACTACACTCGAAGCAGAGCTTAAGGCGCTTGAGGCGGAGATGGTCGGAAATCCCAGCCCTGACCTAGCGGTACAATTTAGAGCCAAACTGACGACCTATGAGGAGGAGGCAGCCAGGGAGGTGAACTTCCGGGGTAAATACTGGACGGCTAGGCGATATTGCGAAGGGGACTGACCAGGAAAGGTGCTGGCGGCACTCACGAGGCACCAGCGCTTTGCCACCCATATACTGGAAATCTCTGATAGGGATGGAAGGATACACCAGGATTCTAAGGGAATTCAAGACACCTTCCTACAACACTACAAAAGCCTATACTCCACACAGCAGGAAGGCGAGGTAGAGTTTGGTAACTTCCTGGAGGACATAGCGCTTTGCTGGCTAAGCGATGGCGACAGGGCGTTCTTGGGGTGTCCCTTCGAGCTTGACGAGATTAGGGAAGCGATCATGTCCCTCAGTAATGGCAAAGCGGCAGGGTTGGACGGCCTACCGGCCGAATTCTATAAATGTTACATCGACATTATGGCGCCGGTACTGAAAGAGGTCTTCGAGGACTCGCTAGAAGTAGGGATACTGCCTGGTTCCATGAGGGAGGTGGCGATCACCTCGCTGTTAAAGCCGGGAAAAGATCCAACGGACACTGATGCCTATAGACCCCTATCGTTGCTGAATTGTGACGCGAAGATTCTTGCGAAAGTGCTAGCAACTAGACTGTCCCTACTCATGACTACTCTTGTGCTGCCGGATCAATCTGGCTTTGTCCCAGGGAGAGCCACGTCTCATAATCTGCGCACGCTGTTCTCCCTCATTCCTACCATTTCACCCGAATTGCCGGTTGCTGCCGTGTTTCTGGACGCCACCAAGGCGTTCGATTCAGTGGAATGGGGCTATCTACTGGCTATCTTGGGCAGAATGGGGTTCCCCCGAATATTTATCGCCTGGGTGACGTTGCTGTACACTGCTCCGGTCGCTAGGGTCGTCGTTAATGGGGTGCTGTCGACACAGATGCCGATCACAAGAGGGACTAGACAGGGGTGTCCCCTATCACCACTACTATTCGCCCTGGCAATAGAACCGTTGGCCTGCAGGATTCGACAGTTACACAAGGCCAGTGCCTTTAACTGTCACCAGCGGCAGATTGGTATTTCCCTCTATGCAGATGACGTCACTCTATATGTGCGACATCCACAAGAAAACCTCAACCCGCTTCTGAGGGAATTTGTAGCGTTTGGCGGCATATCCGGGGTGCATATTAATTGGAAAAAGTCGCAATTCTTCCCCCTCACTGCCTCGGTCACCCGATTCCCGCTGGATTACCCCTTGGAATGGTGTAGCTCGGACTTGAAATATCGGGGCATTGAAATATCGCTCACTAGGGAGGACACTATCCAGTTAAACTACGGTGTGGCCATCTCGCGACTGACAGACAATGTGTCCCGTTGGCTGGCCCTCCCGCTTTCGATGGCAGGCAGAGCCTCCCTGATCAAGATGTAGAAAAATAGACATATTGATGTACATAAGCAACGTTCATTTCCCTTTTCCCACTCCTCTTCCTGCGCATATCCTAAATACCGTAAAGCATTTAACTACATCCTACTGCCGGCAAAGGCCTGTACCTGTGTATACATGACAGCCATTTTAGGCACCCTGGCCCTTTTGCCCGCCTAAGATTAGAATCACTGGCTCCCCTTCCGCGTGTATTCAAACCCTCCCTTCTCCTCACATGAACAAGTCATACAGCTTGTCACTTATGCATTACGTGCACGGCAGCCATCTTAGATATCATGGCCTCCCTGCCCACGATCGATCACCAGCGCGCCCCTGTGACCCAGCAAGCATCCTCCGCGCACCCTGGCTCCCCCTCCCTCCTCTTTATGAGCATAACCCTTCTGCATGACCCTGTCCTTGGGAAGTCACGCCAGCGCCTGACCAACACCTCCTTTCCTCCCATGAATGCCCCTCTGTTGATAAACCTCCCCTCTGCGCTGGATTGTTCATGCGGCATGAATACCACTCCATTTATGACCCCTCACCCCGTGTCCGACTGACCACACATGTCCGAGGCCATCGCCTGAGCCAGGAGATACCATTTACTGCCCTTATTGTATGAAGTCACTCCTCTTCAAAAGGATCCTCTATTGGTCTTAGCCACCCCCACCCCTTGGGCTATGATCAGGCGTACACATCCTGCAAAACACTCAGTTGCGTGATTGACCTCCCCTCTTATCAGCAGGTCAAGGGCCCCCATTGTGAATGTATATGGGTAGGATCACCACGAGGATTATGGGGATGTCTTTCCTTTTGCGTCACACCGTTCTGATTGTGTTATCATGTGTTCTGTAGAGTATAAAAAGCCAGAGTCTCAGCTCACTTGTTAGAGCACCTCCCGAAAGACACTGTGTTTCGTGTCCGAAATGACTGGCTCTCCTCATGAGTAATAAACTCTGCTCTTGATTCCTGCTTCCAGCGCCCGTCTCTTTATTTTGGTAATTACTCAACATGGGAACCAAGGCGGTTTGCGCCAGCAGCCTGGGCATCGATGGGAAGATGGTTTGCAATTTTTCACAATTGGCGTCCCAACGCGGGGCCCATCAGTGACATAGGGTTCGGTAAGAGAGATCCAGACGACGAAGTGAACGTCTAAATGATCGGGGCATGCCTGCCTTGAGAGGGCCCTCGCCCGGCGGCCGATCGATAGAACTTCACCAATTCTGAACGGACCTCTCTTCAAGTGACCTATTGTCCTGACTGGAATCCCACAGGAATGCTACATGGAGTAAGAGAACGATCGGGCGCTGGAGGAGGAAGTCGAAGAACTATCCGTATGGTCCGGTCCGGGTAAGATTAAGTAGGGTGTTTTTACGCCTGATTGGTAGGGTGGCTCTGTCCACCTGATTGATTGATTGTTTGTATTGAAAACCGGTATTTGTATACTGGCATTGTTGGTATTGGTTCATTTAGCTCTGAGGGCTACTTGACATATTGGTTCTCTTTTGAGAACGAGACATTCTCTGTTTGCAAACAGCGGCGAATAGGAACGTCGTCCCTCTTTGCAGATAGAGAAGGGTAGGTAATGTAGACTTTTGTCCCCGGTATTAAGCCGTCATGCCTACCTTTCTCCCCACTGGATTGTTTGAAGTCGATTAATAATCGATTGTTGTTCTTTTGAGATCTTCCCTGTCTACAAACTGAGACGAGTAGAAATATTCTGTCTTCCTTTTTGGATAGCGAAGGGCAGGTAATGCAGACTTTTGTCCCCGTTGTAATCCGTCATGCCTGTTTTTCTCCCCACTGATTGATTGAAAACCTGGACATTGTTGTTCCAGGCATTGTTTCGTTTGAGGTATTTTCCGCCTGCAAACAACGTGGAATAGAGATATTCTATCTAGTCTTTGCAAGCAGAAAAGGGTAGGTTATGCCCCTTTGTGAATTCGTCAGTCCTACCCACTCCCCACTGGTTGGTTATTGTGGGGTAGCTCGCATGGTCCGCCCAGGAGACTACTCTTATGGAGGACATATGCTCTCTACTCATGGGCCATTTAGTAGAAATAGACCGACTGGTCCGTCCAGGAGGCTACCCTGGTAAATGGAAGTACATCGCTCGGTCCGTCCAGGATGATACCCTAATGAAGGAATATATGTTCCCCTTTTGATCGATAATCTCGTTCCACCCCGGACCATTTATTGGAGGGGACTCGTCTGGTCCGTCCAGATGTACCACCCCCCCCCCAGTGAAAAGGACACATAAAAATATGAAGTGATCACCGTTCCCTACTAACAGAAAGCTTTAGCTCGAAACACGCTAAGGAAGAGAAAGAAAAATAAAAAGGAAATCAGGCTAAGTCAGTAACCCCCTGATGAGCTTTTGACTTCACTAAAAATAAGAAACATTAGAGATAGTTCGTAACAAGAAATATAAAATGGCGAAAAGTTTGACAGCAAAAATAGCCACGAGGCAGCCAGGCTTCACTGCCTGTTCCTGCTCCCAACATGCCTGCCTCATTGCCCGCCACGCCCAAATAACGGTCACATGAAATAGAAACAATCAAATAGATACCTACCCCCATTCCGGAAAACTCCCGAAGTGCAACAGGTCCGCAGTTACGCCCATCCGGAAGGCGAGGCCTCGAGGTACGAGGGTCCCGCCTGACCACGATTGGGAGGAGATGATGTTGGGCAGGCGGGCCAAAGAATGGCAGAGTCCTCTCCTTCTCTCCTCTTCCGCTGCCCTGCAGGCCACGGGGGGGGGGCTGTCTTGCCTCAGCCACCGACCACCCCCCCCCCTTCTGTCTCTCGCCTGGTCGGACCCACGAAGAAGGCAGAAGCCGAAGGCGAGAACGGCGGCGAATCAAGTAATCCCGCCACATTTCGAATTCGCCGCATGCCATCGCCTGTTTTTCAAAGGCCGAAGCCAAGGCGAAAACGGCAGCAAATCAAGTAGTCCTGCCACATGCCAAATTCACCGCATGCCGCCGCCTGCATAGGCACAGGTAGTCCTGCCACATGTCAAGGAAAAGGGGGAGGGGGGGGGCTGTCTTGCCTCAGCCGCCGACCACCCCCCCCCATCATCAATGGCTGGCATGGCCGATATCGAAGACGACGGAGCCGGGGAACGGCGCGGGGTCGCTGGAAGGGGGAGGCGGCGCGAACGACCCTCCCCCACCTCCCTCCAGGTGGAGGCTTCCAGCGACACCCCAATACTCTTACTTAAAGAGGGTCAACATCATAAAGCGGTCTTCTGCCCAGGACGGGCACTCGCTCCATATCGCCTCTCCTCGACCTTGAAGATTCTATAAGAGCCGGGGGGCCCCCGACCCCCTGCATGGGTGCCCCCGCCCCCTTCACCGGGAACCACGACATCGGTGCAACTCCTGCCGGCGCCAGCCTTGGATTAGAACTGGCTAAAATGCAGCCACGGCACAGACTTGTTCAGTTCCGGAGGAACACCAGGATGACCCGGTAGGAAAATTGTTGCCGCCCTTCCCACTCTTTGACTCATGGTCCATATTGTTAGACTGTTAACCTTATAGCACGAAACTTTTTGAATTCCTAACGGAAGGCTCTGGGCCAACCATGCAAGACTAAGAGACATCCTGACTGTGCTGGAACTCGCCTGACCCCACCCAAAATGGCGCCGACACAAAATGAGAATTCTTTTGAATGAACTTTATTGTACCATGACCTTGCAACTTTTTAACCCCGAGATATATATATATAACGTTTTTGATAATGAAAGTAGAAATGAAGGATATTGAGCATGTGCTTGGACAATGAATTGACTTAGGGTGGGTACTGAGTATGAGTTGGAAAATGAATTGGTGTAATTTAGATAAAGAATGAGTGTTGGATAATGAATTATGAATTGATTAATAATGAATTTTTGACATGCATCATGTCTGCTCTGTAAGGTAATTTCAATACGATCTTATTTGCACTGCTGCACTTTATGAAATGAACTGCTACCAATTCCGTTTATTAAAAGTATTCTGAAGGAGAAAGCATGGTCGTTGCAGTTGCATTAATAAGTTTTGTAAAGCCTTACTACTGCGAGCGAAGATTAAGTATGATGATGGATGTAGATCAAAAGGGATCAGATATTTGGCAGCTACCTTATGTGCCACAAGCAGCCGGAAAAGTGTTTTCAGATACCCTTAAAAATGACACCACAGAAAATGCCTTCTGACCGTCACCCTTGCACCCGATAAAGACGGTTACGACCGGGTGGCTCATGTAGATACTCAGATCGTCAATGATTATCTATATGACACCACTGGTCCCTCTGGGCTGAAATGCCGAGGGGGCAAGGGAATGCGGTACGAGGAGATAGGGCGAGTATATGGTAGGTAAAGCATTTTCCGAACTACTGCATGATGATGTGCTTTGAATGCTGCCCCCCCCTACCCCTTCTTTTCCTCCCTTCTGCAGGTCACGTCAGAATGTCGACTGGAGTATGGAAGAGCGACGGTCGGACCACCGACGAAACAGGGAAAAGGGGAAAACTGTGTTTAGTCGTTATAACAGATAAACTTTTTAAAGACGTAGGCTTAACGTGACTGTTCCTCTTTAGGACATAGCGACTGAAAGGATGGACTGACATAGAAACTGGACAAGTACTGAATGACGAAAAATTGACTAGAAATGACGTGCTAAATAATGTAACTGGACGTTTGACTAGGTAGGGAAAGGACAAAGAAAAATTATACAGGTAAGGGTTGCCACGGCACCACCCGTCTAGGAAGTTAGAAATATTGCTGATGTTCAAAATGCACTACCCCCTTTCTCACACTCTTATAGATATAGCCAAGCTGTCCGACTGTTTTCCCGATCAATACTAGCCGTTGCCTCAGCCTGAAGAACTTCCCACCAAAGGAGGGGACAGAAAAATGGCTTAAGATCCAACCATGGGTAACTAGCACGACCAGGTTAATCACTGATCGACCAGCCGAGGTGTGAGTATTGGTAATTGGGAACGCTCGCAGGCGTGACAAGCGAGAAAGGGAAAGGGGGGAAGGGTGGAAAGAGCAAGCACATAGATAAAACAGGATAGTAAAGATACGTAGGATATACGGATAAAAACAGATGTTGTAGGCTAACAATTATTTCCTGTCTTGTCGTGAATGTCTTATATATGTGTAATACATGTGCCGTCCTCCCTGTCTGAGTTTGTGTATAATGTACGGATTTATGTCTTCCCTCTGTCTGTATCTGCATGTTTGTGAGCGCACTAAATGACCTATTTTTGTACACGTCTCTCTCTCTCTCTCTCTCTCTCTCTCTCTCTCTCTCCCTACATGTCATACGTGTACCGAATGGCTCGTTTAGATTGCGGACGACTCTCACTCTCTATGAGAGTCTGCCTATTCTCTCTTTCATTTGTAAAATTGTGCCCCACAGGCACCAGTCCGATTTGATACATATTGAACGCGAAGGTGTTCAGCGAAATTGGCCGAAACTAAAATAATTGTATCTCGCCATATTACTGCCTCTCCTTTCTGCAAAAAATGAATGAACTTGAATTGGCTGAGAAGGAAAGGACAGGTAAGACGACTAAAGTCCCCCAAATCTGGCCATTTATAGGGGGAACTGTATGTCAATGGCACGTTATGTCTGTTCTTCAGAGGCGAACGCCAACGACCAGATTGAACTCCCAGCGCCCGGATTGCCCCACCCCCTTTTTGTTTGTTTTCGCACCCAAGCGCAAGTGCCCGAAGCATCCCCGCCCCATTTTTCGGTAAACCCCAATTGCTGTCCCGAATATAAACTTGATACACATGAGTAGTTGTTGACCCTCGAGAAGACCCTGTTTTGCCTGACTCCCGATAATAGCACCCCCCGCCCTGTTCAAAAAGGATAGCCAGTCCTGATGGGAAATGTTCTGTAAAATGCTGAATATGATGTAATGCACAGTTGATGGGAACCTCACTTGATTTATAAATAAGACTATGAATAGACCTGCCATGAACACAGTAGGAATACTGACACATGCACTGCTTGGTAATGGACCTCTGACTGTGACCAATGAGCGTATCTCCCAAATGCGTAGAATTGAGGGAGGAATTCACATGCATAGATATCTTCTTTTGCCATTTCACTGAAACATTGTCTTGTACCTATTCAAAGATTCACGATCACCGAAGGAGATGGGTCAGAAGTGACGTACAGCCTGGCTGCGGATCTTGGGACTCGTGTGACCTCGACCAAAGGTGGAGCCGCAGAGCAACAGGATACGGGACGAGACCGCAATTTCAACGTGGGAAACGAAAAACGGTGGGCCACCTTGAAGCCCTCCGTCTGCCGAACCCACGCGTGCCTGGAGTCTCCGTCCCCCTTCTTTGGGCCCGATTGACGGGCCTGCCTGCTTGTTATCCTTTTGCTCCCTTGGTCCCTTTTGCGTGTCCCAGGAACTCTGACCCAGCTCCACCCTCTCCCCTATCGACTATTTGAACCACACTCACCCTCTTCTCCACGTAACTTTTTGCCAAAGGAACGAACTGCATTCCACTGGGAATAGGGTGCTGCCGTAGAACTGTGGGCGCTGAGCATAAGGCGCCGCCAACCGGATTGTTTAGGGAACAGGACTGTGGTCTAACAGCAGAAGACTGACCGCACCCTGCAACGCGAGAAGATAGAACAGAGCTGGACCCATAGCTCCACCGCCGGTGCTCAACAGCGCCAACGAAAGTACTTGGACTAGAGCCTACCAGTGATGGCTCACTGACAGAAAGACACTGGGACGAAGAAATATTGTATTTAAGCTGAATTCCGCTCTCATCAACCTGGTCAAAACTGTTCATTGGTTACATTTTTAGTCAGAGACATTTATGCTATGTAGTGCTTTGAAATGATAGGAACTCGACAAATGCAATCTCCTATGTGCCGTATTCTGCCAAACACATCAACTGTCCACGATTATATACCATATGCTAATATTGACAATGCTAATTCTGCGACCATCCCTGTTTATATGTACCATCATCGATCACGAAAATGAACTTTTGCTATGTAAAAAGGGGCGACTGTAGAAAAATAGACATATTGATGTACATAAGCAACGTTCATTTCCCTTTTCCCACTCCTCTTCCTGCGCATATCCTAAATACCGTAAAGCATTTAACTACATCCTACTGCCGGCAAAGGCCTGTACCTGTGTATACATGACAGCCATTTTAGGCACCCTGGCCCTTTTGCCCGCCTAAGATTAGAATCACTGGCTCCCCTTCCGCGTGTATTCAAACCCTCCCTTCTCCTCACATGAACAAGTCATACAGCTTGTCACTTATGCATTACGTGCACGGCAGCCATCTTAGATATCATGGCCTCCCTGCCCACGATCGATCACCAGCGCGCCCCTGTGACCCAGCAAGCATCCTCCGCGCACCCTGGCTCCCCCTCCCTCCTCTTTATGAGCATAACCCTTCTGCATGACCCTGTCCTTGGGAAGTCACGCCAGCGCCTGACCAACACCTCCTTTCCTCCCATGAATGCCCCTCTGTTGATAAACCTCCCCTCTGCGCTGGATTGTTCATGCGGCATGAATACCACTCCATTTATGACCCCTCACCCCGTGTCCGACTGACCACACATGTCCGAGGCCATCGCCTGAGCCAGGAGATACCATTTACTGCCCTTATTGTATGAAGTCACTCCTCTTCAAAAGGATCCTCTATTGGTCTTAGCCACCCCCACCCCTTGGGCTATGATCAGGCGTACACATCCTGCAAAACACTCAGTTGCGTGATTGACCTCCCCTCTTATCAGCAGGTCAAGGGCCCCCATTGTGAATGTATATGGGTAGGATCACCACGAGGATTATGGGGATGTCTTTCCTTTTGCGTCACACCGTTCTGATTGTGTTATCATGTGTTCTGTAGAGTATAAAAAGCCAGAGTCTCAGCTCACTTGTTAGAGCACCTCCCGAAAGACACTGTGTTTCGTGTCCGAAATGACTGGCTCTCCTCATGAGTAATAAACTCTGCTCTTGATTCCTGCTTCCAGCGCCCGTCTCTTTATTTTGGTAATTACTCAACATGGGAACCAAGGCGGTTTGCGCCAGCAGCCTGGGCATCGATGGGAAGATGGTTTGCAATTTTTCACAAAGATGGTCGTCCTCCCACGCTTCTTATACTTATTTCAAAACATACCCTATCACCCTGGCACCTATTTTTTCAAACGACCTCGCTCTGAGTTGCTTCGCCTTTTCTGGGGAGGTAAACAACCGCGCCTTAGCTGGGCGGTATTGACACAGCCGTATGATAGGGGGGGATTTGATGTGCCCGATTTGGAAGTATACTATCTCAGTGCACAGGCGCAGCATGCTTATCACTGGGTTAGTCCCGCCCCCTTTATGCCACAGGTTGCTGCGGAGGATTGGATAGTGCACCCACTCCCGCTCAAGGGCATGCTGATGGGAGTGATTGGGGATGTTGAGACGCCTGCTACCACTGTAACCTGTACGATCGATGCCTGGCGGAGAGTAGCTAAACTGCTGGACGCTCCCATGTTATACTCACCGGCACTGCCTCTTGCGTACCACCCGAAACTGTCACTTTTACTGGAAAAGGGATTCCGGTCCATGTGCAACCGCATACACCTTAATACGTGGGGCGACTTATTCCGGGATGGACTGTTCCGTACCAAAGATCAGATGTTCCAGACTTCTCCCCCGACACCTATGGAGGTGTTCTACTACATTCGACTCCGGCAGGGTATGCGAGACATTCTCCCTGACTTCCCGGAGGAACCAGGGACGGCGCTGCCATTGCATGTCATGCTAGTATCGGATGGCAAGCACTTGGTGTCTAAACTCTATGCCGCCATTCGTGAGCAGCGACCGATTGTCCTGTCTAAAGCGCGTGCTGACTGGGAGTCGGAACTACCTATTGCGCTCACGGACGAACAGTGGAGGTATTGCTGCTCGGTCACGGCTAGAATATCCTCCAGCTGTCGATTGAAAATCATTCATTACAAGTTTGTGCAAAGATACTATTATACGCCAGTCAGAAAGTTGAGGTTTCGCCTCTCGGAGGATGATAGGTGCGCTAGATGCCGAGCGGAAGGCGCAGGCTTCCTACATCTCGCCTGGGAATGTGGAGCGATACAAAATTACTGGGAACAGGTACATGCTGCCCTCCAGATAATGATTGCTGGCCCTCTCCCTCTGGATCCGATAGTGATGCTACTAGGATATACCAGAAATGTGCCCAAGTCAGATCGTAAATTTGTTGACACTGCGTTACTCCTTGCCAAGCGGAGGATTGCTTGTAGGTGGGGAAGGGGGAGGGCGCCGAAGTTTAAGGAATGGTTGGACGACCTCCAATACTGTCAGGAACAACATGGCGTTTATGCGGAACTGCTACCCGCCCGCTGTGCTCCGAGTGACTTCTGGTCCCCCTTACAGGTGTACTGGCTCTCTCAGGCGACGCAAAGTGACTCCTCGGGAGAGGACGAGCCGGTTCCGGGCCCATGAGCGAATCAGTGCTTCACACTGCACTCACCTTGCCACATCCCACATTATAGGTAGTAATTGGATCCACCTAACTCGGGAGGGGATAACATGCCTGATGATGGACTGTTGAGGGAGAGACTGGGATAATTGAGATCCATGAGATACGACTTTAGGGATAGATTTTATTAACCCTCCCACCGTTACGGCGCTATGGGCTGTTGGGGATGTATACACAATGAATACTGCACTAGCGTGAAGCTGTAGGCGACGCCTGAGTGGGAGAATACGGCACACCACATTCAGTTGAATCTCGACTAGATCACCCTTGCACATAACTCAAGCTGAGGTGCTGGGCGGAGCGGCACACCCTAGCTGCGCAAGAGATGCGCCACTACGCAAGGTAAAGCACTTAGTGGACTGTTAGGGACAGAGACGATTTAGGATCGGGGTGGACCGCGCTAACGCGCCTACTTACCTGATATTCCACCTGCATACGGAGGGAGGGGGCCCCCTTCTCCCTATGACCCCCCCAGTTGGATAGAATGGAAGGTCCATAGACGCATGCCCTCCCACTGTGGGACACTGAGGGATTTATTTGCACTGTACTAGCCACTGCTCATGTGATGTTTCCATTGTTCTTTCTTTCTTTTTTCTCTCTACCGAATGTACCGTACAAATTGCCTTATTGAACTGCAGATGCTGTAACTGTCATGACTCTGTGTTGAACGAAACTAATAAAGGTTTTAAAAAAAAAATAATTAAAATATATTTAAATAAAATTATGTTTTGAAAAAATTAATACAAATACTAATAATAACTAAACAATTTAAAAAACAATAAATATATGTAATGTACATTTATAATAAAAATTGAAATAAATTACAATGATATAATGTAAGTATTGTGTAATCAAAATTATATTCAAACACATATTAAAATGAATACTAATCACAAAAAATCCTAAATAAACTACAAATATTAAATTAAAATAGAAATATATTGTAAAATAAAATCACAAAAAATCTAAACACAGCCAAACAAAAAAAAGTTAAACTAATAAACTATAACAAACAATACAAATAGATATCTAAATAAACAAAAAGGAAAATATATTTTACACTCTACATCCACTTTATTTGAATCAATTCGAAAGTCTTTATTCGATGCATAATCATAAAAGACATTAACATTTAAAACATTAATGTCCTAACATTCCATCCTCATTAAATAGTAAAATTACACTAGAAATAAGTCCATAATTGCTCCATCAATAAATACAAATATACAATAAATTAGTGTAAAACACATTTAAAAACACAATAAAATATAAAAAATCTCAAGCTATGGTACAATAAACCAGAATTTAAGTAAAAGCGGATTAAACATATTCTCATTATGGTAGACCTATCGTATCCATTGACATTATTGATTGCTCATCCCACATACCATGTAGAAATTTGGCATCGCGGTTATGCTTAAATAATTTATATGTTTTTAAAATCCTTTATTCACAAATATTTAAACACCATTAAAATAATAATAAAACCAAACACAAAAAGTCAAAGACATTTTAATTTAGATGAATAACACTCCCACTATAAATTCAAAAACAGTAAGAAAAGTTCTGCACCTTAAAAGGTTATAATTTTCCATTCCCTCTTCACCCTAAGCTACAGCAGAGAAAGTGTTGTACTTTGGAGGGTTATATTTACTATTGCCAGCTACCTAAGCCACAGTAGGGAAAGCATTAGACTTCGGGGGGCAGTCAGATTTAATACTGCCACTCCAGTCTAAGCAACACTGTCACTGTTGCACCCTTGTGTCCGAACAGCAATATGCGCCTAATTAAGAGTATGGAGGTGTACAGGACCCCAGTACTTGTGGTGGCGATCCGAGCACCGCCACACTGCAGGTGTGCCCACAGTATTCTGAGTGTGGCAGTCGGGCTGACACAAGACTGCTGGCTCCGCTGGGATCAAGGTTCCCGCTGGGCCGGGGGTCTGTAATCAGCATGAATATGCATGGCGGCACTGCTGCCCGGCACCGCCAAGTGTATTCTGAGTTTCCTTTTTACTGGCCTTTTCATAGTGGTGAGCCTGCTATGAAAAGGGTGGCGGAGAGGCAAGGCCCTCTGCCGAATCTGAGGCTGGAGGTGCATGAGGGGGGGCTCATCTTGTGCCCCCCCTGTAATTGCACCCGTGTTCATGCACAGTGTGGCATGCATGCCATACCGAGCAGGAACATGCTGCAGGCACTGTCACGTGGTGGGCTGCATGTTTGGCTCTCCTATGAGCTTAACAGCCCACCGCCGTGACACCGCCTCAGCACTCGGAATCCGTCAGGCACTCATACTACAGCCTTGGCGGTCCTCCATAGGACGGCGTGGTGGCGACACCGCTGGAGGACTGCCAAACTCGTAATCAGGTCCTATGTCTCTCTGATGAGCTCTAGTAAGAGCAAAACATATGTTAATGACTGCTTTTATTCCTTTCCCATTAGTTTGGATGGTAATGGTATTGATATGTTGTAGAGTGTTTGTCACACCACAGGAAATGGAAGAAGGAGATCCTTCTGCTTTACCCTTGACTTCTCACTTGCCTGGAAGGTTACACAGGACCTGCAGAATGCATCTGACTGCATCCTCATCCGAGGCACATAAAAGTGGTTAAACAGTCAGTCAAAGGTTTGCCCTGCCCCAGATGCTCTTTCAGGAGGATATCATAAATCAACTTTAATAGGAATGCTGGGTAGCAATGTGGGACAACCAACACATGGGTTGCTTCCTGCTCAGTGAACTTAGGCTTGCTATACACCAGACAGTTCTGTCAGTAAATGAGGTGATCACAATAGGTGTTGTCCGCTACCTGGGCCTTCAAAACTACAGCACTCCCAATGTGCATTGCCGAGCTCTGCCTGGGATGGCTTTCCTTCAGTTAACCACCAAGCTAAATCAGGTACATTTCCCAGGGTGGCAATGCCTTCCCTCTAGGTTCCGGGCCATTACCCTCAGGCTCTGCCTCCTCCTGGACCCTGCCTGTCCTTGAAAGGCATATGGATCACTCTTTCAGCTTCCAGATACCACTTACTCCCCTGATGGACTGCCATGTATGTGTGGTCAGACACACCCACACAGGCAATCCCAACATCTCCAGGTGCTCTTTCTAGACAGTGTGCTCTGGGTCATTCTTTAACAAACAGTCAACAGGCATGGCAAGACACGCAGCTAACTTAAGGTACCTGAGCCCACCCCAGTTTAAAGGGAACTAGAGCCACTAGATAGCGGCTCATCTGGTTTTCTGCTGTCACAACCTAATGGACCTCATTCGGGACTATCTTCTTTGAATACACTAGATGATACCTAACAGTAGTGCAGAGGTTACCCTATTGCCCCTGGGGGACAAGGAGAAGGTGTCTAAGTCTCACATGCTTGACAATATTGAAAATTATAGCCAGTGGGCCACCATTAATTGGCACACTGCGAAGGCTCTGAAAGATGCAAAAGCAAGTATGACTACTGTTAGGTTTAATTAAATACACAAAAGGTGATGAGAGGAATACTTACAATTTGTCTAACTACTAGAAATTGCTTGGGGTAACATTTAAAACCCTTATTCTTTATCCCACCATGCTACCTCAGTTTGGACCCAGCCACATGCAAATCAGTGTTGACCCTGATCCAATAGGAACAGCCCAGTGCAGGTCGTCCCTGAACTGGAACAGAAGCAACCCCAGACTTGTTTCATCCTGATGCTGGACCCATGCTCACTGTGCCACTGGAACCAAGCTACACCCGACTGACAAGCCCCAATCAGTGTGAAACCTGTCTTGGATTTATTTACCAATAGTTTCCATTTAAAAAAAAACAAAAACATTAAACAATCATTCTCCAATGTACCCCAGATTAAAAAAATATCTAAATATACAAATATCAAACATTAAAATGTTAAACAATCACACAAGAAACATTAATTATTATACAGTAAAAACAAAATGCTCACTAAAACTCAATACACAATAGTATCCATAAATAGTGTGTAACATAATAATTTACAAAAATACAGAATAATACATTTTATCAAGTAAAATATTCAAATACATACATAAAAACGGTACAATATAAACAAAGCACAATCAATACATTAATTATTATAAATTTGAAAATATTTTAACTTAACACTGCCCACCCAATCAACTCCAAAACGTGAAATTAAAATGTAATAAATAACGTAATTAACAAGTAAACAAGTCCAAACAATTAAATAAAAAGTTCAATTAACATTAATACATGATTTAGAAAAGCATCACCCACACAAACCTACAGTAAATCCAACAACCTGAAGAAAATACAAAATATTATATTATTTAAAAACATTAAAAATATATTTAGTATTAATATACATTATCAAATAAAACATAAAACAACATAATATTGAATGATATAGTAACCTATATTTTAAACTTAAATATTATTGGAAAAAAGTTTAAAATAAGATGCATGTACCTTTGATTTTTGTCTATAATATATTGTGTATTCGCAAGATATTGACTACAATATTGTAGTCAACCATAATTTTGAGTCCACTTTGAACATTTACCTTTGATTTTTGTCTATAATATAATGTGTAGTCACACGATATTGACCACAATAGTGTAGTCAACCATAATTTTAAGTCGACTTTGAACATTGTCTCACTAGTAAACACTACAGTAAGTGTTTCCACTCTGGTTTCTTGCCTTCTTCCAAACTCTCAAACATATGTGCCCTTAAATTTACTCCAGAGCAGAAATAAACCCAAAACCCCAATATAAGCCAAACCACATAACTGCTTACAAAGAAGATGGTAGGCTTAACTTATTTCACTTCAAAAATTATCAATTGCCATTTTTTGCTAGATAAATTAGTTGGAGGTTTCAGACAAATAAACCCTTGCTTCCAAACTTTGAAAAAGATTGCAAAACAATACAATGGGTAAACTGAAATCTTGCATGTATACACCATCTCAAAGACACTTTGGCATCGGATGAGCTTCTTTCATTTAGAATCAAGTGACCACATTCATCTGCTGACTAAAAATATGCATTTATACTGGAAAGCTTTCATGAGCCAAATAAAAGTATGTTTTTGTAAATTGCAGATGGCTCAGAGAGTGGATTTAATATACGCACTGCTCCAGATTTTTGTAGCAAAATTTTGAGAAAGCATAAAAGAGTCATGCAGAGGTTAATAATTGTTTTGGTAATGTGACATTAAATTAAAAATCTCCAAGGAATAGGAATGAAATGGAAATCGACAAATACAGTCTTTACATTTGCCAATTTATGGAAAGCAGGACTGGTCCCAATCATCTTAGGCTTTTGAGAGCTCCAGGTAGTCAGGTTTAGGCAACAAAAATAAATCTTAAACAGCTAATATGCAAACAAACGACTTGAATTGATTTCCATTGAATTACTCACACTCAGACTGCATCTTCGCTGCAGAACAGAACTGGAAAGTGGAACCAAAATACTTGGAGAATATGCCATAAAAATGGCTATTCTTATATGCTTTTCAATAAGGTGTTATGAAATTAGATCATAGAATATATGGCAATGGAAACCCTCGAATTATTAAACGGGTGCCTCGCACAGAATACCCTGAAACATGTGGAGAAATCCACATCTCATGTGAAAAGAGAATACAATTAGAAAATGCATCATAATCTGGTCTCAGGGGCTAATTTCAAATTGGCCTGTAATACCGTTAGGGCCAGTAACAGCAGTAGAGTTCCCTTTAAGAACACTGTAGGGAAATGAGGAATAACCATGGAGAAAGTGGAGGTCCTCATCAGACTATTCTATTGCACACTTGTACTAAGACTGTTACTCCTGAACTTTTTATTCTTTCTCTATTCTTTGTTTCCTGTACGTTTCTGTTTTATACTGGCTGATACATGTTTCAGATTTTCCAAGTGCAAGCTTAAAATTTCCATAAACAAGGTTTAAATAAAATATATTAGAATGAGGGGTTTAATTCAATGAGAAACATGTGTGCCCTCCCCTTCAATCCTCCCCTGTGCATGGGTTCATCATTACTACAGGAGTGAAAAGAAAAACTTAATCAGAATTCAAAATTATTACCATCTATCCCTGTGTGAAATAAATGTTCAGGACTTCTTGATCCTTCTCCTGTATTTGTGATTCCCGCAATTTGGACGTTATACACAGCATTATTTGAAAGTCCTGTTAGTAAACAGCTATTGGCAGATGAAGAGTTCACATATATTGCTGCAATAAAAACAAATAAACAGGATGAAAATTTAAGTTCAGCAGATGAGAACGGTTGCTCACAATTTTAAATATAGCATTTGAAATAGTCAATACTCATTTTTAAGTTTACAGAACTCACAAATGCAGTCCTTATTACTATCTAATATTTTTATCTCTGCCATGTAATATATAAGGTGTGGGCCAAAATTGAGACTAATGAAAATCACACATATGAAATATGTCTAAATTCAGATTATCAATATCATAAACAATCAATTTTTGCCTACCAGACAACCACTTACTTACATGGTTTGATCGGAAACTGGATTTGTTAGTAACAACGCACCTAATTGTTCACATAATTTTAAACGTGTGCACCTTTGCGGTAGGAGGTTCAAGTGCTATAAAGATCCAAAATATTGTTTACTTTTCTGTACTTCTGTTTAACCTTTAACCATCAATTTTGGATCTTTGTTTTTTTTAACCAAAATCCCCTGCCTTTTGTTTACATTGAAAACCTTTGTCATCAACTTTGTTAGGCTTTTTCCTTGATCCTTCAGTTCCATATAATAGCCTGGTATACGTATACAGCATATGCCAATTTGCAATTCCCAAAAATCATTTGTAAACCTATGCATAGTAGTGTTGGACTGACAATGGATCTAGCCGACTCCTTCTAGCATTATGCAAGTTAGTTATCATTTGCGGCACCATTTTGTATTCAGTTGCCATGTTGTGCCATGATTGATATAATATGCTCCTGCCTCATAATGTTTGACTCAGCAGAAAAGCAGATTTGATTGTTTCCTTTAGTGCTATCCAAGGTTGAGTTCTAGATCATTGTTTCTGCATACCTTTCCTCTTGAGTAAGCCCTGCCCCCCACCCTAGAGATACGAGCACGCGCAAAGTAACCTTGAAACTAAGATAACAGGTACCCGTTCTCAAGATGGTAGCTGGCATTTTTATATTCCCGTTGTTCGTTAGTGCCCAGGCTGGAAAATTCCAGTCTGGGCCGGGTTTAGAGGTGTTAGAAATACATATTTTGTGTTACTGTGTCTAAGGAGGCTGGTCAGACTGGACTCCGCTGGAGCGAATACTAATAAAATAACTGAAATCAATTTACTCAAGCGCTTTTCCAGGACAGAATATCCAACCATTTCCAGTGTAGAAAAGGGATCCGAGAGCAGTTTGTGAATGCCCACAAGCTTGTGAGTTTGTAGCAGTTCCAAAACTTTCACGCCAATTCATGACATGGGGCCTTAATATGACTACGGCGGTCCATTGCACCGCCATAGCCATGGTGGCGGTGTTGGCACCACCACACTGGCGTTCCGATCACCCCATTACGACTTGGGTGGCCGGACTGCATTGGTACCACCGCAGCCACGGCCGGTCCTTGGGGCTGAAGGTCCACACACCCCCAACTTTTGTCCCTCACAAACAGTGTCTGCTAGACTCAACAAAGGTCAGCCTGACAGGCACTGTTCATTTCCAGGTCAGGCAGCCAGGAGCCAGATGTGCTAAATGGGCAGTCTTCTGGCTGCCTGAGCTGAACTTTGCTGGGCTGAAGAAGTCACAGCTCCTGTGGTTGTGACCTCCTCAGCTCAGTGTAGATCCCTGAGGCTCTCCCCTCAGTGACGAGGGGTAGCATCACTAATTGCCTTACACCTTGGCAGTTCAGCTTTAAGCCCTGAAGAGCCCAGGGTTGAGTGTCAATCAGTGACACTTCAACACAGAGTGGGGTGGGTTCAGCAGTCTCACTAACTCCATCCCACTCTGTGATGACATTGGGACTGCTGCCTTCCCTCATTGGCTGACCTTAGTCAACCAATGAGGGAAGGCAGGAGTCCCAAGCCCTTTTGTGACCTCCGAGGCAGAGCTGCAAGTAAGTATGTGTGTTTTTTTTAAATTAATGTTTCGTGCATGCATGTATGAATCTTTGTTAATGAGTGTTGTGAATGGATGTGTTTGTGTGTGTGCGTGCATGTGAATGCATGGCTGTGAGTGTATATGTGTGCATGTGTGTCCCGTTCGGCCCCTCCCTCCAAACCTACCGCCTGCCACTGCACCACCGCAACAGACATGGATCACAGATCCCTGGTGGTGTTATGGAGGTCTTGAGGCAGCATTATACTTGGAGGGGCCACTGCAGCCCCGCCAAGCATACTATAAGTTCCCAGTGAGCCTGTCTGTTGCCTCTACGCCAGAGGATACATGAAGGGGGCACATGGTGTACCTCTGTATCTGCATGCACACCAGTTACTGCAGGGCTCTTCTATGAGCCTTTAAACAAGCACCGCCCAGGGCCAGCCGTCGCAGGACCCCCCAACCAGAATTCCAGTCGGAATCTGGCGGTCTAAATATGGCGTTGGCGTTGTGAGGGCAGGATGATGGCGTGGCGGCCCACACCGCCAAAGTCATAATAAGGCCCTTAATCCCCCCATTCTTCTCTTCGAGTGGGATTTGCTACTGTATAATGTTCAAGGTCATGCTATAAAATTAGATAGCAATAATTGGTTCACTGACAAAATATCGAACCTGAAAATATTTTTATACAAAGTTGAGACATAAATATTGATATAAAAATATAATCATACTATAGTTATCATGTAAATAACAAAAATATTGGAAAGAAATATGTATGTCACTAATATCGTTGTCTAAAATATTTTTACAAATATATATATTTTTACGTTGTAAGCATTAAAAATATTTAAAAAGAAAAATAGTATAATACAAATGAAATATATTTAATCGATTTTAAAAGAAATATAACAATTATACTTATTTTCAAAAATAAAACACACATATATATATATATTAATATTGCTCTTTTACCTTTTGTTGGAATAAATCATCCACTGCAAATTAGATCTACATGAGTGCGATTCCTTCCATGAATTCCATGAATTGTGGGTCGGAAGTTTGTGTGTGTGTGTGTGTGTGTGTGTGTATATATGCATATATAGGGTAGATTTGAGAGTAGGGGATATAACAGCAACATCCTTAAACAAGCCAGTGTTAAAGCCTCTGGAAGAAATAGGAGGGATCTCCTCGTTCCCAAACTGAAAACAGAGGCACCTGATGAGGTCCGTATGATAACGGAATTTAACACCAAATCAGGCGAAATAATGAGTATTTTTCAGAAACACTGGCATATACTCACTGCTGACAAAGTCCTCAAGAAAAATCTGCCAAAGAGGCCTTTAATCACTCACAAAAGATGTCCATCTTTGGCAGACTATTTGGTGCATAGCCATTTTAGATCTTTGGCTCAACCCATCAAAATATCAAAATCGGTTGGTTTCTTTCCCTGTCTTAAGTGTAAGGCATGCAGATTTAGTGGCAAAATATCTGAATACCCAAATGGCACAGGCGACAACAAACCCAATATAAAAATCAAGCAGTTGCTCAATTGCAGCTCAGAGTATACCGTATACTGTCTCACCTGTCCTTGCAAGCTGCGATACATCGGCAGCACTATTAAACCAGCGAAACTAAGAATTCTTGAACACATGCGGGCGATCACAAACAAAGATAAATCGTATCCTGTTGCCCGCCACTTTGCCGAATACCATCAGAGCAAGTGGGAAAAACTTAGTTTCTATTGCATCGATCAGGCCCCCAAATTAGAACGAGGAGGTGATAGAGACAAGTCCCTACGTATCTTGGAGTCCAAACACATTATTAGTTTAAAAACCATGACTCCGTGGGGTTTGAATAATAATGAAGAACTTTGGGTTCATTTATAAGCTGTGAATTGTCCCGAATGTATGGAAAAAATAGGAAGAAGATAAAGTCGAAACCATATAACATCTCCATTTTTTCCAACAATCTGTCATGCCTTAATAATATTGTTTGCACGGTCGAGGAAATCGCCCATTCAGGGCTGAATAACCAACATTAGGCATATTGAAAAAATAATTGTTGTAAATATTTCAATTGCTTATTATATTAATTTTGCTGTGTTAATGAATTCCTGAAAACATATTTTTGTATAATAACGTTAAAAGTTTTTAATGAGCACAATGCACTTTCACGTCAGTCACCATTTTTTAGCCTGATATTCTAATGTAATTTGCACATTACAAGATGGCCGCCAAAATGTTAAACAGATAATGTCCTTCTTTTATGTTTATGACATGTATAGCGGGCCAACGGCTTTAAATGGCGACTTCAATTATGCACTAACGTTACACTGACGAAGCCTGCATAGGCGAAACGCGTCTGTAAGGGGTGAAGGGGGTTTGGTGTCATAAAATCTGTGAACCGGATACCAGTGTGCCAGCCAATCTTTTTCTGATACCATCATTGGGCCACAGGAACGTGCAGCTATATATATATATATATATGTATATATATATATATATATATATATATATTCACTGAAAAAACCATAGGTTATAGAGCATATATAGTTAGGAATTAGCATTTACAAAACCATAAAAATTCACCGAAAAAACCATAGGTTATAGACCATATATAGTTAGGGATTAGCATTTACAAAACCTTATTTTACTCGCACAAAACCATTGAAATTCGCATATATAGTTAGTTGCACTAACTATATATCGCACACCCGCAATCCACTGCTGATGATGTCACATATTACATCATTCATGACATGGTCAGTGACATCACTGATGACATCACTGATGACATCATCCAGTGACTGTATGTTTCTGTAAAGTTAAAATATGTCTTACATATTGAAGAATGAGTGGATGTATAAGTGTCTGGATGAAGGTTTTAGTAGGTGCATGACTGACTGTATGAGAGAGTGATTAAATGTGTCTCACTGAGTGCATGGGTTAGTGACTAAACTGTCTTAATTTGTGCATCATTATGTCTGTTGTTCTGTAAACTGCTGCATGTGTTAATCAGTAGCTATATGAGTAACTATATGGGTTATTGATTGGTTGCCCAAGTATTTGTATGGGAGACTGAGTATGTGTGTGGGTGGTTGGGAGGTGTATAACTCTGTGCATAGATGTGTGACCAGTTGATTCACTAGATGTATGGGTTCAAAACTGCATGTGGAAACAGCTGTATGCGTGGTTGACTGTGTGCATGAGTGTATTGGTGAGTGAATGGATATCTCAGTGCTGTATGTCAAAGTAAGTACATATGTAAAACACAGTACATGTGAGAGTTGACATATATAAATAACTGTGCATAAGAGCCAGTGAATGTGTAAGTGGCTGTATGGATCATTGTGAACTTCAATCAAGGATTGTATAAAAGAGTAAATATGTGTTAGTATATGTTTGAATAAGTAAGGTGTGTATAATTGTATAGTTGAGGAAATGGAGGTGTGATTGATTCTTTGCATGACTGACTAGGTGTGTGAGTAACTCCATGGATGAGTGACAGTCTGTGAGTGTCTGTTTACACTGAGTGTATCTAAGGTTATATTAGCGTCTGAAGAGGTTCATCGTATTATCACATGAATGATGTCATCAGTGATGTTGTCAGTGATGTCATTTGAGTTGTCAACAGTGATGTCATCAGTGATGTCACTGACCATGTCATGACCAGGCGCTTTATAAACTCCTTTGTTGTTGTTGTTCAATGGTTTTGTGCGAGTAAAATAAGGTTTTGTAAATGCTAATCCCTAACTATATATGGTCTATAACCTATGGTTTTTTCAGTGAATTTTTATGGTTTTGTAAATGCTAATTCCTCACCATATATGCTCTATAACCTATAGTTTTTTCAGTGAATTTCAATGGTTTTTTAGGTTTAAAGTATTTTATTAAGGTATAAAAAACATGGGGAAGGGGATAGGAGGTCAAACGAACATACAGTACAAAAAGCGAGGTTTGCAGAGGTTCAGAAAGAAAGTAGGGAGACAGGAAGCCCCAGAGGGTAACAAGGCATAAGTCTTAAAGCAATAAGGCATCGTGAATGACCCCCTAGTAGACCCCCACTCCCTCAGCAAGGCCGAGCTGAAATAGCGTCCCGCAACACAGCAAACAACACACACCATCCCTCCAGCCCCCCAACCCCGGAAAGTTAGGAGAGAGAGAAGCAAAGAAAGAAAAGGAAGAAAACAATACCCCAACATCCCCGTCCGAAGGTCAGCATTAGAAGCATATAACCCCGCCCCCCGCCCCCAGCCCCAGACCCCTAATCCCGCACATTCATTCCGTTGGAGCCGCCGGCGGCGTCAGCCTAAGAAGCCGCAGGTACCGTGGGCATGTGAGCTCGCGAAATTCCGTGGATAGCAGTGCCAAAAAGGGATGCCAGAGTTCTTCAAACTGGTCAACATTCCCAGCCACCGTCAGCGACATCTTTTCCATGCCCAGTACCTGCCAGAGCCTGTGTAACCACCCAGTGATAGAGGGGGCAGTGGGGGTACGCCAGAGCACCAGGATGTTTTGAACCGCGGAGCCCAGCGCAATCGCAATCTGCCTACCCCTGCGGGACTTCAGCGGGTACATCAGGTCATTGGGGAGGCCTAGCAAGACATACGCAGGGAAGCGCGGGAGCTCAATCTCAAAATGCCTGTCCACCTCATCCAAGACCTCTTTCCAATAGGCCGACAGCACCGGGCACTCCCAGAGAATATGCGTGAGGGTACCCTCCTGTCCGCAGCCGCGCCAGCAACCTTTATCGCCGATTTTGCGCATCTCGTAGAGCCGTTCCGGGGTGTAATACCAATAGGTGGACACCTTAGTAAAGGTCTCCGTCAGCCCAGTGTGGTACGCAGAGTGCCTCGCCCGATACGCAATCCTGTCCCACTCCTTGTGGCTCAAGGTCCTGCCCAATTCCCTGTGCCAGCGCTCCCTCCCTGGGTTATGGTAATGGAACGGCGGGGGTTGGAGAAACTTGTACAAGTCGGTGATAAGCTTGGCATCCGAGGTCCGGGTTACCAGCCATCGCTCATAGGGCGTAATCGAACGGGCAGCGACGTCGCGCACCGGGGGTTGAAGAGCCCAGTGGCGGACTTGCATATAACGCAGTCTGTCCCCCTCCGTCAGGCCAAACTCCTGTCGGAGCTGCTGGAAGGGGAGTACGCCCTCCGGTCCGTAGATCTGGAAAAGCGCCCTGCAGCCGGCGCTCACCCAGTGGGAAAAGGCCCCCGGTTCCAGGCCCGGAGTGAAGTCTGGATTGCCAGCAATGGGAGTGAACGGCGATGGAAAAGTGGTGAGCTCGCGAAGCTCGCACACCGCGTCCCACACTCTCAGCGGAACCCGGGTGATAAAAGAGGCGTAGAGGTTCGGCGGACGGTGAGCGCGCCGCAGGAACGGGACTTCCTGGAGTGTACGGCCCGCAACTGCCTGGTCTTGAAAGAGCCAGTGCTTGTCTGATTCCCACCGGCTCCACTCCACCAGATACCGAAGTTGTGCCGCCTGGAAGTACTTCCGGAGGTCCGGGACCCCGAGACCCCCCGCCTCCGGGGCAAGCATGGAAAGGACCCGCTTCATCCGAGGTTTACGGCCCTGCCACACAAAGCGGGAGATGTCTGCCTGCGCCTGTCGTATCCAACCTACAGGGGGCTGGAGAGGTAGGGCGCGAAAAAGATACAGGATCTGAGGCAGTATGGTCATCTTCACCGCTGCGATACGGCCCAGCCACGAGAGCAGGCCCTTGTTCCATCGGCCGAGTTCCTCTTTGATCTTTTTGCCCAGAGAGGAATAGTTAGCAGCGACCATTGCAGGCAGGGAAGGCGCAAGCAAGATCCCCAGGTAAGGCACTGTGGAGGAGGACCATTGCAGAGGAAAAAGACGCTGGAGGTCCCGCCTGGTGTCAACAGAGAGGGACACGTCCAGGGCGGCCGACTTAGACATATTCATCTTGAAGCCTGCCACGCGGGCGAAGGTATTCAGTTCCCGGACGCAGGCAGGGAGCGACCGCCTAGGGTCATCCAGGGTCAGCAAGACATCGTCCGCATACAAGCTAACAGTATGCGTGTATTGCCCCATCTTCACTCCGATGGCGTCCGGGTTATCACGGATCCTCTGGGCAAACGGCTCCATATAGAGGGCAAACAGGAGCGGTGAAAGGGGGCAACCCTGTCTCGTGCCGCGCTCAATGGCAAAGCTGCCAGAGCTGTGTCCGTTGACACGCACCGATGCTGACGGCCTCTTATAGCAATTAAAGATCATAGTGCGGAACCTCTCGCCGATCCCCAGTTTCCCAAGAACCAGCTCGAGGTACGACCAATGAACCCTATCAAAGGCCTTCTCCGCGTCTACCGATAGCAGCATCCGCTCCCCGGGGACGCGTGAGGCCTTTTCTAGCACGTGTGTCACCCTCTTGGTGTTGTCGACCATCTGCCTACCGGGTACAAAGCCGGCCTGATCCGCCTCCACCAAACCTGGTAGATGTAGACCCAGTCTGGCCGCCAAGATCCCCGTGTACAGCTTGAGGTCCACATTCAGAAGCGAGATGGGCCGATACGAGCCGCACAGAGTCCGGTCCTTTCCCGGTTTCGGGATAACCGACACGGTCGCCGAAAGAAGGTCCGGCGGGATAGCTCCCGGTTCGGAGAAGGAGTTGAATAAGCGAGCCAGGAGAGGCGCGACAGTGGGACAGAAGGTCTTGTAAAACATGGCCGTATAGCCATCCGGGCCCGGGGCCTTGCCGTGTTTCAGCCGTGCAATAGCGGAGATGACTTCCTCCACGTGTATATCCCTCTCCAGGTGGGCCGCCTGGGCGGGGTCCAAGGCCGGGAGGGTTACTGATTCCAGATAGGCCTCAGCCTCTCCCGGTGGGGAGGGCTCTGCCGCGTACAGCGCCTCGTAAAAGGCACGGAAGGAGTCCGCCACCTCCGCGTCACCGGAAACCGGGAACCCATCTGCTCCCACTAGCTCCTTTACGACGTTGCGTTGCTGCGCAGCCCTGAGCCGGTGGGCCAGGAGCTTACCGCATCTATCCCCGCCGGTGTAAAAGGCATGTTTCAGGCGCAACGCCGCATACTCCGCCCGGTCCAGGTCCAACGCAGAGAGAAGTTTCCGCGCCGCCTTCAGCTGCCTCCAAACACGAGGCGCCCCTGTCCGGCGGTGAACCTGCTCAAGTTCCCTGACCTGCGCCGTTAATTCCTCCCTCTTGCGTTGACGCTCCTTGTTCTCCGCCGAGGAGATGGAGATAAACTCCCCTCTGATGACCGCTTTCAGAGCTGCCCATTGCGTTGCCAGGGACGTATCGGGGTTGCTATTGTGAGTGAGGTACTCCTGAATGACCTCCTCCACTCGCTTCACCACCGACTTTTTATGGAGAAGTGTGTCCCGAAGCCGCCACATCCCTCTGGAGGGGGGGGCCACCGGCCAAGCAAAAACTCCGGAAACCGGCGCATGATCGGACAGGGACAAAACCCCGATGTCAGCCGCCGTGGCGGCTGAACGGAGCGGTCCACTCACCAAGAGGTAATCCAACCGTGAGTAAGTGCGGTGTGCGTGAGAGAAGTATGAGTAGTCCCTATCGGCGGGGTGCATTATGCGCCAGAGGTCATGTAGATCCATCTCTGCGATCCGGTCCTGTACCGCTCTAGAAAGCTCCCCCGTCTGCGGAAAGCGCTGGGCCGACCTATCCAAGGTGGAGTCGAAGACCATGTTCAGGTCTCCCCCCAAGATGACGTGGCGGTCGGGCGAGGCAGTAACGTCTACCAACACAGATTCCAGGAAGCGATCCTGGTGGTCATTTGGGCTGTATACGGAACCAACCGTAAAGGCTACACCCCCTAGACGCATGCGATACACTAGGAGCCTCCCCTTCTGCTCGGCATGTTTATACAGCACCTCACCTCGGAAGGTGCTGGCTAGAAGAATGGCAACCCCTGCAGTCTTAGTCGCAGCCGAGGAAAAGAGTTGCGTGGGGAACTTGGCAGAGCGCAGCCTATGGCAATCTTTAGAGAGTAAATGGGTTTCCTGCAGGAGGCAGATATCCGCCTGCGACCCTTCTAGCAGGGAAAGAATCGCCCTACGCTTCACAGGGTTGTTCAGACCCTTAACATTAAGGGTCACTACTTTCAGGGGCGGCATCATTCCCAGGGAAGCAAAGCGCCGTGCAGCAAGCTCGGGATCAGTGGAAGGGGCGCGCGGGGCAGGGGTGCAGGGAAGGCCAGAATCGGCTCCGCATATGTTCGGACAACATCGGACGGGACCCCCACAACACCAAACCAACTGTGAAACCCCCCCAAAACCAACCCATGGCAACCAGCCAAAACCAAAAACCAGAAAAAACACCCCATAGTCTCAGTCTAGCCCAAATGGGCGAGTCTGCAGAAAACAGTCAAGTGGACGTCCAGCCACACACCTCCAACCACTCCCCCCCAACCCCCAGCCCAAACCCAGCATCGAAGAAGCTAAGAGTTCTCCCCCCGGAGTAAAGTTAGGCCGTCTGGGCCACGCCGTTGGAATCGGGCAAGTTCCTGGCCGCAGTCCTCAGGGCTTCCGCCATATCCGCCCTGATGGTAGGGGAGTCAGGGCGACTCGCCGTCGCTGACGATTGGCGCCTCCTCGATCTCCGTCGGCCCCGCCGCTCGGGGCGCCGCCATGCGGGTGTGGCTCCTTCTTCCTCCGTAGCTGTGAGTCCCAGTACCCCACAGACATCTTGTAAGGAGCGCAGCTGATGTAACACCCCATTCCATCAAAAAATAAGACGGAAGGGGTGACCCCAGGAGTAGGCCGTCTCATGCTCTCGCAGGAAGTCCGTGGCGATGCGGAAAGACCTGCGTTTCTGCAGCGTGATGGCGGACAGGTCCTGATAGAGCGCCACGGGTCGTTCTCGAAAGGACAGCGGCTGTTTCCTGCGGGCCTCTGTCATAATGCGCTCCTTTAGGGGGAAATCCGGCAAGAACGCCAGGATATCAGGCGGGGGTGCCGAAGATTGGCGCTGTCGGCCCACCCTGTGTGCTCTGTCTATGCGGATCGGGAAGTCCGCTCCTTCTCCCAAGATGTCGCGGAACAGGTCCTGCAAATAGGCCACTAGGTCCGCACCCTCATCCGCGGACGGAACTCCCCGCACCCGGATATTATTCCGCCTGGATCTGTTCTCAAGGTCCTCCGAGTGGGCCTGGAGCTCGACACACTGCTCCCGTAGGCGGAGGACGTCCTGCTGGAGATGAACTATCTCCTCGTCGCGGCACTGGGCCGCCGTTTCCACAGTGTCGACTCGCTGGCCCAGGCCTTCGATTTCTCTTCACACTTCACGGACCTCACCCGCCACCTCGGTCTTGAGAGTTTGAAATTCCTCCTTGAGGGAGCTGAATAAGTCCTCCATGAAGGACCTCGTGACAGGTGGTTCGCCCCCGGTGGCGTCCGTTGAGGCCCGGGAGGACCCCGGGGATGGTTGCGCCCTGTCGCGCAGTTGCTGGGCCCTGCCGAGCATGTCCGGCAAAGTGCGATCTCCCCGTGCGGCGCCTCGTCTTCCGGCCATCCTGGTCACCGCGGTGGTCGAAGCTTAGAGCCGGCCGTTGCAGACGCGTCCAGCCGCTCGTGGGCACCAGGTGTGAAGTCCTCGGCGAGGACAAGGGTAGTGCGTCACAGGCGACAAAATGGCGGCCCGGGTCAGGGCGAGACGACCACCGGGCCAGGCAGGGCGGTCAGCAATGTCCAAGTCGGAGGCTTTCAGCTGTGTGCTCCCAGGGAGGGCAGCAGATGTGTAGGCACCAGGAGAAACCGAGGCGCTCGTATAACCAGGGTGCGGGCGAGGGTCACCAGCATCAGTTCCGCAAAGACAAGATGGCGGGAGGGCGGAACCCAGGATGCCAGCCCAGGCCAGCTAGTCTAAGGGCGACCCTCAAATGGCAACGGGTCGGGGAAGTGCGGACCCAGTGTTTCCCAGTACCATCGGCCAATACGCCCGGTCCGGGCTCCGTTCAGGCTTCACCGTTCCACTCCTCCAGGCTCGGGGTCCGCAAGGCGTCACACTCCGATACTCATGGCAGGGGGGTAGATCGTCGTCGCAGGGCAGGGGTCTGTCGTCTAGCGATGGTCCCGGCCACCAGGGCGCCGGCCGGGAAGCTTCCACACTCCGCGGAGTTCGTCTAGTCCGTCCCCCGGGATCTCCAGCTTTCAGCACTCGACTCCGCCGGACAGCGCCGCAATACGCTCCGCCTCCAGGCCCTTCTCTTCGGGGCGACCCAGGCTCCCCTCCTCGGGTCGATCGTTGAACAAACTTTTCAGGGACTTCCCCCGGGGCAACAGAAGTCAAAGTGGTATCAAAACGTGCCCCAAGAACTCCGGCACAGTTCTCTCGCCCGCAGTGCATCCGCGGGGGGAGAGAAGCGCAGGAATCGGGGCTCGAGCTGAGCTGGGCCGGAGGAGCTACGGGAGGAAGCGTCCGCTCACCCCGCCATCTTGGCCACGCCCCCTTCAATGGTTTTTTAATAGTAAATATTATTGCGTTACAACATTCAAGACATCTTCAGAAGAGATGGTGTGCACTTCCCCGATGAAGGGAATAGAATATTCGTCCTTTATTTAAAAGTGTGCGTTGGAACATACTTGTAGGTACCTAAATTAGCGACAGAACCCAATAGCTCTTTTCAGAGCTACCCTACCTCTGATTATTCAAAACGTTTATCTTTTTTTACGTTTTTTTTTTCACCAAAGTACACTCCCCCGTTCGCTTACCGGTGCGCGTACCGGGCGCTCCCCCCCGCGAAATTTTTTAATTTTTTTATTTTTTATTTTTGCATGTATCAGCATCCTAATCCCCCCTCCGAAAACCTAGAGGGTCACAAAGTGTATACAGTTCCCCCTTCTACCCATTCCGAACATTGTTTATCCTCCATCTTGTGTCTCAATTCTACCGATACTCAAAATGGAGGACTCCCGTAATGCTGCCGGTTCGCGTACCGGGGAGCGCACCGGTAAGCGCTCGATAAAAAAAGGTGGGAAAGTAATGAATTCTGTCTAAGTAATATAAGAATTGAATATGCCCAAAATGCATCCATGATCAACTTGGACACGATTGCCCTTTTGTTAATATTTGTTAAAATACACACAAATCAACGTTTTGCGCCTTTTGTTAATTAACAAACACTACATGTCCCAGAATGCCTGTAGCATAAACAGGAAGTGACGTAACCCTATTGGTTTCTACCCCTTTTCTCTTTTGTTTATTAAACACGAACTGTTCCCACAACACACTAACCTGTGAGCAAGGTCTCCGTAGAGACCGAAACGCGTTAGGTTTTGCTGGATGCTGAAAATAAAGAAAGAAATTGAAAATCAACTCTAAACCCGGTGTGGTTTTTTTGATCCTGACACACGGGAGTGCACGAGGAAAAACCTTCCTTTGGGAAAAGCTGAATAAGTATCACCGCAGCGGGTCCTGCTGCGCCTCGCGTGCACCGCCCCAGAGCGCCCGAGAGCCTCCGAATTTGGGCCAGACGGAATGGATATATATATAAATATATATATATATATATATATATATATATATATATATATATATATATATATATATATATATATATATATAAATATAAGCTCCAAGTTGCCCTCGAGCAGAGACGCACTCGTAAGGAAACTTGTGCAAGGCATTTAATAAGGTAAAAACTGCACAGCATTCCAATCACTATCACAGCCAGGGTGCCGAATACAGCCTGACGTGTTTTCAGAGCTCTTCGCTCTTTCCTCAGAGGCTCGGTGTGACTAATTGTGCTTGCTGACACACCCACATATTTAAAGCCCTCTGGTGGGCTGCTTGAATGAGTGAAACGCACAGCCTGGTGGACATTGTAGTGTGTGTCCATTTTTAAGTCCTGAATGGATGCACTTTAATCTTGCTGTGTCCGAATTAAAAATCCTCCAATGGACCTCGGTTTGCAGCGCAGTCATTAATCCTATGAGTTGTCTTCCCACTGAGTGCGCTTGTTTGCATACCAAGAGCGTGGCCCCCAATCATAATCCAATAGCATAAAATAAATTACAAATCAAATCATTTTAATTACAAATAAAATAGTAAACAACACAAAAAAGTACAATTAACTAAACATATATTAAAACCATTATTTATTATAATTTTAAATACACAAAAACATAACATGAATGTAAACAATATAAAGTAAACAATAAAATGTTTACAAACAATACATATACTATCCCCACTCCAATTTATACAACAGTGTAAAATTAGGAATTCCCACTCCACTCAGTGCAACAGTAGGGAAAGTGTTGGATTGCAGGGGGGTAAAATTTACAATTCCCCCTCCAGTCAGTGCAACGGTAGGAAAAGTGTTGGATTATGGAGGGGTAACAGTTAGTGTTCCCACTCCAGTCAGTGGAACAGTATGGAGAGTGCTGGATGGTGGAGGGGTAAAGTTTACTATTCACACTCCAAACACTGCATTAGTAGGGAAAGAGTTGGATTGCAGAGGGGTAAAACTTACTATTACCACTTGAGTCAGTGCAACAGTAGGGAAAGCGTTGAATTGCAGAGGGGTAAAATTTACTATTCCCACTCCAGTCAGTACAACAGTAGGAAAAGTTTGGATTGCGGAGGGGTAAATTGACTATTCCCACTCCAGTCAATGCAACAGTAGGGAAAGTGTTGGATTGCGGAGGGGTTAAATTTATTATTCCCACTTCAGTAAGTGCAACAATAGGGAAAGTGTTGGATTGTGGTGGGATCGAATTTACTATTTCCACTGCAGTCAGTGTAAGAGTAGGGAAAGTGTTGGATTGCAAAGTGGTAACATGTACCACTCCCACTGTACTCTCTGCAACATTAGAAACAGACTAATTCACCTAAGAAAAAAATAATTTCAGAAACATACTAAATAACAAAAAATATAAATATTTAAATATAACAAATCTAAATATATATATATATATATATTTTAAAATAAAGAAATTAAATATCTATTACAATGTTTAATACATATGATAAATTAACACAGATTTATTATGGAAAAATGGCTATGTGAACAGGACCCAAACAGCCTTTCAGCAAGTCACACGCTACACACAGGCTACTTTTGGAATCTGCATTAAAATCACATAGAAATTAATAAAGGCAAGGAATAACACTACCAGGTCAAGGGAAATGTGTTAAATGAAAGGACAGGTGACAACAATATACACATCGTCATCACAATTATTAATATATATCTTACAGACAAGTTCACCATCTCAGGTGGTTCTTGGCACACTCACAGCCTGGACACCACCAGACTGCAGACTATGAAGTGTAAAAAAGAAAAAAAACAGGACAAGAAGCCTTTTCCATCTATGCACTTAGGATCTAGCACAACATCCCAATATGAATTAGGACTGTCCCAATGCTGCTCCAATTTAGGAAAGAGTTGATGGCTAACCTCTTTCAAAAGCGCTATACCACAATGAATTTACTCTCCACTACTCAGCTTTCTCTATCATTGCTAACCAACTTTAAGGTTGCCTTTTTCCATGTACAGCACTTCACTACCTTTTAGCTTAGTTTGTGCTGTAGAAATATCATATACATACAATACAATATGTGCACACCAGATGGACAGTGTAAGCCCCCGGTCCTCAGATTTACTGTTTTAGGGTTCTCTAGCGCTGGGATACCTCCGGGTGACTATGCGCTTTATAAAAATAAATAATAATAATAATAATAATAATAATAATATAAAAAAATATATATATGAAAAACGTTACCAGATAAACTATATAAACTGTAAATACACATGTATCATTAATTACAAAATAGAGATCTGCTAACTGGCTGCTTGAAGACACACAACAAACAACTTAAAGCAACGTACAGGAAAACAATGAAAAACATATACTTAGAAAACAGTAACGCAGCACAAGATGGATACTTAAAAATATTTACTTACAAGGGGTGGAGGCTTATTGACAACACCAGAACCACACTCATACCAAGCTACTCCCCATCAACACACCAAACAACTGCTCACAAGCAAGCACCATAAGTTACTTAATAACAGAGCAACCACTTTTCTACAGTGTTACGTCAGTTTTTGTGGCACTGCTCCTTGTCTCCATAATATATTCCGGAGGAGGATAGGGGGGATATATGGAGGATTACTCCCTTTGACATGCCAGAGGAAGTGGGATTAGGAGATGCCACTTTGCAGATATGATGCTTGATATTCAAGAACCAGATACCTAAAGGCAGGCAGGCACTCCAGTCCTGGCTCTTCTGATTTGAGGAATGTTGCAGATGAAAGTGTCCATGATGGGCAATAAGGAAAAAAAGACAGCAGCTAGCTCCAATGTTTCAAAGCTATTAAGGTTTCTATGTGGGAAACAAAATTAAACTGAATCCACAGTTCCATGGCCAGGCAGTGCATATCTGTCTGAACCTCCAAAACATAATCACATTTTCAAAGGCCTTGCACTTTTCTCCACAGAAAATTCACAGCCTGCTGCAAAATTAGTACCAGATAGGTTGCATGGCAAATTAAGCCAATCACAGTAACTGATGCTGCCCATCACAAAGTCAAACATCTCCAAGACTCACAGCTCTCCTTGAAAGTCGACTCCGACTTGACATAACAAAACTTGCCAACACCTTCAAGATGTCTCAGTGCTAGATGTCTGAAATCAAGTTCATCTTCTTACCCACGAGATGCTCTGCTTGAGTTCAAGATTGGCTGGATGCAAGAAACTTGCTGGACTGCGCTGCCAGTCATGCGCTGCTACTGGAAAGGCTGAGTGACTTTGGCATCAAAGGCCGGGCTTTCGAGTGGTTGCAGTCCTTTCTGTCAGGAAGGACACAAAGAATACAACTCGGAGAAGAAATCTCCGCAGTGGGAGAAATAGAATGTGGGGTACCTCAGGGCTCGGCCCTATCCCCACTGCTGTTTAACCTATATCTGCAGCCTCTGATTGCCTCCCTGGCGAGTATGGGCTGCACAGTATATAACTACGCAGACGACACGCAGCTGCTGCTGAGTGTTGACAATACAAACACCGCCCAACTCCACACTCAGAATATCTTGAGACACAGGGTCCAGTGGATGACAGGAAACCTCCTAAAAATCAATCCAGACAAGACTGAGGTCTTGGTTATTTCATCTACCACCTCACCATGGTGTGACCTCTACTGGCCCGCAGAGTTAGGTCCAGCCCCAAAACCCAGTTTGAACGTGAAGAGCCTGGGGATCAAACTGGATTGTGACCTCTCTATGGTCAGCCAAATCTCTTCAGTGGTGGGCAGCTGTACTAATATCATCCGACAGCTACGGAAATTAGTGCCTATCATTTCCCAATCTATGCTACGTTCCATCGTCGCAGCTACTGTGATTTCACGCATAGATTATGGAAATGCCCTCTACCTTGGCCTACCAAAAACCTTGATAAATAGGCTACAGGTGGTGATGAATGATGCCGCTCGTCTTATCTTCAGACAGCCAAGACACACTAAAGCATCCCCCCTGCTACAAAGCCTCCACTGGCTCCCTATTAAGGAGCGAGTGGAATTTAAAAATCTGTGCATCGCCCATAAAGCCATCTATGGCATAGCACCTGCTTACATCAAAGATCGCCTGGCAATGTATAGCCCAAAGAGAGCTCTTAGGTCCTCAGACTCTCAGCTATTAGTCTGCCCTCGGTACAAACTTGCCACCAAGGGCGGTAGAGCCTTTTCGGTGCTGGTTCCGCATTTATGGAACACATTACCTGAGCCACTACGAAAGGAAGGAAACCTCCTACGTTTCAGAAAGGGGCTGAAAACGCTGTTGTTCAGGAGAGCCCTGTGAGCCACGTAGGCTAGTGGATGCCCTCTGTGCTGTCAAAGTTGTTGTTTACCATCGATTCCCGAGCGCTTAGAGGCCTGTAGGTGATTGAGCGCGCTACAAATCAAAAATAACAATAACAACAATAACAATAACAATAACTGCAAGCCAACAATTATAGAGAGTGCAAAATCTTTAGAATGTATTTTCAATTCAAAATAAATTCAAGATTCAGGTCCTCATTAACAAGTCCAGTTAAGTGCTCAGCACCAAATCACACTCATACAAGGACTGAAAATCGACGTAAGACCTGATGACCACTAACTAGCAGCACAAGCCACATTGTTCGCTAAAGTCGACTATGGAATTTCTCTCCTTTCGAAAATTTAAAAATACACCTTGATCCCTTGGAAGCACCTCGCAACACCTTAGCTTGACTGATATATGGCGACAGCAGATTGGATCACATCAAAGCATTTATTTTCTTGTGAACTGCCATCCCTAAGAGTTGAGAGGTATATTCAAACTAACGTGCATTACCCATATATCTATGCATGCACACGAGAATTCTACTAGATGCCTCGCTGGCTATCTGACAGATGGTCATCTCAGGTAGGCCACATAAACCCCGGAGCACAGGCTCTCTCCTCATGAAAAAGCCAGCCTTCAAGAAAACAAGAACTCTCACACAAGCTTTCTCAAATAGTGACCCTAGACCGTCATACTTTTTCCACTCTGTATCAGGATGATTAATCCTCATCTGATTGAACTCAGAGACCAGGCTCCTGTATCAGGATAATTTATCCTTATCTGATTGGAATCAGAGACCGTGCTCTGCTTTGGCTCAAATCTTTCTTCACAGATCGCTGTCAAGCAGTCTTCTTTCCGCCCTTTACTTCTTCATCCTAACCACTTGATTGCAGCTTGCCCCAGGGTTCGGCGTTCAGTCTCACCATTTTTAGGTCTCGCAGACGTAAAAAGCAGGCGAAGCCTGCTGTCTGCGAGACATCTTTTGTTGGCGTGTTCCGATGAATTTGAGACAGGGGATGTGCACGAGCTTCCCATCGGCGATTTCACCTCGTGGGCGCGCACGCCCAGCCCGGAGCCGTGCACATCTCCTGTTCTCAACATTCACCGCAAGTCAGCTTCTGGCCATCGCGCGCGTACACAGACAGGCAAACTCACGCTTGCGCACACACATTCCCCCCCCCCCGCACACACACACGCACACGCACCCCCCTGCCCCACCACTCACGGGGCTCACGCGCACAGACACACATATCCCCCCCTCCACTCACCGTGCTCTTTTGTGGCGTCGCCTCGCTGAGCTCCTTTTCTCCGGCGCAACGAGCAACACCAGCCTCTTCCGGCCACGTCACAGGCACCGCCCATGTCACGGGCAAGGATGCCTGACTTCCTGGTTTCGCCCCCGCCAGCAACTCTGCTTCATGAAAGCGTGCAGCAACCTAGACCGGTAACTTGTGATTGCGGGAAAATTACTTGTTGTTAATTGCTCGCTTGTACATTTCTGTTCCTATTGTGAAGTGCTCTGACGCCTTCGGGGAAAGTCCGCGCTCTATAAAGACGCGTAAGTACGTAAATTGTTCAGCTCTGTCCAGCGTCGCTGTTAGACACCTTACACCCTTTGTTTGTGGTTTCACTTTCACTGCCTGTTTCCCCCCTTTGCATTTGCGGGTTCGTTTTCCTTGTGTTACCGTTTTTGTCCCCTTTCCTGTCTTCGTCCGCTTTGCTTCCGCTTGTATCACGGCAGAATTCGGTCGTTTTGCGGAGATCGACGAGTAATTGGAGCCCGGCACTGCAGTATAGCGCCCACACGTCGAATGTAACGCGCACATAGCTCCTTCCCACGGCAACAAAGCGGCACTATGGCTGGAGCTCGTGTACAGCGCCTTCCTGCAGTATAGCGCCCACGTACATTCCTTCCCGATAAAAGTGCAGGGTATCACCACAGCAATATAGCGCCCACACTCCGGGAAAACTGTTTCAGTAGCGCGTACCTCCAGAAACTTCATGCGGGACCCCAGCCACACATAGCTCCTTCCCACGGCAACAAAGCGGCACTGTGGCTGGAGCTCGTGTACAGTGCCTTCCTGCAGTATAGCGCCCACGTAGATTCCTTCCCGATAAAAGTGCAGGGGTCACCACAGCAATATAGCGCCCACACTCCGGGAATAGTGTTTAAGTAGCACGTACCTCCAGAAACTTCATGCGGGACCCCAGCCACACAGCGGCTGCAGACAGTGAGGTGGGGGGCACCGCTCCTTACGTGAAGCGCTGTATGGAACTCTTCTAGGCACCTTTGGGAGACAGTGATTCCAGTTCAGCCCGTCGAACAGTCCAGCTTCCCGTCGGCGATAGAACCAGTAACCAGGCCTTGTTCTCAAGTGATGCCCGTGACCTGCTTCCTCGGCTGCCCGCACCGAGGGTCCTAAGATATCTCTGACCCCCTGATCATGCAGGACTGTTTTGTTGCCCTATGCGCCCTCCGCTTCCCAACAGCCCCCAGAAGCTTACATCATCTTCTAACAGCGCTTTCTAACTGTGTATCGGAGCTGGTGCTGGGCTCAGTCAATCTAAGTCACCATTTTGTGTGACATATTCGCTCCGGGTTATTTCCGAGATATAGACCGCCAAGTGACCCTCCCTTTGGTGAGAGACATCAGGCTGCCTTGCTCTCGGTACCCGTAGCCGAGTTTAGATCACACCGCCGACTTGAACTTTCAAAGCTTTTCAAGCCCTCCTGTGGGAGCGAACCTGTAGCGTACCTTCCAGTAATCAAACGCAGTTTTCAGCGTGCGCTTTTGTCTGGCGCAGCTCTTGGTTCACAGCTGTGTTTCTCTTGGGTTTCGGCTTTGATGGACCACCATTTTGGTCTTGCATCTCGTTCCCCTCTTTTCTGAGGAGCCACCACGATTTTCTCTCTTCCTCGGGCACCGGAGGTTGTTGCATTGCTGTCCACCTTGGCAGCAGGCTTTCCGATGCTTACATTTTACATTTGCTGTGCCCCCTCGCTCGCATACTCATCTCAATTCTTGAGATGAGTCTCCTCAGCCAGGACGTCGCGGCGCGAGCTGGGTGGGGCAGGTGAGCACCCACGCTCACACACACACACCCACATCTTCACACCCTCACACTCCCCCACCCTCTCACCCCCATATCCCCACACCCCTCACCCTCACATCCCCTCACCCTCACATCACCTCACCCTCACATCCCCTCACATCCCCTCACCCACCCCCTCACCCACCCTCACACCCCCTCACCCTCACACCCTCACAAACCCTCACCCTCACACACCCCCACCATCACACACCCCCACCATCACACACCCCCACCCTCTCACCCACCCTCACACACCCCACCCCCCTCACTCCCCTCACTCCCACTCACCCTCACACTCCTCACACCCTCACACCCCTCACCCTCACATCCCCTCACCCCCTCACCCTCACATACCCTCACCCTCACATACCCTCACCCTCCCTCACATCCTCACACCCCTCACACCTCCTCACTCTCACGCCCCCACACCCTCACTCACCCTCTCACACACTCACTCACCCTCAATCACCCTTACACCCCCTCACTCACCCTCACACCCCCTCACTCACCCCCACCCTCACACACCCTCACCCACCCTCACACACCCCCACCCACACACACCCTCGCCCCCCTCCCACACACAACCTAGCCCCCCCTCCCACACACACCCTCACACCCCCTCTGCCCTCACACCTCACCCTCACTCTCCCCCCACCCTCACTCAACCCCCCACACCCTCACTCACCCTCGTGCCCTCACCCTCACAACGCTCTCACCCCCACTCACTCACCCTCACATCCCCTCACCCCCCTCACCCTCACACACTCTCACCCTCACACCCCCTCACCCTCACACCCCCTCACCCTCACCCTCACACCCCCACCTCACACACACTCACCCCATCACACACTCACCCCCTCACACACTCACCCCCTCACCCTCACACCCCCGTCACCCTCACACCCCCGTCACCCTCACACCCCCGTCACCCTCACACCCCTGTCAACCCCATACCCCCTTCATCTGCACACCTTGTCACCCTCACACCCCCGTCACCCTCACAGCCCGTCACCCTCACACCCCCGTCACCCTCACCCCCTCACACCCAACACCCTCACCCTCATACACCTTCAGCCTCACACCCCCACACACCCTCATCCTCACACCCCCTCACCCCATCACCCTCACCCCCCCTCACCCTCACCCCCCCTCACCCTCACACCCCCTCACCCCTTCACCCTCACAAACTCACACCCTCACAACCCCATCCCCTCTGCCTCATCCCCCCTTACCCACCCCCTCACCCCCACCCCCTCACCCTCACACCCCTCACCCTCACACCCCTCACACCCTCACACCCCTCACCCTCACACCCCCGTCACCCTCACCCCGGTCACCCTCACCCCCGCCACCCTCACCCCCCGTCGCCCTCACCCCCCGTCGCCCTCACCCCCCGTCACCCTCACCCCCCGTCACCCTCACCCCCGTCACCCTCACCCCCGTCACCCTCACCCCCGTCACCCTCACCCCCGTCACCCTCACAGCCCCTCAACACCCTCACCCTCACCCCCACACACCCTCACCCTCACACACACCCTCAAGCCCCCTCACCCACCCTCACTCCCATCACCCTCACCCCCCCTCACCCCCCTCACCCTTTCACCCTCACAACACCACACCCTCACAACCCCACCCCCTTACCCTCACCCACCCCTCACCCCCCCTCACCCCCCTCACCCTCACACCCCCCCTCACCCTCACACCCCCCCTCACCCTCACACCCTCCCCCACCCCCTCACCCTCACACCCTCCCCCTCACCCCCCCCTCACCTCACACCCTCCCCCTCACATCCCTCACCTCACACCCCCTCTCACCCTCACCCACCCCCACACACCCCATCACCCTCACACCCCGTCGCCCTCACACCCCGTCGCCCTCACACCCCGTCGCCCTCACACCCCGTCGCCCTCACACCCCGTCGCCCTCACACCCCGTCGCCCTCACACCCCGTCACCCTCACCCCCACACACGCTCACCCTCACACACACCCTCATACCCCCTCACCCACCCTCACCCCATCAAACTCACCCTCACACCCCTCACCCCCCTCACGGTACCACAACATCACTATGCGCTACCACAGCATCACTGAACGCCACAGCATCACTCGTTCACCATTACAACATCACTCAGCGCCACCACAGCATCAATCTGTGCAACCATTAAACAACTGGTTCAAATATGTTCTCTCAATATTTCAAGCTTTATTACAAATTTAACAAATAGATGTTAATATTTCACTTCTGTTCTTGGATTTTCGACACAATAAAATACACTGAACATAATTTTCACAAAAGTTATTTACAAAAGTTTAAGCTATTGTATAAATGACAATGACTTTTATTTAAGTATTAATTATTTAAAAAAATTAAAAGCCATTATTTGTAATATCAATACATGTAAGTCACGTAAATGCAACACATATTGCATTACAAATGCTATAGGTGTCACATTTGCGAAAGTTATAACTATTAACATTGGAAATGACAAAGCTCGATATTTTCAAAAACAAAACATAAATAAAAAAATTGTAATTTACAATACCAATAGCTCAAACTTTCCTAATGCGAGACCTATTGCATTGCAAATGCTTGTTAATATCTGCCTTGAGCTGCTGGGGAAACTTGTGGAGACCTGGGGGTGCAGACAGTCTTCTATGCGAACGACACCCAGTTCTTCCTGGCCTTCCATGAAAATGCACCAGTAACCCTAAGTTCATTCAAGCTCCGCTTGAAGGCAGTGGTGGAATGGATGGGGAGAAGCTGTCTCAAACTTAACTCAGAAAAACGTATATCCTCTTCTTTGGCTCCAAGGCCTCTCCAGGGGCTAGCTTATGGTGGTCACCCAAACAGGGTGCTGCTCACACCCAGCACTGATAGCTTGGAACCTAGGGGCAAAATTCAATTTCAATCTCAAATCAAATCTTTGTCTGCTACTTGCTTTGCTACCCTTAGATCTCGCAGAAGGATGCTGCATCTCACTCTTGACGAGTGTCCATGACTTGGTCACGGCCAAACTGGATTACGCCAACAGTTTATATTTGGGACTGCCAGCTTTTCTAAACCAACTGCTCCAAACAATCCAGAACTCTGATGCATTCCTTATCTTGAAGATTCCCCCGCATTCACCTGTGTCTCATCAACATCTTCACTGGCTCCCTGTCATCAGGAGGATCCAATTTAAGGCACTCACCTTTAACTTCAGGGCCGTCACTCATAAAGGTCCTTTCAACCTGAGTAGAAGATTCAAGCCCTACTTCCAATCCAGATCCCTGAGATCTAACAATCTCAAACTGCTCCAAATTCATTGCACACAAAAAAGGCAGAAGAGGAAGGAGATCCTTCACTTACTTGGCCTCCAAATTGTAGTACGATCTGCTGCTTAGCTTGCATTGCAGTCCTTCGGAATCAGTTTTCAGACATAACCTCAAAACACTGCTTTTTGACACCTGTCTAATGGGTATGTAGACTGGCAGCTTTTTTCTCCTTTCCTCAAGAACTCCCCACTAGCACCAGGACGTCTCTTTGGAGGCAGTTCTGCACTCTACAAGTGTCATGAATTGAATTGAACTGATATGCAAATAGCTGTGTCCAAAGAGATATGGAACGGTGTCCAAAATAACAACGGACTGGGATATGGCCTGAGCAAATATTGGTGGCTGAGATTAATACAAACATTCCACCCATCACTTTTTTGCATACTTCGGTGTCAAGCTGTGTTAAAATGGAGCACATGTGGCACTCAACTATGACATATGGTCTGAAATTCACATTTTGGTGTAATGTGAAAAATTAACGAGATCAGCATGCATTATACTTGTATTATTTGTATCACATTACAACATACAATACCGGATTATTAGTATTTATCCTCTCTCATTCCCCAGAGCAGACTTAGACGGTCAGGTAGTTAAAAGTAACTCTGTCTTGCTTGGTTTCAGTTTGAGGTAGTTATTTGACATCCACCAATGAGTGGCGGTAAGACTATCGGACAACAAGGACCTTCGATGCCAGACAGATTTTGATAGGGCTGAGAGGTCAAAGATGAATTTAGTATCATACACATATAATATTTAGCACCTGTGCGACAAATTAACTTAGCCAGGGCTCTCATACAAATGGCTAGAGCAGTTGACCTCAAAGCTGGGGTACCGGGTTTGAGTCTTGGCAGGGATGCTCAACATCAATTATTCTCCCTGTGCCTAACAAAAGAAAAAAAAACGTGAATATGTCCATCTGTAACTGTTAGAAACGGGGTCCCCGGCTGGCCAGGGCTCACGCCAAAGTCAGTCAGAGACCACCACTCCTAAGTCAGGGCAAGAGAGTTACACGCCAAGATAACCCCATCTCACCCTCTAGGGAACGTGGCGCGAGCAGCAAGGCTAAACTTGGAGGCGGTATGAGTTAAGTATTTGCGCACGCACCCCAGCAACAACACCCAAGGTCCACCACAAAGGAAACTCCACACAAGGTTATATAAAAAATAGCCTTTGTATTATAGTAAAAAACACATTAGATAACACACAAACTTTACAATGTGCCAGAGGCACTGGCAGAATTTACAAGGGATTATGTACAGGACAGGGCCACATGGACCACTGTCAGGGGTAGGCACTTGTTAGAAATAATACTTGTAGGTATACACTTAGCACATAAACATATAATGACCAGCACCAAAATAGTACATGCAGCACACAACCAGTAATCACTGGTAAAGAGTAAATACCTCCTACGCCACCCTAAACACTGTAGGAAAATCACACAGGGAACTAGGATCTTATCCGCAGGACCTAAGGAAGGAATACCATCACCTAAGCAGGTCAGCAAAGGAGATATACATAAAATGGGACATCAACAATCCTCTATGCAGGTCACTCTTAGCAAAGGGGATAAACATAAAATGGGACATCAACAATTGCACATGAGGCAATAAACACATTCAGAGGTGCAGGTTAGAACATTTGCGCAAGGATCACATACATCAGTAAGTTACAATGCGCAGGGTGCACATAGCACAACACTAGGATTGTCCCTCAGGCCAACTGGCCTCGCAAGGGGCTGAATGCCCTGAGTCTCAATGTCAGGGGGTCTGCGCAGGCAGCACAAACCACAAAGCCTAAACGTAGCAACTGTCCACTAAGTGCTGGACAGTTGTGAATAATAGCTGGGCAAACGTTGGAGCCACGTGGGCTCAAGAACAAGGTGGACAAGGAGTCTCTCAGGGGCTCGCAAAGCAAATGTGGCGCCTTAGAGCTTCAGCGCTCTCAACATAATGAAATGCCCCAGAGCCTCTCTCAGGGCTCTAAATCGATGTGGCCAGGAGCCTCGTGGGCTCACAGAAGGAAATGTGCACTCGAGCCTCTCTGGGCTCGTAAGGCAACTGCGGGCGGGGGGGAGCCTCTCGGGCTCTAAATGAACAAATGGCCCCCAGGAGCCTCGGGGCTCCAATCTAAATTGCAGGCCTCGTTGGAGCCTCGCTGGGCTCAGAACACCACTTGCCCCCAGAGCCTCTCGAGGCTCGTAAACAGAAGTGCCCGGATCGTTGGAGTCCCTCACGGGGGACTCGGGAATCAAGCAATGCCCCCAGGAGCCTCGGGGCTCCTCACACTGACGGGGAGGGGCGGGCACCGGCAATGTGCCCCGACGCCCTCCTCCCCGATTTAACACTGAGCCCCACTCACCGGCTGTCTCGCTGGGGCGGCTCTTCTTTCCGGCGGCTCGGGGCTCCTCTCTCCTCACGGGGAGCCTCAGCGAGACGCGGCAAGCTGCTTCCTGGTTCCGCTCTCCTCCCCCGATGACGCGGCGGGAGGCTCGACCGCCTGGGCGAATCCCAGCACGGCCGGGCTATGACGCGGCAGGCTGCTTCCTCTCGGCCCGGTGCTGCGGCGGTGATCACGGGGCAATGCCGGGTGGGCACCGGCTCGTAACTCACACAATACTACGGGGCAATGCCGGGTGGGCTCCGGCCTTGAAATAAAATACAAAGCGAGGTGGGCACTCGCTACGCCGAAAATCGGCAAAACAGAACGGGCAGATGCCGGGTGGGCACCGGCGGCACACAAAGCGCTTCTAAGCGCTAGCAATGAAGGACAGGCGCTCCCAAGCGCCACAGGACAAAAATAAAGCGCTCACAGCGCTAGGAGCCAAATAAAGCGCTCTCAAGCGCTAGGCAAGGGATTCCAGCGCTCCCCAGCACTGAAGGACAGAGAGCAGCGCTCTCTAAGCACAAAGTCAAGCACAACGTCTCTTAGGCAGGCAGGGGGGGCAAGGCAGGGCCAGAGCCAGCTCACTGGGTCTCCAGGCAGGGAGACAATCCAAGTGTCGGTCCTCCTTGCCCCAGCAGCAGCCCCCTCTGGCAAGGATCCACAAGAAGAACCAAGGACCAATTTGTATGGGGACACAGCCCCTTCTTATACTGTAAAATCCCTTTGTCTCAGGGTGCAGGGTGGGGGGAAAACCAGTCGCAGCTGGTTTTGAAGTACTCTGTTTACCTCAACCACCCTTTCTATTCACTGGCAGGGCTAGGGACATCAGTCGCACTACAGGGGGTGGAGCCAGCATTGTGTGGGGAAAGTCCAGGCCCATCAGGGACCAGGTGCACTCCTCCCAAGCCATCAACATGCTAATCTCACACTCACCACCGGGCAGACCCATCCAGCCTTCCTGGAGCCAGGCTCACCAGCCAGCTCCAGCCAATCACACGGCAGGCATATTTTACATTAATATGCCAAGTCCTAGAAGTGGCATTTCTACACATGACACACACATGCCACATACACCGTTGCGAAGCATTCATTCCCACAAGCTCGCACATACCAAATTTGAGCATGCACTCCCCACGCATCAGGAACTACCAGGGACACAGACATTCCCCATGCATTCCTATAGGAGAGCAGGCCAGCCTAACTACATGCACGCACTTTACTCTGGGACACAGGGAAAAAGTGTGCACAGACCAGAAAATCATCCACACAGATCACAGATCTAAAGCAAAAAGATTAGGGGTGAACCGGCCTTAAGGGCCAAGTCCAACACAACCCCCTTCCAGCCAAAACGCAGGGCAGACCAATCACCCCCGTGATGGACTTCCCTGCTTGGGGTGATAAAACACGGACGCGGGCCCGCAACTGCAGGGACACCCTCCTGTTTTACGCCATGGTGAACCCCTGGGGTTCTTTCTAAAACTATGGTAGGGACTAACTGGGCTACCCCACTGGTACTCTCCAGCTGCCCTCGGCCAGGACCAGGCCCTAGGCCACCCAGGTGCCACTGGTTCCTGCCTACTCACAAAGTGGGGGGTAGTAACCCCTGGCACATAACAGCCATTTTCCACTCTTCCTGTCTGCAAGACAGGGCTAGACTGCCACTGGTTCTCCAGCCTAGGGTCTACAACCTTAGGTGGACCAGGAGTCTCAGGGAAGGCTCTCCTCCCCTTACCTCTTCTCCTAGGGTTCCTCCTCCTCCTGCGAGGGGTACCCTCTAAACACCATTCTACCAACCTAGGGTTTAACCCCTCAGGTGGTACCAGGGTCAGAGGTGGGCTCTCCCACCCTCTGCACCCTCTTCCAGAGTCCTTCTCCCTCCCAACCGGGGCGGTACCTCTGGAGAAAGAACTGGTCAGGACACTGATTACAGTATTCCCACCCTTCAGGTCAGGCAAACCCTGAACCTGGACCTCCAACCTCCGGTCTAAAACCTTTGGTGGCATCACTGCCTGGCACTCCAGGACTTCTGGGGACTCACATGTCACTCCCCAATCACTCTCTTCACTGGACTTCTGTACTCTCCCTCCTGGAGCAGTACTGCCAGACTCTACAACTATAGAAGCTCCGCTCACAGATGCTCCAGGTCCTCCACACACTAGGAGATCTTCCTCAAGTGGACTAACAGGTAAGCTTAGGTCCCCACCCTGGTGTTCCCTAAAGAAACCATCCAGGCTCTGAGGCAGGGCTTCGGGCGTCTGGGGACTCTCAGTCTCACACTCACTCCCGCTCCACTGAGACAGGCAGTAAGCCCCTACACCCTCCTCACTATACTGGGACCTAGCTGGGCTACTCTCACCCTCCTCCACCACACTGGGTTGGAGAAAACCTGACCCACTATTGTTGGAATCACTCACTAGCGACGGTAAGGAACCTCTTGCACTTTCCCAGCGCTCTGCTTCTTCCGCAAGGTCCCAAGGACAAAAACACTTCAACTTCAGCAGGTGCTGGCGCAACTCTGGACAACAACACTGAGCAACTGCTCTTTGAGGAACATATTCACCACACCGTCCACCTCATTGTCCGAGTTAGCCCTCAGCCAGTCCCACATTGCATCTGAACAGTCATCCACAAAATACCCCCATTCCTGGTGAGGTGATTTTCTAAAGTTCCTGAACCTCAACCTATTCTCCTCCTCTGGGGAAACAGGAACCATACTCGGGGAACTGGGAGGGGGACTGTCTACACTGACATTCAAAAAGCTGCCACCACTGGACTCCACCCTCCCTGGGGAATCCAGACAATTACAATTGCACTCAGGGGATAACCTACTCTCTAGGGTTTCCTCTGGGGACAGGGAAAGGGATGGGGCGCTGGTACTGATACTGGACCCAGCAAGGGACTCCCTATCTATGGGGTCCTCACTATCTGCTGACATCCATCCACTGTCATCACCATCCAACTCACATTCTTCATCAGAATCTTCAGGGCTCCCCACAGACTCACCACCCTCATGGCCTGCGGCCCGAGCCCTATCTCTCTCACTGTGCTCATGATCCCACTGATCCTTTTGCCACCGGATCAGGCTGTCCCTAAGCTGGGACTGAGTAACCAACTCACTCACCTTTATGCCTCTCTTTTCACAGAATCTGACCAGCTCTAACCTACTGTATCTAAAAAGACCACAGAGATAAAAAACTGGCTCCATTTTGGCGGACGTTCTCAAGAAAAGTTTGACACAGGGAACCTGGGGGTCTGAGCTAAACAGGAGAATACAATTAACAAAATTCAGCAAGATTCCTATCTCAGAGAACTTGCACTCCACTGTCCAGTGTAACACACACTCATTCACACACAACCCTCCCCTCGGACTGGTAAGGCAGTTTCTACCACCCCTGATTTTCTCAACCTGACCGCAAGCGACACAGGTACCAAACTCTGGGAGCAGGGCGGGGAAACAGGTACTGGACAAAATCACAAAATGACACCTTTCAGGAGAAGCAATACTGATCCTCACCTAAAAAACAATAATCCCCAAAATGTGGTTATCTAAAAATGTAGAGCTTTGAAGTGTGGCCTGTCGCCACTGTGGTACAACGCAAACACAAATCCTTATCCCACCGCTTGCCGCCAATGTTAGAAACGGGGTCCCAGGCTGGCCAGGGCTCACGCCAAAGTCAGTCAGAGACCACCACTCCTAAGTCAGGGCAAGGGAGTTACACGCCAAGATAACCCCTGCTCACCCTCTAGGTTACGTGGAGCGAGCAGCAAGGCTAAACTTGGAGGCGGTATGAGTTAAGTATTTGCGCACGCACCCCAGCAACAACACCCAAGGCCCACCACAAAGGAAACTCCACACAAGGTTATATAAAAATAGCCTTTGTATTATAGTAAAAAACACATTAGATAACACACAAACTTTACAATGTGCCAGAGGCACGGGCATAATTTACAAGGGATTATGTACAGGACAGGGCCACATGGACCACTGTCAGGGGTAGGCACTTGTTAGAAATAATACTTGTAGGTATACACTTAGCACATAAACATATAATGACTAGCACCAAAATAGTACATGCAGCACACAACCAGTAATCACTGGTAAAGAGTAAATACCTCCTACGCCACCCTAAACACTGTAGGAAAATCACGCAGGGAACTAGGACCTTATCCGCAGGACCTAAGGAAGGAATACCATCACCTAAGCAGGTCAGCAAAGGAGATAAACATAAAATGGGACATCAACAATCCTCTATGCAGGTCACTCTTAGCAAAGGGGATAAACATAAAATGGGACATCAACAATTGCACATGAGGCATTAAACACATTCAGAGGTGCAGGTTAGAACATTTGCGCAAGGATCACATACATCAGTAAATTACAATGCGCAGGGTGCACATCGCACAACACTAGGATTGTCCCTCAGGCCAACTGGCCTCGCAAGTGGCTGAATGCCCTGAGTCTCAATGTCAGGGGGTCTGCGCAGGCAGCACAAACCACAAAGCCTAAACGTAGCAACTGTCCACTAAGTGCTGGACAGTTGTGAATAATAGCTGGGCAAACGTTGGAGCCACGTGGGCTCAAGAACAAGGTGGACAAGGAGCCTCTCAGGGGCTCGCAAAGTAAATGTGGCGCCTTAGAGCTTCAGCGCTCTCAACATAATGAAATGCCCCAGAGCCTCTCTCAGGGCTCTAAATCGATGTGGCCAGGAGCCTCGTGGGCTCACAGAAGGAAATGTGCACTCAAGCCTCTCTGGGCTCGTAAGGCAACTGCGGGCGGGGGGGGAGCCTCTCGGGCTCTAAATGAACAAATGGCCCCCAGGAGCCTCGGGGCTCCAATCTAAATTGCAGGCCTCGTTGGAGCCTCGCCGGGCTCAGAACACCACTTGCCCCCAGAGCCTCTCAAGGCTCGTAAACAGAAGTGCCCGGATCGTTGGAGTCCCTCACGGGGGACTCAGGAATCAAGCAATGCCCCCAGGAGCCTCAGGGCTCTTCACACTGACGGGGAGGGGCAGGCACCGGCAATGTGCCCCGACGCCCTCCTTCCCGATTTAACACTGAGCCCCACTCACCGGCTGTCTCGCTGGGGCGGCTCTCCTTTCCGGCGGCTCGAGGCTCCTCTCTCCTCACGGGGAGCCTCGGCGAGACGCGGCAAGCTGCTTCCTGGTTCCGCTCTCTTCCCCCGATGACGCGGCGGGAGGCTCGACCGCCTGGGCTAATCCCAGCGCGGCCGGGCTATGACGCGGCAGGCTGCTTCCTCTCGGCCCGGTGCTGCGGCGGTGATCACGGGGCAATGCCGGGTGGGCACCGGCTCGTAACTCACACAATACTACGGGGCAATGCCGGGTGGGCTCCGGCCTTGAAATAAAATACAAAGCGAGGTGGTCACTCGCTACGCCGAAAATCGGCAAAACAGAACGGGCAGATGCCGGGTGGGCACCGGCGGCACACAAAGCGCTTCTAAGCGCTAGCAATGAAGGACAGGCGCTCCCAAGCGCCACAGGACAAAAATAAAGCACTCACAGCGCTAGGAGCCAAATAAAGCGCTCTCAAGCGCTAGGCAAGGGATTCCAGCGCTCCCCAACGCTGAAGGACAGAGTCTCCAGGCAGGGAGACAATCCAAGTGGCGGTCCTCCTGGCCCCAGCAGCAGCAGCCCCCTCTGGCAAGGATCCACAAGAAGAACCAAGGACCAATTTGTATGGGGACACAGCCCCTTCTTATACTGTAAAATCCCTTTGTCTCAGGGTGCAGGGTGGGGGGAAAACCAGTCGCAGCTGGTTTTGAAGTACAGGGAAAAAGTGCGCACAGATCAGAAAATCATCCACACAGATCACAGATCTAAAGCAAAAAGATTAGGGGTGAACCTGCCTTAAGGGCCAAGTCCAACAGTAACGCAACGGGTGCGTCTGTAACGCAACTGGTGACGTCTGTAACACAACTGGTGCTCTGGTAATGCGCTCCGATACCTTTGGGTCTAGTTCGCGCTATATAAAAGTTCCCAGAAACAAATGGTGACAAAATGGATCCCAAGAGGTATGCCACAATTCATGGCTTTAGGTTCTAAACAAAAGGGCAGGATTCAAACTAATTGTTGGCAGTTGGTTAAAAAATGCATGATACATGACAATGTGATGCCATTTGAGCCAAATTCATTAAGTCTCAAAATCATAATTGTTGGACTTGGCCCTTTTTGCAGGGTCATCCCTAAACTCTTTGCCTTTCTCCCCACCCTATTTCTGACATGGTGTTGGTGGTTTTAGGCCTCTGGGCACTTTAGCACTGCTGTCCAATGTAAAGTGCGTGCGCTCTCTGTGTTACATTGGTGAGATTGGCCTCCCCTCCCATAAGAATGCATTGAGGATTCCTTGATCAGTGTGTCAGTTGTATTTCTTGATATGGGAGGAGCAGAGTGGCTGAGTTTAGTATGTATAGAATTGTAATATTAAATGCTGCACAATGGTGGGGCAGATTTATTATGACTATTTTAGAAATGCCACTTTTAGAAGATGGCATTTCTGGGTGCTATGTGTCTGCCTGCCTGACGTGAATTGCATATCTGGTTTGTGAGTGACAGGGGCTGGGAGGGGTGTGTGGCTCAAGGAGGGCAGGGTGAGTCAGCACTAGGCTGAATTATACTTCTGTGTTTGGAATAGTGGGAGGAGTAATCCCCTGACTCTGAATAGGACTGTGCCCAGCCTGTACAATGCTGGCTCTGCCCCCTGTGGTGTGTCTGATCACCTATCCCCCACCAAACAAAGGGGAAGAGGATCTTGGAAAACAAAGAGCTCCAAATCTCCCCTGAAACAATTGCATCTGGTTCCCCCAAACCCTACAATACAGACAAAGGAGGGAAGTGGTATAAATGCAGGGGCTGTGTCCCCATGTTTTGGTTATTGTGCTGGTGCTGTTCCTGAACTTGCTGGGGCGTACTGCTGCTGGGGCCCAGGAGGAACTACCACAAGGGCTGCCTCCCTGGGCCCAGCCTTGCCCCTTAATCTCCAAAGACTTTTTGTTGCTTATTGTGCCCTGTGAGTACTTTATTTTTAATGTTGCCAGAGAAAAGGAGCATGAGGGCTCCGCAGCGCTGCAATCTTTTCAGAGGGAATCCTGATTTGGGGATTCCCCCTAAGGGAGGGGAGAGAAGCAGGAGCCCATTCCGCGTTTGCCGCCTTTGAAATTGGCTGCCGAGCGGGAGCACACCCTGCTTTATGAGTATATAAATGGCGGGTGCCCACCCCGCCTTATGCTGCCCTTTTGCGGGTGCCCCCCGTGGTCTGTTGCCGAGCAAATCACTGCCGCATGCCGCGCGAGAAAGGCCGCCGAACAGGAAGTCAGGCACCCGCGCCTGACTGTGCATGGGGCCTGCCAAAGGAAGTGCCGGCCGGGAGAAGCGTGACGCGAGGCCTGCCTCCACGGAGATCCCGCTCCATGTTGCAGGATTGCCGGGCCTGCTTTCAGGCCAGAGGAAGTCCGGAGGTCGGTGTTCTCCCTGAGCGGGCCCCGTGTGCAGCAACAGTGTAGTCGGCAGTCCGGACCCTCACGGGCTCCACATCACAGTCCCTGGTTCCAGAAGGGGGCCCGGGTGAAGCGAGGAGAACGGGAGGAGTGAGGCCAGAGAAAACCCTTGAGTAGGGATTCTCCATGGTGGATACCCCTGAGGCACTGCGAGTGCCAGTCTGGGTTTTTGCCTACAGCTGCACCGCAATTGGAGGCAGCTGCTTCATGGGTCATATTTGTTCTTAGGGCCCCAGGATGGGGCCGGAGGGCAATGAGGTGCCCGTGCCTGTCTTGTCTCTTCCCAGCTGCGCCGCACCAGAGCGGGCAGCTGCAATGATTGGGCACAATTGTTCAGAGGGCACAGTGAGTGCCCATGTTAATTCCTTAGGGGGCATTTTGTGGTAGAGTCCCTGAGTGGGACAGAGGAGGCACAGCGGTGCCAGGGCTGATTCCTTTTTCCAGCTGCACCGTACCAGTGGGGGCAGCTGTGACGATGGCACCCCTTTGTTGAGAGTTCCCCAGTGGGGGCCCAGAAGGCACAGTGAGTGTCATACCTACCGTGATGATCACAGCTGCACGGCAATTAGCGGCAGCTGCTACGTCTAGGCCAGAGCATCTTGAGGAGTCCCAGTGGGGACCCAGGAGGCACAGTGGTGCCAGCAGCACAATTGTGCACTTGGATTATGCTGCAGTGGTAGCCACCCTGACATTTGGCACATAGGGCATTTGAGCCCTCTGAGAAGGCCAGTTGGCCAGGGGGATTGTGTGAGGTTGGTGGGGCGCCAGCCTCTGATGTGATTTATGTGTCTTATGCAATGTGATTTATGCCTCTAGTATTTATGTTTATGAGGTTATTCCCTAATAAGAGATTTATGCTGGTGAGGTTTATTGCATAATGTGTGTATGCTAATGAGGGTATGGTCTAATGCGTTTAGGCTTATGAGTTTATGGCATAATGTGTTTACGCTTATGCGGTTGGTGCAGAATGTATTTCACGCCTAATATGATGCTGATTGCATAATATGATTTATGTTGCAGGATATGATGCTGAGTACAGTGTTTGGCCAGTAATTACTGGTTGTGCTCTACATCTATTATTTGTGTTTGTGATGGTTCGGACAGTGGGCCAATTGGCCCTGTCAGCTGTACATAATCCCCAGTAAATATTGCCTAGTGCCTGTTGGCACAGTGTATATTGTGTGATTACTATTCTAACGTGTTTATGATAATACAAAGGCTATTTATATATATAACCTTGTGTGTAGTTCCTTTTGTGGTGTGCCGAGTGTTGCTGTTGTGTGTGTGTGTGTTGCGCAAACACTTTACACATTGTCTCTGGGATTAGCCTGACTGCTCATGCCAGGCTACCAAGGGGTTGAGCAGGGGTTATCTTCCGCGTGTAACTCCCTTGCCCTGACTAGAGTGGTGGTTTCTGTCTGGCTTTGGCGCAAGCCTTAGCCAACCAGAAATCCCATTTCTAACAATAATCTTATGGTCCATGGTGTTAAAGGTATCTTAGAGGTCAAGGAGTGGGCAAGCCGTTGGACTTTGGACGCCCATAAGCCTACTCAGGTCATCCCAGGCTGGTGCTCCTACCTTGATTAAAGTCTGCTGGTGAAGATTCGGCATATGGTTAGCCTCAACAAAGTTTGAGAGTTGGTAAAAAAAAAACTGTTTTGGAGGAGAAAGTGGATAGTTTTACTATTAGAATACTATACTTATATAGCCTCTTTATTTTTTATTTCATAGGTTTTCTGACACTGGCGCTCAAGTTGCCTCAATTCCAATTTCATTGTACCATATTCTGAGAAAAAACACAGATTGCTTCTTTTTGTTTTGGAAGGCACATATGAGGTTGCAAGGCTTCACCAGGGACCAGTATTGTAGAGTTAATTTATCTGGTAAAATGACAGGAATTGTTTCACTGGTCCAGCTCAGATCTTTTTTAAGATTCATTTCAATTAAACCACCAATATGGTCCGGTGGAACATGTGTTTGCAGAGGCGCTGAATAGTAGTGTATTTAGGACAATATTTTGTGGGCGGTCCTTGTAATAGATGGTAAAAGGATCTGCGACGTAGTCCGTTCAATTTAAAGGGAAGGACTTAACAATAAAGATATTGTCCAGTGTAAAAATAAAATCGGGGTCTAACAAGTGGCCACAGAGTCCATGGAAAATGCATTAAGTTCAACTTCTGCTTTCCAAATTTAGTTGACCTACAGTACTTGTCCAGTATATGTTTTCCATCTGCCGGAGTTTCCGAAGAAAAAATGCAAAACCTTTGAGTCTGACCCTGACCCAGTGTTTGCCAGAAGTCATGGGGGTTCCGCAGGAGTCCTCGCTGAGTCCCACATTGTTCAATCTTTACGTGAGACCGCTGGCTGATGTCGCTAGGCAGTGGGGCCTAACTCTGGTCTCATATGCCGACGACACACAGCTGGCGGTTACTCTCAGCGGGGACGCGGAGCAAGAGGCCCCCAGGTTTCAGTCTGGACTGAAGGCGGTGGCTAGCTGGTTGACAGGTAACTGTCTCCAGCTCAACGCCACTAAAACCGAGGTGATAGTTGTCGGCAGGGGAGTGGAGCTGTGGGGTGACCAATGGTGGCCTCCAGAGTTGGGACCCACTCCGACCCCGGTGTCGGAGGTGAAAAATCTGGGAGTCTGGCTGGACGCGGGCCTTACCTTTGTAGGGCACACCAAGAAAACAGCTGCCTGTTGTTTCGGTTTGCTGAGAGGTTTAAGACCCGAACTTAAATTCTTTGATGCCCCAACCAGGCAGTTGGTGATCCAGGTAACTATCATCTCTCGCCTGGATTACGCTAGCTCTCTCCTGGCTGGGGCCAACCAGGCTGAGTTAACTCGCCTGCAGCGGGTCCAGAATGCTGCGGCTAGAGCTATTGTTGGCTTGCCCAGATTCTGTTCGGTGGCAAATGTCCTTCGCTCCCTACACTGGCTCCCTGTAAGGAAGCGTATTCTCTTTAAGGTCCTCTGTCTTACCTTCAAAATCTTGAGAGGTATAGGCCCTGAAATCTTGTCTAGCTGTCTCTCGTTCTATGTTCCCACCCGTACCCTCCGCTCCCAGGGCCAGGCCCTCGCTGTAGTCCCTAGATTCAGACTCAGCCGCATGGGAGGTCGTTCTTTCAGCGTAAAAGCTGCATCAGCTTGGAACTCCCTTCCTGTTGAAATACGTCTGCTGGAGGATCTCCTGACCTTCCGGAGGGCAATAAAAACATTCTTGTTTTAGCTGCCTCTTTTACATCTTCTTTTCCTGTTGTGTTATGTTCCTCCTTGTCTCTGCGCCGGGACGCTCCTTGGCTGGAGTATCTGTGCGCATAATAAATTAATATAACATAACATAACATAACATTTTGCATTCTAGGTTTCTTGAGCTCATTTAGATGGATTAATAATCATTGAGAATGTTTCCGATTTATAAAAGAAGGACAACAAACTGAAAGATTTCTCTCTTTCAAAATTCTTTTGAGAGAATTGACTCTGGGACTCCATATTCATATGAGGATCCTGCGTTCTGATTTGAAACTACCGTAAACAATGCACACCAAGAAAAAATGACAGCCATCCTAAGCGACGTTTGTCACAGGTTTCTGCCACCTTATCATGAATAAAGACACCAGAAGCAGCGCTCTGTTATGGGTGGTAGCTGGCTTATCTTGTCTACCAATGCAATACACTTACGTGACCGTTGACCTCCTCTCTAGGTGCGCTGCCTTTTCATTGACTGTGGAAACTCACAAAGAAAGCAAAAAGCAGGGAGTAGCAGCAGCAAGTTAGGTCAGAGGCACCAATGAATATCTTTTCAAACTCCAGTGCAATTCAATGAATGACAAAATAGCTGCAATCTTATGAACGTATATGGAAAAATATGAGAAAGATACAGACTAATGTAGAAAAACAAGTCAGTTTATACAAGTAAATTCACACTTTTTGAAAGACAACTAAACATCCATGCATAGGTGACAGCAGTAGTCACAAATGATTTACCACTCTGCAGAACTAACAGCCAACTGTGTGAACACATAGCAAGGGCGAAACTTATCCTGGAATGCTTGTGTTTTGGTTCATTAATACAATGGGGTTAACCCAGTGAGTCAAAGGACCTGGGTATCAATTAGTATATAGACAAAGTGGTCCTATACATAACTCAAAACACCAATTGATGTTTACCTTATTTTTTAGAATGAGAAGATTTAATCCACAACGGAAAGAAGGAGATGTATTTCTTTGTATATGTATGTTATGTTATGTTAAAAAATTTGTACCGCGCACGTACACCGATACGGTTTCTTGGCGCTCATAACAGACATAACAAACTGAGGCAGGGAGCATTACTCAACGGCCTGCTTAAAAAGGTGGGTTTTCAGGGTTTTACGGAACAAATCATAAGTAGGGCAGTGACGGAAGGGCACAGGAAGGGAATTCCAGAAAGTAGGGCCCAGAAAGGAGAACCGGAGGCCACCGTGTTTTTTTCGGCGAATCGAAGGAATGCAAAGGAGATTGTCGGCAGAGGATCGAAGGTTGCGGGATGGGAGGTATCGCCTGAATTTGGAGGAAATGAACTCGGGGGCGTGGTTGTGAAGGGACTTGAATACGGTGCAGCCAAGTTTGAAGGAGCACCGTTTGGCCACAGGGAGCCAATGAAGGCTCTTCAGGAGAGGGGAGACGTGCTGATGTTTGGGTTGACGAAACACCAGGCGAGCCGCCTGGTTCTGGATGAGCTGGAGTTTTTGAAGCTGGTAGGCGGGAATCCCCACATACAAGATGTTAGAAAAGTCAACCCTGGAAATGACCAAGGCTAAGATGGTAAGAATGAGTGCCTCTCTGGTTAAGAATCTACAGATCTTGCGAATCCTGCGCAGCTGGAAGAAGCACGACGATGTGATGGCAGAGATCTGAGATTTCATGGATAGATCCTCTGAGATGATCACTCCTAGACTTTTCACAGTACTAACTGGACGGGGGGGGGCACCAAGGGAAGATGGCCAAAAGTTGTCGTTCCAGGGGTTAGTGGAACCGCCCACCAGAACGAGTTCCGTTTTGGACGGGTTCAGCTTAAGTTGGCTATGAGCCATCCAGTCAGAAATACGTAACATTGTGGTTTGGATGTTAAGACAGGAGGTAGGGGAAGTGTCCAGGGGAAAAATCAATTGCAAATCATCAGCATAGTTGTAAATAGTGGCTGGGGAGTGACGAAGGGATGCCAGAAGTGGTTGCATATATAAGTTGAAAAGGAGCGGGGAGAGGGCTGAACCTTGGGGAACACCACAAGTGAGGGGAGAGAAAGGGGCGGAGAAAGTGGAGAGGTGGACAGCCTGGGAGCGGCCGTGTAAGAAGGAGCGAACCCACTCAAGGGCGATCCCACGGATGCCGGCGTTATTGACACGGTCGATCAAGATGGTGTGATCGACCGTGTCAAAAGCCGCCGACAGATCTAGCAAGACAAGAGCCTGGGGGATGTTATTGTCGGCGCCGGTTCTAAGAGTGTCCGTCACTGCAGCAATCACCATCTCTGTGGAATGTCGTGGGCGAAAGCCCGCCTGATGAGGGTCCAGGAAGGAGGAAGTTTCCACAAAGGAGCTGAGGCACTTGGTGACATATGTCTCCAAGATCTTTCCCAAAAAGGGAAGGAGAGAGATGGGTCGATAATTACTCATCACAAGGGGGTCTGCGCTAGGCTTCTTCAGGATAGGTAACACAATGGCCTGCTTAAAAGCCTCAGGAACAACCCCTGATGTCAGCGAGGAGTTGAGGAGGGCCAGGGCAGGATCAGGGCAGAGCCTAAAGATTTCTTTAAAGATGTGAGGAGGGCAGCAGTCCCTGGGGGAGCCAGAGCTGACTTTGTGGAGGAGGCTGTGGAATTCCGTGATAGAAATAGGAGGGAAGGTATATCCAAATATGGTATTAATTCAACATACCCAACACAAACTAAATCGAAAAACAGTCAATCTTGTTTGATCATTCTCATATATAACAAATTACAAATTTACATATTCATAAAATAATTACAAATTGAAAGAAAACTGCAGAATGTAGTAAGAATAAGAAAAGGGGGTGCTCAAGTGAATTGAAAGGGAAAATAGTTCAAAGAACAAAATTGAGATTATTATGTACAACTAAAAATACAAATTTTTCAGTTGAACAACCAAAAACGGCCTACCCATACAATTATACATACATAACTAGCAGCCCGCCCCAGCGTTACCTGGGGCAGAAGGGGGCTGAGGGCAGCATTTCCGGATTGCGGCAGCGTTGCCCGGGGCAGAAGGGGGCTGGGGGCAACATTTCAGGCTAGGGTGCACTCCCGCCCTGGCCCCCGCCCGCCCCGACATTGCCCAGACCGCCTCCCGCCCGCCTCCCGCCTGCCTCCCGCCTCCCGCCTCACCGCCTCGCCTTTGCCTTTGCCTTCCCCGCGCTCCGTACTTCACTGTCACTCCTCGCTGCTCGTCACCGCTCCTCCCCGCCTTTCGTCATCACGCACGTTGTGGACATCGCTAGGTCGCGGCCAGCACTACGTCGCGGCCGGCGCTACTGTTAGGGGACTACTTTGTTTTTAAAGTTTAATTTTTTAATTTACGTTTTATTTTATTTTATGCAGCCTATGTCCATCTACACATCCTGAGGATTACAACAATGTATTGGGTGTGTGGATTGGTGCTGTGGTTCCCGAGTTTACCTTGCCAAAAGGTTTCTGTTCTCTCTTTAGAATAGTAGTATAGATTTAACATACAAAATGAGGACAAGGGCAGGGAAAATTAAGGTATAGGCCTCCAAACAAGGGGGCACAACCGTCAACGTTTCAACCCTAACGCAATAAGGGAAATTCAAGGCCTCTGCTGCTGGTCTTCTTCAGGACTGGGTTCAGGAAGGGATGGGGAGTAGTCAGAAATAGGGGAGAGGGGACCACAGGTAATGAGAAGGGGTCACGTCAATAAAACTGGACGGGCCACCTATTAATGATGTGTCCAAAAACTCTCCAATGGTTGACTTCTAATTGGATGCACAATTTCACAAAGGAAAAACGGTGGTCCCCACACGTTATTCCAGGCCTTTATCCAGTTAGAGCTAGGCAGGGGGAACCTATTGCTCGTGTGCAGTCCTGGTTGGTGCTAGCCGCAGCCGTGACATAATCCTGCCAAATTGGGCTGAGTCCAGAACATTGACAGAGGCACCTGTGTCAATTAGCACTTTGATCTGGGTGCCTCTTATGTCAACTGTGCACATCAGTGGGGAACGATTTGCTGGGCTTTCTGCTGCCTCCTCTTGAAGTGACAGCTGTGGCAGGGTTAATTCCCCTCATCCTCTGTACCTCATGCCTGCACCCTGCCCACTGCTCTGGAACATCTTGGTGAAGTGATTCATGCTTACCCACCTCAAGCATTCTTTTCCTTCCCCGGGCATACGTTGGATGTCCGGTGTGTGAGACTGCAATTGCGCACCCCTTCTCAGGTGGCTGGGGTGCATTTGCGGCACAATATAAAGCAGGGTTTCTCTATAATGGCATCTACCGGCTCCGCTTTCACATTTACTGCCCGGGCTGTGCCAGCCGGGGTCACGCATCTCATCAATGTCACCTCCATGTCTTCAGCTCTGCTGTTCCCCAGCTCATGTGACCTCACTAGTATCAGTATGTTGTCTAGTGTGATGCCTAACTGTTGCAGTATGAGCTTCCTAAAGACCGACGACCGGCAGCCCTGAATCAGCTGGCTCAGATTTCATCTGGCTGGTTGATATCTGTGCAGGTGTTTGCCGACTTTCTAAGTCATACACAGATTACATCCACAGACTTGATCTTCCGCTTGCTGGGCTTGCCTCAGTTTGTATCTCTCATAGTTGGGGTTGAGCTGGGGATCAACATGGCAGTTTAGTGCTGGTATCGCAGCTTCAAAATCAACTTCCTCACCAGTGTTGGGGAGGTGTCTGAACAGGTCACATAGTTCGCACCGCCGACATGGAGCATCACGTGTCCTCTTCACTGTCCCATAGGTTTCGCGTATGGCGTGAAAGTAGTAATGCAGACACCTGATCCATTGGTGCAATCGTAGGGCGGCCGTGAATGGGTCTACCAGCTGGCAAAAGAGCAGCATCACCGTGACAGAGGAGTGGGAATTGTGTGCTGTGGCCACCATTGTAGTGTTCTGCTTTGTTGTTGGGACATTGTGCATGGCTTCTTATTCTCCCTTAAGTAACCTTCAGCGTGGGCTCTGCCTTTGGGACAGGTTAGGGGGTGTTTGTGTGTTCCCCTGTTCCTAGTGTCTGCTATCTATGATGGCCGCACAGGCAATGCTCACACTTTTCACACCGTCATCGGGTGTATCTACTACCAAGCACCTCTTGCCATTCGCTTTATTACTGTCCAGGTCACACAGCTCAATGAACTTCTTACTATCCTGTATTTTACCAACAGTGAAGCACTCAAGTAGTGTTCAATAATTACAGCTTCATTCAATGTTCTTTTCCTGTTTTTATTCAGTGCATTTTTATAAAGCGCGGGCATTACCCGAAGGTGCCAGAGGACTGTACAATAGAGCCAGTTACTTTACAAGAGAACAGTGGAAACACAATAAAACATTACAAAGACAAGCATTTGCAATGCAATAGGGCTCGCATTAGTAAAGTTAGAGGTATTAGTATTGTAAATGACACATTTTTTATTTATGTTTTTGTTTTGAAAATAGCTAAATTAATAACTTTGTCATTTACAATGCCAATAGAGTTAACTTTTGCAAACGTAACACCTATAGCATTTGTAATGCAATATGTGTTGTATTTACATGACTTAGATGTATTAATATTAAAAATAACAATGGGTTGTATTTTTTTCAATATTTAATACTTAAATAAAAGTTATTGTAATTTATAATGGCAATAGCTTAAACTTTTGCAAATAACTTTTTGGAAGATTATGTTTAGTGTATTTTATTGTGATGAAAATACAAGAACAGAAGTGAAATATTAACTTTTTTTGTGACATTTGTAATAAAGTTTGAAACATTGAGAGAACATATTTGAATCAGTTGTTGAATGGTTGCACAGATTGATGCTGTGGTGGCTTTTAATGATGTTGTGGCGGCGACGAGTGATGCTGTAGCGTTCAGTGATGCTGTGGTAGCGCATAGTGATGTTGTGGTGCCCCTGAGTAATGCTGTGGTGATGAAATGGATAGTGAGGGCGATAGATAGATAGAGGGAGGGCGAAAGATAGATAGAGGGAGGGCGAGAGATAGAGGCAGGGTGAGAGATAGAGGCAGGGTGAGAGATAGAGGCAGGGCAAGAGGGCGAAGGATGGAGTGTGGGCGAGGGATGGAGAGTGGGCGAGAGATGGAGTGTGGGCGAGGGATGGATGGAGTATGGGGCAGGGAGGGATGGAGTGTGGGGCTGGGGAGGGATGGAGTGTGGGGCGGGGTATGGATGGATGGATGGATGGATGGAGTGTGGGGATGGATGGATGGAGGGGGGGATGGATGGATGGAGTGGGGGGGATGGATGGATCGGGATGGGATGGATGGATGGAGTGGGGGGATGGATGGATAGAGTGGGATGGGATGGATGGATGGATGGATGGAGTGGGATGGATGGATGGATGGATGGAGTGGGGGGTGGATGAATGGAGTGGGATGGATGGGTGGGGGGATGGATGGAGTGGGGGGGATGGATGGATGGAGTGGGGGGATGGATGGAGTGGGATGGATGGAGTGGGATGGATGGATGGATGGAGTGGGGGGGGTGGATGGATGGATGGATGGATTGGGATGGATGGATGGATGGATGGATGGAGTGGGGGGATGGATGGATGGAGTGGGGGGGGTGGATGGATGGATAGAGTGGATGGATGGATGGAGTGGGGGGATGGATGGATGGAGTGGGGGGATGGATGGATGGATGGATGGAGTGGGGGGGATGGATGGATGGAGTGGGGGGATGGATGGAGTGGGGGGATGGATGGATGGAGTGGGGGGTATGGATGGATGGAGTGGGGGGATGGATGGATGGAGTGGGGGGATGGATGATGGATGGAGTGGGGGGACGGATGGATGGAGTGGGGGGATGGATGGATGGATGGAGTGGGGGGATGGATGGATGGAGGGGGGATGGATGGATGGAGTGGGGAGGATGGATGGAGTAGGGGGATGGATGGATGGAGTGGGGGATGGATGGATGGAGTGGGGGGATGGATGGATGGAGTGGGGGAGCCGAAGGCAAGAAAAAACGAGTACAATCAGGGAAGCAGAAGGCAAGAAAACAAGGGCAATCAGGGGAGCAGAAGGCAAGAATTAGGAAAGTTTGAGCTATTGGTCTTGTAAATGACAAATTTTTTATTTATGTGTTGGTTTTGAAAATAGCGAAATTAATAGCTTTGTCATTTACAATGCCAATAATTTTAACTTTTGCAAATGTGACACCTATAGCATTTGTAATGCAACATGTTTTGTATTTACGTGACTTGGATGTATTGATATTACAAATAACAACTGGCAGGCTGATAGGCAGAAGGCTCAGGCAAGCTCGTGCACGAGGCGGCGTGCACTTCCCAAAATCCTCTGAGAGCCCTTGGCCTTAAGAAATGGTTTGACTGTATTAGGGCTCGTTTCCTATTCCTGCGGAATAGGAAAGGACGAGCCCTAAAAAGGCGCTGGAAATGATTAGCGAGCAAGAAGCACAGAGCAGATTCACTCATACTTCTGAAACACGAATCGTTTGCAAGCAATACGTGTCCATAAAATAGATAACACATAACAGGTAGCAACACATTATCGCCCCATAATGCCCTCGTGTAGATGTGAAGACGGTCACCAAGACAAAAGTACTCATTGTATCAAAAGTGCCTTTAAGTATAGTTTATGTGTTTTAATAAATCGTATCGAGTATTCATATGGGAACGGGATAAGCGTTCCTCGGGCCGCTGCCTGTAGTGTGGAACACAAACTCGACTCGCCTGGACAGGTCGTGCAGAAGGACATTTTGAATTGTTTGATGTCCACAAAATGTTGTTTAGGTATTGCCTCTACTTAGCAGCGCGACGCGGCGATGTTATCACATTGTTGCAAACCGAGTACATTAATATGCGCACAAGCATGAAAAGCCCAGTTATGAGAAGCCTGTAAAAAAAAAAGTCTTGTAGTGAGGTGCAAAACGAGACGCACGGTGCGTGAACCTTACAAATGTGAAGAGCTTGCAGCATGCCAGATGCTAGGATGCGCGTGCGCGCGTGTGATACAGGTACACGCGCGAGAAGCCCGTAGTGGAGCGGGAAATGCACAAAGATGAGCATAGTTAGATATACAGAACGAGGTGGATGTGTGTGTGGAGATGGTACAAAGAAGTGTGGTGTTTGCGATGAACACAGCACGAGAGCCCGAGGGAGATACTTGTAAACCGAGAGAAACATTTCTAAGCGAGTACACCGCACAAGGTCACAAAAGAGCAGTGCGTGCGATGCTCACGACACAAGCACAACAAAATCAAGTATGTGGGAGACTTAAACACGAAGTATTTTGTATGTAACGCATTGTCCGGTGTGTGCTCCTCACACACACACGGGAAGCCTCGTGTGGAGAAGGAATAGACACACAGAAGCGTGAGGTGGGAAAAGATCGTTTAACATGGGAAACTGGTGTGAGGGGTCAACAAACGAGCCCTGTGTGTGATTTTACCACACAGGGTAACCCCGGTGTGAGAATACGAGTGTGTACAGTGCGTGTGAACCGCTCACAGGCAGCCGAGAGCGCGGGAGGCTCACACACACGGGTGAGAGATAGACGCCGAGTATGGGCGAGTCTAACGCTCTCGAGACGCCTGGTGTGTGCCTGTGATTCGCCCGAGAAGCAGAACGTGGAAGATGCTCACAGACAAGAATCCTAGTGTGAGATACTCGGAAACATAAGCGTGTTGTGTGTGACTCTCAAAAACAAAGTGTGTGAGGTGAACACAGGTACCATGCCTGTGCGATATTCAGGGGGCGTGAGATGTACACAAACACATGAAATTTGTAGAGCTGCAACAAGCATAGTGCGTGTGGCACTCACAGGCAGGAGAACCGAGCTGACCAGCCCACCCCCTCCCCCGGGTAGAGACTGACGCCGGAGTCATACACAGAAGCCGAATAAACGTGTGACACATCTGCAAAGACCACAAACAGGCTCTTTTGGAGAAATAACCCCCTGGGGACTGTAACTGAGAATCAGACCGTGGGAGTTGCACCGACTTCATGGTATATGACAAAGTAATGCGATTCAATATGGCATTCTCGAACGTAACTTAACTAGACGTGTAGCCATATGCGATAGTTCTTGTATTGAAGGTGCAAAATGCGTTTTACAAGGCAAATAGTAAAGAAAGAAAAAACAATAAGGTTCGGAGGTGGTAATACACGTTTAATTTCTTCATTTCCATACAACACAAGGTCTTCTGTATAAATATGCTCTGATTCAAGAAAAACATATTTGTTTACGGGAAATGAGTGTAATTTGTTCCACCGAAGCCTAACAAATACTGCAGGAATAAAAGTTATCAAGCGTGTAGAAACAGAGGAATCCGGGGTGAGACGTGCAGGATGGCTACTTGCATATCTCGTTCGAAGCAACAAAAGACTTGCGCTTCGTGTTGCCGCCACCCGTGGTGACTGGAAAGCCATTTTAAGTGAGAGAGAAGGAAGACGAAAGATTATGGCCGATGCACAGGCTTCAAAGCGTGAGGCGGCTTTCGCTGTAGCGCTGAGACAGGAAGACTCAGTGCCGCGTTACAACAATTGTACAGCTTTTTCATGTGTATACTATTCATGATCAGAAATTAGCAAAAAAAGGAGCGCTTTTTCTGGGAAAATTATCATGCGTTTAGATAACTAATGGACTTTGAACGCAGACGTGGCACTGCGGTGTTTGCATAGAAGATACAAAAGTATCTGTGCCAAGATTTAGAAACTTCAGTTAGGGAAGGTGCGAGATTTCTTAATCTTATGTATTTGCGGAAAAACACGGAGGAGGTGAGGGTGTTGATCATCTTTTAACTAAAAAACATGTACATCAGGGGGTCGGCAGCAGGCAGTAGACCTCAACGCTATGGGGTCTGGTTCTTTTTTACACTTTTATGATATGAGGTACGGGAATATTCATTAATCAGTTTCATTACATTTATAGATTAGGATTAGGCAGTACTGATTTTTCTCTTAAAACTAATAGGCAATATTAATTTTAGCATTAAATAAACGTGCGTCTGAAATTTCCGATTTAGAGTCGTTGGGCTAAAACATGCAGCATAATAGGTATTTCACGGGCAAGTACGTATTCAAGTTAGAGTGCTTGTTTAGCAATTTAAATTGGTGCTTGGTAACGTTACGTATGTAAAAGGTTTCTGGGAGAAATATTATGACTTGTAAATAAATACATTAAAAAACCAAGGTATGCAACGTTTTTAATTAATAAACATGTAATATGTGCATTACATCGTTGGTACATTGTGACAACCGCGAGGGGGGAACCTTGTAGGCACAAGGTGGTGGACCTGAGCACACCTATATGCTATAATGAGCACAGAGTGATCCAAAGTAGAAATGCAAAAAAGTTTTATTCACTTTTTCATTTATGTAGATATCTTCATATTAATGTTCAAAATGTTCAGCAAATAGTAAGAACTGAAGATCATGTTTTCAAATCATATGACTTTTCCAAAGTAGATCAAGTTCAATTTGGTGACATCAAATACATATGTCCTCACCCCGATGCATTTCGAGCCGAGGGGCTTTTCGTCAGGGGGTACATACTGTAAATAAGTAAAAAAAGAGGTATAAGTCAGGAGCCGGAGGTGAGTGTCTACTAACAAGTATGAAGAAAGGGAAAAGAAAAGAAATCTTAGCGGATACCGTGTTGTGCTCGCACGTTAAATAAAAAATGAAAGAAGGTGAGTGAGCGTGGGCGCATGCTATAAACAGAAGGTGCTATGAAAATACGAAGAAGTGAATTGAGATAAAAAGTCGTCGGATGTTTTACGGTGACCGTTGGTGCACAGAAATTAAAGAGTACACATTACCCACAGTTCAAAAGATTTATAAGTGTGGAAAGGATAGCCGGTGTGTTCTATGAGGTTCCCGTTATCCGTTGGTGCACTGCAGTAACATGGTGATGTGACCAAACATCTGAACACCCGTTTAAACTACGCCTATACCTTCATAGATTTAACTCCGAGTCCGTGTGCACTTACCGAGGAAAGATGTGTGAAGAAGTACAAACGCCGGTGTGACCAGGTGAAACGACGGCGGAAAATGCCAGAACCCGCGGGTGTAGAAGGTCTCGGCAGACGCGATGAAGTTTAAGATAGTGAGGGCAATGGAAAACGGACTGCGTAGTGTAGCCGCATAGGTGAACACCAAAAAAGGACTGAGGTGAACAAGCCTTCCGGGAAAGTTAATAGACATAGTTAAAAGCGGTGAAAGAGTGCCCAGAGGTGGAACATGTAGCCAAAGTGGATAAAAAGACGAAATGAAAAGAGTCTAAACGGAACAGAAAATCTAAGCAAAGTGGCATGGGAGGTGAAAAATAAATGGAAGAATGAAGTCACAGGAATAATATGGGAACAAAACTGGGGAAAGAATATGAAATGGAAATTAAGATTGCATGCAAGAAAAGAAGGAAAAAATGAACCAAAGCTGGTACATGGAAAGGAATAGGATCAATACACACATTTTTTAAACGCCTGAAAGGGTAAAGGCATGCACAAAAGTTTGATCAGCCAGCAAACAGCAAATAATCAATATAAATTAGTCGTATCAAAGGAAGCTACTATACTCCAAACGTTCGTTGAGGCCTTGTGGCGCAATCGTTCTCAATTTGAAAATCCAGAATAGTTCCCTTTGTAGTAAATGTTTTTTGGGGTCAGTGCCCTCTGGTTTGGGTACAATTTCCAGAACTAGGAAACGGATTTGACTGTTCGTGTGCTTTTCTTGAGTGAAATGTGCAGATACGCATGATTTAAGATTGCCATTTCTGATATTGCTTCTATGTTCGTTTAGGCGTGTTTTTATCTTGCGCTCCGTTTTGCCAACGTATGACAACCGCCATTCAAGTTATGTAGCAAAAGTGTAGTTTTATTATGAATCTGCACCTCTAGGATTGTACAAGTAATTAAGAAAATAAAGCAAACAGTTTTAAAAATCACCTTTCTCCTCCTGCTTCCAAAAAGCAAAGCAGTTCAAGATGGCTGTGAACATCCAGTTATTTTGCAAAAGAATCAGCGCTGCATCCTCTACTCAACATCATAAACAGTTGCTTCAGTGATCAAAAAAAACAAGCTCCTGGCATTGCTGTGGGGAGGGGGGAAGAGAAATGCACAGCCGTGAAAGTGGCTCTCGGGGCGCATTCCTTTGAAGTGTCGGGTCTGATGCAATTAAGCAAATGGCAAGGGAGGGAGGCTGAGGCTTTGATGTGGGGAGTCACAAGTGAAGTGAATAATTAGGGGAGGATAACTGGCAGGCTGATAGGCAGAAGGCTCAGGCAAGCTCGTGCACGAGGCGGCGCGCACTTCCCAAAATCCTCTGAGAGCCCTTGGCCTTAAGAAATGGTTTGACTGCATTAGGGCTCGTTTCCTATTCCTGCGGAATAGGAAAGGACGAGCCCTAAAAAACAGGAGACTAAAAATGAAGGCCACATCGACACAAAATACAACAAAGCACACAGGAGTGAGGAATGTACAGGAAAAAAATAAAAACAAATTTAAAATGAGGAGTGAACTTCCAAGAGGGGCCTGAGCATGAAAGTATTAGTTCTGAAAGTGTCTTTGAAAGAGGAGCGATTAAGATCCGGGTAGTGGAGGTGTCACGTAGCAATGGGGGAAGTGAGTTCCAGATTCTCACCGCATTGCCTGAGAAGGATTGTGCCATCGATCTTTCCCTTTTGAAGACAGGGGGCTCAAGCAGAAGCTTTTCCACATTGCGCGAGGGTCGCAAGCCTCCGGACAATTTCAGTTTGTTTGCCAGGTAACAAGGGGAGGACTTGCGTAAGGCTTTGTGCGTGATGCTGGCAGTTTTGTAGATAGATCTTACCTCGATCAGAAGCCATCGAAGAGAGGACAGGATAGGAGTGATGTGGTCACTTCGTTTAGACCATGTAATGAAACGAGCTGCTGAATGGAGGATGGATTTGAGAGGGGAGAGGTGAGATTTAGGTAGGCCCGTCAGAAGAGAATTGAAATAATCGAGTCTTGAGAGAACCAGCGATTGTACCAAGGTTTTTAAGTCTTTCTCCTGGAAAGCCCGACGGATCCCCCACAGAAGGCGCAACTGGTATTGTGCGTTCTTTGCAATAGAGTTGATGTGGGAGTTTAGGTTGAGTCTTTTGTCAAGTATGACACCTAGGGATTTCGCGCTGTCAACAATGATGAGTTTGTTGTTGAGTAAGTTTAGCTGATCCATCCACGATTGAATGGGAGGAGGTGAGAGAGCATTAGAAAGGAGGAGGAATTCAGTTTTGCTGGGATTTAGAATGAGTTGGTGAGCTAACAACAAGTTGTGAATGGAGTTGAGAGTAGAGTTTAGTAGTGAGAGATCTTGTGCGGAAGACACCTTGAGGTAGATTTGAGTGTCATCCGCATAACGATGGTAATGGATTCCAGATTTGCTTAGGAGGTTCCCCAATGGTTCCAGGTTGAGATTAAACAAGGTGGGTGCCAGGATAGAACCTTGAGGCCAATGGAGATGAAAGACTGTTCGCTATCTTAATCATTTGGGATCTGTCTGAGAGGAAAGAGGCAAACCATTTCAGCACTGTGCCATCCAATCCCATTCTCTGTTGAAGAGTGTTGAGGAGGGTGCTATGATTAACAGTGTCAAAGGCTGCAGAGAGGTCTAGAAGAATCAGAAGACACTATTCCCCAGAGTCGAGTATATGCAGCGCATCATCAATCACTTGCAGCAGGGCTGTTTCAGTGCTGCAAATTTGGATGAAGCCAGATTGGAAAATGACGAGGAGATTATTGTCCATAAAATGTAGGGCAAGTTGTTTTGCAACACATTTTTCTGTGATTTTCGAAAGAAAAGGGTGGTTGGTGATAGGGCGGAAGTTGTTGAGGTTGTTGCATCAGTTGAGGGTGAGGGTTTTTTTAGAAGAGGGGTAACCTGACCTGATTTAAGGGCGACTGGGAGGGAGCCTTGACTAAGGAAGAGATTAACTAGCCTGGTCCAGTAAGAGAGAGTATGGGTGTAGAAATCGATGGAAGGTACCTGAACATATTCACCTGTTCCCTGCTGAGAGGCTGTACAGTTATTGTGTCTTCCGCCTTGTGGCATCAGCCCAGGGGTATGTGGTACCTGTTACTAACTGATTTCAACAGCGACCTCCTCGTTGACACTCTGCCCCCACCCACCGTTAGACTCTGTCAGCCATAGGCACGATGCAGTGTGTTTGTACAGCGCTAGGTGGCACTGTTGTAACTCCGATCTTAGCGCCAGGCTGTTCACCAGCAGGCCATGCGGTTCGGCCGGAGAGCGCACGCCACAGAATCCTGCAGCTGCAGGGTCGGATTGGGATCACAATTCGGCCCGGGCACTGACGAAAAAAGTGGCCCACATTCAAGAGGCGTGGCCCATATTTAAGGGGCGTGGCCCACATTCAAGGGGCGTGGCCTTTCATGAAACACCATTTGCACAGACAAGGAATGAAAGTGGGAGGATACTGTTCTTGCACACGACACAGGGCCAAGGTGACAATGGCCTACATGCTGAGCAACTAAAAAAAATAGCAAGGCCCCTTTTGTCACAAAATTATTCCAGCCCTCCAGCACAGGAGCACCTGAAAAGCAGCAAAGCCCCTGCTATTACTAACCTACTTAGCCCTCCCCAGACCTTCAGCACAGGAGCACCTGAAAAGCAGCAAAGCCCCTGCTATTACTAACCTACTTAGCACTCCCCAGACCTTCAGCTCAGGAGCACATGAACAGAGGTAAGGCCCCTGCAATTAGTAAATTAATCAACCCTCCAGGCCTTGGGAAAATGTCCTGGCAGGGGAGCACAAAACACAGCTTTCTGGGTCATCCCAGGTAGCCAGGGGGGGAGGCTGAGGTGAAGCTGGTGCATGGGAAGTGCCTTCCCAGTGTGTTCTGGCAGTTTGAGTATTTACCATTTACTGTAGTATTACCCTTGTACCTGTGTATGGTACCCTTTTGTAACTTGCACACGTCACTTTTCTCTTGTAACACACTGTTTGCTACCTCTCACATTTGTTTGCTTTAGATACTTTCACAAGTGCCACCATTGCCTACGTAACTTTTGTTCTTGTGCTGGAGTGTCTGCCATTAATTGCAGAATTATACCTCTACTTGTATTTTGTACGCTTTTGTAACCTGCACACATATCTCTTTTTCCTCCTGTAATCGTTGGCTCCTCTTGTATTTTGGTTGCTCACTATTGTCACTTTTAATTCATGTAATTTAACGTTTGCTTTTGTAATTTGTCCACTTATAATTTTCTCCTCATGTATTATTGCTGTTCCTAGTTTGAAGCGCTCTGACACCTTCGGGTAAAGTCCGCGCTATATAAAAACACACAAATAAATAAATAAAACAAAAAAATTCCAAACATCACCAGGCCCCCACAGCAAGACCCATTCTTCCTCGCCCACTATGCCCTGAATGTGAATGGCTGTGGGCGAGGTGTTAAGACTAACACCGTTTCTGGGCTGCATGGGCGCCAGGGGGCTGAGGTGCAAATGGCTCAAAGGCCTGAGAAACACCTGGCCCCCAAGGAAGCCGATTATTGCAAACAATCACCCCTGCCCAGCCTCAGCTTGATTGCTTGGCAGGGCAGGGGTGAAGGAGAGCCCACAGCTGACAATCGCTGTCTGGCCGCACAGCGAGGCTGCTTTCATTTTCTGTGTCTCTGTCTCCGTGCACTCTGTGGGCCGGTTTTTTTTTCTCCCCTTTCCTAGTCCACTCTCTGTGGACTGGGACAGGGGAGAAAAAAAACGGCCCACAGAGGGCACTGAGGCACCGGCCCTTCGGCCCATTCCCGAATGCCCGCCTTGCCAATCCGCCCCTGTGCAGCTGGGTAAGGTCAGGTGTTGGAGGTGTGCCTCGTGGGACCTAAATGACACACCGGCCAGGAGCGCCGCTTCCCTCCTCAAGCGGGGGCCCTGCACATGCAGATGTGCTGCCTCCCGGCTTCTGCCGCAGCCAGCGACTCTGCTGCCTCAGCTGTGGCGTCATGGTGCTGCACAGTGTGGCAGGATGCAGTGGCCCAGCATGTACGTCCTCATCACCAGTGCGGCGTCCGGTGTAATTTGTGTTGCTTAAGCTGCAGGTGCCAAGTGAATAACTTGATGCACAAACACAGCTCCACTAGCAGCTCTCACAGCGGTAACTCGAGTGGCCACTCTGCCCTTTACTTGGACCCTCTGGCCACGACCGGCCCGTGGGGTGTGGATGCTATACGAAGTATAGTCGATGCCGGGTGGCACTCTACAGGAACTACTGGCGTTTTAGCTCACTCCTTTGACTCACATTACCACTGTGTAGAAAGTTTGGTTTTACACTGAATAATCATGTTTATCACTCTGCATTTCCTTGCTGTGAAAGCAGCAAATAGCTGTGCCATCCAGCTGGGTGCACACTGCCCATCAAGAAAACCATGGGAATGAATTGAAACTGATAAAGACCGAACTGTAATAATCCAATCAGCTTTCCATGTTCTGCTACAATGCAGTGGAGAAGGGAATAGAGAGGACAGCATCTAGAACAACAGCTGGGCATCAGAAATAATAACTGACGTTAAAGAGAGTTTGAAAGAAATACAGACTTAAGTATGTGCAATTTCCATGGAACTGAAAAGATTGCATTGTGTCCAACTGGCCTTGATGAGTATTGAAAAGTGGCACGCAATGCTTTTCATTTTTACTAATAACAGTATATTGTTCATGACGCTTTTTAATTCCCACAATTAGGCAGGGCAACAAATAATAAAATGGACAAGGTTGAGTAATGGAATCATTTACATCAATACACTTGTTTTTAAAATGTGCACAAACAGAATTTGAGCCCTTTTAACATTGACACTATTTGGATGAATGCAAGTTGCACTTCCATTTTGAACAGACACTTATCACCAGGTTGGAATGATGGTAACTGCTCCCTAACAAACTGCAAAAATGATGTATTAATGCACACAAACTGAGCAAAAAGCCATTTGCACTTTGAGGATGTCCATTCTTATAACTTATGTGGAAGTTGGTTGCAAAAACACAACTGGGGCTGCATTACAGACAGTATCCCTGGGGTTTAAAGAGCACGTGCGCTTCTTTTCTGCACCCCGGGGCAATGATGCATTACAGAAGCGCCTTCAGTAATACAAATAGCGCTGGTCAACACATAGTGCCAGCACCATCTGCATAGGGCTTGGGCCCATGCAAATAAGGGAAACACTGTCCTTCTGAGACCCTGTCATATTATGGATGAAAGTGCAGAGGCATAGAGCCTGGAAGGAGGAGTATTGACTGTTTGCCACAAAAAGGATGTGCACCGTCAGTGCACCCCCTAAATGCAGCCCTCTTGAGGGGATATAGGGATTCCCATGGACCCCCATACATCCCCCTGCAGGTGTGTGCAGTCACTCACTGTATTGGCTGAATCTTTGACGCCAGTTTGAAGTGCAGGCAGGCGCAGCCTGCACTGTGAAAGACGTTGTGACTGTTTCAAGCAACCGCTCCATCATTGACTAATGTGCTGCCCCCAGGGCAGGAGCAAGTTTGCCGCGGCCCTGCAAGCAGCGTAACGATGGTAATAGTGAGCACTGGCTGGGTGTGTGCCAGCAGACCTTGCTAAAGGAGTGCAATGGTGCAGAACAGGGCAGTGCACCCTTTCCATAATACGGCCCATGGTGTCTTGTGAAAATGTTATTTGTCCTGGAGTGCTTTTGACCTGGGTGAGCAAATTACCACATATGTGTGTGAGCTTAATTGCAATGGTTTTACACACTATATTTAATTTTTTTTCTCATGTTAATTACCATTTTCGGTTGTCACAGAAAGGAGAATGGACCTTTAAATTGAATTACTAGAAAATGTCAGCTATAATTCCAAGTTACAATTTGGTTGCTGGTTCTAAAGTAACCAGAAATATGAATGGGTTAGCCCAGCCATCAAGTTATGGTGTCGCTTAACTTATTATAACACCTACCTTTAGTCATGTTTCTTCCAATTTCTGTGTAGTATATTCTGTACCCGTGGATAAATCCAAGGCGCTCTTTTTCTGGAATTTCAGACCATCCTACCACAGCTGAGTGCTTTGTCACATTTCGTGCGGTAACATTTGTGGGACCTTTGCTGGGTACTGAAAAGAGATCAGTATTACAAAAGACATCCAGTGTATTACAAAAACCTATTTAAACTGATCGTAGGATGTTCATCTACATCTTGGCAATGACAATACATTGATTCGGTGCTTAGCAGTGGGTAAAATGAGAGAGAAGGAATCTAGACTACTTGCTTTGTATTGCTCTAACCACACAATCAATTGGCAGAACACCAGCCTTTCAATCAAGAAACATCCCAACACAGCATTTAAATCCCAGGCTGCAAGAGGGCTTTGCATTTAACCAAGCTTCTCCTGGGATCACTCTTTACCAACCTCAGAAGACTTGGAGTGGCACAAATACAAATAAAAAGACATGCACTCTTGTGGGAGCCTACCACTCACCTCGCAGTCCCCAACATGCTGATTTCTGTCTGGTGCCCTTCGGCTCCTGGCACCAAAGACCCTGATATACAAATAATGTTGTAACCCTTACATCCAGTGGAGATTCCTTTAATGCGACCTCAGGCTGTTTTCATTTTCTTGTCTGAGGTTGTCCTTTTTACTTTTTAAAGTTCTTGCCAGCTGGTGAGGACATTACATGGTGGCATATGCCGTCCTGGAAATCCACATGTGTTGCTTGCCCTTCTGAACAGTGTGGCGAGCTCCCGAGCCGCTCCGTCCTAAACATCCCACCTGCCCAGCACATTATTAAATGCACAGATGATTGTTGCAATGCTCCCACTCTCCTACTCAGCTGGGAAAAGTGAGAGGAGTGGAGTGTGTTGATGGAACGTGTTGGAGCTCTTGCCACCTGAGGGACCCCTTGCTGCATGGCCTCTTGCCACTGCAGGTGGGCTCCCTGGGGAAACTGAAGTGTATGGTCTACCACATATAGAAGGAAGCTCTAGGCAAAGCATGATCGGGCACCTACAGCTCACGAGCTCCTGAAATATATCAATTAACCTGCCAGCCACGATTTGATGTGCTTGGTGGCCTCAAAGGAACTGCTAGGCAGCATGATTGGACCCTTTAAAACAAGTTTATCTGGTCCTAGTGGGCAAATCCACACATGGTGTTCTGTTTCCTGCTCCTAAAAGTGGGCTCCATCCACCAGGAGGCTATTTTATGGCCTTCTTGTCTCAAACTTTTTGGGGGGTTTTCTTTGGTGATTCTTTCACAAAGAGGTTTCCGACCCTGTCCTCCCAACCACAGCTCCTAGTAGTCTCCTGGCATAGGGTCTTCTGATAGCAGCACCCCGTGGCCTCCTAGAAAGGTACATTCCCTGCCTCACTCTCCGGGGCTTGGACTTCCTGGACACTTGCAAGATATCCGTCCATCCCCCAAACATATTTTGATTATGTTCAGCACTTGCTACAAAGCTGTAGTAGCAGTCATAGAGAACAAAGTATCCAGACAATACTTCTTTTTAAATGATGCACAGATCCTTCTGGAAGAGTGGCTGAAGCAAAATAGACAGCAAGGTAAAATGTAGTTAGGGATTTATAGGTGTGGGCGGAAAATCCGCAATCCGCGAGATTTGCGAATTTCCCGCAAAATCCGCAAATCCGCGAGCAGCGGATTTTGCTCGCACTGCTCGCACTGTTCGCGTGAGTTCGCGCCCCGCGAATAAGTGCAAAATTGCAGAAATACGATTTTAGCAAAACTGAAAGTAACTACTTACCAGGTTCAAAAGTTCAGGCACATCATTAGTAGCCATTTCCTGTAGTGCTTCCTGAGGGGCCCCTCCAGAGTTCAGTTGCCAGTTGAAACTATTATGTGACCCTGCTCTGAACCTCAGAATAGTTACACATATGCCACAAAGGTCCTGAATTACAGCTAAGGGAGACAAGCAGGAGCCAGGCTGGAAGTTAAAATCCATTAATCAGCCCCTAATTCATTATTGTCAGTTGGGGCAGGGCAGGTGTTGTAACTAATTTTGCAACAATGAAAGCACTTAGCAAGTGCAAAAGATCACTAATCAGGGCGCACTAAGGAAGCAGGTGCCAGCTAAAAAAATATTCTGTGACACATTAATCAGCCCCAAATTAATTCAGGTCACTTGAGGCAGGGAAGGTGTGCTTTGCTTTGCCGAAAATAATGTACACTGGACAACCAGAGGGTGTGATGATGAAACAGAGGGTGGCATGGGTGGGCCAGAGGGTGGCATGAGTAGTCAGAGAGTGGCAGTGGTGACAGAGAGTGGCAGTGATGAAGAAGAGTGTCCCAAACAGGCTGGACACGTAGAAACAACAAGTTCGCAAAACTTGCGACCCGACAGGTAAGTTCGCAAATTGCGAAATTGTAAAAACCCTCGCGAACTGGCAGAAACACGGGCGAACACAAAAAAAAAAAAAAATCCGCAAATTCGCGGGAATTCGCGGATTTTGCGGATTGCGAATCCGCAAATCCGCAAAATTCGCGAACGCGAGATCCGCAAAATTCGCTCATGTGCATATTTGAGTTTTTAATGATGTTAACATAAGGGAATGGGAACACTGTAGTTGCTTAAAGCTGCTCGGCAGCCTGAGATACAGACCTGGAGGTGGTGGGATAAACATCGAAAAGAGAGTCATTGCAATGGAGATAGAAACGCAATAAGGACCTTTGCCCACATGCAACAAGGTAAATTGCATTCGCAAACGGTGCGAATCGCAAAATTCGTCCGTTTTCGAATGCAATTTCCTTTTTTGGGATTCATCATATTTTTTTATTTTTTCGCAATTCAAGGAATCGCAATTATGTTGCGATTTCTTAAATTGCGATTGCATTTAAGAAATCGCAATTTGCGATTTCTTAAATGCAATGCATGACAATTTTTTTTTGCTAATTCGCAAATAGGAAGAGGTAAATTACCATGAAGTTGAACTTCATGGTAATTTTCTAAAACTTTCAAAAATGCACAAAAGTGCATTTTTGAAAGTTTCATTTTACACACACACATGCCCTTGGGGCCAGGGCCGGACTGGGAACCAAAACCGGCCCTGGCAAAGTGCTCGACCGGCCACCTCCCGGGGGGAGGGGGGACGGCCGCGCTCTCTGCCAGGGCCGGTTTTCGGCCGATTTTGTTACAGGGCCGTTTTTTGCAGCAAAACGGCCCTGTAACAAAAACGGCCCCCAGGGGTCCCAACCCGGCCCCCACCTGTGCAGCCCACCGGGGGATTGCCCGGTGCCCGCAACGGCCAGTCCGGTCCTGCTTGGGGCATGTGTATGTGAAAAATGTTCTTAAAGTTAAATTTCAGGGGTGCAGGGGGGGGTCCTTGGGACCCCCCCGCACCCTTGAAATAGCATTCTCATTTTGCGATTCCTTAATTGCGAATCGCAAAATGAGAATGGCTTCCCATTCATTCCTATGGGCCTTTAGGCCCATAAGAATCAATGGGAAGGGATTCCTTAATTGCGATTCGCAAATTGTGAATCACAATTAAGGAAAATTAGGCAATCGCAAAAAATATTGCGATTTTTTAATGCATAGCATTTTGCGATTTCTTAATTGCGATTCCTTAATTTTCGCACTTAAGAAATCGCAAAATGTAACAATGATTCATGTGGGTGCTTATGCCCAGAGAACAGTTAGAGGACTTCCTTTTAGGAGACACACCGGTGTAGGGGATATTGATGGAGCGATAGAAGAGCCCCAGGAGACAGACAAGGAATGGCCAGTGATTGAGGGGAAAGCTAATTTATTGCTTTGTAGATAATGTTAAGTGAGATAAGAATCGGGAGTAGTGTTGGGTAATCAATATCGTTGAATGCCACAAATAATTGTAAGAGCAAAGGACAGAATGTTCTGAGGAGACAGGTTTAGATACATAGTTTTTTTTAAACTTTATTTTATCAGTTTATAACAACAACTAAGTGGTTGTACACATATGTCAGCAGTAATAAATCAACATGAGTTTCATCAGATAGTACATTCCAGTGACATAATAATCATGAACGTCCATTGACAACCGCATATTCGATCATGCACTTACATTACTATCAGATATTGAGGTGCCACACACTCCGCAGTATTCTACATATTTACTTTACGTCTCGCTATCACTGCCATTTGATTCATTCTGCACGTTCACATTTCTCTCTGGGTTGAGAAGTTCCCTACATAATTCTCTCCAGGTGCTAATATCCTCCTCTAGCTTTTCATCTTTTGTACTGCTTTCATATGAATCTCTTCAGTAATGGAACACTCGCATACATCTCTCTATTTTCGGAGCGCGAGTACTCATCCAAACTATGGCTACCCTGCATCTTGCTAACACTATGGTCGTTTGCAGTAATTTATATGCCATTTTGCGCTTCCTAGGCCTCGGAACTTGGCCCAGGAGACAGTGAGCAGGGCTAGTCTCCACATGTATACCAATTCCCGCACACACCTTTCACAACCACCGGCGCCCAATACTGCTGCACCTCCGCACAATCCCATGCTGAATGCAGAAACCCTGATTACGCCCTGTTGATCTGGGGCACTCGTGAGAACGAGTCGGGTCTATGCAATGTAATTTCATATGGGTCATACACACCTTTTGTAGGAAATTTAAATGGATTAGTTTTAAGTGGGTGTTACATAATACTGTGCGTGTCATGTTTTCTCCAGCTAGGGCGTTCGTAGGTCCTCGTTCCATGCATCCCATGCCTTGAGAGATATTGCCCCCAAATCTGCTCTCATGGCCTAGCACAACAGTGACACCAATCTACGCCCACTGCCATATGTGAGCAACACATCCAGTGTCTCGGTCCTTTGCGGTGCTTTTCGATATGTAGGCCATATAACTTTGCCCTGCTCCATAAGGCCCGCATATTGCAAATACTGCCCTTGTCCCAGACCAAACCCCTCGCATGCTTCACATGCCTGTTGAAAAGTGACAAAAGTGTCATTACTATACAGATCCGCCAGGACCAGGCAGCCACCCCCTCTCCAAGCATGAAAGGACATATTTTCAACCATTCTGAACTGGGACTAAAATCCAGATGCTTAATTCCTGGTGAAATGGCGCGTGTTCAAGAACACACTCTATGAACATTTGCCATATATATGCAGTTTGCCTAATAACATATGGCAAGTCCGCGGGTGCACCCACTCCTTCCATCAGATTTGCAGGTAGGTTTTCTGGCTGTATTTGCCCACTGAGTAAACGCTTCTCCCAATTATCTCCATTATCCAGCCACCGAGCCGCTTGTTGCAGCTGTGCCGCATAGTAGTACAGATCTAATCTGGGCACTTCCAACGCCCCCTTCCTTGTATTGCCTTTACAGGACCTGCAACACACCCCTACTATGCTTCCTTGCCCAGTATAGAGATACCAACATTGATTTCAGTTGTCTGAAGATTGACATGGGAATACCGCCTAATGAATTTTGTAGGACATACACACCGGGGCAATGCCACAATTTTTGCCACAGCTATTCTACCCATTAGGTACAATGGAAGCATGTTCTAAAAGGTCACTGGATGCTTCAGGGATTCAAGCACCTTAGTCATGTTTAAGTACAGTACTTGTGCATCCCCGTGTGCCACCTGTATGCCCTGATAACGGAAGTGACCAGTCTCCCGTCGCAACCCGAGCCTAGGCTGATCTTCAGGATTGTGCGCCACTAGCCCTGCCAATGGGAATATCAAGGACTTATGCCTATTAAGGCGCAAACCAGTGAGCAAACTCATTCAGGAGCTGTAGGAGTTTGGGGATTGGTATATGGGGAGAAGCATCATCCGCATAAAGCGATGCTAAATGGGTACTATTCCCAATTTATATCCCCCATGGAATAAGATCCCGCCTGGCCCATAACGCCATGGGCTCTATGGCCAAGGCAAATAGCAGTGGGGATAGCGGGCATCCCATACGAGTACCACGCTCCAGTGACCATTTTCCCAATCTGCTTTGTCCCAGCCGGACCCTAACACACGGCTCTGTATACAGGATTTTGACCCACCTATGGAAACGTGGCCCAAACCCAGACTCCCTTAGCACCTCCTGAAGGTAACCCCAATCTACTGTATCAAAAGCTTTTTCGAGATCAATGGAGATCAGAGCCATCTCCTCTGCATTACCTTGTGTCTCATGCATAATGTGGGTTAGCATCAAACATTCATAGACGTGCTGCGACCTGGTATAAACCCACACTGATCGTCGTGAGCAAGGTAACTCATGTGCGGGCCCAGCCACTTGGGCAGTACCTTGCATAGTATTTTAACATTAGATCTATCATTGTGAGAGGGCGATATGCTGCAGGGTCCCGACCGTCTCCCCCCGGCTTTAGTAGCATACAAATTTCTCCCTTGTGCATTGAAGAGGGCAATATTCCCCTCTCAAAGGCCTCGTTACATATCTGTAGCAATGACTGCACCAGTTTAGCTGAATAAGCTTGATAATATTCAGTCAGGAATCCATCCCCCCGGGGCTTAAGCTTTAGGTATTTCAGCTATTGCCTCTAGTATCTCCTCTTTTGTGAGCTGCGCCTCTAGTACTGTCCTAGCTTCCAAGGGGAGCCTTCTCAGTTGGATCCTAAGGGATGGAGTATAGCATTCCGCCTGAACTGCTGGGTCAGACGTATACACCCTCTGCAGTTGCTGCTTGAGTTGCTCCCATATTCCAACTCTGGAGTACAGCATTCCACCCATCGCACTTCGCATACATGTAATTGATGGGGGCACTTGTTCCCTATGCAGAATCCAGGCCAATAGGTGATCGGGCTTGTCCCCCTCTGCTTGTAACCTCTGTCAATATCAAGTGAGTGTGTATTTGTCCAGTCTGTCCCAAGTGTCAGTGACCTGCTCCAGCAGTGTGCACTCCTGCCCCTGGGTGTCAGTCTGTCCATGGGCACCTGTCTGAAGTTCAGCAAGAGCAGCTTCCCTGTCTCACAGCTCATCCTGCAGATGCCTCCTCACCCCATACATCAATTCAATTTCTGCCCTGCGGACTACTGCTTTCTTTGCATCCCACTCAGTAGCTCTGTTGCCTGTGGTGTTCCAGTTAAGGGACATGTAGTCTGCCAGTGATCGGGAAAGCAAATCTCTGCCTCCCTGATCTTTTAGATCTGAAGGCATTTGCCAGGAGTGGGGTCCCCGCTCCTTGACATTCCACTGTACTATGCAGCATACAAGAACGTGATCCAAAAGGATTCGAGCCAAGAGAATTATCTCGGCAGCCAGTAAGACAAGAAGTTCAGTTGCTAAAATCCTGTGTAGTCTACTGTGCTTGTTGAGCATAGTTGTAAAACACGTGTATAGCTTCTGTGTCGGGTGTTGCATCTGCCACACATCCCTTAGTCCCAGATCCTGCATCACATTCTTTAATTGTTTAGTCATACGTGGCTTAGTACCCCCCCCCCCGGAGGGTGTCGGTCCAGGTCAGGACCTATGATACAATTAGATTCACCCCACCATATGAGAGGAGCATCCAGGTCCACTGTAATTAGATCCTGTAGCATTGTGTAAAATGCAGGCTCGTCTGTGTTCTGGGCATGGATATGTCTCTGCCATCAAATGTTCCCTTGAGCCACACATAGCGACCCTCAGCGTTGGCTTCCATGTACTGGAGTGTGAATGGAGTGCCCGGAGCCACCCATATCAGTGTGCCCCCTTGTAAGTAGAGCAGGAGGAATAAAACACCTGACCTCACAACTTTTTCGCTACCTTTGTAGCCCCTGTGTCATCCAGAAGGGTTTTTTGCAGGCATGCAAATGTTATATTATGCCTCTTAAGGAAAGAAAGGACTCTATGACGTTTAGTGTAGGTGCCTAGCCCCATTACGTTCCAGCTAGGAAACTTTACCTCCCATGCCATGACATCTTTTTTGACTTTTCTTCCAGCCTGTGCCACAGAAGTTACTGCTTAAGTGTTCCAACCACTCCACTTTGGTAACATAACATATGTTGGTCCATGAACAAGGACCAAACCTTACCCTCCTCTGCAAACTTCACAGTTGATACTGACCACCTTATGCTCGTGCCAGGATGTGCACAGCATCCCAATGAGCCCAACAGGGGCAACAAGTAACTTTGTTTCTCTAGTTTGCCCACCCATTACAGTTCAGCAGCTGCACTGAGATTCCAGGGTAATGCGCATTGCACAAGCCCCTCCCGTACATCAGTTATACGTCTCCCGGAATTCCCACTCATGCCCAACCTCTCCTTCAGGCAGGTTATCTCGCACTACATCATTCGGACCAAACACACTGACAGTGTTTCATTGTTCCATAAGGTCCACTCCACAACATTACCGTACATCGATCTGGGACCCGGACTGTAGTTCTTGTTTGCAAAGCATGCATCCATCCCCTAGTCCCCCTCCTGCCCCAGCGTCACATCCATCAATGTTTCAGGCACAGTGGTTATCATTAGGCCTAAGTCCTGAACCTCTGACTCCAATTCAGCAGGAGTGACCACCGGGAGAGAGTCCATGTTGCCTGCGGCCTCAGGTGCATCCAACTGTAGGGATATATCCTCCCCCACCGTGATCCTTTGCTCAGATTGTTCAACTGAGTCCTGTGCTACCGGTCGATCAGTTCGTTGTCGAGGGTCTTTGGCTGATCTTGTTCCTCATCTTTGCCTCTGCCCTTGTGGCTCCCGGGGTGGGAGACCATCTCCCCGAATCTCCAGCCACTCCCAGACCTCCTCCTGCGAGTCGAAGAAGTGCAACCTGCCCTCGACATGCCCTTTAACTTGGCAGGGTACAGGAGTATGTACTGTAGCTGCAACCACTGCAGATTACGCTTGACCCCTAAATAGGATTTCCGATGTTCCTGCACTTGTTTTGTGTAATCTGGATATACAGAGACCTTGTAGTTCTCATACTGAAGGTTCTGGTGTTCCCTGCCTGTATGCAGTATGCAGGCTCTGTGACGATAGTTGAGGACTTTAGCTATCTTTGTACAGGGCTGTGCACCCGGGGGTGGAGGTGGCACTAGGGCCAATGAGCCCTCTCAAATGTGAACAAAGCTGATAAGCCCCTGGGACGGAGTTGCGTTCGGATCCACTGCTCTAACAATTGCTCGCCTGACCCTTATTCTGCATTTTTAGAGATTCTCAGAACGCGAATATTGCTACGCCAAGCCCTTTCTCCTGCATCATCTGCACAACGCTCCAATGCCTTCGTAGCCATTGTCATCAGCGCAAATTGCTGTTTGAGCGTCACCACGTCCCCTCTCAGCTCCATTATGTCTGCTTCGGCGTGCGTTACCTTGTCTGCCACTTTCTGCAGGTGCGCCCTTAGAAGGTTGACATCTATTGAGACAGTGTCTATGCGGTCCATCGGTGCCTCTGGACCCCTGTATGGCGGCCATGAGTACCGCTCTGGTGGGCTCAGGATCCTCTCATTCTGTTTCCTGCCCGCTTCCACAGTTTGCCTGGTCAGTCACTGAGGGGCATGCCTCGGGTGGTGTACTGAGTAATTGTGTTGGCCTCAGCTCTCTTCAGCGCCTTGTCCTTGAGCATGTTGATCGCTGTTCAGGAAATCCAAACCACGTAGACCGCCTGTCAGCGGGTGGTTCAGGCTATTCTCCCCTCTGGGCAGTGCTTTCTCGCCCCTCTAGGCCAACTTATGTTCTACTTCCTGTGCTTCTTCAGTCGGTTATGCCCACCATACAGCTGGGTAAGCACACCCTGTCAGCAATGTGGGCCCCTCCCCCTTCAAACGCTCGGACCCCCTTTGTTGGGTGACACCACACCCAGCGTCCGCTCCGTGCCACACTTCCTCACAGGCCCGGGCCATCAGCTCCCAGCAAGGCCATTGTTGCTCTTTGTCGGCCACGGCATTTCACTTCACCCCCAATGTCCCGGAGCAGCTCCACGGGTGCAGGTGGTCAGCACGCCCCAGCGAGGCTCGATTTTGGCTGATTTCAGGCGATAAATGCAGGATGTTGAAGGATTTACTGGCGAACGGACTGGGAGCTCAAAAGGCTCACGTCCTGTCAGCCATGTTACTTGGCTACACACCCTGGTTTAGATACATAGAAGAATATATGGCATTTCTGATCCCCAAAGGACTCCTCTTTCGAAGATGTAAAAGAATTGTAGATTCAAAAACATGGCATATGGACTTTCCCCAGTTCTACCAAAAGTGAATCTTGCCAAACGTTGAATGATAATGATTGTTGGGTCATTTGCTAGGAAGCTAAAACAGAATAAAATTACTCACACAAGATAATAAGGGCCTAAATTATGTGTTTGGCCACTATAGGTGTGGCAGGGTATACTCAGACATGAGTCCCTTGCTCACTGCACCATCAGGATTCAAGCAAGCCGGGCCGACGACGGCTAAAATGCCAAAAACAGGTCCCCGGTAGCTTGTCTCCTTTCCAGTGAAGAATTGGCTTGGTAGTATGGTCTGCCCTGTTCCCATGATGCACTGGGCCAGGGACAGACTAATTTGCATGTAGCCAGGTTCTGAGCTGGGATGGTGCAGTGAGCTAAATAACGGTGATGGATCAAGCCCTGATCTTTGGACTGGGTAAGAGTGGTCTGCTTAATTCAGACACTCTGTTCATCACCACCCCCTTTTCTGAATCGTTTATGGCCACTATAGGTGTGGCAGGGTATACTCAGACATGAGTCCCTTGCTCACTGCCCCATCAGGATTCAAGCAAGCCGGGCCGACGACGTCTGAAATGCCAGAAACCGGTCCCCGGTACCTTGTCTCCTTTCCAGTGAAGAATTGGCTTGGTAGTCTGGTCTGCCCTGTTCCCATGATGCACTGGGCCAGGGACAGACTAATTTGCATGTAGCCAGGTTCTGAGCTGGGATGGTGCAGTGAGCTAAATAACGGTGATGGATCAAGCCCTGATCTTTGGACTGGGTAAGAGTGGTCTGCTTAATTCAGACACTCTGTTCATCACCACCCTCTTTTCTGAATCGTTTTTGACCACTATTGGTGTGGCAGGGTATACTCAGACATGAGTCCCTTGCTCACTGCACCATCAGGATTCAAGCAAGCCGGGCCGACGACGGCTGAAATGCCAGAATCCGGTCCCCGGTAGCTTGTCTCCTTTCCAGTGAAGAATTGGCTTGGTAGTCTGGTCTGCCCTGTTCCCATGATGCACTGGGCCAGGGACAGACTAATTTGCATGTAGCCAGGTTCTGAGCTGTGATGGTGCAGTGAGCTAAATAACGGTGATGGATCAAGCCCTGATCTTTGGACTGGGTAAGAGTGGTCTGCTTAATTCAGACACTCTGTTCATCACCACCCCCTTTTCTGAATCGTTTTTGGCCACTATAGGTGTGGCAGGGTATACTCAGACATGAGTCCCTTGCTCACTGCACCATCAGGATTCAAGCAAGCCGGGCCGACGACGGCTGAAATGCCAGAAACCGGTCCCCGGTAGCTTGTCTCCTTTCCAGTGAAGAATTGGCTTGGTAGTCTGTTCTGCCCTGTTCCCATGATGCACTGGGCCAGGGACAGACTAATTTGCATGTAGCCAGGTTCTGAGCTGGGATGGTGCAGTGAGCTAAATAACGGTGATGGATCAAGCACTGATCTTTGGACTGGGTAAGAGTGGTCTGCTGAATTTAGACACTCTGTTCATCACCACCCCCTTTTCTGAATCACCTTTGTCGGCCACGGCATTTCACTTCACCCCCAATGTCCCGGGGCAGCTCCACGTGTGCAGGTGGTCAGCACACCCCAGCGAGGCTCGATTTCGGCTGATTTCAGGCGATAAATGCAGGATGTTGAAGGATTTACTGGCGAACGGACTGGGAGCTCGAAAGGCTCACGTCCTGTCAGCCATGTTACTTGGCCACACACCCTGGTTTAGATACATAGAAGAATATATGGCATTTCTGATCCCCAAAGGACTCCTCTTTCGAAGATGTAAAAGAATTGTGGATTCAAAAACATGGCATATGGACTTTCCCCAGTTCTACCAAAAGTGAATCTTGCCAAACGTTGAATGATAATGATTGTTGGGTCATTTGCTAGGAAGCTAAAACAGAATAAAATTACTCACACAAGATATTAAGGGCCTAAAGTATGTGTTTGGCGGTCCAAAGGACTGCTACATTTGCAATGGAGGTACGGTCTGAGACCGCTGCACCAGTGGTCTGACTGGCAAATTATAACTACGGTCATAGGCTCACCATAGGACCGCCACAACCACCAGGGATCTGAGATCCCTGGAGGTGGCATGGTGCTCTGAGGGCCTCAATATGCTGTTGGCACCGCCAAGCATATTACGAGTTTCCTCACTGACACAGATTTCATTGCAGTGAGCCCACCTTGAAACATGTGGTGGTAAGAAAACTAAGGGGGCCCTACTGGGCCCCTTATTCCCTCTTGGCCCGAGGATGCATGCAGGGGGGCACATGGTGTGCCGCTGTGCCTCCCTGTATTCATGCACTCCCTTTCTTGCACAGCATGAACTGCACAGTCCAGGCTGTGCAGGAACAGGCTTTGGCGTTCCCATTGAGGTGCCTGTTTAATAGGCACCGCTGTGGGAACGCAAAAGGACCACCTGTCAGACCTTAAGAAAACTTGTTATCTGGCAGGTGGCCAGTGGTGAGGTTTGGTGTTGTGGGAACGAGCGGTGGTGTGCCGTCCCGCTCCAACACCAACAAACTCATGATCAGGCCTTTAATAACCAAGGAGTGGATTATCATTAGATGCTTGCTTACATGGCTTTGCACAATGTTTTTTTAGAGGATAAAATTTTTTCCATGAAAATGAAGCCACATTATCTTGAGACTACTTAAATATTTTAGAGTTGTTACAAATATGTATGACCATTCAGGTTCACAAACTGATACTATCATCATCAAAACAAGTATCCTATTTGAACCCAAAACATCCAACACATATGTAACCGGAGCATCTTGTTTTAAGTAGGATAGTGTGACATGTGTTTTTGCATAATGTCGGAAAAATTACGAGAGATTGTGTGTAATCATGCAAATTGATTTTTGTACAAAATGCGTCTTTGCATACATTATGGCTGCAGGACACATTCGACGATAAATAAAATAGCACAAAAAACATAAGCGTCCAAAAGAGCAGCAGCTTACGTTCTGATTATTTGAATTGTTTCTTTGTTTGTATAAACATTTTGACACAAACAGTTCCTAATTAAATAATGTGGCACATAGCATAATTTTAGTCTCTCATACTGCGGCCTCATTGGCCAGTTCTCATCATGGGGTGTCAGGCCCTGGAGCATAACACCACTGACAATCCGGGTCCCCATTCTTTCCCTGACAGCATTGATTGTTGCAGCAGGGATGATAACAGGACAGGTAAGGCGATGGCCAGTCTTTTCATATTATTTATTATTTGCATACTGGGGCATCGTGAAACCTGGCCTAGATGTAGTGCTTCCCAAACAAGGGAACAAAAACTACAGACTTATTACAAATGGACCTTTCCTGGGTAAACTGATAGAACAAGAAGCATTCATTCAGATCTTACAATTCATGAAGATAACTCCATACTTTTCAATTTCCAAACAGGATTCAGGAGGCACAGAGTCTGCCCTCCTCGTATTCTGGTATGACCTTAAAAACGCTGTAGACCGGTAGGGGGTCGCTGCACTACTCTCTTGGACCTTTTAGCTGCCTTCAACACAATTGACCATGAAATTATAATGCAAAGACTTCAGAAGACTACTCAAGAGTTGGCTCTTTCCTTCATGACCACCACACTCAATTACAAATGTGCAGCATATCCATGTGCATGTAAAAATGTTTAATTTGATTATATGTATGTATTTAGATATGTACATTTCTATGTACAAATATATATACTACTTATGGTTTAAAAATATATAGAGATTCTTTAGGTATGCTTAATAAATGTATATTTTACTTATGTTTAAAAAATATATTTATAAATATATATTTATACATTATTGTATGCTTAACATGTTTATAGGTCACTGCCTGCATAGTTTTCATATACGATGTTTGATTAAATGCTTATGGGTCTCTGTTTATTTTATTTATCTATTACAAAATGTAAATATGACCATAACAATTGTATCTATAAATGCTTCACTACAGAAATATGGAGGAAAACATAAAAATAAAATAGATACGATTAAAAAACACACAAGTAAATTAGCTTTGCTTGCAGCAACACCGGAAAGTCTGTATTTCTAAGTATCAATTCATACCTGGACATATGGAACTTTATACAATACAATTGTATATCTCTTTATTATTTTCCCCATACGTGTAAACCCTTTCTATGTAGTTATGTATCAATATATTTATTACTTTACTCCAACTGTACAGAGAAAAAGCAACAAAAAAACCTTCTACACCCCCAATGCGCTACCCTATACCTCTCTGAATATATCCTCTACCTCCATTATCTAAATCACCCCAAACCCTAATCCACTACCATGATCTCCCTATGACCCTTTCCTGGCTCTTCCCTCCTCTATCCATCCTCAACTCACCCCAAAACTCATTCTACTACTATGATCTCCGATATAATTCTTTGTAGACTCTTCCCTTCTCTATCCCTCCTTGACTCACCCTAATCCTCATTTTACAATGAGGTTCTCCAAAATAACACCTCCTAGACGTTTTCCCCCTTTGACTTATCCCAAACCTAATTTTACTATTATGTTCTCCCTAATAACCCTTTGTAGACTCTTCTCTGCTCTATCCCTCCTCTGCGTCATCCCAAACCTCATCTAGCTAATACGATCTATCAAACATCACTATCTAGACACTTCCATCCTTTATCCCTCCTTTATCCAATCCAATCAAACTAACAGACTCACATATCCACTGCTCAAATTAACAAGTTATATTTCCCTATACTAATCCACCACTAATCCTGTGGGTTCCGGAGTAACGTGCTACTTGCCAAAAAGCAATTCAATGTCTCTTCAAGCATAGTAAGCACTACATAAATACAATTACAATCTGTTTGGCTCTGTTAATCTGGAGTTACGCATGGCAACACAAGTAACTGCCTAGCACTACTTTGCGTTGTGAAGGTGATTCATTGGTTCAGTGTGGGTGTTACTACACATCCACCCTTAGTTTTGACACATTCCCAGATTTACTAAGATTAGAAAACCCTCCCAACAAAGGCATAACAAGGAGAAATATGGTTACTTCTTGTGGTTTGCTGAATGCAGCACGTGTAGAAAGACGAAAATGCTAGTGGGGATTGGTTTTGTGCAGGAAGGTGTCCCTTTGTGCACAAAACAATCTTGCCTGTAACACAGGCCTCCATGCCCCATGGTGCAAGAATGCCTACGTTGACGCTGGGCAGCACATAGTGAGCCAGCTCAGGGAGAGAGCAGGAATGTGTCATATCTTGCTAGGTGTGGCACATTCCTGCTCTCTCTCTCTGTCACGCAGCTCATCTCAGTAAGCTGTCTTGCTGAATTGTGATGGGTGACTTTTTTAGTAAATCTGGGCTGGTCCTGCAGGCTGTTTTCGAAGGAACTTATTGATTTTTCCTAGTTTCAGCTTCTTGATTGACTGTGGAAGTTGCCTTGCCTCATGAGACCTTAGTTCATGTAAGACCTGAACCTTCCTAGGCATGCGGGGAGCTCAGACATCAAAGAAGGCGAACGGCCCCCCAGACATAGCGCTGCATAGGCCAGCGAACCCAGAAAAAGTCCACCACCAGAAAGTTCCCCAGTGCAAGAGTGGGGTAGGGCGAGAGCCTCCCAAATCTCTCTTGGGGGACGGGGGGCGCCACTTACAGAGATGTGAGAGAGCTGAGTGGCATCAATGACTCACATTCAGGAGGATGGCCCCTGTACCACAGCTCATCCTCAGGGGATGAACTTCATGCCCCGCTGTTGAAACCATGAAGTGGGACTGCTCCTCAATGTGTGGGGCAAATGAAGACTGGGCCTACCTGGAGAGCAAGTCCACTAGTGCCCGGACAGGAGCTCCAGCACCACCTATGTATGTCCAGTGCAGACCCCAGTGGGATTGCCTCTGTCCTCACCAACCACGGACTGACGCAGGTGAATTTCAGGACCCCAACCCTCTGTGCTCCATATCCATTGTTCTAGGTGCCGGGACCTCCAACCTCTAAGAAGCAGGCTACCTCTCTGGGTGGTGGTCTCCGCCCCCACTGGCTTGACCCCCAGTTCCAATGAATAAGTGTCAAGGTGCGCTGGACAAGTCTAAAACATTATGGCCTCATCGGCGAGACACCATCTAGAGCTGAAGCGAGCAACTACAGTGAGAAGGCACAGAGTGAGCACTGACGTCCTCAAAGATTTTAGTCCCCTGAATTTTGGAAATTTCACCTAACAAGAATAACATGAAAGTGCTAAATTACATATCATTATGCCATTTCAATTGAAATTTCGCCTAGAGCTAATTTCAAGAAAGTAAAAGGCAAGTCCATTTACCTGGCACAAAAAAACTCTGCTAGATGTGAACTCTTGCAAATCAAGACACCATTTTTAATTTGTGAATCCTGAATAACTAATTCAGTCTCAAAGGAAGTGAAAACTGGTAACACAAGTGCTTCGACCAGAAAAAACACTTCTTTATTCAATTAAAGTAATTACCCCCTGTACATCTCTAGTGGTTTAAACACAAACAACAGCTAACAATACTGAATTTCGCAAACTGGTTCAGTTTTTTTCATTTGTTGTATCCAAATAGATTGTTACAGAAGTGAATCACTACGCCTGGTTCTGAGTGGCAGAAAGGTTGAAGTCTTAATATGGTTGTAGCTTAGCTCCCACGCCAGCCATACAAGTGAACAATCAAAAGCAAATAAGTCCTAGCTCACCTTTGGCACCTGGGTTTGAATACCAAGGTAATCCTCAGAGTAAATGTGCAAAGACGTTATGCTCAATTACCCAACTAACATGAAAATCTTTCAAAACGAAAAACGGAACCAGCAAAGTCCACACCACTTTTAATTTAAAAAATCTAAATAAGAAAAGCTAAGTAGAAATGAGGAAAAACTGTTAAAGGGTAACACTGAGAACAATATGACTTAACAATAGCAGAAAAAATAATAATAAATCATACATGTTCAAAGGCCACAATAAGAACAGTCTTTAAAATGCAATCCTCTAACCCTGTACGCATCAGGAGAAAGAGAAGAACTATTGTTACTTTCGGCAGCTAAAATGCTGTTTAATGATCCAGTACTCAACAGAAGGCTGACGAGGTAGGACTGACTCTTACACAAAGATGGCCTGCCCCTAGTAGGCTCTATAGCTACAGTGAGTTTTTTTCTCTTGTATTGTGGCAGAGGATGTATATACCTTCTGTCTACAAAAGTTTGCACTCTGTTGCAAATTCAGTCTGGCAGAGTTGCCTACATGTGTGTTTCTAATGGCTCCACCACCCCGCTATATATGTCCCCTATCTTCCAGACGTGAAAAAAAGGGGGAGGGAAGGTTGACAGTGCCTCACGGAAGCAACACCAAGGGGAGGATTCTACCAGACTGGTACTCGCCTGATTCCTCACTTCTCATCATCGGCTACTGTCAACCCCAAAAGAAATGGGAGAAAAAAACAATAAAGAAAGTGCATATAGATCAGACAGCCATCAAGTGTTGTATGTGCTAGGACCCGCAGTGATATACCCGTGCCCCAAGTGGTGAAAAACAAATATACCACGTTAAAAAGAGTAAGGCTAACTGGCAACTACTGACTTTATTCTGTGCTGTTAGCTCACTCTGTTAAAAGTCAACCGACATGTTCCATCACTTTATCTTACTTTTCAGTGATTTCTTCAGGGTTTTTGGGTCAGCGTATAGCATGCACCTTTCTGAATCTTCCCTTATTGTACCTGTAGCGGTTGGTAAAACATAAACTGGCATGTATCTATGTGGTGATAAGATCTTTGTCTTGCAGTGACTTTACTGCCATCCAATCAGTTTTCGACATATTACTTCGCTTGTTGAAGTACTGTTGTTTTTCCAAGTCCGCGAGCCATTAGACACACACATGTAGGCAACTCTGCCAGACTGAATTTGCAACAGAGTGCAAACTTTTGTAGACAGAAGGTATATACATCCTCTGCCACAATACAAGAGAAAAAACTCCCTGTAGCTATAGAGCCTACTAGGGGGAGGCCATCTTTGTGTAAGAGTTATTTGAGTGGGGGGCGGCCTGCTTCTCATCCCCCTAAGGCTCCTGTTAGTTGAGGTAGGACCGACCACTGGAAGCAAGGCCATAGATATCATTCAAGCTACTCTGGTTTCCTCTAATCTAGGACCTACTCAATTTCTGGTTACTTTCATACTACAGAGAATCCATTCTACAGCAAGAACCAACCATTCAAACCCATATCATTGTCCCACCACGCTACTAACTCACACAGTCTTCTCAGTACTGCCAACTGTGAATACTTTACATGCCATCAGCTTTTCTATGCGCACGGCTTCACTTTAGCACACAGAGTTCAGGTGGAAGCACTCCAGTAGGCATGAAATGAAATACCAGTATTTGTAAAGCGCACAGCTACCTCCGAAGTGGTGTCCCGGCACTGGGGGCCCTCGGGAAGAGTAAGCAAGCTATTGCCCAGAGTCACAGGGTGCTGGGCTAACCTGCAGCCAGGCACTGGGGATCGAACCATGAACCCCATAGTCTAGAGTCAGGCACCCTGGCCGCTGCGTCACACTTCTTCCACGCATGTTCAGAGTATCCACACAGACCTCACTAACCTTGGAGACCAAATCAGGAAACTAGGATCCCCAGTTCAAGTGCATGGCCTTGGTGCTGGAAAGCAAGCAAGAGTGGAAACAATTTACCACTGTTATTCTTTCATTAATTAAGAATTATGCACAATCCTAGGCAGCGATGTCTTCCTTTAGGGTCTAGTTACGTCTCACAATTAGAGGACGGGAGATCAGCAAGGGTAAGTGAAGTAATATCTTAGAAAACCATCCAGCATCTTCCACACTCAAAACTCCTGCTTGTTTAACAATATCCTGTAACTAAAGTCTTACAAGATCAGATGTCAGAGTGGGCTAGTTTCCCAGATGGAATCTGGGGAAATACAAATGACAAAGATGATGGAAAGATCCCCCTAGGCTTAATCCCTCCCTCGCCCCACTGAGAGCCGCCAACCCTGATATCCAAGAGAACGAAGGCATCCACACCAAGCTGTGAAACTACTGGTAGGAATACATGGACCTGCGCTGCTAGGAAGGTCTCCTCACCGAAAATGACCTGAACAAGTGTTCCATTCAAAGGTTTCTGGTAGAAGCAGACTAATCCTCATTAGCTTTAGCCCCTCATCCTGGTCCTCCTCCGAGGAACTGGAACCCTCTGCACTCTGACACAAGCCGAGCTCGGAGCAGGGCAGCTGGCCTTGCTGAAATGAATGTTATCACCAGCCTAAGAGAGGCAATTATCCCTGCAATTACATTCGTATACATGGAAACGTTCAAAATCTGTCCCGTGATTTGTCGCTTTGGGTAAAAGTACCCATGCACTTACAAAACAAAACATTCTCTGCCACACATTCAAATGATGAATTTACAGTTTCATTGAGCTCTTGTCACTAGGAAGAACGCTGCTGCTGGGGAGTCAGCATGTATTTTAGCATTTTAGGTCACAGAGAAACATTTTTGTATACTGAATATTAAAAGCATACTCCCCACACTAAAAAGCCATGCATATATATAGCGTATAAGAAAAGCTGTGATCTACAGTGAGCATAATGGTTATCAATATTCCCTCCACCTAAGACTGACTTGATGTCACGTTATTTACACAGTAGTATGGCTACATTGAAGCTGAAGTGCCTTTTTATGTAGAGAAGACAGTGGTTGAGGCCCTCTTTAGTTGGCCTGAATACAAAGCAGAGGTTCAAAACCTAGTGTTCCCATTAAAGAAATAAGCATTAGCAAACCCAATATGTTTTGCCTATGTAATGTCTAGTGGCTTTGTCCATGTTTTTTTAGATCTCGACTTTTCTATCCTGCAGTGATAGATAGGCGAGATTATAGCAGGCAGTGCAAAAACTATACCAAAACTGGGGATTAGATGCAGTTCATGTGAGACAGGCGCGTGCACAACGCCAGCCAAGTCACACACCACCATTTGTCTGTGCCTCGGCATCAGACTTCAAAGATTGCCGCTCCCCCGCCCCCCCGCGTGCACATCACTCACCACCATTTGTCTGAGCCTTGGTATCAGACTTCATAGGAATGCGCTCCCGCCCCGCCCCCGCAATGCCGAGAGCTTGTTAAACTTAAACCTCTTCGGCAGGTGTATGCATGGGCAGCCATCTTTAAATCTTTTTTGGGAAAATCTTATTTTTGAATGCTAAGATGTCCATGTTTTTGAAACCTTTCATAAAAAGAACATTAAAAAAATACATGCCAGTGCATCAGCGTGGATGCCCATCTGGGATTGTTTTAAAAATACTTTCACTAAATCATTCCAGGACAACAGGCACTGGCAAAGACAACAGCTCAGCAGTAAAGAGAGAAGCGGGGACGAAGGTAAAAGATAACGTCGTGCTCCCTACGCAGCCATTGCCGTTCTCACACGTACGATCAGGATCGAAATAGTTACTTTAGAAATATCTTTAATCCAATGCATCACTTCACACGGAGCCGAGTCAAGTGTTTTGTTTCACCCCAGAATAATTCGTACAGTAAATATTTATAAATCTGCATCCGATATGTTCGTCTCCTTAGCTCGATCTTTCTATCAAGTCCTCTTTTTGTGTCTACATCTCGGATTTTGGCCAGTCTCTAACTCTAACCGAGCTGCTCACTCTTTCCGCTTTCGTTGACCTCTCTAGCCGCCCCTTTCCTTCTATGGCTGTGCGGCTTACGCAATGAGCGCTGTTTCTTTTACGTCCCGGATGATAGTCTCGTGACAAGCCCTGAAGGGGTGCCTGTCCCAGCACAGAATGTGGAGGCTCCCGACCCTTGTAGAAAGAGGTAATCCCTGCTGTACCGCCAGACACTTTCTATCACTACTTTCTTTGGAATTGCGGCAGTTTTGCCACATGATCTTGGGGCAGTCATATGCAGGCAAAATTGCATATTTTGCAACCTGACCTTCACGCAGTTGGCACCTGTCCTGAGTACATCTACTGGCATGTATTCCTCCTCCCCCTTGTACAAAGACCGTACCCTGAAACCTGCGCTCCTGTGGTCTCTTTATAATGCCCCTATTTCAATTTGAGCCACCTTGCCCCCAAAACACCGTATGTTATGTGTTCCACCCCACCCGCCCCCTAGACATTGACACTTTCTCTGAATGCAGAGTCAAACCAGCAGCGCAAAATAAACAGGAACCGCGTTAAGTATACCCTGGAGTGTGTGACATATGTCCTCAATGCAACAATTTAATAAAGCATTTGCCTTACCCTACTACCCCCTCTCCCTCACACCCCCTCACCCTCACAAACCCCCTCTCATTCACACCCCCTCACCCTCACACACCCTCTCACCCTCACACACCCTCCCACCCTCACCCTCACACACCCTCTCACACACCCTCACACACCCTCACCCTCACATCCCCTCACCCTCACACCCCCTCACCCTCACACACCCTCACCCTCACCCCCTCACCCTCACCCTCACCCCCACAACCCCTCACACTCCTCACTCTCACACCCCCTCACCCTCACACACCCTCACTCACCCTCTCACCCTCACATACCCTCTCACCCTCACACTCCATCACCCTCACACCCCCTCACCCTCACACCCCTGTCACCCTCACCCCGTCACCCTCACCCTGTCACCCTCAACCTCACACTCCCTCCCCCTCACAAGCCCACACCCTCACCCTCACACACTCTCACCCTCACACTCCCTCACCCGCCCTCACTCACCCTCACACCCTCACCCTCACACCCTCACCCTCACACCCTCACACACCCTCACCCTCACACATCCTCACCCTCTCACACCCTCACTCACCCTCACACACCCTCACACACCCTCACCAGCATAGCACAACAAAACATAGCATAGCATAACAAAACACAGCATAGCAAAACAAAACATAGCATAACAAAACATAGCAAAACACAACAAAACATAGCATAGCTTAACAAAACATAGCACAGCCAAACAAAACATATAATAAAAGTAACGCTTCTGGCGCTGCTGCGCAGAAGGATCAAGGGACTGCGGAACCTGCGCTGGTAGAAGGGCAACAACACAGTTCTGTACTCCCCATAGCACCAACGTCAGTATTGGCGACGCTAGCCCCTGGCGCACCCAATCAGGGTGTCCCCATTCCGGTGGTAGCACATCAAGGTAGTGGGATGGCGTAAGTCTGGGTCCAGTCAGGCGGGGTTGCAGAGTCCAGTTAACAATGCAGGATTGCCATGGCCGATCCCAACGGTAGCACCGGGCTCCCAAGGAGCGGTGGTAACAGTACAACATCCCCTAACGCAAAGCCTTGTGATATATGGTTCATCGTCTTTTGCGCTGTCACCGTCAGCGGGGATTTGGTGGCATGTGCCGGCCGAAACCAGAGAGAAGATTTTTAGAGGAGAGTTCCTAGTTGTGTTCGATTTAATCAATGCGGGCGTGGTGGGGGCGCTAGAGGGCGCGCACGCAGTATGGCCGCACTGTAGTGAGGCTCCTGCAGCCTGGCCAGAAGATCCTTCAATTATCCTGACTTATCAGCACCTAACCTGTCTCAATCCCTGCCAGGGTGTCGAGGATATCGGACTGCGGATCCGGTGAAAATTTGAGGGCGATAGGACCTTGCAGGCCGGGGTTATATGCGGCGGAGTGACAGACCGAGATCTGCGCTGGAGCCTGTTGGATCGAGCTGCGGGGCACAAGAGACTACTTTACGCCACGGCGGCGCACGAGGCATATAGGCCTCAAGAGATAGACCGCCGGAGAAGGCCCGCCTTGCGCTGATGTGGCGGAACCGAAGTGAGTGCAGCACCGGGGCAATCGTGGACACTACTCGAACCATTGTGGCGGCCCGGCGGAGCTCCTGGATATCGGATGGTGGTGAGATAACAGGTTTGCTGAAGAGAGCCTAGGCATTGCGGTTGGACGTGCTGGCTATCAGGAGACGGAGGTGCGGGAAGACTGACGGAGTGCAGCGCGGCACCGGGGTGAACCGCAATTGTGGCCGGAGCTCAAAGCGAGACATAGACCCCCTCCTCCTCCCCGCTGCACGTATGTGGCTGATGTGATTGTGCCCGCCTAAGCGTCTTTGTACGGTGCGCTGTGCGGCCCATATTAGACTGTGCTGTCCGGGATCACTCAGCGCTGTGCTCAAAACTACGCTGTTACCATCGCTCCGAGGCTCGAGACGGGCGGCGGACCCCCCGACCTGCATGGCGGACGGATAGCGCATAATCACCGCGCGGGGCCTGGGACACGTACACGGGCCTGTTCTGTGACACTGGGCGGGCAGAAGATACCGAGGCAGCTGAATTTCAACGGCAAGGAGCACCAGCGACCAGACAAGTAGCTTCCTACATGCCCTCACCTTATTTGTGGACCAACACTTAGCTGCCGCAGGGCGAAGGAAGGTGACTGACATTTTCCTGACGGTGGTGTGTTGTGCTATTACTTTCGCAGGAGTTGTACCTGAAGGCCCGTCGCCCTGAGTGGCCTCTTCCATTGATAGCGGAATTGTCCGGGCACGCTGCGCTGTGCTAATGAATATAGGCTCTGATCTGTCCAGAGAAGAACGTGGGTAACGGCCCTTGCTAGCTGCTTCAAAACCCTACAGAAGACTCACGATGGGGAAACAGGACAATAGATAGCCGAAGCTGACATTTGAATCCTCGACGACCCAAAAAAGGGTTGCGTACTGGACACAGTGGGTTTGCAAAGCCCAACTACAACTGGTGCGTGGTCTAGCTCACCAACGCCGGATATGCAACAGATGATGCAGGAAATGAGGCAAGGTTTTGCCACAATAGTGGATAAAGTGGACCGCATGTCGTCCAGGATGGACGCCACAGCGTCCAATGATATGTACAGTGTAGCTCAATGATTAGAGCCGCAGACCCTGATGCAGAGGTCTAGCCCGGGACCAGGGTTCAATTCCCTGCCTCGGCAGGTCTTGGGCTCAAAAAAATTCCGCAGACCTGATAATTCTCACCTCGGTGCCTATTCCAATCATGGAGTTCCACTCTGCAACTCTGGGCAATAGCTTGCTTAATCTCCACAACGGCCCCCACAACGCTAAGGATGCCTGGCCTCCACCTTGGGGGTGCCCAGGAGTGACGCCTCACAGGGAAAGCCATGATGGGTTCCACAGCGGTATTCGTACAAGCGCCTTGAGACCCTTGCGGGTGAGTAGTGCGCTATACAAGTATCAATTTTACATTTACATTTACGCCATTGTACAAAAAATAGATGTACATGAAGAGCGAATCACCGAGACTGAAAGACGAATCTCGGTTAATGATGACGCCACAGCCTCAGACACCACTCAACTCTCGAGAATGGATAATATCCTTAGAGTCATTGCAGCGAAAAATGAGGAGTTGGAGGCTCGCAGTAGGCGCAACAACATTCGCGTCACGGGTGTGCCGGAGTCCACAAATTCAGGGCGTATGGAAGAGTACGTGGAAAAGATTCTCCTGCTGCGGTTGGGCCTGAGGCGTTCTCCAAACAATTTATAGTCGAGCGGGCGCACCGCTCGCTTGGACCGCGGCCTAAACCCGGAGCTCCGCCGAGACCCATCATCGCACAGCTCCTAAATTACAGAGACCGGGATACGGCGTTGCGGGCGGCGCGTACCAACCAAAAACTGGCATGCGATGGGGTCCAATTTTCCATCTATCCAGACTTTACGCCCATAGTACAGGAGCAGAGACGTAAGTTCCTTGATGTCAATAAAAAACTCCGGGCACTACAGATAGACTATGCGCTCCTGTACCCTGCAAAACTGAGAGTGACCCATCAGGCAAAAAAACATTTTTTCACGAATCCGCAGCAGGTGGATGATTTTTTGAAAGCTCTCCGACGGACAGGGCCGGGACGTAGAGATGAAGATGATGAGCGACAGGAGGATGAGCAATAGATGAACAAAGACATTTAACCCGGAGCTTATATTGAATATAGGGGTGTTGTTATGTCCTGATGGAGTTCACCATGACGTCTACGGAGATGTCTCTGCCGTGTGAGAACACCGCTGCTGGTCGCGAATACCGTGGACGGGTATTGGAATGCTGGTGGTAACGTATTCCAGGCACCACCCCTTCCCTTAGACTATGCCCCCAAGAGGCCGCACAGTGCGAAGGGCAAGGTGTAGGGGGTGGCTACGTTTGGTTCCCAGATGACCCCGATAGGGTGTACCCCGATGGTTCTGTTTGGCGCCTGTTTGATGTTGGGCTGTACCATTGATGGGAAATGCCCTTACTGTTGCTTTCTAATTAGGGCATATTTTGGCCCCTGTTATTTGGGACTTTCTGGGTGGGATGGGGGGTGATGATACTGGCAGGTTAGGGTTGCTTCAGTGGGTGGGGGGTGTGGGGGAAACAGGGGGGGTTGCACAGTTTGAATGTGGACAGAGTGCACAGGTGTGCTTCGGGACTACTCAAATGGCCTTCAGGTGAGAAGTGCTGGGTGACTACACAGTGACCAATGATGTGTACACAATGGTATACAAAAGGACGGCATGAAAGAGAGCAGGTGGCAGATCGGGCCGATGAGGTGGGAAGGGATAAATGGGGCTGTTATGGGCGCTTGTTGGATACATACTAATCATCTCCAATGGGTGACATAGACTCAAATGCATGTACTGTATTGTCATGGAATGTGCGTGGTCTAAAGGATGCTCGTAAATGCAGACAGATATTATCTTATTTTGATAGGCATAAAATAAATGTGGTGATGCTGCAGGAAACACATGTCCCCCCTCAGGTTACCCCTACTTTTGCTGGCAGGTGGGCTGGGATCAGAGCGTTCTCAAACTACTCGTCATGTGCCAGAGGCACTGCTATCCTTATTCATCGCACTGTTCTCTTCACACTGCTGGGTCAGCGGATAGATAAAGCGGGGAGATATGTTGTGTTATGGGGGAGATTAGGTGGAGACACTATTACCTTCGCTAATTGCTATGCTCCCAATGTGGACACACCCAAATGTTTTACAATGCTATGGGGAGTGAGATCAGATATTGGATCGCGCCACGTCGTATGGGGGGGGACTTCAATGAGCCATGACTCCTGGATTGGATAGGGAAGATGGACAGACACTGTATCATCCAAGGGCAAGGGAGACACTGAGAGGTATTGTGGAGAATGGAGGACTTGTAGATGGCGGAGACATTCACACCCTGGACTTAAAGAGGGGACACATTTTACTTCCTACACAGGAACGTGGGCAAGAATAGACTACTGTCTTATGTCCAAAGAACTGGCTCCCTATATAATAGCTGCAAGACATTTGGCCAGGACCCAGACAGATCACTGCCCGGTGTTGATTACACTAGCTATACCAGGATATGTTCGCCCCCGGTGTCCTTGGCGGCTACAGCCCACTGCCCTGTTAGACACTGTCTTTCGTGAAGAACTGAAGACAGACAGAGGAATTTTTTCCCCGCAATAAGGATACTGTGGACAGTGTGGAGACGCTCTGGGAGGCCTTTAAGGTTATGGTCCGGGGTTGGTGCATAGCTAAGAGCTTTGGTGTATTACGGGACATACAGCGCACAATGCGGAAATTGGAAGGGGAGTTACTAGGGCTGGAGCGACAGATGCTGGGAGAAAGCACGGGACTATTGCAACAGAAGTTTCGAACCAAACTTTCGGAATATGAGGCAGAGGCGCAACGGGAGGTGCATTTCAGGGACAAATATTGGAAAGCTCGCCAATATAATGAGGGAGATAGGCAGGGTAGAGTGTTGTCAGGGGCGGTGTGGGATGCACGGGGGACCAACACCATATTAGAACTGGATCTATGACAGAATTTCGACAGACAGAATTTCGACCTACACAAATATCGGGGCATTTATATCGATTGCAAGAATATCGACGCCCTATGTACAACATGGTAAGTACCAAAATATCGAAAAAATAATATCGATGTTAAAAATATCGTTGTTAAATATATCGATTTTTTTTGGGTTTAAAAAACATGAAAAATACTGTAAATAATACTTATAAATTACTTAAACATATTTAAATATATTTAATAATGGTAAAAAAAATAATAATACATATTTAATAAAAAATAATACAAATTAACAATTCATATATAATATATACTTACTTAACAATAATTACTATTCCCACTCCAGAGGGTGCAACAGTAGGTAAAGTGTTGGATAGCGTAGGAGTATAAATTACTATTCCCACTCCAGAGGGTGCAACAGTAGGGAAAGTGTTGGATAGCGGGTGTGTAAAAATTACTATTCTCACTCCAGAGGGTGCAACAGTAGGGAAAGTGTTGGATAGCGTAGGGGTAAAAATTACTATTCCCACTCCAGAGGGTGCCACAGTAGGGAAAGCGTTGGATAGCGGGTGGGTAAAAATTACTATTCTCACTCCAGAGGGTGCAACAGTAGGGAAAGTGTTGGATAGCGTAGGGGTAAAAATTACTATTCCCACTCCAGAGGGTGCCACAGTAGGGAAAGCGTTGAATAGCGGGTGGGTAAAAAATACTATTCTCACTCCAGAGGGTGCAACAGTAGGGAAAGTGTTGGATAGCGTAGGGGTAAAAATTACTATTCCCACTCCAGAGGGTGCAACAGTAGGGAAAGTGTAGGATAGCGGGTGAGTAAAAATTACTGTTCCCACTCCAGAGGGTGCAACAGTAAGGAAAGCGTTGGATAGCGGATGGGTAAAAATTACTATTCTCACTCCAAAGGGTGCAACAGTAGGGAAAGTGTTGGATAGCGTAGGGGTAGAAATTACTATTCCCACTCTAGAGGGTGCAACAGTAGGGAAAGTGTTGGATAGCGTAAGGGTAAAAATTACTATTCCCACTCCTAAGGGTGCAACAGTAGGGAAAGCGTTGTATAGCGGATGGGTAAAAATTACTATTCTCACTCCAGAGGGTGCAACAGTAGAGAAAGTGTTGGATAGCGTAGGGGTATAAATTACTATTCCCACTCCAGAGGGTGCAACAGTAGGGAAAGCGTTGTATAGCGGGTGGGTAAAAATTACTATTCTCACTCCAGAGGGTGCAACAGTCGGGAAAGTGTTGGATAGCGTAGGGGTAAAAATTACTATTCCCACTCCAGAGGGTGCCACAGTAGGGAAAGTGTTGGATAGCATAGGGGTAAAAATTACTATTCTCACTCCAGAGGGTGCAACAGTAGGGAAAGTGTTGGATAGCGTAAGGGTAAATATTACTATTCCCACCCCACCCTATTCCCCTATAAACACACAACACGCTCCAGTACTATCACCTAACATTTAATTGAAAATTAATTATCAATTAAATAATTACTTAATCAATTGAATTAATTAATTGCAAATAATTTTTTTATTAAAAAATAAAATATACATAAAAATATAATAAATTATTTGTAATTAAATCAGTTCCCACCCTATTCCCCTATAAACCGACAACCCGCTCCAGTAGTAACACATAACATTTAATTTAAAATTACATTAATTACCAATTAAATAATTACTTTATCAATTAAAAATATTAATTACCAATTAAATAATTAATTTATCAATTAATAAAATTAATTACCAATTAATAATTAATTACAAATTAAAATATGCTTAAAAATTATTTAATTAATTACAATTAAATTATTTCCCACCCTATTCCCCTATAAACCCACAACCCGCTCCAGTAGTAAAACATATAATTTACTTATAAATATACATAAATTATCAATTAATTAATCAATTAATCAATTAAAATAATTCATTGCCAATTAATATTTAATTACAAAATAAATTCATTAAAAAATAATTAATTAATTACAAATAAATTACTTCCCACCCTATTCCCCTAAAAACCCACAACCCGCTCTGGTAGTAAAACATATAATTTACTTTTATATATGATTTTTATATAAAAAATATTAAACACATATTATAACAAATAATTTAAATACTTAACTAAAATTTCTAACACATATTAGTAAATCGAAATTACTTACATCGATATATATGCTATCGATATAAGTAATGTCGATATTACTAACATCGATATATATGCTATCGATATAAGTAATTTCGATATTACTTACCTTAGGGTCGATATTCTGTCCATCGATATTCTGGACATCGATATTCTGTCCCTTCGATATTAGCAACTCGATATAAGTGTAAGTCGAAATTAAAGATTCAATATTTTGACTGTGTACCATTAGAACTAGTGGATGACTCGGAAAGGCCTGTAGGGGCAATGATCGTATTTTGGCCGCACTCCAGGCACACTATAAGCAGTTGTACACCTCCGATGACATTGATCTTGAGAGTAGTCTGGGAGAACTAGCGCTCTGCTGGCTGAGCGACTTTGATAGAATGTTCCTCGGCGCCCCGCTTGAATTGGATGAGATCCGGGAGGCCATAATGTCCCTCAGTAATGGGAAAGCGCCCGGCTTAGACGGACTCCCAGCTGAGTTTTATAAATACTATATTGATATAATGCTCCAGTGTTAAAAGAAGTGTTTGAAGACTCATTGGAGGTTGGGGTGTTACCCCGATCCATGAGAGAAGTAGTGATTACCTCCCTCCTCAAGCCGAATAAAGACCCAACACAATGTGACTCTTATCGACCCTTGTCGTTACTTAACTGTGACGCAAAGATACTTGCCAAGGTGTTGGCTACGAGACTTTCCTTGCTCATGACCAGCATCATCTTACCCGATCAGTCGGGTTTTGTTCCAACAAGATCGACCTCCCATAACCTACGAACCGTCTTTTCACTCATACAAACAGTGGCCCCGGAACTTCCCTTGGCTGCAATATTTCTGGACGCTTCTAAGGCGTTTGATTCTGTGGAATGGCGATATCTGTTTACTGTCCTGCATAAGATGGGCTTTCCTATGGTCTTTGTTGGGTGGATACGTTTATTATACACTGCTCCCACTGCCAAGGTGCTAGCCAATGGTCACTTGTCGGAGGCCTTCGCAATTACCAGAGGCACCCGCCAGGGATGCCCACTGTCCCCTCTTATGTTCGCTATAGCGATAGAACCGTTGGCCTGCCGTATCCAACAATTACACAAAGACAGCTCCTTTCGTTGTTTTCAGAGACCGCTCTCGATTTCGCTATACGCAGATGATGTGACGCTATATGTCAAGGACCCTCGAAATAACCTAAATGCACTATTGAGAGAGTTTGTCGCCTTTGGTGGGCTGTCTGGCGTAATGATAAACTGGGGGAAGTCACAGTTGTTTCCATTAACAGCTGCTGTGTCCGAATTTCCACTGGATTACCCATTGGAATGGTGCCACACTGACCTACGATAGTTAGGAATCCAACTATCCAGAGATAGGGATGAGACACTCCGGCTAAACTATGGAACGGCCATTACCAAACTGTCGGACTCGGTCTCACGCTGGATTAGACTTCCGTTATCGATGGCTGCCAGGGTCTCATTGATTAAAATGGTAGTTTTGCCTCGATTTCTTTATTATTTTCTCAATATACCTTACTATCCAGGGTCCTTTTTTTTAAGATTGAAGTCTGAATTGATACGATTGGTATGGGGGGGGGTAGACAGGCACGACTCAAATGGACTGTTATGGCACAGCCTTATGACGTGGGAGGTTTTGATATACCTGACTTTGAGATTTATTATTTGAGCGCACAGGCGCATTATATATATCACTGGATGAAACCCACTAGCTTTATGCCGCAGATAGCGGTTGAGGATTGGATTGTTCATCCGTTGCCCTTGACTGGTATTGTATACGGTCCTGCTAGTGCTCTGGATGCCCCGCCAACCACGGTGACGTGCACAGTGGAGGCATGGAGGAGAATAGGGCAGCGACTGCGTGCACAGATGCTTTACGCACCCCGAATGCCTATCTCTCTCCTACCATCCCCAAGATAGCGTTATTTCAAGAAGTGGGCTTCCGCAATATGTGTCGTCGCCTCGATATAGGTACATGGGGCGACCTCTTCCCTGGAGGAGTCTTCCGCTCGCGGGAGCAGTTCTTTGGTAAACACCCCCTAGCCCTTTGGAGGTGTTTTATTATATTCGGCTACAAGAAGGATTGGAAACAGTGCTCCCGGATTACCCCAATGAACCCCCTTGCATAGCTCCCCTTAACGTGGTCCTGGATAGCGCAGATGGCGCTCATTTGGTGTCTAGTATATACAGCAGCATACGAGGCAATATGCCGGCAGTTGTGGGTACGTCCAGGGTGCGCTGGGCTGAAGATCTTGGCAGAGAGGTGACAGATGAACAGTGGGAGTACAGCTGCGGGCTTGCGGGGACTATGATGTTCAGTTGCCGTTTTAAAATAATCCACTATAAGTTTTTAGATAGAATGTACTACACCCCGGCCCAAAAATGTTGGTTTCACCTCACAGACTCAGACTATTGTGAACGATGTAAGCATCCTGACGCTGGTTTCATGCATTTGGCATGGGAGTGTCCGCAGGTGAAGCTATACTGGGGGCAGGTCCACGAGGCGCTGGAGCTTATGATAGAAGACACGATAGAGATGGAGCCTCTCCTGTTTTTATTGGGCTATACGGCAAAAATCCCGAGGAGTAGCCGGAAATTTACCAATGTGGCATTGTTATTGGCCAAAAGACAACTGGCGTGCAGATGGGGAAGGGGGCGTGCCCCCAAATTTAAGGAATGGATGCAGGACATTGTGCATTGTCAGGAGCAATATGGGATATATGCAGAAATGCAATCGATGACATCTAAACCGGCAGATATCTGGGGCCCACTTCACACCGACCTTATGGAGACGGCGACTCAGTCGACGGATAGCGCCCTGTCGGACTTAGAGAAAGACCACACCCAAACATAATCACTAGTCCTGATTGATACATGCTAGGCCCACGTAATAGGCCCACTATGGGGTTTAATACGCCCCCTCTCGTATGACCTGCACCGGGCAATGTGGAGAACTTACAGTTAGAGCATTTCCTGAGACCTAATTAGGAAGGGACGCCTACACATTTAATGAGAGCCGGGACGACACGGTCCCGGGCAGGTGTAACACGCTTGCGACTCTCCTAGAGAGACACCCTGGTCCTGGTGAGATGCACTGACACTAAATTTTACTTATTAGTAACACTGAAATCGACTTCTCGCCTGTTTGGGAAGCATGCAATTACTGTGGATATACGTGAGACATACATATATGAGGGTACTAGGCAAGAAGGGTGGGATATGTGTTGCATGCTAAATATATAATCCACACATCTATATTGCTGTATCCATGTTGTTCCGACCTCTCCATACCTGCGTTTGTAGAATAAACTGGACCTAGCTCAATACGCGGCCGGGCCGAAGTGGTTGTAGGCGGCATGCTGTGTTAAATTAATGTTCAAAATATCTCACATATCGAAACTCAGTGATTGGAATAACATGCTGCCGGCCATGCTGTGGTTGTAGGGGCGAACTGTGTGTATGTGCACAAATGTTAATAAAGGTTTTTGAAAATTAAAAAAAAAAAAATCAATGCTGGCGTGGTACCTGGGAGGGACAGGGTAGGCAAGGAGCGGGAGGTTAAGCAGAAAAAAGTTTGGGTGGAATGGTCGATCAAGAATTGGATTCCAGGTTTCCCGATATATGCAGCAATCATGGTCGAGTGCATCCAAGGTTTAGCGGCGCAGTTGATAAGCTATATGTCAATGATTCATGGGGCGGCGTCAGAATTTCAGGGCTTGGCTTGGTTGCAATACGACAATAAATTTAGGCAAATGAAGGCGATAAGACCAGAGGTGGCATGGGTCCAGAGAGAGATCAATATATGGTACGCTGAGTTTCACTCGTCAACACCCGTTTCTAAACCCTCGCAGTCCTTTCGGGGGGACAAAGGGGCGGGGAATAAGAGACAAGCTTGCTGGCAGTTCAACAAGAATGAGTGCAATTGGGGATTGGCGTGCAAGTTCAAGCACATATGCGCTTTCTGCAGAGTGCAAGATCACCCCAAGATCAGGTGTTTCAAAAAATTGGGGAAACCCAAAGAGCAGCGCACTCCAGCCCAGGTGCAGGCCAAAGGTCGTCCTGCCCAATCATCCTTATGCTTTGCCCACACCCATACGCTTCAATGTTCTGGCGCACTTGCTCAGTCGTTATGAAAAAAAGGGAAGAGGTGCAAATGCTATATCACAGTTTTAAATTTAGTTTCCACATTCCTTCCACTGCCCCACCTTCGTCAGTCTTTCCGCCTAATCAGCGGTCAGTTTTGAGGAATCCAGAGGTGGCGAGGGAAAAGATCCTGAAAGAACTAGCTTTGGGGAGAGTGGCAGGACCTTTCCAGCACCCACCAAGGCAGGATCTGGTGTGCTCTCCTTCGGGCTTAGTGCCAAAGAAAGAAGTGGAGAAATATCGACTAATCCATTAACTGTCTAGTCCTCCTGGTTCGTCAGTTAATGACAAGTTGGATCCAGAACTTTGGGCAGTGCATTACACCACATTCGACACGGCTATTCAGAAGTTGCAGAATTTGGGGGTGGGTGCGTTAATGGCTAAAGCGGATGTGTAAGCAGCCTTTCGCCTCCTGCCGGTGCACCCAGGTGACACCAGGGTATTAGGTTTCAGGTTTAAGGGCAGTTCTACATGGACCTCTGTATGCCAATGGGTTGTTCCATCGCATGTGCAGTTTTTGAAACCTTCAGTCGCTTCCTGGACTGGGTGGTGCAGGACATAGTTGGGTCATGTGATGTGGTGCATTATTTGGATGATTTTCTTTTCATGGGTCCACGGGGCTCGCCGGCTTGTGGGAAGGCTCTGCTGGGCTTCCAACGGTTGGCGGAGGCTCTGGGAGTACCGTTGGCGGGGGACTAAACTGAAGGTCCAGCCACCTGCTTAACCTTCCTTGGTATAGAAATTGACACCGTGGAGGGAGTGTGTTGCCTCCCGCAGGGGAAAGTGAGAGCTTTTGAGGCATCCATTGATGACCCAGCATCAGCTGCAAATCTTGGTGGGGCAATTGAATTTTGCGCTCCGAGTGATACCCATGGGCAGGGCCTTCTCATGTAGCATCACCAGGGCAATGTCGAGATTGAGGGCAAAACATCACCATACTAGGTTATCACCGGACGTCAAAAGCAAATTATGCAGATGGAAATAATTTTTGGCAGATTTTAATGGCACAGTGATCTGGCAGCAACCAACTCAGTCCAGCGTAGAATTGGAACTTTACACAGATGCGGCTGGCAGCGTGGGTTTTGGGGCAGTTCTAGGGTCAAAGTGATGCTTGAAGCATTGGCCAGCAGATTGGGTCAAAACAGGTTTGTCTCGCAATATCACATTTTTAGAGCTGTTCGCTATTGTGATGGCTCTGCAACTTTGGGGCCCGTGCTTGGCCAATAAGCGCATTACATTCTGGTCGTACAGTATGTCAGCAGTTATGGCCGTGAATAACCAGAGAGCTAGATGTCCATGGGTACTACGTTTACTGAAGGAATTGGTCCGGGGTTGCCTGCTGCGTAATCTTTACTTTACAGCTAAACATGTGCCAGGGGTCGATAACACAGTAGGCCTATAGATGCCAATAGATTGATGAGGATTTTGGAAGTATTGCCGCAAGTATGCAGCTCCACCTATGAGACGCGACTGTTGCTACTAGCGTACACCTTGGCTTTCTTTGGGGCTTTCTGTATATCAGAGCTGGTTCCGGCTTCCAAAGTCGATCAAAAGGGAGGGATCAGATGGACGGATGTGCTAATCACGGGAGGAGTTCTGCAGGGGAGAGTGAGGAGATCAAAGACAGATCCCTTGGGAAAAGGGGTCTGGGTCCGAATGCGAGCAGCACCAGGGACGGTCTATTGTTCCGATACTCCGTGGCAAGAGTTCATGCAGGTACGTCCGAGGGAGGCTGACGGTAGACTGCTGGTGCACAAGGATGGTTCTCCCCTCACAAGATTTCAGTTTACTAGCCTATGCAAACGATCGTTGGCTAAGTCAGGCGAGGATACGCACATTTCACGTTGCATTCCGTATCGGGGCTGCGACGTCTGCGGTCGCATTAGGCCTCCCCGTAGATACCATCAAGCGGGTAGGCAGATGGAAGTCATCCTGTTTTGAGAGATACGTGAGACCGCAGCTAACTTAAGATAGGGGTGGGGGACAGCCCCTGCTAAGGGCCAGTCGGCTAATGAAGACATCTTTTCTTTTCTCTCAATTTATTTCATTTGACTGCAGGGGTCTCGGGGCGGCGGACGCAGGTATGCTGGTGCGGCCATTCTCATATACGAAAAGCAGGGTATTTTTGGGTGAAAGCCAGGGAGAAATGGGCACCGCGGGGGAAAGGTATGAATCACCACTGGCTAGGAACAGAGGGGCTGCGTTTGAAGGATGTCATAGGGCAGCTGGGAAGGGCCTTGGATAAGGGCATGCCCATCCCAGATGTGCTAGTGATACACTCAGGGGGGAATGACATGATCCCAGCTGGTCGGAGAGGGATGAAGGATGAGCTTTTTTACACGCTGTTGAAGGCGCAGAAGGCTTTTCCAATGTCCACAATATTTTGGTCAGAAATGATCCCTCGTACGGTCTGGCCCAATAATGCACCAGCAGGGGCAGAGAATAGGTCAGTGAAGAAGTTAAACCAGGAAGTGGCAAAACTTTTGAGAGTCTCACCGATAGGGGCCATCAGGCATAACTTGATACAGGTAGCACAAGGGGGTTTATATTTGGCGGATGGAGTGAATCTGTCAGAAACAGGTTTGGAATTGTTCATACAAACCATCTTAGGTGCCATAGCTTTGGAGAAAGAAGGGTTGGCGGCTGGTGAGGGGAGGGCGAGAGCGCCAGGAAGCTTTTCGCCCTGTGGCGGGGTCCCTGGCAAGAAAAATGGCAGGGAATTTGGGTTGGTGGGAACGGTCTGATCTTGGAACAGCAGTGCGGACGTTCGCTGGGGCTCCGGGCTGGTGGGAGAGAGGGCTGACCTGCTGGTGGTCCTGGACTCTCCAGCTCTACCAGAGATGCGGGTGGCGCTTGTTGCTGAGGAATTTAGTGGCCGCATCTAGGAGATAGACAGCGGGTAGTTACTCCACTGGAGAGCTGAGAAGAATTGGTTGTGGCCTGCTGGCACAAACCCACAAAGAATTGGTTGTGGCCTGTTGACGCAACCCCACAAAGAATTGGTTGTGGCCTGCTGGCGCAACCCGCATCAAGTGTGCCTTTCTGGAGATTTCTACTGTAAATACAAAATGTATCAGGTGGTGGCTGTATTGTATATATTGCACAATCCTATGGCCTTATAATCATGTGTGTGGAACTTTTAAAAACTAATAAATGTTGAAGGGTTGATAGAGCATCAACCAAGTAAGGATTGCGTTTACTTGAAATTAATAAAGACTATGCAGTAAAGACCATATACTTGCTTTGGTGTTTCTTTGTAAAAGGGGATGGTAATGGAAGGTATGGGGAGATGCTATGGAGGGGTGAATCGCACACGATGGTGCCCACTATGTGCAACATGGCTTAAAGTAAATAGAAAAAAGCGATATGAGGCGGTCAGCGTTGATGCGTCATTGGTCTTTTTATAATTTACTTTAAGCTATGCTGCACAGCTGAGTGGGCTACTGTGCAACATGACTTAAAGTAGAGAAAAATAGTGATAAGAAATGACCAGCGTTGATGTATTATAACGCTTTATTTTTTTTTTACTTTAAGCCACACTGCACAGCAGGAAGGAGAGTGGGAGCAGCAACAATTGGAGGGTCGTGCATTTAATCCCCCCTGCCTAAAAAATGAATGTGTCATTGTGTAATATAACTGTTGCTCCGGTAAAGATCTCTAATACCCTCAGGTTGAGCTCACCCTACAAAAAAACTAAAGTAAACGCAAACAAAACAAAAGCAATACAAGAGAAGTGAAGGGGAATGAGCAGCAACAATGGGCAGTGAGGGGAGGCAACGGGGAGAAGAAGGGAGCAGCTAAACAAAGCACAGTGTGAACAAGGTGGGGAGGACAAGCAACATGAGGTAGAGTTGCAGAAGACGGAATGCAGACATGCACACTTCGATAGTGCATGACAAAAAAAAAGTACCTGCAGGGCTGAGTGACCTGTGGAAGGGCACTGGCCCCTGACAGGAAGCTGTACTAGGTCCATGGCAGGGACTAATACTGGAAGCACCTGGAGGGAGCAGGAAGGAGCAAGAGTGACGTGGCAGCCAACCAATTGTAAGTAATGGGAGGGCTTCAATAGTAACAACAGAGGGTCCCTGAAAAACTGATAAAGTGAGGGGGGGGGGGCAGGGAAAAATGGAAAAAAGCAAGAACAAGCCCCCCTCACTTAATAATATTTTCAACTAGGTGGTACACCCTAGATACATATATTAAGAAACATTGTCCCACAAGCAAAAGTTATTCAAAAAATATTGTCACTTTTTATTTACATATTTTTCTAATATTTTCAAACATAATAGCAGTATACATTCATATTCGTGACCACAGTACACAATAAATTATCTATATATACATATTTGTACTATATACACACAAAAGAACCCCCAAGGATCATGAACACAACCAGACATACTCAGTCAGTCAAAACCACTCAAACACTCCATCTGCACATACAGTTACAACACAATCACAAACTCACTACACACAAAATTCAAAAGGTATATTGTAAATAACAATCCATTTCAATCAATAATACAAAAATATAAGAAAGAGCAAAAAGAGGCGCCGACGCGCGTTTCGGAAAAGGAACTTAATGGTCCTAAACTCCTTTGTCAGGGCGCAAATAGATCATGGGTTCCATATAAGGGTTTCTTGTTCTGGATATTAGGATACCCGGTCCAAATTCCAATTAATTGGTTATGCGGGGGTACACTCCTTATATAGAGGAGTAACCTGAATTAAAATCCAAATGAATGGGGGAAGGGCACAGGTCACCAACAGGTCTTGAACGTTCAGATGTTCGGTACAAAGAACAAATAAAGAGCTCCCAGATGTTGAGAGCGCACAGCCCAAGTGAAGATTAGGCAGGGCAAGTGTGGATTCACAATAGGAGAGCCCTCCGGGCCGGATCTGGCGTCCCACCGAGTAAGTTTCACAGGGTCAGGACAATAAAGTGTCCGTCCGCTACCGAGTCGATTAATTTCAATGCTGGATACGGCATAGGCGATCCGTCACAGAGGCAGCCAAAGAGTCGAAAAGGGGATGGTAATGGAAGGTATGGGGAGATGCTATGGAGGGGTGAATCGCACACGATGGTGCCCACTATGTGCAACATGCCTTAAAGTAAATAGAAAAAAGCGATATGAGGCGGTCAGCGTTGATGCGTCATTGGTCTTTTTATAATTTACTTTAAGCTATGCTGCACAGCTGAGTGGGCTACTGTGCAACATGACTTAAAGTAGAGAAAAATAGTGATAAGAAATGACCAGCGTTGATGTATTATAACGCTTTATTTTTTTTTTACTTTAAGCCACACTGCACAGCAGGAAGGAGAGTGGGAGCAGCAACAATTGGAGGGTCGTGCATTTAATCCCCCCTGCCTAAAAAATGAATGTGTCATTGTGTAATATAACTGTTGCTCCGGTAAAGATCTCTAATACCCTCAGGTTGAGCTCACCCTACAAAAAAACTAAAGTAAACGCAAACAAAACAAAAGCAATACAAGAGAAGTGAAGGGGAATGAGCAGCAACAATGGGCAGTGAGGGGAGGCAACGGGGAGAAGAAGGGAGCAGCTAAACAAAGCACAGTGTGAACAAGGTGGGGAGGACAAGCAACATGAGGTAGAGTTGCAGAAGACGGAATGCAGACATGCACACTTCGATAGTGCATGACAAAAAAAAAGTACCTGCAGGGCTGAGTGACCTGTGGAAGGGCACTGGCCCCTGACAGGAAGCTGTACTAGGTCCATGGCAGGGACTAATACTGGAAGCACCTGGAGGGAGCAGAAAGGAGCAAGAGTGACGTGGCAGCCAACCAATGGTAAGTAATGGGAGGGCTCCAAAGCACGTTTTAAAGTTTTTTTAACAATACATTTTGCTGACAATGCATGCGTGCTGTTCATGCGAAACCTAAAATCTTGGAATACACTAAGGCAGACGTAATCTTATGTAACTACATTAGACAATAGCCTCAAGTCTTTTGCTTTCGTTACTCAATCACAAACTCTCATCTATATAAAGAAATGTCTTTCGAATATAAATAGTACCATAATTAATGCATGGAATTCAAAGAAAGGAAAATACTATAGAGGGGTAATCCTTTTAAACGTTCAAGCTTGAACAACCTCCAAACAAAGGTAGGGTTTTCTTTTAAGCTGAGGAAAATTAATCCTTAACACCAATTAAACTGCCTACAAAAGGCTGGAAAGCAATAAAACATATGAATTGAACTTCATTAAAAAAAAAAGAAACAGTCAAAATTCACCCTGAGTGAGAAGTGTTTTAAAATGAGGCTTTAACTCAAGTAATTAGCAGAAAATGAACACATGAACAAATCTAGATTACCTCATAAAAATTACTTTGTTTAAAATAGGTTTCTTGTGAGCTCACGCCAGAAAAAAAGCATTACATTAAAAGCATCTTCAACAAGGTTTATACATACCACCTTCAACTGGATATATATAGGTTATTCCAAATGTACTTTCATTTTTCTTTGTGTTGCAATTTTCAAATGTGTGCAATAGTATAAAGTACTGACTCCCCTCTTCAAAGGGCCCTTTAGGAAAAAGTTGGTAGAAAACCAATTATTATTGAAGAATAGATAAAAGTTAGAGCATGTTAAAGTTAAAATCTGTTACAGGGATGTTACGTTTCTCTACTTAGATTATACAGAAATCTAACTGATAATCGAAATAACTTTCAAAACCTAAACAACAACAAAAAAATGCCAGTTATGGTAAAATGTGCAACCATTAAATTACAGATTACACCACGTATGACAGCTTCAGTTATATGACCAGTGAACTATACACAGTACAAGGAGCGCAGAGTATTGCTTATACAAATTCACTAAGGCTCACTAAAGGATATGTTTGAAGTTCGGACATTATTAAGAAAGGAAGGTTACTGAATAACAAGCCATTTTTAAATACAGAGGGGCATATTAGCAAGAACCTTTTTAAAATTATCGCAGTTTTAGCGGCAGGAAACTGCTGCTAAAACTGCGATATTGGGCTTGCTAATATGCGTTATAGAATTCCAATAGAAGCCCAGGTTAGATGTCCTGCACATCTAACCTGGGCTTCTATTGGAATTCCATAACGTACATTAGCAAGCCCAATATCGCCGTTTTAGCAGCAGTTTCCTGCCGCTAAAACGGCGATAATTTTAACGAGGTTCTTGCTAATATGCCCCAGAGTGTTGTACATTCTGTTTTACAGCGTATTAAATTTACCGACAAATATGAGTCCATCTTAACCATTGTGAAGTAGAAATAAAACTGCAAACCGGGACTATTATCCCTTGCAGAGCATCTAACTTATAAAAGAAATTGTAGTGGCTGATTCAACAGTAAACCAAGCTTCCAAACGTTTTTAATGTTTTCTATCTCACAAAGTGTTCATCGATTCATCTCGGGGTTCACATAATCAATAAGCAGAGAATCACTAAAATCTCAGTTGCAAGTAAGTAGATCTTCAGAGAAGCACTTGCAAAGGCAGTAGGTCTCACCTTTAGTATATGAGTGCCAACTTAGTACCTTTGAACAAGTCTTGTTTATTTTTATTTTAACATTCTAAACTGGCCATCAACTGTACTGGAACATATTGACTGCAGGCCCTTCATGACTTAGGCATGGCCATGTGTTGCGATGCATATGCACACATTGCTGCACACAGTAGCCATCTTGGAATGCTTTTATCCATTTCAGGATGAACGCCCTGATGCACTTTTGGCCATTTTTGGTTCTTTTACTTCACAGTTCCAAAATTGACAATTTTAGAATGGTAAAGTAAAGATAGTAAAGATAAAAAGAATAAAGGCAAACAAGTGCAAAACTAGTAGAGAGGAGGCCAGTTGCAATGTGCAGTTGCTGGGCTCGAAGAAAAAAACCCATTAAAAAACAGTGGGGGTCAAGAAGCCACCCGTGGAGCAATGGACGTGTTGTGGTTGGCGTGGGTTATGGGAAAACAGAGGTGAAAATAAAAGTGTATGTGTGTGTACTTATTTTTTTTACAATGTTCACACCCACAAAATAGCTTGGGCTGACACGAGTGATAAGGGAATCTTTGTTAACATTGTCTAAGGCCAGTTGAACCACAGCCACCAATCACTGAAAGGAACTGTGCAAAAGTCCCTGTCTCTGTGAATCTGTAAGTCTGTGTGTATGTATGTTGTGTACTTTATGCTCTCGACCGATTGCTGAAGCTGTGTACATGTAACGCAACTGTTACCTTCCTATCCCTTCAATTGTAAAGCACTCTGATATCCCTCGGGATCATGTTCGGGCTATATAAAACGTTATGAATGAATAAATGTAGACAAGATCTAAAAAGCAACAGGTACATCAACAAACTTTCTGGCCATGTCAATGCTTATAGACATGTTCAAGTCCTCCAAGCTGCCTCTCCACCTCTGTTTTATCGATTTTAGTCTAGACTTCGACCACATAGCGGAAGCTGTATGCAGAAGAGAGCCAACAAGGCAAGAAATGGGGACTACACAAAGACAGCAGTCCCAGCCCCATCGCTGTACCCACTGCTGAGCCAAGCAAAGGGCCTACACTGAAGCACAAGGTCTGTAGGGTACAGGACCCGGCCTCCTGCGTCATTATGTTAACTGTAAGTAACCTGGGTTCCCACGTGAAAGGTGTTGATACCCACAAGTGGGCATCATTTGCTCTGCCTCAAAAATGCAACAAAAGACGTAGCTGTAAATGCATCATAACACTTTCGAGTCAGCATTTTCTATAATTTTATTAAGAATAATGTATTTAAATATGCCAATGACATGCTTTATGTAAAAAAAACATTATATTCTAACTATAATAATTGCTACTGTTCATGTAGACAATAAAAAAATATTGTTGAAGTTACTGGCGCCTGAATGTCTGATCTTGCTGACTACAAGTTAAGTCACTATTTCATCTTAGGTACCTTTCAGTCATCGAAAAATGGCATCAAACTTTATTTTTACCTTTGAATTTTTAACCAATGTTGCACTCCTGGAAGATAGATAAGTTACCTTTAAGTGTATAATGGCTGCTTTTCCTCCCTGACTTAATTTTAATATTGGAAACGTTCGAACCATATTCAATCACAAAACACTTGAAAGAAGTTGGTGGGTTCCAAGTCAGGAAGATGTTTCCATTTTTGGATGTGGCATAAAGTTGACCAGGTAGATCTGTGTGAGGGTGCAAGATTTACAGAGCATATTAGTGGAGAAAATATAGATAACAATTTGTTCAGCCTAATAACCAAGACACTCTCGGATCCTCATTAAGAGAAATACATAGCGCCTAAGCAACTGATCTAGAAAGCGGCAACAATTGCAGAAATGTATAAACGCTGATCTTTAATTTTTGCTCCCAACAGAAGATGCCACCCTTTATGCAGTGCCATCTTCGTAACTGATCTCCTTAACAGGTCTTATAGCAGTTAAGAAAATGCCCCATGCCATGCCTTATACCTTCAGCCAGGACCGTGCATTCTTGGACATGCAGTTTAATTAATTTTAATGTTAAGCATGTACTGAAACATTCCAGCACGTAAAGTATTGCTGGCTAAAAAGCAAGGACGCAATACAAGTGTTACACACGGGATTGGGGCCTATTGGCAGCATTAAGGCACAGAGACTCAACAAAGGGTTCTGCAACCCCTGCAGTGGTGCGGGTGGGGCAACTTGTAAGGGACACCTCACCCACTTATGCGCAGGCAGGACAGTAAAAATACACATAAAGTACCCCAAATATTTGCCAACTATGGAGACGGTTGTCCTGAAACAAATATGCAGCAGCACACCTCATTAATGCCAGCCCCTGGGGGCAGGGTCGGATTGGGATCACAATTCGGCCCGGGCACTGACGAAAAAAGTGGCCCACATTCAAGAGGCGTGGCCCATATTTAAGGGGCGTGGCCCACATTCAAGGGGCGTGCCCTTTCATGAAACACCATTTGCACAGACAAGGAATGAAAGTGGGAGGATACTGTTCTTGCACAGGACACAGGGCAAAGGTGCCAATGGCCTACATGCTGAGCAACTAAAAAAAAAATAGCAAGGCCCCCTTTTGTCACAAAATTATTCCAGCCCTCCAGCACAGGAGCACCTGAAAAGCAGCAAAGCCCCTGCTTTTACTAACCTACGTAGCCCTCCCCAGACTTTCAGCTCAGGAGCACATAAACAGAGGTAAGGCCCCTGTAATTAGTAAATTAATCAGCCCTCCAGGCCTCGGGGAAAATGTCCTGGCAGGGGAGCACAAAACACAGCTTTCTGGGTCATCCAAGGTAGCCAGGTAGCCAGGGGGGAGGCTGAGGTGAAGCTGGTGCATGGGAAGTGCCTTCCCAGTGTGTTCTGGCAGTTTGAGTGTTTACAATTTACTGTAGTATTACCCTTGTACCTGTGTATGGTACCCTTTTGTAACTTGCACACGTCACTTTTCTTTGGTATCACACTGTATGCTACCTCTCACTTTTGTTTGCTTTAGATACTTGCACAAGTGCCACCATTGCCTAAGTAACGTTTGTTCTTTTGCTGGAGTGTCTGCCATTAATTGCAGTATTATACCTCTACTTGTATTTTGTACACTTTTGTAACCTGCACACATATCACTTTTTCCTCCTGTAATGTACCGATTGCTACCTCATGTATTTTGGTTGCTCACTATTGTCACTTTTGATTCATGTAACTTAACGTTTGCTTTTGTAATTTGTCCACTTGTAATTTTTCTCCTCATGTATTATTGCTGTTCCTTGTGTGAAGCGCTCTGACAGCTTCGGGTAAAGTCCGCGCTATATAAAATTGCACAAATAAATAAATAAAATAAAAAAATTCCTAACATCACCTGGCCCCCACAGCAAGACCCATTCTTCCTCGTCCACTATGCCCTGAATGTGAAGGGCTGTGGGCGAGGTGCTAAGACTAACACCGTTTCCGGGCTGCATGGGCCCCAGGGGGACAGAGAAACACCTGGCCCCCAGGGAGGCCCATTCTTGCAAACAATCACCCCTACCCAGCCCAGCCTCAGCTTGATTGCTTGGCAGGGCAGGGGTGAAGGAGAGGCCACAGCTGACAATTGTTGTCCGGCCGCACAGCGAGGCTGCTTTCATTTTCTCTGTCTGTCTCGTGCCCTCCGTGGGCTGTTTTTTTTTCTCCCCTTTCCTAGTCCACTCTCTGTGGACTGGGACAGGGGAGAAAAAACGGCCCACAGAGGGCACTGAGGCACCGGCCCTACGGCCCATTCCCGAATGCCCGCCTTACCAATCCGCCCCTGCCTGGGGGAATTGAGGGTCGCAGGCCAGTCTTTGCGCAAGGCCGGAAGGCCAGGGTGGGGAGGTAAGGTGGGGTATTAAGATGTCAGGAAGGAGGGAGTCAGCCTCTTCCTTACACCTGGCATCATCGGGAGGGTAGGAGTGATTTTGTATTGGGGATTTAACATTTCCTGGTTTGAGGCCTAGTAGTGCTCCCCGGGGGAATTAGTTAGGGCTCATCTCCGTTCCCCTGTCATTGCAGCAGATTAGGTTGCCTACCAGGGGATTTCCCGGAGATGGCGTTACCAGATAATGAGGCGATTAGGACCGCGTTGCTAGTCCTGGGCCGGGCGGGACATGCGGACCTGTTGCAGCCTGGGGTCCTCGAACAGGCGTGAGCTGGCATGGTAGCACCACGCAGTCCGCATCGAGCGGAGTAGCTGCAGCTGTGGCGGCCTGTATGCCGGAGTCGCCACAAACCGTGAGGGTGTCCGGAGGTAGAGGGCGTGTCAGAAAAAGGATGCTGGAGCCAAGCGTGGAGGCAGGAGGAAGAGCCAGCCTGCGCGACTCCGTGATGAGCAGGAAAATGTAACCGCAAGTGAGTTGGAGCTCCCGGGAGAGAGTGGCACCCTGGACCTCTCTAGGGGTCCGCCCCTGAGAGCAATGTAGAGCAGGCATCAGGCAGCCTGGGACCCTCGGAAAAAAAGTCCAGGTAGGCTCGGGCCCAAGTCATGTCAAACACAGCAAAGCCCACAATACAGACAGGGTGCATTAACAGAGGACCACGGCAAAAGTGGCGGGGAGAGGGGGATTCCCCCCGCTTACTTGCCCAGATGAGAGTGCATGGATTTGGAGGTGTGCATCAAACAGCAGCGCCGCATAATTCAGGAGACTGAGGAGTGGTGGGAAAATATGTGTGAGCAATCACAAAGGAGGGGCTGAAGGCTCTTAAGACAGGTCCAGCAGATATGCCCGAACAATAATGAAGATACAAAAGATATGCTGTTCCTTCAAAGATGTGTGAGGCCAGGGAGTGGTCGGCAGCATCAGCCCCCAGGTGGGGGAGTCAGGACCCCACAGCCAGCGACTCCTGGGAGGTGGTGCCTGAGACTAGGGGGGGGGCCGTGGGTCTGGGTAACTAATAGTCGGGCCACCGAGAAAGGGAGATGGACCGCCAGCACCGCGGTGAAGCCCGGGGGTGCACAGGACCCCCAGGTTGGAGCAGCCTGGTGGGGGGAATCGGGAACGGCAGGTGAGGCCGATAGGAAGGGTGGGATGCCAGTGGGGTGCACAACAGCCCCAGGATGCTGGTCGGAAGCAGAAGGGGGGTCCGCGGTGGCCGACCCCCCGGCGAGGAATCGCGCAGCAATTGCAGCGGTGAAGGATTAGCCAGAAAGAGTGGCATGAGTGTGGAAGGACAGAAAGGGGGGTGTGATGATGTGTGGGGGGCAGGGGAGAGTGAGGCAGAGATAGTGCTCGATTATGCGGATGAGAGTGATGAATGGGAAGAAGGGGAAGTGCGTGATGACGAAGAAGTGGCTGCCGGAGGCTCTGGGGTAGCAGTGAAGGCAACCAGAAAGATTGATGTTTTAAAGGAGGCAAGTGCGACCACAGACATGTTAAAGCCTACGGGGAAGAAAAAGAACAGCAGCAGTCGGGAAAAGGACATGGAGGTCGATGGTGGACTCTCAGGTAATGGGCATTGGTAGACAGCATGGGAAGGTGGGGACAATGGTACAAAAGGGAAACCCTGCCGGATAGTGGGTGTGGGTGATGGGACGGTGAGGGATCTGGCGACAAAAACAGGTGCAGCTGCGGCGCCTGCATTAGACAAGGGAACAAATGGTGCCAAATGTTTGGTAGGCGTGAGTTTCCGGATGGACAAAGTGGAAGGAAATGAAGGAAAAGATGATAAATCAGATGATAAATACCACAAAAAGATGCCATACATGGAGCTGCCGATGAAATTGGGGTTGCATCTATCTGAGAAAATATGAAACAGAATATGGAAGCACAAATATGTTGACATTTTTAAACTACTACATAGGGAGATATAGGCGAAGGAGGGATCAAAGGAAGAGGAGTGGGAGTTGACAAGGAGGCAGAGGGTGCCCATTAACATGGAAAATTGGACATCCGCATTATTAATGTATACCAGCATTTATCACAAGAAGCACTTAGAGAGTGCAATTACCTTGCTGAAGTACATGGATATTATTCGCAAGGCACAGATGCATTATGGGCGTTTCGCCTGGCTGAGTTATGATGAAGAATTTAGGGCCAGGGTGAGCATCAATTCAGATAAACCTTGGGGGAGGTAGATCAGGAGCTATGGATGCAGTGGATGTCCTCTACACAATCGTCAGCATCCACACATACAGCTAGCGGCCTCCCAGTGACATACCGGTCCTTTCAGGCACATCCCACTCTTCAAGGAGTGGGAGGGGCACATTTTGGGGCAGGAGGGGCAGGTTTTATACAAAAACAGACAGGGGCCACCACAGGGGAATGTTGGAACTTTAATAAAGGATTTTGTTCCAGGCACCCTTATAAGTTTGAGCACGAATTCTCCAAATGCAGAGGAAGACATCCACACACACAGTGTTTTACACTGGCCCCCCAGCAGAACAGTGGAGGGCCACCAAGGGGAGGGGACAGTCTGGGCCAAAGAGCCCCTACCGCAGTTAAGATCGAGGCCATGGGCCTGTGGCTCTTCATTTATCCTGACAAGGAGGCAACGCTGCGCATACATTGGGGATTTATTAAGGGCTTCCGGGTAGGATATCAGAGTCCTAGGGGGTGTCGATGGGCAGACAACTTGAAATCAGCTAAAGAATTGCCACCGGTGGTAGCAGCGAAATGTAAAAAGGAAGTTGAAGAAGATAGGATTCCGGGTTCATTCCTAGAGTGGCCCTTGGAGAACTTGACCATCTCACCTTTGGGGGTGGTGCCCAAGACCCGGGGGAATTAAGGATGATTTACCACTTATCTTGGTCAGAAGGGGAGTCAGTCCATGACTTCACTGCAGAAGAAGATTCTAGGGTGCTTTATGCCTCTGTGGATAACGGCATTCGCCTAGTGCAGTGTGTGGACAGGGAGCGAATATGGCAAAATGTGATGTCAAATCTGCTTTTCATTTGCTGCCCATACACCCAGTGGATTTTCTGCTACTAGGGATGCAATTTGAGGGAGCCATATAAGTTTTGCATATGGGCTGTGCAATATCTTGTGCCCTTTTTGAAATGCTTAGTACATTTTTGCAGTGGGTTTTCACGAAGAGCAACGGTCACCAGGGGGTGTCACATTACCTGGTCTATTTTGTGTTCTTAGGGAAGGGAGCTTCCGGGGAGTGTCAAAGGGCATTACAGCACTTTGAGGGACTGACACTGGCTTTTGGGGGGCCTTTGGTGCCAGAGAAGAGGGCTGTTCCCAATTGGAGACTGACTTTTCTGGGCGTTGAACTGGACTCTGTACACTGGGTGGCAAGGCTGCCTAAAGGAAAGATGGAGGATATACAGGCCTTTCTGCTGCGGGTGGTGGGTGAGAGAAAGATACAGCTGAGAGAACTGCAGAAGTTGCTGGGTTTTCTGAACTTTGCGTGCAAGCTAGTGAGAGCCGGGAGAACTTTCTGCCAGCGCCTAGGCATGGCTATATCATGCGCTGTACTGCCACAACACAGGGTGTGGATTTCGATGGGGGTCAGGCCAGATTTGGGTGTGGCAGAAGTTTTTGGCTGATTTCAATGCTGTGTCATTGGATTTGTTTAAGAGAACACAGTCTGGCGGGTACAAATGTTTTCAGATGCGGCAGGAGCTTTGGGTTTTGGACTCTTTTGGGATGGACGATGGTGCACTAAGAAATGGCTGGCTCACTGGTGAGGCAGGGACGAAGCATTGCATTTCTGAAGTTCTTTCCACTGTTGGTGGCATTAGTTGTCTGGGGAGCAGAACTGGAAAATAGAACAGTGCTTTTCCATGTGGATAATATAACAGTAGTGTAGCTGGTGAACAGGCAAAAAGCGAGGGATGTGAGGGTCCTACAGCTGTTGCGAAGGTTCATGCTGAAGTGTTTGCGGTTGAATGTTGTGTTTCGTGCCAATCATATACCTGGGGCCAGCAAAGACATTGTGGATGCATTGTCTCATTCGCAGTGGCAGCGGTTCTGCGGACTGGTGCCTGGAGCATAGAAATGCAAGACAGAACTTCCGGACGACATCTTGGCCTGGAGATAGTGAGAGTGATAGGCCTGGTTGAAATGTCTTTGGTGGAATCCACAAGACAAAGCTACAGACTGTTGTAGTCCGAATTTAGGGAGTTTATGGGTCAATCCGTGGCTGCACAGAGCATGGGGTATCAAGACGCTGAACAGGGAGTGTTGGGTTTTGTTTTACGTTGCATTGACACAGATTTATCATAGACAACAATAGTGGGGAAGTTAGCTGGGATTTCTTTTTAAAGCAAGTTATATTTTGATTTTGATCCCACCACAGATGAGATTCCGAGCACAATGTTGAAAGGTTGGGGACGAGAATGTGGGGGATGGAGTGGAGTGCTGAGGGAGGCTATCAGGTTTGACCTGTTGTAAGAGTTACTAGATGTTTTAACGGAGTGTTGTTACGACTCATTTGGGGAGTCAATATTTAGACTATGTATGATTTGGATGTTTTTTGGGTCTCAGACGGCAAGGCATGGCAGGTGGCGGTGTCCTATGGGGAGGTACACTCCAAGACGGATCAGGCGGACAGGGGAACATGGGTGTGGTTGACGGAGAGTGGCTGCAGTGGCGTGAGCCCGGTGGGTGATTGGTGGGACTATGTGGCTAGACCAGGATGGGCCCTAACAGGGTTTTTTTGCCATGCGTCCGGAGCGATTTAGCTGCTGGCAGTTTTGTACAGGGTGCTACGGAAGGTGGGCAGGGAACCAGCTTAATTTGGTACACATTCCTTTCGAATTGGTGCTGCTACAGCGGCAGCGCGTTTGGGATGGTCCTGGGGCAAAATACACCAGATTGGAAGATGGAGGTCTAGGTGCTACGAGAGATATGTGCGTAAATAAGGAAACAAAACTGGGTTAGAGTAAGGGGACAGGAGAGGTTAGTGCACGAAGAAAGTTTTTTTTCTCTTCAAAGCTAATTTTTCTTTTATATTGTAGGATGCGCTAGAGGCCCGGGAACCAAGACTGTTACCTGGATTGTGGGACATTCTTTCGTCGACCGGGCAGCCAAATACACGGACCAGCAGGTGTATAGACGCAACCTGGGTTTGAGGAGCAGCCACCATGAAGTGTTCTGGTGGGGAAAAGGTGGGATGCGATGGAGGGCACTATTGCCTTGGTTGACGTAGATAGTTCCACAGAGGGGCTGCACAGACATGTTGGTGATACACCGCGGGGGAGAATTATCTAATATGTCAGTCAGGACAGGCACTTCTGCAGCACATGCAGAGGAATTTGGAGGCATTAAAGAGGAACATGCTTAACATGGACGGAGTTTGTGCCTCGTGAGTATGGCTGTCAAGCAGGCAGCCATTGAAAAGGCACGCAGGAAACTGAATAGGTCGATGAGGGTTTTCTGCCAAGCAAAAGGTATAAAAGTGATTGCCCATGTGGGACTAAGTTGGAAGAGCCACGACTGCAATGATGATGGATGCACCTTTTGCGGATGGGGAACGCATATTATATTTATTTATTTTATTTATTTTTACCATTTGTAGAGCTCACTGTAACCCTGTGGGCATCCTGGCGCTGAGACAGCAAAAAAAGGACCGGAATACTAGTCAGATAAACTAGCTGGGCGCCACTGATATAGAGTTAAAGACTCAGGGAGCAAACTTTGGGAAAGAGCCAGGTCTTTACTTTCTTGCGGAACGGCATTAGGTTCTGTGTGCTCCTAATTTCCAAGGGAAGGCTGTTCCAAAGGTGGGCAGCCGCCACACTAAAGGCTCTTCCCCCCATAGTTGCTCTCTTTTCCTTGGTATCCTGACCAAATAGGCAGATGCAGAGCGAAGGTTGCGAGTGGGTACGTATCATTGAAATCTGGCTTGGATCGGCTTTGGTCCTTGTCCACGCAGTGCTTTAAACGTTACGCACAAGGATTTAAACAAAATCCTTTGAGCCACTGGGAGCCAATAAAGCTCCGCTAAAGCCTGTGTTGTTGAGGAGCGACGTGGGCGGCTCAGCGCAAGCTTGGCTGCAGCTGTCTGGACAATCTGGAGTCTAGCAATCAAATACCCAGGGGATTAGTTTAGTCGGCTTAAAATAATGCTCCTGACTACTGTAGTTCTTGCCTGGACAGGCAGCAACGGTAGTATTTTACGCAGTCCTCGAATAAGAGTAAAACAAGCTCTTACTACTTTATTAACGTGGGACTCCAAGTTCATTTTCTCATTAAAACTGACCCCCAGAATGCGTACAGAGCTTACTGGTGCCAGCGAGCCGTTTGTGTTTGTTGGCCAGAAATCATTCGGCAATCCTCGAGAGATCTTTCCCACTTTGCAGTGTAAAATCTCTGTCTTTTCACTATTAAATTTAAGCGAGTTGCCCTTCAGTCATTTTGCCATTTTAGACATGCAGGCATGAAAGCTTTCCAATGAAGCTGCTTGTTCACCATCCAGGGACACAATGAGCTGGGTGTCATCGGTGTAATTAATCACACTGATATTATACATTTTGATGATCCCCAGCAATGGTTGCAAGTACACATTAAACAGAATTGGACTGATGGAGGACCCCTGTGGAACTCCATATTTGTTTTTTACAAATTGCGTTTGGAAAGGAGGGAGCGCTACTGTTTGCCACCTGTCAGATAGATAGGAACGCATCCATCCTAGTGCCACACCTGTCACTCCTAGGGATTCCAGCCTTGTCAGAACAATATCATGGTTGACCGTATCGAATGCGGCGGACAGGTCAAGCAATACTAGAGTTGCCGATTGCCCCCTGTTCGCCCGCATTCGGAGATTGTCCAAGACGGTCACCAAGGCTGTCTCCGTTCTATGAACCGGTCTAAACCCAAATTGTTCCTCAGCCAATTTATTATTTGTCTCCAAAAAGAGAGACAGTGCCCTACTAACCAGACACTCCACGATCTTGGTCAGATAAGGTAAGAGGGAGATGGGCCTGTAGTTCTTGTAACATCCAGGATCTAGGGTGGGTTTTTTCAGAAGTGGCGGGATAATGACCTGCTTCTAACTGAACGGTCCCAATCCATTGATGAGCGATTGGCAGCACAGTTGATGCAGAATGGGGAACAGCTCTAATTCGAGTGCTTTCATTATCTTATGTGGGATGGGGTTCAAGGGTGACCAAGATGCAATTACCGTTCGGGTGAACTCCTCTTTCGAGGGTATCGGAAAAATATCCATGATGACCGTAGAGACTACCGGGCAGATGTCCTTGTCCCAACTATCACAACTGTCACCCTTCATCTGGACTGGCTGCCTAGATGGGGTCATATCTTTCAGACCTTCCATGATCGTATTGATTTTTTCTTGGAAGAAAAGATTCAGACCATCGCACAGCTCCTGTGTGGGTTTGATTTTACTGTTAATAGAGTTAGGGTGAGTCATATCTCTCACAATCCTAAAGATATCCCTTGATTTATTGGCAGTTTTGAGGATAGTAGAGGCGAAATATTCTGCTTTTGCAGTGGCTATTTCACTTTTATATTTTACTAGCAGCCCGTCCCGGCGTTGTCCGGGGGCAATCAGGCTTGCTTACAGCCTCCCCGCGCTACTGTCCGCTAAACTTCACCTTTCCTCCCTGCGCTCGTGTCGGCTGCAGTCGGCCAAACCCAGGCCCCCAACCACCTCCTCAGCCCACCGTGGGCGCCTCTCACCTACCTCAGCCCACAGCGCAGTTGGCAAAAGTTCACCGTTCCTCCCCAAGAGCCTGTGTGCTAAACTTCACCGCTCCTCCCCGCGCTCCTGTCCGCTGCAGTCTGCCAAACCCAGGCCCCCAACCACCTTCTCAGCCCACCGCGGGCGCCTCTCACCTACCTCAGCCCACAGCGCAGTCGGCAAAAGTTCACCCCTCCTCCCCAAGGTCCTGTGTGCTAAACTCTGTGCTCCTGTCCGCTGCTCCTCCTCGCGCTCCTGTCCGCCGATCTTCCCCGGGCTCCTGATGATGTCATCACGCACGTCGTTAGCGCACACGGCCAGCGCTACTTCTAAGGGGCTACTTTTTTTTAACGTATATTTTTTAAAGAACGTATATTTTTTTGGGTATATAGCCTATGTCACTTTGCAGGCCCTGACAATTCCAATGATGTATTGGATGTTTGGATTGGCGCTGTGGTTCCCGAGTTTACCCGCCTCAAAGGTTCACAGTTCTCTCTTTATAATAGTAGTATAAATTAAAGTGAGCCTCCAGCTAGCTTTATCTCTTTCTCCATAATTCTTCCTCCACTGTCTTTCAGCCATTTTGCAGGCCAGTTTCAGGTTCCTAAGGATTTCCGTGTACCAGGGGGCTGAGGGATTCCCTCTTTTTCTAATATCTTTTAAAGGAGCAAGTTGGTCAATCTTCCTGGTGAGCTGCTCACAGAGAGCTGTATAATTTTCTGCGTCTTGTTTCTCGGGATTAAACAGGGATCCTAGATCCAACAGAGGGCCCGTTTTTGCCTTTCTCAGCAATCCTTTCCAGTCTCTACCACGGAAAGTCCTTTCATGCCCCTTAGCAGGCCTCATCCGATTTAAGATTTGCATACTAAAATTAACCAAATGATGGTCCGTCCATCCCACTAACAGGGTTTTCTCCATGGTGATAAGGCCTTCCTCAGCAAATATAGGGCCATATGTATCATCAAACCAATTTGCATTTCCAAAATAGCGAATTTTAATTTGCGATTCCTTAAGTGCAATCGCAAAATAAGGAATAGCAAATTTTGCGATTCCTTATTTTGATGCAAAAATGTTTGATACATGCCATTTAGGTATTTAGCATTCACAAAGGCCGAAATTCGCAGAATTTCGGCCTTTGCGAATGCTAAATAGCTTAAAACATATGGCCCATAATGTCTAAAATGTGCCCTTACGTGTGTGTCGGTTCAGACACCCATTGTCTCAGGCTCATGTTATCGCAAGACCTAAGGTTGTTAAATGCTGTATCCAGCCTACCATTAGCCCACAGATTGAAATCCCCCAAGACCATAAGTCTAGTATGGGTGAGGGCCATAGTTTTAATTACATTGATCAGCTCATGCTGTTGTTGTGCGTTCATTACCCCCGGTGGTCTGTAACAGACCATACCCGTGAGGGGCTGTCCTGTTGGTTCTTTAACGGAAAAACCTAGGAGCTCCGCGCCAGGGACATCAGCAATGTCTAATGGGGAGATATCTAGGGTTTCTCTGAATATAATTCCAGTCCCACCTCCCCGACCCCTAGATCTAGATATAGGTTTATGAAAGGCTCTGTATCTCACTGGGCATGCCGGATCAAGCTCCATCTCCAGCCCTTCCGGTGTCCAGGTCATAAACAAAATGTCTACACTATGTGTCTCTACCAACAGTTGCATTTCTGTGGAGTGCTTGGGGAGAAATCTTACATTAAGCAGACCACAGTTTAGAGCACCATGTCCCAGTGGGGCGGGCCATCCCAACCACGTTGTCTGGGACCCGTTCACTTAGTCCATCATTACTTTGGGTGTGGCTATTTAAAAACCGAGTGGGCGACCGTAAGAGAGATATACTCTGTGGGAGAGGCGATAGGCAATTAGTACAGAGGGCTACTAGACCTTTCCGGTAGTTGTCAGGAGACAGCCGAGGGCAATTTGCCACTTCCCACAAAGGGTTAAGGTCCAAAAGAAAGACTCTGGAGTAACATATCCTCTCTGGAGCAAAAGAGCCAGCGGGACTGGCCCTGAGCCCGGTCCGAGAGCGGATGGGCGCAGACGGGCTTGCCTTTGGCGCGCCGGCGGCAAGCCCGCTGTACGTGTCCACTGCGTGGCCGGCAATCCATCTGCCTTTAATCCCAATGCCCCCGGAAGTGATGCAGGCAAGGGGAGGAGCTATGTCCCTCCACTCAATCGGTCCGTGAAGACCGTGGTGTACCGGGGACCCACTAAGCCCTAAAGTGCGAGTGCGAGGTAGGAAACAATATTTAAAAATGCCCTCAGTTAGCAGCAATGTTAAAAAACCAAATAGGTATGCCCTCCGGCGTGCGTTTGCTGTCTCTGCGCAGCCGGCAGCCTTCTCCCTTTAACCCTAATGCCCCCGGAAGTGATGCAGTCAAGGGGAGGAGCTATGTCCCTCCACTCAATCGGCCTGCGAAGACCATGGTGGACCATGGACCCACTAAGCCCTAAAGTGTGAGTGCAAGGTAGGAAACAGTATTATAAAAAGTGCCCTCAGTTAGCAGCAATGTTAAAAAACCAAATAGGTCTGCCCTCCGGCGCGCGTTTACTGTCTCTGCGCAGCCGGCAGCCTTCCCCCTTTAACCTCAATGCCCCCGGAAGTGATGCAGTCAAGGGGAGGAGCTATGTCCCTCCACTCAATTGGTCCGCGAAGACCGCGGTGGACCGAGGACCCACTAAGCCCTAAAGTGCGAGTGCGAGTGCGAGGTAGGAAACAATATTTAATAATTCCCTCAGTTAGCAACAATGTTAAAAAACCAAACAGGTCTGTCCTCCGACTCGCGTTTGCTGTCTCTGCGCAGCCGGCAGCCTTCCCCCTTTAACCCCAATGCCCCCGGAAGTGATGCAGTCAAGGGGAGGAGCTATGTCCCTCCACTCAATCGGTCCGCGAAGACCGTGGTGGACCGGGGACCCACTAAGCCCTAATGTGCGAGTGCGAGGTAGGAAACAATACTTAAAAATGCCCTCAGTTAGCAGCAATGTTAAAAACCAAACAGTTCTGCCCTCCGGCACACGTTTGCTATATGATGGAAATGTGGGGTGCGATTAGTAAGTTATGGAATGAGTCCATCCGGTGTCTCAGGGAATAGTGAAGGAGGACAAAAGGTGCACAGCATCGGTGGGGGGTGTAGGTAAACGCTCTACGGGGGCTCCCTGGTTGGCAGTACTTTGGAGAGGTGGTGAGTCACATACAGGCAGATCCGCCCTCAGTGTGGAAGGGTACACATGTGACTGATGGCGGGGGCGCAGGATGCAATGAGCAAAGAAAAAGTTCAAGAGAGGGTGTGTGGAGGGCAAGTGAAGAATAGAACAGGCATATGAAGGAGGAGTGAAACAGGTCAGATGGGTTGAGAATGCCTGGGGAGAATGGGCTGTGTCGTTATGATATAGTTATATATTTGCAGTTAAGTATTGTTATTAAAATTTAACTGTTGCAACCTTGTCCTAAAAAAATGGCCTTTTACGCTTCAAGTAACAGCGTGGAGTGTAGTTATTGCGCAAAGGTCTTTGTGAGTAGACAACTCTCAGAGAATGCCCAGAGGCTGCTTGCACTGCCTGGAAGAACCGCTGTCGTCTACAAGTCAGTCAGCACTGGTATACATCCATACCTGGTGACCATCAATAGGACCTAGAATGCCATCCTAGCCCATATTCGACAGGCTCTACCACTTCTCCACGTCTGTGTGGAAATGAAAGTGTATCTCTTTAAGCAGCCCTGGGTGCGGCTTCACCACCTAAATGGTGGACCACCCACAACAAAATTCCACTGCTAGTCATTCCAACGCACTCCCTTCCTCCTTCCTCTTCCTCTTGCATCTCTGCTACTGCCCTCACTGACCCTATCCAATCCTCTTTCCCTCCCCACTATAAAGCCCCTTGATACTATATCCCTGTTTCTACTGCCTGTCCCCCCCATCACCTGCGCGAGTTACTGTAAATTCCCACTTCTCTGGCACTGCACTGTAAGACAGATTGCCACCGGCTTCTATTAAGTCATCATTATTGCATGCAAACACGTTTTTGTGAGAATAGTTAGGGCACTGGTATCTTAACTGAACAATAACTGTCAGCCAGGGCAGTGTGTTTTTCTGAAACTCTTTAAACCAGTGAAGCCATTTTGATCTACAATTTCAAGTGACGAACGACAGAATTCTGGGTATAAGTCACTAGCTCAACACGCCTGCTACTCCTTGCGATGGTATGAAGGATGTGACAAAGATGCTGCCATGCCACCCCATGTCTCAGTGCACCATAGGCTTGGCAATCTTCCTGCACTGTTGCAATGGTGGTCCCCGCCGAAGACCACCAAACTCGTAATACGGCTCTTTGTTTAGGGGTACTCAGGTCGGTCAAACTGTTTGGCCTCAGTCTCATCATATGAAATGAAATAAAATTAAATTAAATTTTTAACGCGCAACTTAGCCCAAGGGCATCAAGGCGCCTGACAAAACAGAGATAGAAATCACAGGTCTCAAACAGCCGGGTACATAAATTAGGAATAAGCCTCCCGGAAGAGCCTCGTTTTTAGCTCTTTACGAAAAAGTGTCAGCGAGGGTTGACCCACCAGATCGGGCGGAAGGGCATTCCAAAGCTTCGGAGCCAGAGCGGAGAAGGCCTCCCCCCCCCTCCTCCATCTGGCTTGGCAAATCTTGGCACTTGAAGGACATTTTTAGTGGAGGACCTAAGAGCTCTACTTGGGAGGTAGGGAACAAGAAGAGACCTAATGCCCTCTGACCCAGAGCCATAAATGGCCCCATGGGCTAGGCAGAGAAGCTTAAACGAAATCCTGGCCTGAATAGGCAACCAGTGCAGATCTTTCCTGGCCAAGGAAGCTGAGGAGAGTCTGGGAAGATTGAGCACCAACCTGGCCGCCACATTCTGGACCATATGTAGTCGATGGACAGCGCTCTTATTCATGGCCACGTATAACTCATTACAGTAGTCCAGTCCCGATGAGACCAGTGCTACTGTCGCCTGCTTCCTCGCCTCAAAGGAAAGCTAGGAACCTATCTTTTTGAGGATCCTAATGATCCCACAGCAAGTGGACACTGTCCTACTAACCTGAGGATCAAATGAAAGGGAAGTATCAATCAGCACCCCCAGGTTTCTTGCCGAATGAGAGGGAAGCGGACAGTCCCCGAGGGAGTCCGGCCACCAATCCTAGGACCAAATATCCTGGCCGCCCCCAAAAATCAAAAGTTCAGTCTTTTCACTGTTAACTTTTAAGAAGTTTTGTACCATCCAGTGGGAAACTGCCTCCATACAGGTTTTAAAATTGAGGGCAGAGTCTTTTACCGACTGGGTGAGGGAGACCATAATTTGGGTGTCATCGGCATAAGATAGAACCTCGAACCCGTAGGATCTCACCAGCCTGGCAAGAGGGGCCACATAGATATTAAAAAGGGTCGGGCTTAAAGAAGACCTTTGGGGGACCCCACACTGCACAGGGGTGGGAGGCGACAGGAAATCACCCAGTTTAACTCTCTGCTCCCTTTGATGGAGAAAGGAGGCTAAGAGTCTGAGGGCAGTACCCCCGACACCCATCTCCCCAAGCCTGGAAACAGGATTGAGGGGGAAAGGGTGTCAAAGGCCGCCATCAGATCCAGTAACACCAGCAGGGTGATCTGGATCATGTCCACCTTCCCACGGATGTTGTTAACAACCACAGTCAAAGCTGATTCGGTACTGTGGGTCTTCGAAAACCGTGCTGTGAGATATCTAAAAGGTTCTAGTTGTCCAGAAAGGTGGTAAGATGTTAATTAAGGTGGGCTTCCAGAATTTTAGCAGGGGCCGGAAGCAAGGAAATGGGTCGGAAGTTTTTCAAGACCCCAGGGTCCAGTGAGGCTTTCTTCAGAAGCAGCTTAACCACTGCCATCTTCCAGGGAAGAGGGAAAACCCCTTCAGTAATGGCAAGGTTGAGCACCTCTAAAAGAGGGGGCAAGATCACCTCCCTGCAGCTTTTTAGAATTTTCAGGGGACAGGGGTCCAAAGGATAACCCGATTTGATCCTGTCAAGGAGATGATTTGACTCATCAAGGGTAAGGAGAGGAAAAGTGAGCAGACTCGGGCTGGGAGCAACACGGTCCGACACTGCATTAACCGGTACAAAAGGGAAGGAGGAGTCTGACCCCTGAGTGAGTCCTTGATTGAGGAGCTCCAGGGAGCTGTGGATATCCGCGATTTTCGCGTAGAAAAAAGTAAAGATCTTGTTACAGAGCTCCTGGGATTCTACTATGGAGTCCACCTTCTGAGGGGTCGAGAGGGAATCAATGATCTTGAAAAGCTCCCTAGAGGGACACAAAGAAGTGGTCAAGTTAAGAAAATAGGACTTTTTTTCTTTGATGATAGCCAATTTATATTCTTTCAGAAGGAGTTTATGATGACATTTATTCTCAACAGAGCTCAGATTGGCGCGCCAAAGCCTCTCCTGCTTTCTGTAACCCTGTCTCAGTCCTCTAAGTCTGTCGGAGTAACAAGATGCAGAAGGACTCTTCCTGGCAGAATAGTGAAGCTTGACGGGGGCTAAGATGTCTACAGCCCCCGAAATGGTGTTGAAAAGGCCTGCAGCAGCAGAGTCAGTGTCCTTGTTAATAAGGGGGCTGAAGCTGTTCAAAAGCGGCGCAAGCGCTTCGTTGTTAATGTGTTTAAAGCTCCTTCTGAGTTGCCATTTCTTTGAGTCAGAGAAGGGGAAGGAATTAGTGTAACACTTAAGCTCAAGAGGGACTGCCAGTCGATCTGACCACGCTAAGGGGAATGGAGTACCGACCATTAGTCTATGATCGTTAGAAAAAACCCCATCCAGTGTATGACCGGCCAGGTGAGTGGGACCCTCCGCAAGTTGCATAAGACCACAAGCCTGCAGGGACTCAATCAGGGACAGAGTGTCCCTAGAAGTCGAGTTCTCTAAGTGAAAATTAAAATCTCCCAGGATGGTGAGGTTGGGTCTGTCAATAAGGGGTTCTAAAATCCTTATTAGATCCTGACAGAAGGATGTTCTGGGGCCTGGGGGTCTGTAAACCAAGATGCTGGAGAAAGAGGCCGTAGGAGTGGAGTTGATGGAAAAATACAAGGCCTCAAAGGCATCTACGGGAGTGGAAAGATGCTCAATTCGACAGATGGAAGAGCCTTTATGCAAAATACCCAGATCCCCTCCTCTACGTCCAGATCTATCCATCCTGGTCAAAACATAGCCCCCAGGGATAGCCTCAACAAGGTCCGGGCCGAATGATGCCGAGATCCAAGTCTCGGTGATGAACACCCAAGAGGGTTTCCTTAATGACACAAAGTCCCAGAAAGCAATGTTGTTCTTAATAAGGGATCTAGCGTTTATCAGAAAACCTATTTCGTTCTCCGGGATAGTAGATCTCAGCACCCCGACATTGGAGAAGCCCCTCCGACCCTTCCATAGCCTGCAGGGGGCAGGATGACATATGCCACAGTGCAGTTAGGGGAGGGCGTCGGGTAGAACGGAATGGTGGCAGGCATTTTTAGACGGTTTCAAGGAAAGCAGAAAATCAGTAGAATAGAGGCTACTTCCCTGGCGGATGGAAAACCGGGAACCAGCCTGCATGGCCCCTGGCGCTGACTCAGAGCGGACGGGCGCAAACGGGCTGGCCTTGGGCGCGACTTTGGCGCGAGTCCGCTGTGCGCGTCCACTGGGCGCGGAGAGAGCCATAGAGACTGAAATAGTGCTGGGCTTGAGTGTCGCGGCCCATGTGACCCGCAGAGGCCAATGGGGGCAGAGACTGCAGCTGTTCGCCGGCTCCCTCCACAGCAATCGGGAACACCCGTGGTGGACAGGGGCCCTGGCGGAATGAACAGGCAGCAGGTAAGCGCATGATGGTCTTGTTCCATAGAGGCATTTAACTTATTCCATGCTTGTAACGGAACCACTCCGTCACGAGCCACAGTTGGCGTGTGCTCATGACTGAGTGGTTCCATCATGCCGCGGCCGCTCCGCCCACGCGGCACTGATTCCCCGCCTATGCGGGCGAATTAGTGAGTGGGCGGAGCCGTGACGGAACAACTCCGTCATAAGCACAGCCCGCCCGTGGCTCGTGACGGAGTGGTTCCGTCACAAGCATGGCGGCGCCGCGTGTCCCCACTCCCCCCCAGCGCTGCGGCGGAATTACCGCCGCAGCCAAGTGGTTAAAGTGTCTGCTATTGCCCTATCCCTTATTGTTCTCAACCCTCTCAGTGTTTATGGGCTTACAAATCCATTTCACAGCCGTGTCCCTTCTGTTGTCTCATGTCATGACATTACTCACCTTGTTCTCATTTTCATACAATGTCTGTGTTACGTAGATATAAATCCTTGCTGTTGTTCTTTATTAATGCTCTTTAACCCTTAAGTCTCTCATTACCTGCATTTCAACTGGCTGCTCATGCTGGGCTTTTCTTAGTTCTGACTTATTTAATATGGCGGGCCGCCTAACCAGTGTATTGTATGATTATCAAATTGCTATGTGTGAATCTGCAGATCCCACATTCTCTTGGAAGTGATTGGCCATGGCTCGTGACAATCAGGCTAACGTCTCTGGATTTTACACTCCCAACCATCTCTCAAGCATCTAACTTTACCCATCTCTTTTGATACCTGAAATGTTATGCAATAGGAACATGTATAACGTGCTCTGTCACCTCACAAAGCCTCCTTTTACTGAAGATGCAGGGGAAGAATAAATCAGCTATATCAATTAATGTGAATTTTGAGTTTTTTCCAGAAGTGTAAATGAGAACCTAAGGTGTATAATTCTAAGGGGAACGCAAAAACGTTTCCCACCAAATCTATCTCTTTTAAAGTGAGTAATCTGCAGAAGAGTATGTTTGGGAGGTAGATTAGCTACAATTTAGAAAAAAGTTAGATTATCATGCACTGATTTATGTATTAGGCACATTATTTTGAAAGAAACACATTGGTAAATAGGAGGCCCATGCAGAGTATAGAGCAAAGAGATGGAATTGCTTCTTCTCGGGCAGCGAAGACTAAGCAAGCAGCTTGTTTCTGAAGAATTACGAGTTAGGCCAGTAATGAGAACTTTATACCCATCTTAACAGAATTACAGTAGTCCAACCTTGACCATCAAGGCTAGCACCACTGGTGTTTGGCTATCCAGAGGAAGCAGCTTAGAGAAACAATGGTGCAATGTATCTGAAATGAAGAAGATGAAACAACTGGAAGGTCCTGAGGTGACATTTGGAGACGAAAGTTGAGTTTGACTCCTAGCCTTTAACACAGTGACACACTCTAGGCAGTTACCTAGTGTTTGAACCCAAAGACAGACGCTCCATAAGAATCTCAAAGATTCAAAGGCACCTGGTGAGTGGTCTGAAACCACCCTAGCTATTAGCGAGAGGTCCTCAAACATACCATGATCTTTACAGAGTATAATGAAGCAGTCTAACCATGAGAGGAAAATGTGTGTATTTGAGTAGTATTTGAACTGCTGTTCTGTTCATGAGTTCCCTCCATAAATTCAGACACCCCCGGGGCTTTTTTGATGCTTCCCTTGAATATGATGTCCCTGTCCTAGCTGCTAGATAATGGTCCAACCATTCACCATCACTAGGTTAAAATCCCACCTATTACCAGGACCGTAGTTGTTCTCTCTCTAGTTTGGGGTGCGAATAAACAGATTGGAGCGCTCGCATTGCCTGATTTTAAAATTACCAATTATTGCCTGATTGTGCCGGTGCCACTGCCCATAGCGACATCCAACTTTCTGCCCCCAATCTCGTCCTGTTTCAGTTTTGCTTTCGCCGCCATATTTGTTGTTGTGCCTCGTAGCCAGCCTCTCCACCCCGCTCCCGCCTCCCAGCTGCTCCTCCCTCGCTCCGCCCCCCTCCACTATCTACATATGTCAATGCAACAGACGCGCAGCGTTAACGCGCAGCGGATGCGCCCCAAAGGTGCGCCAAAGGTAAGCCCGTCTACGCCCGTCCGCACCTGGACCGCGCCCAGCGCCAGACGCCCTGGCCCCCGCAAACTCCTCTCCACCCGCATAACGTACGACTCCGCTACCCTCTCAGCACTTAACCCCGGCCGACTCCCAAACTGCTACCAAGCCGCCCCAGGACACACCCATGGACCTTTCACCTGCCACTCCTTCAAGTTCGACTGCATCAGGACCCACACCAAATCCAAAGACTCCAAACAGAGCTCCGACACTAACCACCTGAAGTGCATCCTACTCAACACCCGCTCGGTCCACAGACTCGCCATTGAACTTTGGAACCTACTCGACACCACATCGCCGGACGTCGCCTTTCTCACAGAAACCTGGATGAACGCCTCATCAGCACCCGACATCGCCAAAGCCATCCCGAACGGCTACAAGATCATCCGAAAGGACCGCATCAACCAAACAGGAGGAGGCATCGCCATCGTTCATAAGAACACCATCCGCATCACGACCAGTTCCGATGACAACCTCACAACCACCGAACACTTTCACTTCCAGATTCACACCGACCCTAAGACCACACTCAGAGGCACCCTCATCTATAGACCACCCGGACCCCGCACACAATTCAGCGAAGACATCACTGACTTCATCAGCCCTCACGCCCTCCCCTCCAAGGACAACGACAGCAACACCACCACCCTTTTGGACAACCTCGCCAATCTCGGACTCAAACAACTTGTCGACACCCCCACCCACTTTGCCAGGCACACGCTCGACCCAATCTTCACCTCAAGCAAGCACATCTCCTTTAATCACACCACAGCTCTACATTGGACGGACCTCAGCTGCGTTCTCTTCAACTACAAAAAGACCACGACCCACAACCACCCACAACCTATTCCCTGGAGAAACTGGAATAAAATAACCACTGAACAGCTCTTCACATCACTCCACCAAAACCCTCCTGCAAAATCATCGAACCCAAACCAAGCAGCCACCAACCTCACACAATGGATCACCCACAGCGCTGACGAATTAGCACCCCTGAAAAGCCATCAAATCAAACAAGGCAGCAAAAAAGCCCCCTGGTTTAATGATGACCTTAAGAAATCCAAGAAGATCTGTCGCACCCTCGAGAAAGCCTGGCAAAAAAACCCAACCACTGACAACCTGACCACCTTCAAGAACGCCACCCGCAAACACCACCAACTGATCCGATCCATCAAGAAATCAGCATTAAAGGATCGACTCGACAACAACGCCCACAACAGCAAAGAACTATTCAACATCGTCAAAGAGTTTACCAACCCCACCGCCGGCACCAACGACATCACTCCATCCCAAGACCTCTGCGACTCTCTAGCACTGTTCTTCCACAACAAAATCGCTGACATACATAACAGCTTTGGAGACCAGCCCACCCCACCTACCTCCGAACTAAAACCCCCCTTCAACAACCTTTACGCCTGGAACCCAATCACCACTGAAGACACCATCCGCCTGATGAACACCATTCACTCAGGATCGCCAACCGACCCATGTCCCCACCACATTTTCAACAAAGCAGACTCCATTATCGCACCCCATTTCCGAGACGTCATCAACTGCTCCCTTAACTCCGCCACCTTCCCCGAAAGCTGGAAACACGCCAAACTCAGCGCCCTCTTGAAGAAACCTACAGCAGACCCCACTGAACTTAAGAACTATCGCCCCATTTCGCTCCTCCCTTTCCCTGCCAAAGTCATTGAGAAAGCCGTCAACAGTCAACTCGCCGCCTTCCTCGAATCCAACAAATCCCTCGACCCTTCACAGTCCGGCTTCCGAGCCAAACACAGCACCGAGACCGCCCTCATCGCAGCAACAGACGACATTCAAACTCTACTGGACAACGGAGAAACTGCTGCCCTCACCCTACTTGACCTCTCCGCAGCCTTCGACCCGGTCTGTCATAGCACCCTCATACAACGCCTCAGCAACGTCGGAATACAAGGAAAAGCATTGAACTGGATAATCTCGTTCCTCGCCGGAAGAACCCAGAGAGTCCGCCTCCCCCCTTTTAGATCAGAGGCCACCGAAGTCATCTGCGGCGTACCCCAAGGATCCTCACTCAGTCCCACCCTCTTCAACGTATACATGAGTCCCCTCGCATCCATTGCGCGCCAACACAACCTCAACATTATCTCCTACGCAGACGACCCTCAGCTGATCCTATCCCTCACCAAAGACCCAAACACCGCCAAAACCAACCTACACGAAGGGATGAAAGAAGTAGCCGAGTGGATGAAGAACAGCTGTTTAAAACTTAACTTAACAAAACGGAAGTCCTCATCTTAGGATCATCCCCCTCCGCCTGGGACGACTCATGGTGGCCACCGGCCCTGGGAACCGCACCCATACCAACAGACCACGCACGTAACCTGGGCTTCATCCTGGACTCCTCCGTCTCGATGACCAGACAAGTCAACGCCGTCTCATCATCATGCTTCAACATCCTACGTATGCTCAACAAAATCTTCAGTTGGATCCCCACCGAAACAAGAAAGACGGTCACCCATGCACTGGTCACAAGCCAACTGGACTATGGAAACACCCTTTACGCCGGAACCCCAGCTAAACTACAGAAAAAACTCCAACGCATCCAAAACGCCTCAGCCAGACTCATCCTAGACATCCCCCGCCAAGCTCACATTTCCGGTCACCTGAGAGACCTCCACTGGCTCCCCGTCAACAAGAGAATAACGCCTCCTCACCCACGCACACAAAGCCCTCTACGACCTAGGACCAGAATACCTCAACACGCGCCTGTCCTTCTACACCCCCACCCGCCAACTTCGATCGTCCAATCAAGCCCTCGCCGCAATTCCACGCATCCAAAGATCCACCATGGGAGGAAGATCCTTCTCCTACTTGGCGGCCAAGACCTGGAATTCCCTCCCCACCCACCTCCGCCTCACACAGAACCACCTCTCCTTCAGGAAACAACTAAAAACTTGGATATTTGATAAGTAAAGCTCCCCCCCTCCCTCAAGCGCCTTGAGACCCTCTTGGTGAGTAGTGCGCTATACAAATTTTAACTTGACTTGACTTGACTTGACTACCTATTGCACTAACCTTCTAGCAAAGAAAATATTTTGGTATCCAACATCAAATCAACCAAGTACCATAGACCACCATCACACAAATTTTCTCTGGCATTATGTTCCATAAGATTGACCACATATAGGAACCTGGACTTCCAGGAACTTAACACCCTTCCCCCCAAGTACCCTCCAACCCTCCATCTTGCGATGGACTCTAAACTAGAAGTTATTTCCTCATAATTGAAATCTTAGGCAAACCTTTGATCTGACTTAGTGCACTTGTGGGTGGGCCATATTTGATATCGAACCCCCACTCAGATCTCCAGGGGACTATTTTTAACAATACTTTTTTTTCCGTACATATTTAAACATTTCGAACCCCTTGTCTTAGTTTCATTTTATTTTTTTACTTAAACTTGCTGTGGCTCTAAGTATTTGGTAGTATAACAGCTCAGCCATAGCTCACATCAAGACTGTGATGTCTCTCATATATAGCCTTCTAGTGGATTTCCCTACAAGGTTGGGAAGCAAGTGCATATCTGATTAATACTGTAGTATCCTACAAACTCATAGCCAGTTCTGTGATTCAAATTAAGAGTGCAACCATGGGAGGAGCCAAGATGGCGGCCGGGACGGACGTTTGAGCTCCCGGCTCCGTGGACCGTCCGGCTTTCTTTGTCTATCCTGCACGATTCTCCTGTACTGCGCCGCCCTCTCGCCGTGGATTTCCGGCGCTGAAGCGACCGGCGTTCTTCTGTCACCTTGATCGGCTGGATTGATGGTGTTTACCTCAACCTCCGATGCTTTCCTTTGTCCCCACGGAGATGGTCGCCACCGGATGCCGCAGGCTGTGGACGGTACGCTGGGCTGAAGTACGGTGGGTGATCGCGGGGGTGGCCACGCTTGCTGCACGACTGCTTTCGTACCCTTCCACCCGGGTCGGACCCCCCGTGACGGCGGTGGCATAGACGACGCTGGAGTCCTCTGATGCTCTCTCTCCTCCGCCACCCCGTCGAAAAGCGAGCGGACTCCATTTTGGGGTATCCCTTGCGGTCACTGCTGGCTTACATGTACCCGGGGGGCTCTCTCGCCCTATACATCTTTTGAGGGGCGCACGGACATTCTTTGGGGACTGCACACTAGTGTCTCCGGAACAAGTGGCTTTTTCACTCGCCATTACTCGCCCGCATCGGAGAAGACAATGGCGCCTGCTCATCCTGCCGGGACGAGGACTGCCCCTGGTTTCGTAGTGCCTGCGCGCCCTTGTGCCCCGGAGCTGAGTGCCGTATCGAGGGAGCAGAGGGAGCGTGCGGATCGCAGCTCGGCGCTGCGGGACCCGACCTGTGGAGAGGTGTTGACCGCCCTCGTGGCCTTGAAAGCGGAGATGCAGTGTACTGGCCGGGTGCTGACTCGGAGCCTCGATGAGGCACTGGCTGCAACGGGCCGTTCCCGACTGGAGGATCCCCCGCCGCCCACGCATTCTTTTGGGGGTGAAATACTGTTGCAGAGCGGAGAGATGGTGGTGCGGAGTCCTCTTGGCTACATTGTGTCGCGTCACCCTGTCGACACGGAAACTGTTGCAGAGACACCCTTTGTTCTGGATGCTGTGCCCTTGCCTCTTCACCACTTGTCGAGACCTGACTTTCCACGCCGCTTGCCCGACGTTGCCCTGGCTGTACCTACTGGTGGAACTTCAGTGGCATGCTACCGCTGTGTTTGGGGCCCCGTGGAGCGACACGTATTCTTTGTCCCCCTCCCTCGAGAGCGGCCATCTTGCCTCTTTGTCCTGGCTGGAGGAGGCTCGCAGCGATGGACAGACCTGCATCACATCTGCCGGTCCGGACAGGGGTGACGACATGACCGGTGTCGCTGTGATTGGACTGGCTGGCGGAGAATTGGACTGGCACACGTTTTGTAATATGGGCTGAGTAGTGTTTTGATATCCTGGGTTGTAATACATGTTACTGATCTCCTCTCCTGTTTCCTATTCCTGTTGGGTCGAGGATCTATGCAGAGCTGAGGTGTTGGGTGGTATTGACTCGGAATCACCGGGTCCACGGGGGTCACTTGTTGCTGTATTGTGCTTGGCGCAGGGTGTATGGGCGACATGGGAGTCCGGGAGCTCGATTGTTGGGTGGGCTCCTCCTCGCTTTTCCCTTTTCCCTTTTCCCTTTTCCTTTTCCTGGGAGTAGTAGGGTAATGTACTCTTTCTTTCTCCCTGGGTTCAATCGTGATCTTATGGTCCTTTTTCCTTCTTTTTCTTACTCCTACATTTCGGGTTCTTCTGGGGCGACAGACACGTAGCTAGGGGGGGGGGGTAGGCCATAGCCTCGGCATGCGTGTAGGGTGGGGGGTCTTCTTCAGTAAGTTTTTATTTCTATGGGCCTTCTTTTTCTTTCTTCGTCTTTTCTTCTATCTTTTCCAGGGTCAGTGGTGGGGACTGGTATTAGAAGGGTAGTGGCTGGGAGGCACGTTTCGCTGTGTATTTCTATCCTGATGTTACTGTATCGTGCCGCCATTTTAGATGTGTTTCTTGTTAATTGACTCTCCTGTTGGCTGTTACCCATATGTCATATGACCGTCTGTACTGTACACTGATCCGTATTGTTTTTATTTCTCCTTACATACAAAATTTTTAAAATTAACCTTAATGTCTCCTGCCACTCGGTGCACGTAGATCTGATGTAAAGTGGATTGTATGATGTACTGTGCTGCCGCGCCACCGAGTGGGCGTATACTTTGCTATCAAGCTTCAGAAGTGCTGTGGCCGGCCGGATGGTTGTGGGCCCGTATTTGTATTGTACTAAGAGCTTAATAAAGGTTTTCAAAAAAAAATAAATAAAAAAAAAAGAGTGCAACCATGCAAAGTAAGACACAAAATAACCAAAATAAATATTCAAACCACTATTTGCTCACGCAGTATGCATGTCTATGTTTGATTGGGTTCCCATTCAGAATAGACCTGGCATATCATTTTGAGTTCGACTAACATATCTATATTCTTAATGGTACGGTGTGCAAAAAAAAGATAACATGGAATGTTGCCCAGAGAAATTAAGATTAATTGAAACATGTCCAGCCTTTATTTTTTTTAATTTCTACCTTGTAGACAAAACATCGAGAGTAAATTTCAAATGTGGAAAGTACATTTCATCAAATAGAATGTTAGAAATTAGCACTCGTCATAAACACAAGGATGCATATGTAAATAAAAAGCATAACAAATAGTGGTAAAACCACAACCAATGATCAATATATGACTACTGTTGGTTCAAATGTTTAATATTATGCTTTTATCCTGTTATGCATTTTGCAAAATGTTAGCATTTTTTTTAGGTAGAACTTACTGAACTCAGATGCAAAGTATGTATGCAGTACCTATGGCTATTTTCAAAACATTACTGCATTAACATGTTCATATTACGTACACAAACTGTTTAGACTGCTCCCTATTAAGATTTAACTAAAAGCCTTCCATGTTGGTGCAAGCGCATACATGTTTTTCAGATGTGTTCATGGAAGGCTTGGATTTGGTGGCTAAAGTTTGCATGTTAAGTGAGTATGGATCTGAGACTAGAATTCATAAATACGTTAAAGTACTACACCTCTTAGGGGTGTGCCTGGGACAATAACACTGGCTGTTGGTGAGTATCCAGCTTTGTTGTAGGCTCTGACCGTGATCCGATAATATCCCATGGAAAGATGCAATTGCAGTTGAGGTTCTGTTACGTTGACTTCTATTGGCTGTAACCGTGTTGTCTTAGCCAGTCTGCCAGCAGTGATGCAGTATTTCTCAACATGCCTTCTTTGAGAAACCTGTTAAACGATATATATTCAATGATCATATAATCCATACAGCCTCTTTCAGTTGTAGTACCTGCATCAAGCAGACGTTATAATATAAGCTGAATGCTATAACATAGTAAACAAAATGTAGGGCTCGATTTACAGTTTGGCAGAGAGGGTACTCCATTGCAAGGGCAAAAGAGTACTCTCTCTGTCAAACTCCCAATCCTCCATCCGATTTTGAATCAGGCAGATTGCCAGGTTTACGCAGACTGAATACAATTAACTCCATCATCATAACCATCCATCAATGGTGTGGGGGTCTTAGATGGAGGCACACAACATGATCTACCCTTTTTATGGCGGACGCCAGTATTGAATTCTTTTCCTCTCTTACCACCAGGTAAAACCAGATGGTGAGGGACTAGAAAAAAAAATACCCCCACACCATGGAAGGAAATTACCATGGCGTTGGGACCATTAGGTTTTATTTTCCGCAAACAAACTTACCCCTTGAGAGTTTGTTTTTGAAAAATAAAAAAACTTTGGAAAATATGGATGGGCAAAGTAAAGGCATGGTGGCTGATGTCAAGATTACTTACCAGTAATCCTCAATACTCTTAGTCTTACTCATCCTTGACCCAGTTATTACACATGAGGTAATATTCACTGACAAGAAATACAACAGGAAACGCTTGCTAATCCCACCCACCCTCCTGCCAGGGGCTATAATAATATAGCCAGTGTAAAGTACTCCCTGACATACCAAGCACAACAAAGTCCTGAGCCAGGGAGGGTAGGTGGGAAAGATGACTGGGTCACGGACAAGTAGGACTAAGAGTAATGAGGGTTACTGGTAAGTAATCTGGACAGTACCTCTAAGTCCCTCGTCCTCGACCCAGTCATAACACGTGAGGCATACCAAAGCAGACCCCTCCAAAGAGAAAGGTCTATGGAACACCAGCAGAAAACCCAGACAACTCACAGGACAGCAGCACACCACAGTTAACTTTAATGGCATGAAAATTGACTCAAGGAGCAGCAACTGGCTCCACAGCATGCAAAACACCACACCAAAAACATTCAAGCAGTCATCTGTAGTGTTGAATAAAGGTAGACTCAGAAGCTCAAGTCTCAGCAGAAGACACCCCGAGTGGACTGGGCCTGGACCCCCGAAGGACACGGCAAACCAGAGCCCTGATAAGCCAAACATGATCCACCAACCGAGGGTCAGCTGAGAAGCAGCCTTCCCATGGCCCAACAGCCTAAAAGTCACAAACAGACTGTCCGAAGCACGAAAGGTAGCAGACATGTCCAAATACACACACAAAAGATGCTTCACATCCCGAGAGTACAAAAAGTCTTCCTCAGGAGAAGAAGGTGAAGGGTAGAAAAGAAGGCAACATCAATTCCTGAGAGGTAAGAAACGTAGAACGAATACGAATTTTAGGAAGAAAACAAGAATCCAAAAGCTAAACCACAGCTTCCTCCATAAACTAGAAAAAAGGGAGAGAATAACGCAAAGCAGAATTTTTCTCTAACCACTGGGCTAAAGTATTGGCCACCAGAAAATCCACCTTGAAAGACAAGAATTTGACGTCCACAGTCAACAATGGAACAAAAGAAGAGGACTGAGGAGCATGTAGGACCAGAGAAGATCCCAGGCAGGCATCCAAAGAACAGACATCAGGAGAAGAAAGAGAAAAGCTCAGAAACAGCCGGGAAACCAAAAGAGTTCCTTTAAAGGTTGTTGGGACAACCATGTAAAGGCTGAAGGAATGGGATGTCCTAATGCTGAATGGGGATTAGGCTCGGACTGCCAACCCAATGAGCTCCTTGAGCCTGTCGAAGGCCGCGGTAATTCCCCACTGTCCAAATCGCCCCAACCATCCCCACCACCGGAATTGTAATCAGGTGGTCCGACCAATACACTAGATGTCGGGTGGACCACCACCGACATCGGAATGAGGCCCTGATTGAATGATTGTATATGGAGAAAACAAGGGAACTCCAATATTCAAACCTGGGATGGTTATTAGTATTTTAAGAAAACATTGGTTCTTGCTCTGTCCGGCATTAATTGCCTGTGTATGCCCTTTGGTACAAGCATATTGATTAAGACTGCTTTAAACCCAACTGCTCTTGTTTTATTGGGACCGATCCGGCCCTGCAAGAACCAATGTTTTCTTAAAATACTAATTTAATTATTGGCAACATTTAGTGTACAGCAGGAGCAGACTGAGTCCAGGTGCTGGGATCAAGGTAGTTGGAGCCTTTTCTGTCCAAGGCTCTGATCAGTAGGACAGCCAACCAGCCCTTGCAGTCACTCTGGTAATCCTGGGTTCAAGATGCAGGTGTAGTCCTTCTCACTCAGGCAGCAGGGCATCAGAGAAGCAGGGCAATAGAGTAGCAGTCCTTCTTACAGCAGAGTGGCACAGCAGTTCTTCAGAGTCTTCCACAGGTCCAGAGTTGTACTGAAGAGTTGGATCTGAGGTTCCAATATTTATACTCAGTGCCAGCTTTGAAGTAGAAGAAGGTTCTTGAAGTTTCCACCCCAGAGGTGTTAGGAATTTCCTGCCTCCTTGCCATGGCCCCAGCTTCTTTGGAGGCACAAATGACTAGTGTGAAACCCATTGCGAGTGTGTTGATGCAGAGCCTTTGTGATATACAAGTGTTGTAGATTTCAGCTCCTCCCCTATCAAGTCAGAGATGGCCTTTACTGCCAACAGTTATTCCCCCTTTGTCTCACTGTCTGAAAGTGGCATTTTCAGAGTCATGACTAAAAATCTGACGTTACCATTATAGAGGGTTTTAAATTATAACTCTTTAGACACCAAACTCGACATCCATACCTGCTCCAAATCACTTATGAAATGCAATACAGTAATTCAATGCTATCCTATGGTAGAGGCAAGCCTTGCAGTAGTGAAACACAAATGTAAGTGTTTTTCACTACAGGACATGTAAAAGATAAAAGTACATCTGCAGCTTTTTAGGTACGCTGCACCATGCCTATGAGCTGTTTAGGGCCTACCCTAGGAATGACTTATATTTATTAAAAAGAAAGGACCTGCTGAAGATTTATATGCTAGGTAGAAATGGCAGTTTAAAACTTCACACACTGGCTGCAGTGGCAGGCCTGAGACATGTGTAATAGGCTTCTTAAGTGTCTGGAACAATCAGTACTGCAGGCCCACTAGTTGTATTTAATGTGTGGGCTATTTTACTAGGGGCTTACAAGTAAAAGTGCCCATTGGATAGAAGCCAATTTTACTATGTTTAAGGAAGTGAATACACACTGTTTAGCACTGCCTAGCAGTGGTAAGACGCACAGAGTTCTAAGGCCAATAAAAATGAGATGAGCCAAAATGGAGGAGTAAAGCAAAATGTTTGGGGAAAAGTCACCCTAAGGCTGACAGGTCTAACACCACATAATCCTGATTTTAGATATCATACAGGAGAGTAATTGAGCCATCTATATCCAGTTTCAATCATTGTGATTCTCTTGAGCACATAGATAAATGGGGTGTTCTCAGAGTGAACTTTGCTCCACTGCAGAAATTAGACCATGTCCCTACTCACATGGCGGGACACACATTTGATCCTCTCTTTACAAATAAGCCTTCTCTTACTTTAGACTCTCCTGTTCCTCAATAAGGTCTGATCAGTTTGCCTTTCCGGTTTTCCACTTATTTCTGAGGCAGAAGGGTCTGTTTCTTTTGGCCCACTGCTTATTCTAGGCAGTGGTCTAAACTTAACCTTACAGCTTCCTGCAGTCATCTTTAGGACCATATTCCTGATTTAGAAGGCTCTGGATTGACTGCACAAGTGCAGTCGACAACTGAATTAATTCCACATTAGATACTCTGCTTTTTCTGTCACCTGGCACCAAGTATAATGACTACTTACCAGTCCCTTGGTTTAGTGACTCCCTTTTAGTTCTGAAGAAAAACTGCAAACACCTGGTGCGCGTCTAGTACAGGCACGATACTCAAGGTTGACAACAATAAGCTCACAACTGCCACTAAGGAATATAACACGGCTTGCCAGGTTGCCCAAGCAGCTTTTTATGTTGAAAAATATTACAAGGCCCACAACTGTACTAAAAAAACTTTTCCAAATAGTGAAGTTACTCATGGATCCTACTAATGTCTCTCAACCCCTTTCTCTCTCACAGGCAAGACGCAATGAACTTGCAGATTTGTTTTAGGTGGCCAACATTCATGCCTCCTTCAATAGTTTTACGGTGGAGGAATTGGCTACTGTGTTGATACCAAGTTTAAACTCTTTGATGAAGCTAATTTTCTAGCTCTTCTAGGTGCTATTAAGTCCGGATTTCCTTTGGACCTATGCCACCTGGATTTTAAAAATGGCTAGTCACATTGTAACCCCTGCCTTGTTGAAATTGCTGAATACCTCTATGACAGATTGCATGGTCCCTAAAGCCTGGACACATGCTGTGGTGGGTGCCTTGCTAAACAAAACCGACTTGGATGGATTTGAGCCAGGAAATTTCCATCCAGTTTTGATGCTGCCTATATGTATGACGATTCTTTAAAAACATATTAATCATCAATTGTCAGAGCATTTAGAATCGGCCCTTTTTCTTGGTCATAGCACAGAATCTGTGCTTTTAGGGGCAACAGAGTGCATTAGATTGATTCTGAGCTGCAGCCCTTATTGGTCTGGATCTGAGCACATCATTCGATGTGGTATCTCATCCACTGCTTCTATGGAGATTAGCAGAAAGCGCGACACTGGATAGGACCTTGTTGCACAGTGGATGGCTGGCTGGCTAAATTTGTACCGTGGATGGGAAAAACTGTTTAAAACTTAATAGCAACAAGACTGAGGTTCAAGTGGTTGGGAACCAATCTCATTTTTGGGGCTCACAAATGGTGGCCTGAAGATTTTCAGTCCAAATCAAATTGTCGAAGCCCTGGGATTTGGTTGGATAAAAACTCTCCATGGACAATCTAGTAAGTAAGGTAGCTGCTAGCCTTTTTGTTTACTTAGATGCCCAAGAAAAATCTTACGGCTAATGTCCTCTTTAACTAAAATGTCGAGGCCTTAATTGTCTCCTGGCTGGGTTTGGCAATGACTATACTTGGGGGCTGCCAAATCCTCTGTGAAAAGGCTTCAGATTATCCTGAATACGACAGCTCGCTCGCCTTTTATGACACATACCAAAGTATGTTTCTGTTTCTTTTCATCTTCAGAATGTTCAGTGGCTCTTGATAGATAAGCGTATTGGGTTCAATGTTCTTTGCTATATGCATAAAGCTATGACAAGGTATGGACCAAAGTTTCTGAGGGGTCTTGTCCATGCTTACTCTCCTGACCAACTCCTGTGCTCTGGCAGTCAAAGCTGTGATTATCCGAGTTAAATTAGCTAGACAACAAGGGTGCTCATTTGCCTTTCTGGGACCTAAGATGTGGAATTCCCTTCTTCCTATGTTATGAATATGCACCTCCCATGAGAGGTTCAGGAAGCTTTTAAAAACCTAGCTATTCTAGCCCCATTTTTATGTTCTAACATTCTGCGCCAAGAGTTGCATCAGCGCTAGGAAGCTGTGATGGGGCAGCCATGCGCTCTACCAGTCAGAATAATAAAGAAGAATGCAGTGAGCCATGAAACTTCTCAGTTATTACCGGTTTTAGTGCCAAGAACTCTTGTTTGTGGGGTTTTTCAAACAGAAAATTCTTTCCTGGGGACAGAGACTAGTCCTACTTCGTAATCTCCCCATTCATATAAAGTCCCATGTAGATCATCTTGACAAGCATTGCCATAGAGAATGTAGGGTAATTGTGGATGTGCATAGGTCAATGCAAGAGGAGTAGTAGATTCTTGATAAGCATGGTGAGTTGCTATAATTATAACACACATCTGAAACTAAGAGGATCATGTAATTTGAAGTAAGATATTTCAGATTAATTATCACATTTCATGCATTGTTATAGTGGGGGATATCCTTTGGTCAAGCTGAAGAAAGATCTGCATATTTTAACAAATCTGGAAAAATCTGCAGTACTATCTGGAGAAGCATAATTTTGGCTCCACCCTAATATGTTTGACCATACTAAATATGTACACAAGGTTTAATGCAATTGTTGGATTTAATATCATTAACCTAATGTAGTGCACTTGAACAGATACTGAAAGTGCATTTACTGTGTAACCTCGACATTTATATGAGTGTGCATACTAATTTTTTCCTTACAGTGTGATCAGTTTGTAGTTCTCATATATATCTGGACTTGTGTGGTTCGAATAATAGTGTTAATTCTTAAATATTCAGGTACTCATTTGAACAGTATTCTGCATTTATTTTATAACCAAATATGTATCTATAACCATGCATTTAAACGTGCTTGCCACGTTAACTTGACCAAAGGCCTTAGCATTTGGATTTTATGCTTAACCTTCAATGTGAATGTTTGCTCTGGGTGCAATGTTTTTCTATCCTCTGCAGGTGCAATCATTGGACCTCATGAACAGAGAAAGGCACATTGTGTACGCGAGATAGTTACGCTTGGGATGAGTACTTTTTGCAAGGACGAGAAGCATTACTAAACAAAGGGAGGACTACTGTCCATGCTGAATTGGGATTCAGAAGGAATCCAAAGACGTGCTGATGTGCGGACCAAAGGTAAGGCGTTTCTAGTGTAGTTGCCAGGTTTACCGTATGATATGGGATTCTTGAATTTTTTTCGTGGTTTTAATTGGTGATTACACTTCAGCTTTAGTAACATTCCTTTTAGGCCCAGAGGGGTACAGACCTCTTTGTTTTTCCTCTGCTGTGTGGCTTTATGTTATGCATTAACTACTGATTTTGGACAACTTCTACAGAAGTCTCTGTAATGCTGACAACTTCCTGCTTTGTTGGATTTATTTAGGGGTTCCCCAGTTAGTGCTACACAGAGTAGGCTCAGTTTAGGTAACTTGGATTTACTCATTTCTAGGCGAGAGGAAGGCAAATCATATTCTGATCATTGGATCCTGTTTCTCATTTTCTGCATTGCCATTACGGAGTTACTCGAGTGTTTCTTGTTGCTGAAACGTAACTTTGTTTGGTGATTTGGTCTGCCTGTTGTAATTCTGTATTTCTACAATGTATGTTTGAGATTAGTGTACATCAGTTTGGCTTTGAATTTATAATAAAACCACACTTAATATTATTTACCGACTTTGGGTCCTCACTGTGTGGCCAAATTGGTTGCATTGTAAATTGAGCTTGTGAATGATGTAACCCCCTTTTATTCCTTTGGCTCCTAAAAATGGTTATTCGCAGGGAAAGTTTGATGGAGGGCACAGTGCTATATCAGGTCCATTGGCCATCTCTAGAGTGCTTCTTCTTTGGTGAAGTCAACAGCTATGCATTCTGCATGGCACTTCTCTGGGGAAACCGGATATTAATCCAAGACTGGTAGAGTTTTTGTGTTTATGAATAGAAAGTTCAAGATAATGCTGTAATGTTCTTCCAGAGCTGTAGAAAACACAATGATTGCCAAGGTACAGCAGTATCTTTAAAAGATTCTTATCTGTGACAGTAATTTCCTTCATATACTAAACATAGTGTGGTCTCTGGATGAGGCTTGGGGAATATATGCTTAAATTCATAGCATCAAAGTAGACTGTTAAAAACAGTCTTTTTTGTTTTGGGGGCTCATTGGCATTTGGCAATCTCGAATATAAAGATTCATAAACCATCAAAATCCTGTTAAGCAGTCCAAAGCACCATCAACTCTGAGACCCTGATTATGAGTCAGAGGGAGCGGAATTATCATTTGGAATTCTGCTCCTCCTGATCATGACAGACTATATATTTAAATGGCTCACCCCCAGGGTCCTAGTCCACTCTAGGTGTCCCCTACCCATTCATTTGATTTCAGCCCTGGGGGAAGGGTTCCCAGGGGCCTAAATGGGCAAGGCCGGATTGGCACATGTGGGCACCAGGCATTTCCCCGGTGGGGGGCGTTTTTAGGCCCCTAGTGGGGTCATTTTTGTTACAGGGCCATTTTTGCAGCATAGCTGCAATATCGGCCCCTGTAACAAAATCGTCAGCAACCGACCCTGGCAAACAGCTTGGCCGCACCCCGAACCCTCTTGGGGGCTGTCCGAGCACTTTTCCTGGGTCGGTTTTGGTTCCCAGTCCAGCCCTGTCAATGAGGCATGGGTATGCGGTCTGCGTGCCCGCTCAGGGATGGTGTCCCCTGGGCCAATTTTAGTTTGGGGAGGGGGAAATGCACCACCCTCCAATTAAAATAAAAAAGGCCCTAGGGCATTGGGTCCCCAGGGCCAATATTGGCTCTGGGTTAAGGGGCACGTGCCCCCTCCCCTTTAAACCTAGTTCTCAAAACTATAAAGACAAGCATTTGCAATGCAATAGGTCTCGCAATTGCGAGATTTTGAGCTATTGGCATTATAAATGACAATGCCTTTTATTTATGTGTTGAAAAAACTGCAATAATAAAAGGCATTGTCCTTTACAATTCCAATAGGTCAAAGTTTCTAAAATGCGAATCCTATTGCATTGCAAACGCAATGCTTGTTGTTTACATGCACCCCATGCTGTGCTTTGACGTTAATAGATGCCTTTTCTTTAGCCGAGCCGTGTCTAAGGAAAGGTTAACGGGCGCCATTAAAGTGAAAGCGCGGTATGGGATGCTTTTACCAGAAAAAGTATTTGATTGTCAAGTTGTCAAACAAATGTATTTTTTTTAAAAAGGGCCTTGTGAAAGCACACATGGCACGCTGAATGTTGCAGGAAAGCATGTCGTGTCTGCAGTAGAACAAACTCATTAAAGAAAATAGTGCCTAAAGGCTAAATAAGACGTACTGTGTAACAACCGAAGTAAAAGGTCCAGTCCTCATGGGTGATTACAAATGAAGACAAGGCGGTACTAATGAGGGACTAACAAGCCTATTAACGAATCAGAGGCCAGCATTTACGAAGGAGAATGACACAACCAATGACAAATATGGGCTGAGAGTGGACGGGGCTTCAAGTCTGTACGCCAATACAGCATGCGTCGCAGAGGCTCGACCGAAACAGTAAGCTTGTTGAGATAAATATAATTTTAGGATTGGGCGCTGAAAGACAGTAAAAGAAAGTGAGCTGACCTAATTAGTCTCTGAACATAGCAAAAGTTTCCTTTATTTAAAGTGTGAAAATAAAGAGCGAAGTATGGCAATCTTAAATGCACTGTCCCTTAAACGGCAGAAACTAACAAAGCTAGGACAAAGATTAGGATAAAAGAGAATAAAATCTCAGATTAGGAGCGTCTGGGAATAATAGGAACTTTGAAATTATTTTGTGGGTGATGGTGAGTTTGGACTGTTGCATTGGATACTTTCTAGTCGAAAGCCTTCATTCAACTGACAGGACATAGCAGTCTCTATACATGTTTTTGAAGGCTTCAAAGAATGCTAGAGTGTGCTTGTGAGAGGGGACACTCTATCCTTCTCTTGTCTTCTCTCGATTCTCTGGATATATAATGAGCAGGGCCACTGGAGTCGTGATTCTGCAGCTTTTTAAAAATAATTATGGATTCACCACATTTGCCAGATAATTCACCTTATGCTGCATAATCTGCAGATTTTAGCAAAACTAGTTTTATTTCCAGCTGAAACTGATCAAAAGTTACAAAAAACGTACCAACGTGTTTGCGTGCAGTGGAAGGCCCTTTGCAAAGCTTTGCAGATTGTTCAGTTGCTTATGTCTGTATGTGCTTGTTAAACTGGTACCAATGAGGAGAAATATTTGCCCCACCAGTATACCCATGTGAATTCAGGACACCAAAGCCACATTCTATGAAAACCGCATAAATAAGGCGGGCAATGTCAAGAAAGAAACATTTAAAATCCTCACGGAACTAACCAAAAGAACGCAAGATACGGAAACCAATATTAGCTGCGACACCTTCCAGAAATACTTTCTGGAAAAGGTCGACATCATTCTACAAGAAATAAAAAGTACGGTGGCCGATCCCATTGAGCAACAGGCTGTCATAAATCCGGCAGGAATTCTTATGTCAAATTTCCCCCCGATTGACCCATTAATCCTTGAATCCCTGATGAGGAAGACAAAGTCTGGCTCCCCAGCAGATCCATGCCCCCCAAGTGTGTTCTGCTTAGCCCGCCCCAGTCTAGAGGATCACATACTGACTTTACTAAATAAATCATTAGATACTGGACGGCTTCCTACTAGCTTCAAAGAAGCGCGAGTGAAACCACTACTAAAAAAAGCCGGTCCTGAAAAACTACAGGCCCATTTCCCAGCTACCGTTCCTGTCAAAAGTGCTCGAGCAACATGTGCTGAAATCCCTGGCATCATTCCTGGAATCCAACCATCTTCTCCATGAGATGCAGGCAGGTTTCCGTGCGCATCACAGCACCGAGTTAGTCATGCTCTCGGTGCTGGACGAGCTCAGAGGGATGGATGACAGAAAAAACCGAGCGCCCTGATATTATTAGATCTTTCAGCGGCGTTCGATACTGTCAGCCACACCCTACTTTTGGACAGGTTGGCCGGTTTTGGGGTCCGGGATTATGCCTACCGATGGTTGGAATCCTTTCTATCCGGGAGAACACAGAGGATTCAGCTGGGAGACAGGATATCAGGAGTGGGAGACCTGACATGTGGAGTCCCCCAGGGCTCAGCATTGTCCCCACTCCTGTTCAACCTATATCTTCAACCTCTGATAAACACACTAGCTGAGATGGGCTGCCATGTGTTCAATTATGCCGACGATACACAGTTGCTGTTGAGCATAGACAACACTATACAGGCTCAGTCACATGCACAGGAGGTGCTCAGATACACAGTCCATTGGATGTCCACGAACCTCCTAAAAATAAACCCTTAAAAAACTGAGGTGCTGATAGTTTCATCAAATTGCTCGCCCTGGAGTGATCTGTACTGGCCTCAGGAATTGGGCCGACCCCTAAGCCAGCTGACGCGGTCAAAAGTCTAGGCATTAAGATAGATAGTGCCCTCTCAATGGTCAGCCAGATCTCCACTGTGGTTGGAACCTGCACTGGCCTCATAAGGCAGTTGCGCAAATTAGTTCCACTCCTCTCCCAGTCAATGCTTCGCACAGTAGTTTCTGCCACCATACTGTCGAGGCTTGATTACGGAAATGCGCTCTACCTGGGCCTACCAAAAACTTTAATTAACAGACTGCAGGTGGTCCTAAACGACGCTGCTAGACTCATCTTCAAACTCCCAAGAAGAGCACATGCCTCCCCGCTATTACAGAGCCTTCATTGGCTGCCAGTTGGGCAAAGGTCAGTCTTCAAAAGCCTCTGTATAGCCCACAAATCCATCTATGGATAAGCCCCGGCGTACATCAATGAACGGCTGGAGATTTACAGACCTGAAAGAAGTCTCAGGTCCTCCGACGCCCAACTGCTTCTATGTCCCCGGTTCAGACTGGCCACAAGGGGCGGGAGATCTTTCTCCGTCCTACTACCTAAGCTCTGGAACGATTTGCCTGAGGCCCTCCACAAGGATGGCAATCTACTCCGTTTCAGGAAAGCCCTAAAAACAATTCTATTCAGAGCAACGCTCAGAACAGCATAGTCTTGCCCAGTTCCTCCACTCCCTTTCGGCTAACTCGGTTGTTGTGTTTTGCGGTCAAAGCGCCCTGAGACCTGCAGGTGAATTGGCGCTATACAAACTGACAATAACAATAACAACAATAACAATAAATGACAAAAACTAATAAATACTATAAAAAATGTGCTGGATTACACTGCATAATTAGTCTTTTCTAGCTGCAAAATTTAGTCAACCCTGCCGAATAATATGGTTGTATTATGTTGCATTTTTCCAGTGGCCCTCATCACGAGTTCCCTTCTGAAATTGGCATGTGAACATGCAGCCTTTCGGCTAGTCGGAAAGTTTTGTTGTAGATTTCGTTGTCTCGCCCAGGAACGCTAAAAACATTCTGATATTTGTCCAACCCTTGTAACACAACAGAGGCAATTCGGGGAAGGTCCATCTCTCTACCAGAGTAGGGGGAGGAGGGCAGTGACACAACAACGCTAATTGTGATGTGCTTACTTACGTTGCGCTTAATATTGGGGTTCGTAATTGTTAAGTGCCCATTCGGAGTAGAGAAGGAAATTGAGGTGGAGGGGAGAAATTAAAGAAGGAAAGAGGTTTCTCAACTTCCCACAATTTATTTAAAGAGAGCTAAAATGAAATAGTAGAGTCCTCTGGGCCATCTCCATCCCCCACCCTGAACAGCAAAGGGGTAATTAACACAACCTTGTCCTCCGGTAAAACGAGTTCCGGCTGAGTGAGACCCCTCACAGGAAATTAGGTAATTAGGAGAAACGGGTGACTCTAGAAAGTGACCGACAGCCCACGTAAGAAAATCGAATGCAGAGTGAAATTTCACATAACAAAAGGCAATATACAACAAGTGTAAAATAGGTTGATCTATGTAGAGTATGGTCCCTACTACCCTACCCGTGGGAAAAGCAATGTCCGCAAAGAACAGAGGTGTCAATACAGAGCTGCCTCGAGGTAAGAGTCAATACTAAGGGCAACCTGTAGGAATCAGCAGAAAGTGTGCTCTGGCACCCAGAAATAGGAAATACATAACAGTAGTACCCCAGCACCTTCCCGAAAAGGCGAGTCTTAATCAAGTGAGTGTGACCAATAGAAACCCCAAGCAAGGAATCAATGGAGTACCCCAAAACCCTCCACCCCTCCACCCCCCACCTCTCCAGGGCCAAGAGGAACAACCAATGCTGTGCTCCCTTCTCACCAAAGAAGGTGGGACCAAATGCGTGACCCCAACCACACAATGTACTTGTTATGAATATTGGGGCAGATTTATGAGGCCCTTGCGCCACGTTTACGCCGCTGTTGCGTCACGCAAGGCGGCGTAAACGTGGCGCATCCCTACGAACGATTTACAACGTGACGCATCTAGGCAGATGCGTCACGTTGTAAAGCCCTGCGCCGCTTGTGGGCGTTCCGGCGCAGGGTGGGCGTTCCGGGGCAGGTGCGCCTCGCAAAAGTGGCTGAGTGAAATCTATGAGATTTCACTCAGTCACTTTTAAGCCAATGCTGCGTCAAAAGCCTGCGCCTGCTTGAAGCAGGCGTAGGTCTTGACGCAGCATTGTTAAAATGGGGCACCCCCGAGCCTTGCTAGAGCTGCGTCGCGCTTGCGACGCAACTCCAGCAATGCGCCACATTTTCGGCACAGATGCGTCACGCATCTGTGCCGTTTTTGCACCATGGTGCGCCGCATTATAAATGCGGCGCACCATGGCTGGCGGAGCTGTGGCGCACTGTGGCGCATGTTAACTGGCGCATCCCTGGGGATGCGCCAGTTAACATAAATATGCCCCTTAGTCTTTTAAAGTGAATACTCAGCAAGTCTTTTTGTATATATTGTTAGGACTATATACGGATCTTTATTGTCGAAATAAGCTAATGCTATCGGATCTGCATCAGGAGAGACCCCAACTTACTCCAGAAAAGGGCAAACCACAGGAAAAGAAATCAATGATCACCTCCTCCTAGAATAAAAATCAAGAAAATGCTACTTCGGGATAGGAAATCAATATAGTGTAGAATGTGACCACTCCTCACGAAAAACAATCGATAGCACCCTGCAGTCTCCCTCCCCCACAACAGCTTTCTTTGGCGAGGTGTTGTCGGTTGCGCAAAATGTAGCCGTCCCCCACTCTGCCCCATTTACGAGGTCTATGAACAGACTGCACACCCCGTACCATTTGACATCATATAAGGAAACGCAGGAGAAATGCCAGTGTTTACTGGTCGAGAGGCTTCCTGCTCAAACCTGTGGGCTGCCTGTATCCTATGCCAGACTGTGGGGGTGGTTCCACGCCATGGCCGGCATACTGGCTTCAGTTTGCTGTTTGCTTGCCTGATGTCAGCTGGTGAGGAAACTCTCGGGCTGGGATACCCCTCCCTCCTATCGGTTTCAGCTGAAACATATGTGGCTATGATTTTGTTTCAATAAAATAAGTCATGAAAACAAATCTATTTTGCTGAGCTGCAGCACACTCACGACCCACCTGTAGCTCTCACACTTTGCTCTCCTACATTTCTATAATTGAAATGGGGCAAAAGCGCTGAGCCTGTGTTGAAAATACGAAAGGATGCGCCGGTCTGAAGTATAAACTTTATGAAACTTTATGCTGTAGCACGGCACCCGCTTTCATATTATCAACATGGGCGCCATGCTTTAATATAGCGTGGTTCACGTATTGATAATATAGAAGTGGGGGCCGTGCAGCAGCATCAAGTTTCATAACGTTTATACTTCAGCACAGTGCCCGCTTTCGTATTATCAGTACAAATGCCGCACTTTATTAAAGCGTGGCACCCATGTTGATAACATGAAAGCGTGCACAAGGGTGAAGTATGATCTTTATGAAACTCGATGCTGCTGCACGGCGCCTGCTTTCATATTATCACCAGGGGCACCGCGCTTTAGCAGTGAGCGGCGGAAAGTAACCTTAATAAAAAGAAAGTTCTTGCAGACAGCACATGAAGAATGATGGCCCAGGGAAACTGTAATTGGCCGGTGCTCCTCACCATTAAACGGAAGTGAGGCATTGGCTCCAGGAACCAATTAGGAGGCAGGAAAGAAGACTGACCCTTCACTGAGCCTATGGGTAAGCAGCAGGTGGGAATAGAGCCGATTACAGCGGGTCTACAGCCGGTCTTGCTCGACCTAAAAAACGACATGTTGAAACACAATGATAGATTACGATTCTGAAAGTGAATCCTTAAGCCATTGCTTATTAAATATGTGAATCTGAAGTGAGTTACTTGTGGTAACCTTTTTAGGTTTGTTTATCCATTTTGTTTCGAAATGTGTGTGCACCAGCTATAAAAACTAAACCCTAAAAGGCACAAGATACCTATGAGATATTGGCATTAGCCCATTCTCTTTTCATTGCCCTGAAATAGACTTTCACTTTAATATTGACATTCGACCTAACACCAAATTGAGAACTATGAGATTGAGTTAAGTTCTCCAGATCAAGACAGGAAGTACGCACAATTTTCATGTATGCATATCGCCTGCAAATAGGCCCAACCTGGCCAGAATATTATGAGCCCAATACTATGTTTTAGTTCATTCCACAGCTCAAAGTGACATCTATTCTAGCTATGGTAAGTGACCATCATTTATCAGACAATTCAGTAACATCTGTGTAAGTGTTCTCCTTGGGTTTGTGCTTTACAAATGCGTACTAAATTCTGGCTAATTAAAAACATACATCGATTAGAAATATGCCTGTTTCCTCCTTTTCTGATGGAATTCTAGTGGCTCTCTTTACTGCCCACAACATCTGAACAACGTGCCACATCATCTACAAAGCCACTACATGTGGCACCCATGCATTCTGGCTGGCAAGGTCACCACCTATGAAGGATCTTGGCGTACCCACAGCCAGGACATCGTCAGAAGTGCAAGAAAGAAAGAAATTATGCAAAAGGCATTCTCCATTTATTTTCCTGGAGTCTAGAATGACATCTCATATACACCAGAACTTCCTCAAACCAGCTATAATTTGGGAAAGAGCAGTTGACCCGCACACTCAGCACCTAGCTATTCACCCAGTCACTCCCTGAGTGCAACCTTGCCTGTGATCTAGTACAGCACCCGCTGCACTTCAGTTATACAAATACCACATACATACATACTTGCATAAAAAACATACATACATGTATATATACCATTAATACAACCAAGCCCTGTCCCTAATTATAGTTGCTTGATAAATATGTGATAATTGTAGGTTTAACTTCTATATATCGTATTTTGTTAGCATCCAAAGAGCTCCTCTTGCAAAATATTTTTACTGAAAAATATTGAACTGCAAACACTGATTTCTCATTAATAGTACCTAGGAACTGCATAGAAAGGCTGTGTTGCATTGAGGCATTGGAAGATCTAAGCAAAGTGGAAATACATTCCTAAACTCAACAGTGGGGTACATTAAAAAAGCATATAACTCACTGAAAAGCCAAATGCAACATAACAATACATTCAGTGGATAAACACAATCATACTGCCTGTCCCTTACACACAGCACTATGTTAGTAGTAGCATGCCTCGCTGACTAGTGGCTATTTCTCCCCAGAAGATTTATAGGGCACAGTGTGTGTGGGAAAATTAAAAAATGAGCACCTTAAATATATATTCACTAACATTTCTCCCTAGCACTTGAATAACTATCTCAGGTTTTGTCTGAAAAACATTAGTTATACATTTGATTTGTGCTCGCCCTCAGAGATTAGTAAGTAGCCCTTCGAGGTGGAAGTTGGCGATTTACTGCCCATCAAGAATCAACTGGGTATGTAGTCATTTGTGAAGCCAGTATCAGACAGAAGAGTGCATTGTTTCCATTGCATTGCATTCAACTCCAAGCACAAGGTTAGAGCATACTAACATACTCTCTCCTACGCATCTTGAGCCAGCCTCTGGACTGATTATGTATCCACATTAACACATGCAGATACCAGCTACCTTATTTGAAGCATGCCTGTGCTAACACAATTGTCTGGAAACCGCTTTGGTCCACAAATCCCACATTCATCCGACTCTGCCCATGCCTAACAGACCTCTCATTTATGACCTATACATGTGATGTTCTCTGCGAAATGAAGGTCTACCTACGTATAAGGTCAGTATGTACAACCAAGCATCCACATACCTATGTCCTATTCTTGTGCATAATAAACATAATGGCTATTCCACACCAGACAAGTTCCAAATTAAAACACACAACTAATCAATATTTTTCAGGACCTTTTAATTCTATGCAGCATCTAGTATGTCGTTAGTCAAATCCGCATATAGGTAATACTTTAATATCTGCATTGCAGCATGTAATTTTATTAGGTCTTGCCAAAAGTGAGACACTGGGAAATCCCGTTGTCTAGATGGTAATGATCTGCACACTTTAACTTGAACCACTTGGTTCTCCTCAGGTATACTTATAAACGAAAATAATAATGATGAAGTACTTCTTATTTCAAAGATTTCTGTTTATTTTTTCTTTTTTATTTCATATAAATCCTTTAGTTTCCAGGACAATTCAAATTAACATCTCCCATTTGCCCAATGCATTTCGGGTCTATGGTGACCCTTCTTCGGGGGTCTCGTTGACATCAGCTATGAAGTAGACGTCAAGGGTCAAGCCTGGCAACGCAGTTCAGCCTTCAGTCATCATCCCGTTGTTTGTAAACTGGATAATATTAAATAACAGCGACTAAAATATAAAACACAGTGCCGCTCTGAGAAAGTTCCCTTATATCAGTCATTCGCCGACGCCGTTCCTGCTGTCCTGCCCAGGCTGTTCGGGCCTCAGGACAGCACATCCAGTTATCTTTGCCTGCGGCACCGCTGTTCCTAAATGGCTGCAGTAGCGGTGCCGCAGGCAAAGATAACTGGATATGCTGTCCTGAGGCCCGAACAGCCTGGGCAGGACAGCAGGAACGGCGTCGGCGAATGACTGATATAAGGGAACTTTCTCAGAGCGGCACTGTGTTTTATATTTTAGTCGCTGTTATTTAATATTATCCAGTTTACAAACAACGGGATGATGACTGAAGGCTGAACTGCGTTGCCAGGCTTGACCCTTGACGTCTACTTCATAGCTGATGTCAACGAGACCCCCGAAGAAGGGTCACCATAGACCCGAAATGCATTGGGTAAATGGGAGATGTTAATTTGAATTGTCCTGGAAACTAAAGGATTTATATGAAATAAAAAAGAAAAAAGAAACAGAAATCTTTGAAATAAGAAGTACTTCATGGATCATCATTATTATTTTCGTTTATAAGTATACCTGAGGAGAACCAAGTGGTTCAAGTTAAAGTGTGCAGATCATTACCATCTAGACAACGGGATTTCCCAGTGTCTCACTTTTGGCAATATATTCATTAAGTGTTTTCAGACTAAAACACCAGGTAATGTTGCACAACAACGAAAGGATCAGATTGAAAAGAATACAAATATAAAAACAGAGTGCTGGACGGACCCTATTATAATTTTATTAGGTCTACCAGGTCGCTCACACTCCAATTATAGGACTTGAGTCCACAGTAACCCATAGCCCTTCTTCTCACATACTTTAAAGCATCTGAACCAGCACTCCAGAATCCAACATCTTGTCAGTGAGCGGGTTAACAGGTTTCCTGGCACTACAAGAACAGATTCCTGTCTCCAAGTAGTCAAGTGTATCTCATTTGTTTACTTACAACAGTATAATATCAATTCTATACTGGCATCTAAAGTCATCCAAACCCGAGGACAACACTCATGAGCTTGCCGGGTGCTATACTTATAAGTTTATTTAGGGGGCGTGGCTTGATGCCCAAGGAAGATGGCGTTGTCTATGTGACTCCTGTCGGATCGGTGTGGAACGGAGGCGACTATAGTTGACATCTGGACCTCCTGCCAAGCCTCTATACTGGTCCAGTGCTGTGGGAAGTCATATGCATATCTTTCTTCACTCGTAACTTTCCTGCCATCACAGAACTGTTTCCTTTCAAGGTAGTGATGTTTCCCCTCAGAGGCAGTGCCATTTAAGGATGCAGCTGCTTCTTTTCACTGGAGCTCAGCACTGAAGTGACGCGCTTGGCAAGGCTTCTGTCAGCAGCAGTTTCTGTTGATAATGTACACAAGGGTATGCCTCATTTGTTTTTTTCAAGGAGTTCTCTTGACTTTTTGATAAGTAATGTTCTGGAGGACTGAAGAGTGTCTCATAAAGCTCATTGCGACACATGGTCACTATGGATTTCCATAGGCAATTTTGTTTCTTTTCTTTATTTTTACTTCCACTGCTAATCTCTCCTTTTTCAAATATATGGTAACAAGAGTGTTCTTTTTCTTCTCTCCATGTTTGTGCTTCATAATATTTCTTCAGCTTCAAACTCTACTTTTTTTATTCATATGCTTCAGACTTGTTTGCCTATTCAGCTGATTCAGCACAGGTCCTATTGCTAACTTTGGAGGTTCTTCTGAGTTGTTGCTTTAGCTATGGGAAGAGTGAAAATATTTGACTCCTCTGTGTCGTCCTCAACACATAGGTTTAATAAAAATTCCACCATTTTTTCAAAGTTTGCTGCAATGGAAGACTCTTTAGCGTGTACGTCTAAGAGGGGCTCAACCATGAACATGGCTTCTGTCCCAGTGACTTCTGGGAACGTTTATACTAAAGGCCTGAAAAAAGACCCACCTTCTCCTGCAAAATCGCCTCCTCCTGCTCCTATGTACTTGCTGCTTGAATAGATCCAAACTTTGCTCCCTTACATGGAGGAAACAAATGCCAAATTACAACACCTTACTGACAGATTGTCTCAGATGGGTGAACGACTGATTTCAGTAGAGCAGAATATTACTTCTTATGGTAAAACTGACATTAAAGTTAGTTCCCTTCAATCTCAAGTGTCCTCACTTCAGGAAAAAGTTGAGGACCTTGAAAATAGTAACAGAAAAAAACCCTTCACATATACGGATTACCGGAGGGCACAGAGGGATCAGAACCACTCACTTGTTTTCAAATCTTTTCTTCTCAAGTTATTACATTTGTCAGAAGATACCTCTCTTAACATTTAGTGTGCACACAGATTGGGTCATCCACCAGCCAATGTTTCCACTTCAAAGCGTCCAAGAGGTGTGATCCTGTATTTTCTAGAATATACTCATCTCCTTAAAGTTCTCTCCGCCATTTAAATCAGCAAAGCATATTTCCTGGTCAGGTCATGCATTGTTTTTCTCTCAAGACAACACCAAAAGCACAGCTGACAGATGCAGAGAATTCTTGAGGATGAGACCAGACCTTTGTCTCTAGGTGCTCAATATGGTCTTTTTCGTCTTTGCCTCTTCAAAGTCACATATAAGATTTAGACAACCACTTATTAGGATCCTGTTAAATTGAAGAGTTTCATAAACTCTTGCAAGATAGAAAACATAGACAATTCAAGAGCTTCAACATCTCAATCTATTTTAAGTTTGGATTCCATTTGATATCCATGACTATTTGTTTGCGTTTCATTTATCATTATGCTATTATTTACTCATGTAATGTTGTGACTTTTCAGATTTCCTATTGCTGTTAACCCTTACAAATTGCTTTTTTTTCTCCTCCCTTTTAGACATCCTATTGTTTGTGCTTGCCCTTTTCTCATGCCTCACAGGCTGCGATCATCCATGTGTCCCTTCCGCCGAGTCTGGACATATCATCTGTCGATGTGAGTTCATTCCCCCATCTTTTTGGGAATATTTTAGGTATGCGTTATCCCCTTCTTATTGTTCCCTTTTTGTTCTTCCCTCTATCTCTTTTTGGACTTTCCCTTTCCCCTCTTTTCTTGATGTATTTCCTACCTCAGTATATTATCCTGTTTCCTTATCCTTATCTAATTCTCATTTTGTTCCTAATGTTCTCTGTTACATTCACATTTATACTAGCGGTTGCATGGTTTACAGTGTGCTACTTTTATAAAATGTCTGGCTTAACGTATCTCTTCTGTATGGCAAGATTTTTATGACGTTAAAAATGATTTCATGGAATGTCAAAGGCTTGAACTCTCCTATTAAGAGACACCATGTTTTGAGGAACGTATCTAAATTAGTAGCTGATATAGCTTTAATCCAGGAATCTCTTTTTAAGGAAAAATAATCTTTCACATTAAAAAAGGGTTTGGGTAGGTGCAGTTTTCGTTTCTCCTGGGGATGGTAAAAGAAATGGAGTTGGTACTCTTTGTCGCTTTGTGTTATGTTAATTTCTCTAAATTCTGATGATTCCGGTTGCTGGTTGTTTACTGAGATGATGATTGGGAGGATTCCAGTCTCTTTATTTAATATATATGCCCCAACTACTGGTGATTCTTTTATTTGTCTAACCTCACTTAGCACTTCACTTTCTTCACACAACAACCCGCTCCGCTGTAGCACAGGAGTTGAAGCACAGCTGGATTGCGCTAGGTAATCCAGCTGGGCCCCCGATGATGAAGCATGCCACCTACTAGGTAGGTGGGTGAGGGGTTTCCTACAACTACTTGCAGTTGTTTGCGATTTCCACTTCCTTCAAAAAGGTTTCTGTCAAGACCATTGACGCAAAAAACCAGTAGAAAAGCTTGTCCATTTTGTTTATAAAAGTTTGTCTAACCTCACCGAGAAACCTTTACAGTGTTCTGATGACAACCTTATTCTAGCGGTTGATTGCAATAAGATTATTGATCATTTTATTGATGGTAATTCTTTGATTTTCTTCACACCAAATAAAGCTCATAAGCTATTTGTACAAACCAATACCAAGCGCAAATTAATAGATGCCTGGCGATTGTGTAATCCCAACCTGAGATAACTTTTCCCCTGTATATCAGACTCAATCAAAAATCTATTTTTTTTTTGTATCACACAATATTACTCAGTCCTTGCAGTCTGCTGATATAAGTTCTATACTAATATTTGATAATGCTCCCATTTCCATTCAATTTGATATACTTAATAAGCCTAATCTCCGTAAACACTCGTGTTTCAATAATTCCCTACCTTTAGATCCTGTATTTACCTCCTCCTTTACTTCTTTTTTTCAGTGAATATTTTCATTTTAATCAAACTGAAAACGTATCTTTTTATACTATTTGGGACGTTTTCTAAGTGGATGCTTTAGATTTTATTATAGCCTTATAGCCCACCGTTGCGGGCTATACCAGTTATTAAAGGCCTGCTGCAGCGTTAAAGGCCCGAGCCAAAGGGGAGGGACTTTAACAAGGCAGCAGAACTGTAATAGCCAGTATAGCCCTGCTACGAAGGGCGATAAAGCTATTAGAACATTCTACCACTGGAGGGCAGAATGCTCTTACAAATTAAACAAAGGCTTAAGAGAGCACGAGGGGATTGAAATTCTCTCAGGCTCCCTGAAGCCTTTGTTCAAAGCCAGAGCTGTGAACAAAGAAGCATTGGAATGTTGAAGCTCCAGGCTTATACCAGCCATTATAAGCCCGGAGCTACTCCATTTTTTTCAATGGAGCTTCCAACATTCCAATGTTCTAATCGTCTTTACGTTATTATAGGTTATGGCTTTAATACAAGCCCTTGTTCGCTTCAGACTGGATTAAGATAACTCAGTCCTGACTGCACTACCAAAATTCCTTCCCAGCGAAAGCAGACAGTGGCAGGGTCTGCAATAACTTGTGTGTGGCGGTATCGCTAGTGGCAGGAAAAAAATAAAATAATAATTTCTCATCCTGATGAAGGTGAAAGTATTCGCCCAACACCGAAACGCTGCGTCGACTGTTTTTAATAAATTCTCTCTGTATGGTTGAAATACCTGTATAATTAGATTGTAACCCATAGGGAGGTATACGAATGAGGACATGAATATATACTGTGGTTTTAATGAATAAAGTGAAGTTTTAACATTCTTACAACTGTATTAAGAACATTTCTATTGTACTGTACTGTGATACTTTATATAGTGGTAAAACGCATTGTGTAATGAAAGATAAGGTTGAGAAAGTAGATATTATCCCACGTCCAAATACAGGTGAAACTGTTGTGTTTAATAAGGAGGTTTCTCCTTTTCTTAAATACTTCACAACAGGGTTTATGTCTTTTTTTGGTCTATTAGAACATTCTGCCACTAGAGGGCAGAATGTTCTAACATATAAAACAACGCCTTAAGGAAGAGCGATGGGTTTCAAATCCCCCTAATGCTCCCTGAAGCCTTTGTTCACAGCCACAGCAATGAACAAAGAAGCATTGGAATGTTGGAGCTCCGGGCTTATACCAGCCATAATAAGCCTGGAGCTACTCCATTGTTTTCAATGGAGCTCCCAACATTCCAATGTTCTAATATTAATTACGTCTCTAAAAATCGAAACACTGCTTACAAGCACCCCACAGAATTTTCTGCAAAAATAAAGAGACTGGAACATTTCTATCAGTCTACCAAATGGAAAGAATGTCTGTTTGAAATTATAGTCCCTAAGTTTCAGTTTAACAAGGAATCGACTGACAATGCTTTATTATATTTATTAACATCTAGTGCAAAATTCTATGCTGGTCAGAATAAATCAGGCAAAGTGCTGGTGAATTATCTTAAGGTCAAACACAATAAATGTAATATTAAATCAATTATAGATGCTCAACAAACACCCAAATATAAAGATTCAGAAACCTTAGAGGAATGTCTTCGGTTTTATAAGTCTTTATATACGCCGGAGGCATTACCTTCAGATACTGACGTTATACGCTACCTCTCTTCTATTCAAATATCCATTGGTACACAACTTGATTTTGCACCATTGGAATCTGATGGCTCACAAGAAGAATTAAGCATTGCACTACATACCCTCAAAAATAATAAAGCACCAGGCTCGGATGGGTTTACTGTGGAATTTTTCATATACTTTTCTCAGTTGCTTCTTCCAAAATTGCATGCTCTCATAACTTCCTTTTCACATTCTTGTAAATCTTCTGGTTCTTTTTTAGATGCTTTGATTTTCCTCATCCCCAAAGAAGGAACAGACCTACATTATTGCAGAAATTATAGGCCCATATCTCTAGTAAATGTTGATTATAATATTTTTTTCAAAGCTTTAGCTTGGAGGCTGGAGTCGTATCTCCCTGAGCTACTTGGTAAAGAGCAATATCGTTTTGTAAAGGATGTTTCATTACAGATAATACTGTTTATTTTTTTAGATTATATCCAAAATTTCCCGTTAATCTGATTCTATTGCTGCAGTTGCCCTGGACCCAGAAAAAGCATTTGACAGGGTATATTCATATTGGCATTCTATTTTCGAACACTTAACTGATTTGGTTTTGGTTCAAATATTATAACTTTGATTTCTCTTCTTTACTCAAACCCTAAAGTGGCAATTTTTGCTAATAGCCTTACCTCTTCACATTTTTCTTTAGGTGCGGAGTCCGAGAAGGATGCCCTTTTCTCTTTAATTTAGCATTGGAACCTTTTTTTATCTAAAATACAACTGTTTATGGCTATAAATCTAATAATTCATAAATTGAATTAGCAGCATACACTGAGAATATCTTATTATTTCTTTCACAACCCCATTCTTCCCTTCCTGCCTTTTTACAAGATGTAACTTCATACTCATTTGTATCTGGTTACAAATTAAATAATGATAAGTGTGCAATAATGCCTTTAACTAAATGTACTTACAAAGATAATTTTGATATATCCAATTTTGTGTGGAATGCCCAACATATAAAGTATTTGGTTTTATACTTTTCCTCATCATTCAAAACCTCAATTTCTTTCAACATAGAAAAGTGTTCACAGAAGCTTAGAATTCGAAATGGAATGGTGCACTGGGCAAAGGTTCTCTTCACAGAAGTAAATCAGACAATTTTAGTAGATTTTCCTTTTTATTTCTTTTATCTTCTTTCTTATATAATCTTCATACGTAGTCCATGCACATAAAACACATCCAGCCAATGTGTTTTGTTCAATATATTTATTTTCGTCAGGGCTCCTGTGTACAACAGTGGTGAAAATGACACGATTATCATCACTTCAACATTCAATATGTGAGTAGAAACATATATATACCTCCTTTTAAAGACGGATCAGAAATACTCCATTAGGATTTCAAAATAATTTATATTAGTAGGTCTAGAAACGGGAATTATTTGCCCATCATCGACGAGGGATTTGCCTGGACATATTTTACTTATCTAAAATGGATCTGTGTGTACACTCGTCATTTGTCTGACCAGTGTACACACAGATCCACTTTAGAGAAGATAAAACGTGTCCAGGCAAATCCCTCGCCGAAATCTGACTCTGCAGTTTAGCAGATAAAAACCACAAACCTGCTATATACATATGAAGTAAAGATGATGGGCAAATAATTCCTGTTTCTATACGTATAGATATAAGTTATTTTGAAATCCTAATGGAGCATTTCTCTAATCGGCATTATCAGTGAAGTATGAAGTTATGTGTTCCCTAGTCTCCTGAAGGAAGACCTGGTCCTCTAGTGCTTCCGGCTTGAGGCGCCATGTAGGGATTATTATTATTATTATTATATCTGATTTTGTAGAGCGCACAGCTACCCGTGGGTTTCCCGGCGCTAGGAGAACAGAAGTAATAGAGGGCAAATGGGAATATAAGGAACAGGTTACAGAGAGAACAGCCAGGTTTTCACTCCTTTGCGGAACTTAAGGTAACATGTTTCAGACCGCAAAGGGATGGGAAGCGAGTTCCAGAGCGTGGGTGCCAGGTATGAAAAAGAGCGCCCACCAACTCTAGCACGCTTGAAACGGGGGACAGAGAATCTGCAGTGAGTGGAGGATCTAAGGGTGCGGGAAGGACGATATTGTTGGACTAAAGTGGATAGATAGTGAGGGGATTTTCCAGCTTTGATACGGTGCATAAAGCATAGTGCCTTAAATTTGGACCTGGATTCTATGCGCAGCCAATGCAGGCTGCGCAGGGAAGAGGAGACTGAGGTAGTTCTAGGCAAGTTACAAAGTAAACGGGCAGCCATGTTCTGAACCACTTGGAGCTTCCGGGTGACCTCTTTGCAGGCACCCAGAAGAAGTACATTACCGTAGTCCAGGCGAGATGTCACTAGGGCCTGGACCACTGACTTCTGGGTGTCTGGAGGAAGCATCCATGTGATCTTCCTCAACCACCTGATGATGGTAGTACAGGTGGCTGAGACTTTGACCACATGTTGTCTCATGGATAGCTGATTATCAAAGAGGACCTCGAGATTGCGTGCTGTGGTTGCTGGGGCCGGCAATGGTCCCATTTGCTGAGGCCAATGTTGCGGGCCCCAGAGAGTAGAGTCCGGCCCAAACAGGAGAAGCTCTGTTTTGTCGCCATTTAGCTTTAGTTTGTTCGTCAGCATCCAGTTGGCGATGTCAGTGAGTCCAGAACAAAGAGAGGAGGAGGGGGAGTGCTGATTAGAAGAAAGGGAAAAAATGATTTGAGTGTCGTCAGCATAAGAAAAAATAGAAAGTCCAGCCTGTTCAGCAAGAAAAGCAAGAGGTCTAACATAAAGGTTGAAGAATAAAGGACTGAGAATAGAACCTTGGGGATGGGGGGGTATTTCATTCCCTATTTTAGCCTCATCAAGACGGGGTTGTTGTCCGATATCATACATGTTAGGTACTCCACCCCTTCTGTTAGGGCATGTATGTCAGGGATCGGTCGTCTGCTCCTGGTGTTCTGGGTCTTTTCTCCTGGACACCTTCCCCATGGTGGGTTACCTTTGTACATGCACTTCTCTCTCCTTACGTCTTCACCCTCTTCTTGTTCTGCTGTCTCGTCCCGCAGCCCAGGCCGGTTTGGGGTCTAGAGTCTAGTTACCAGGAGGCTATGTACCTACAATGTCTGTCGCCACTCTGGGAGACTCACTATCGGTGTGGTGTGCCCCGGCGGGCTCCTTTGTGTCCAGGGCGGCCGGAGCGCACTGGCTCCTCTCTTCTCTCCTTTCGATGCAGTGCTCCTCAAGTCCTTTTGGGTCACAGCTCCAGAGGGTCTCAGCAATAGAGGCCTGGGCCTTAATTATTTAGTTTCCCCACTCCTTTTCTCGTTCCACCTAGATGAGCCCCTCTTCACTGTGCTGTCCTGCAGGGTATCGGTTCCACCTTTGGGCCGCTGCCAGTTTTGCCTTACATGCGCCTCTCCCCCACTGTACCTGTACTCTCTGGCTGAGAGTCACCTTTGCCACTCGCAGCACTGCACTATCCGGCACTTGCCTTTGTCTGCTTCTCTATTATGTGACTCGTGGTGCTGAATTCTCCACCCTTAGCAAGGCTGCGATCCGTGATGTTCCTCTCCTTCTCCGATTGCACCCCCTCCGTGTCTGGATTCTTTTCGCGGGGTGCCACGTCAGCCTCTCATTGGTCCCTAGGCCCCTCTGTGGGTCTCCTGTGTTCCTGTGTAATGCGAGTGGTCGTGGCTCAAAACCCGGCCTCAGGTGCCATGATCATGCGTCCTCCCTATACCCCCAGGGGGCTTGCCCAGATAGCAAGGCTCACCTTATATGTAGTGCTTCTGGGGTTGAGCCGCTCGTCGGCCCCGCTTGGGACCACATGCCCCGGCAGCAGCCTCTTTCCTTGTGCTGTGAAGAAGTCGTGTGTTGGCCGTCCTTGTGGCTTATTTCCAGGCCCCGGCCTCCGAGGACTTGCGGCCATCTTCAGTTCTGAGGGAGAGGTCCGGATGTCAAGAAAGACCCCCACTGCTCTTCCTTCTTAGGGTCCGACTCGCCCGTCCGTCCGCCTCCCTCGGGTCCGCCAGCTCCAGCTCCAGCGTCAGCCTTCTCCCTCTATGTGTACAGTAGTCGGGTGCCGATCTCACTTGCGGCTTAGATTCAGTCTGTGGCCGCCTTTTTCGTTTGATAGTCTTACTCTGGAGTGGAGAAGCCGGGCTTTGATGCTCGCCCCCAGCTCAGTCTTCCGGGGGTTCCGGAAAGCCCGTTGCCCCACTCTGTCGGTTTCCAATCAGTGTGTCCGCTACGCCTTGGGGTCTCTTATATTGTGTTAGTCAGTCATCGCGGGCGCCATCTTGCCTCTCCGCGCGGCTCTGCTTTTCAGGCATGGCAAATGGCCCTGGCAAATGGCTTTCTTCACTCTAATAGTCCCCGCTGCTAGTTTATGGGTGTCTGCACCTTAGTGGGGGTCTGGTCCCTCTTTATGCTTGCCTCAGCACCCCTCAATTTTGTCAGGATGGCACTGGATGGAAGATCATAGAAGGGAGCATGGGCTAAAGCTCCCTTCTCCTTCCCATCAGGCCATGCTCCCCATTTTTAACATACCAATAGCTATATCTTTTAAGTTTTTAAAGAAAAATAATTCTATATTATCTTTCTTCCTATGAAGTAATAAAAATTCCTGCATGTCATTATCAAAACTCATGCGTCCAAAATCAGAATGAGAGGTAATATGTCCTGATTTCTCTAACTATCATAAAGTGTTTTTGTTTTGTCAGTCCTCTAAATGGATTTCAGACTCCTCACTAGATTATCCACTTTGGGTTGAGCTTGAACAATCTTATCTTTCTCCTTTCTCTTTTCAAGAATATTTATTGTTTACTCGTAAACCACAACTTTTATCTACTCCCACTCTTACGTGCTTGAGTAAGTTACTAGAATCTGTTTTGCTATTTCTGCCTGCAGATTCTGAAACCTTTCTTTGCTCTATGGCATAATAAATTCATATTGATTAGTAGTAAACCTTTTTACTGGAAAGCTTGGAGACAAAGAGGTCTAATTGGGGTGAATCAATTATTTGATTCACCCATAATAATACTGTTAAATTGTTTTCTCATGCCTGCCTTTTATTTGACCTCCCCTCCTCTTCTCGGAATAAATATCAATTATTACAAAATGTCTTATATCTCGCATATGCCCAATTTAATTCACATACCCTCTCTACTCCAGCACATGTTAGTCAGTTACGCAATATTCTTAATACCTGCCCCATGGCTTCCACTATATATTCTCATTTGTGCATGCCCAGTATTACTAGTGACTAAACTACTGTAGAGATAACCTGGGAATGGGATTTAGGTGGGGAATGGTCTATTCGCATAAGGAATAAAACATAGACCAAAATTAGGAAAACTTCTAGAGCGATAAAATGCAATACAGACACTTTTTTTTTATATCTAATAGACTTTTTCTTTCCCCTACTGAATTACATAAGATGAATATTAGTATTTCTGAAACTTGCTGGACATGCTCCTCAATGTACGCTGATTTAAAGCATTTACCTTTTGCTTGTCCTTTCATTCATGATTTTTGGAAATGTGTTTGGACTCAGACTAACTTAATAATTCATTTTACGGCTTCTTTTTCTATTACTAATTGTTTTAGGCAGTTTAATATCCTATCTATCTTGCTATGAAATGTTTACTTTTATGGTCCTCTGTCATAAAGTTTATTGATAATAATGCAAAACATTCTTTTATTCCCCTGCAACAAGATGTTTTACAGCCTCCTTGGCATTCCTTACTCTAATTACTATGAATACTTGATTGTATTTAATTGTTTTATAGTTCTATAACTCTATATATATTTCCAGACAATTTATTTTTCTTTTATACCATGTATAATCAACCTTCTACTTGGATAATTTTTTTATCTCATAACCACACTTAAATGTATGTTATTATGCTGTATTGTTCAATATCATTTTATTAAACTTATTTTTGCAACTGAATAGCAAAATGTAAATGTAAATAAAACACAACCATTTATTTATTGATTCATGATTTTTTCTATAGTGCACACATGGCCCAAGAGTGCTAGTGCACTGCCCAACTGAAACTTTCAAGTTTTACAGTATAACTTAACAAAAATAAAAGAACAAAACCAGTAAAGTGTAGTAGACATGGGTATGACATATAGCAACAATAAACAGAAGCACTAATCAGTTCGCAATAAAGCCAGGCACTAGAAGCAAGAATAGTCAATGAGTGGAACTTTATTAGATTACCATATACCTTTGAGTTATAGAGGCTAAGACTGCTCAGACAACAGTGATTCAGAGCAAATACAGGAAAGGTAAGGTTAGCAGGTTGTATGAATAGTGAGTTGTGTGCAGAGCTGTGGGCAGCTGAGATGTAGAGTTTTGTGGGCTAGTGATTATTCATGACCAAAATATGCCTTCAGCACATGAGGATTCCAGCTTAATTGTGAATTCCACTATCCATGGAGAATGATGCACAATGCATGGAAGGGAATTGCAAACTTTAACTGTGCTGTCTACAAACCATTGTGTCCTTGGACATTTTTGTTTGAAGACTCGTGGCTCTATGAGAAGAGTATCTGCATTGCATAGATCCACTGACATCTAGAATTTTCATATTGTAGTCAACTAAATAGGAGTTGACAGGAACTGCTTTATGGATAATGCATAAGGCCTTAAACTGAGCTCTAGCTTTACTTGGAAGCTATTGTGGCATCATTAATGTGGTAGAAATGTTTTGCATCCAGATATATTGGGAGCTTCTATGTCTAAAAGTACCTTAATAATAATGATAATAAATGAGTTTCTAAAGCGCCTGGTTATACTACCTAGTATGTCCCCGCGCTGCAGCTAGACCCCCATAATGATTTGGTATCAGAAGATGCACCTGACAACACAGAGGCCCTATATGTGGAAGAGCCAGGTTTTTAATTTTTTCGGAAAGTCCTCTCCGATGGTTCAGACCTGAGTAAATGAGGAAGGTCAATCCAGTGTTTAGCAGCCAGCCATCTGAAAGATCTTACCCCCAGTCTTGCTCTTTTAATTACTGGTAGTTTTACCCTTCCTGTCCCCACAGATCTCAAAGCCCTGGTAGGGGTATAAGAGGTCAGTAGATTGTGTAGGTAGCTAGGACCCTTTCCCTGCAAGATGCGGTGGCTAATGCATAGTGTTTTGAACACAATTCTTTCCCTTACCGGGAGCCAGTGTAGGGTTGTGAGGGCGTTCTTGGATGGAGCTCTTCTGGGTAACCTCAAGACAAGGGGAGCCACTGCATTTTGAAAGCACTGCAACCTTTGAACACACTTTCCCATTTGCCTCAAGATATAGCGCGTTCCCGTAGTCCACAAGATGTTACCAGTGCATGAACCAGAGTTTTTCTGGCGGCTGCGGGGAGCACATCGAGTGTCTTCCGGAGGCCCTTCATTATTCGGAAACATTTCCCGGCAACAATCCTGGTGTGATGGTCAAAGGAGAGTTTTGGGTCCAGCCACATCCCCAAGTTCTTAACCTGGTCCTTTGGGCGGGGGTGGAACCCAGGGACTGAGGCCACCACATTGAGGACCATATGGATGGAGTCCTGCCCACTATCAGAACCTCCATCTTGTTTCCATTCAATTTAAGGCAATTGCCTGCCATCCAGACATTTAGCTCCTGTAAGCAAGTGGAAAAGTTGATGGCTGCCTTATCATGGGATTGCGATAGCAATACCACTAGTTGCGTGTCATCCGCGTATGACACAACACTAATGTCGTATTTCACAATTATGTCAGCTAAGGGGGCCATATATAAGTTAAAAGGGGTGGGACTAAGGATAGACCCTTGGGCCACTCCTTGAGTCAGCCTAATGCTTTTCGAGTAGAACAGACTCTAATACACTTGAAAACTCCGATCTTGTAAGAAGGATCTCATCCATTCCAAGGCCCGTTCATCCAGCCCTCCTCTTTTGAGGCGTTGTAGGAGCAGAGCATGGTTGACGGTGCCGAATACGGCACTGAGGTCCAGCAGTACTAGCGCCACGGTCTGGCTGTCATCTGCATGCCTAAGTATTGTTTCAGTAGATAAAAGCAGTCCTGACTCTGTCAAATGAGAAGCCCGGAAGCCCGACTGAGTGGGAGGTAACAGGTTATGCTTATTCATGTGCGAGGTTAATTGCATGTTAACCATCTACTCTGCAATTTTTGCACAATATGGAAGGAGCGAGACTGGTCGGTAGTTATCCAACTGGCTTGCTTTCACCCCTGGCTTTTTCTTGATTGGGATGACAACTGTCTCCTTCCATTGCTTTGGGACAATCCCTAATTCATAGGAGAGTTTCAGGAGGTGTCCAATGTAGGGTACCAAGATCTCCATACTCTCTCTCAGGGTCTTGGGGTTTTGTTGGGTCCTTAGGTGAGCCGAACTTAATGACAAAGGCAATGCTTTTAAGCTCATCAAATGATGGGGGAACAAAGCTAGAGAGGCCTTGAGCCTTCTCCATGATAGGCCCATCAACTCCCTCCCCACCTCCGTTGCGTGCCTTGTCCGGGAAGGTGGTGTACATTTTTGCTACCTTCTCTGAAAAAAACTCATGTCGCAGGACTCTACTGAGCAACTATTAGGCATCGTAGTTCTAGTTAGTGACGATATGTCCTTAAAAACTACAAATAGTTCTCAGGGCGAGTTTTTCACCTGCACTATTCTCGAGTTATAATAAGTTGCTCGAGTCCTTCTTATTAGTAAGTGATAGGCTTTCAGTCTTGTTTTATATTCGGCCTTCTTATGTTCGGAGGAGTCTCTCCGTTCTGTGCTTTTACACGAGGACTTCATTCTCCTAAGTTCATCATTGAACCATGGAGCAGTTTTTGACTGTCTCCTGGGGGCACTAGCCGACCAGGGAGCAGCTAAATCTAGTGCCTCTGTAATCCTATTGCCAAGTGCAGTGCATGCAGTTTCGACCACCTCAAGAACAACAACGACACCAACTCCACCACCCTGATCGCCAACCTCGCCAACCTCGGACTCAGACAACTTGTCACTACACCCACCCACTCCGCCGGCCACACGCTCAACCCCATTTCTCCGCTAGCTCCCACGTCTCCTTCAACCACACCACTGAACTCCACTGGACCGACCACTGTTGCATCCACTTCATGTTCCAGAAACCCACCACGCACCACCGCACCCAACAATGCCTTGCCGCTGCTGGAGCAAAGTCACCGAAGACCAGCTAACCATCACCTTCACCCAGAGCCCACCCGCAGACCCGACCGACCTAGACGCTGCCGCCCGCAACCTCAGAGAGTGGATTGACGACTGTGCCAACACCCTCGCCCCACTCAAGAAACCTTCCAACAGCCATACCAGAAAGAAAGCAAGCTCGTTCACTGAGGACCTCCAGGCCTCCAAGCAAATTTGCCGAAAGCTAGAGCAGAACTGGATCCGTGAATGAACACCAGAAAGCTACACATCCCACAAGAACGCCACCCGCAGACACCACCACCTCACCAGATCTGCCAAAAGGGCCTCCTTCAAAGACCGCCTACACAACAACGCACACAACAGCAAAGAGCTCTTCAACATCGTGAAAGAACTCTCCAACCCCAGCACCAACATCAACGACATCCCACCTTCACAAGACCTCTGCAACTCGCTGGCCACCTTCTTCCAGGAGGCAGAGTCAGCACAAGACGCGGAACACGCTTCCGTTGCGGCCTGGGACAGTTTGTCCATACCTCCTGAGGGAACCTTTTCTTAACATATTTAAGGTTCACTCAAAGCTCACCCAACTTAGAGGTGACTCCATAGAACCTCATAAGGGTAAGACTGTGAATATTAAGATTCTACCCTTTTACATCACAAATGGTGATATGCAATTTTTCTAATTTTTCTAATTTTTCAATGTTCAGTGTTGTCTTTGTCCTGACGAATGCTCCTTTGGCCAATAGAGCAGAAACATGTCGACGTTCTTTCAATACTATTAACACATGCTATGGATTCCTAAATTTCCAATGAGCATACCGAACTTTTTAATTAGTAGTCCAGCGATACTAATAAAAAGTACCCATATCGACTGGAAACTATTTTATCTCTTTTTTGTGCCTTTTCTGTGGGGTGACTCGTAATTCTCTGGAGACTGCCACGAAAAAACCAGAGAACGCCTCGGGTGAGGCTGGCAAGATACAATTTGTCAAACCCAATGATTGCTGCCATAACGTTTGTGTGGGGCGGAGAACAAGATATACCGCTTCTCGATATACACAACGTTAATGAGGGTTTTACATTATTTCTCTTGGTATAAGTGGTTACAAGTGTCCTATCCACTCTTGATAATTTCCACCTTCTTCCACTGTCAGATCGCAGACATCCATGACAGCTTCGGCAACCAGGAGACTTCCGCCCACACGACCACCACCCGCACCAACTGCCTGCTCTCCTGGACCAAGCAAGCCGGGCTGAAGACGGCTGGAATGCCAGACACCGGTCCTCGGAAGCCTGTTTCCGGTCCAGGGAAGACATGGCTTGGCAGTTCGGACTGGACTGTTCCCATGAGGCACAGGGTCAGACTGATTTGCATATAGCCATTTCTGAACTGGGGTGGCAGAGTGGGCTAAAGAACGGTGATGGATTAAACCCAGATCTTTTGACTGGGTGTGAGTGTTTGATTGTTTCAGATGCTCTGTCCATCACCACCCCCTTTTGTACTGCTCTCCTGGACCAACATCAACAACAACAACACCATCAAGATTATGAACACTGTCCACTCCGGATCGACGTCGGGCCCATGCCCACACCACATCTTCAACAAAGCCAGCACCAGCATTGCACCCCATCCCTGGAAAGCCATCAACATCTCCTTCAAGGACTGAAGGCCGTCGCCGACTGGATGAGAAAGAGCCGACTGAAGATCAACTCGGACAAGACGGAGGTCCTCATCCTCGGTTCCACCCCTCGGCCTGGGACAACTCCTGGTGACCGACTGCACTAGAAACAGCTCCAACACCCACCGACCATGCACGCAACCTAGGGGTCATCCTCGAATCCACTCTCTCCATTACGAAGCAGGTCAACGCCGTTTCTTCCTCCTGCTTCAACACCCTCTGCATACTCCGCAGGATCTACAAGTGGAACCCCACCGAATCAAGAAGGATGGTCACCCAGGCCCTCATCAGCAGCATCCTGGACTACGGAAAATCCCTCTATGCAGGGGCCTCGTCCAAACTCCTGAAACTGCTCCAATGCATCCAGAACGCCTCCGCACACCTGATCCTCGACATCCCTCGCCGCAGCCACAACACACCTTTCCTGAGAGAACTGCACTGGCTCCCCGTCAACAAGAGGATAACCTTCAAGCTCCTCACCCGCGCACACAAAGCACTCCACAACACCGTACCAGCGTACCTCAACAGCCGACTCAGCTTCTTCACCCCCACCGCCTGCTCCGCTCCGCCGACCACGCCCTCGCCACTGTTCCATGCATCCGAAGAGTGACCTCCGGCGGCAGATCCGTCTCCCACCTCGCTGCCAAGACCTGGAACACCCTGCCCGTCCACCCACGGCAGATCCAGGACCAGCTGACCTTCAGAACACTCTTCAAGACCTGGCTCTTCAAACAGTAGCGGCACTCCCCCCTCCCAGTGCCTTTAGACCCTCACGGGTATGTAGTGCGCTTTACAAATGCTATGATTGATTGATATCATTACTACCTGGTGGTCCTCCCATCTGAAGGGCATAATTGAAGTTGGCCGGGGAGAACTTCGCCCATTTCCTCTTAAGACTTCCAGTGCCCACCTTCCTTCGGGGAGTGGGTTTGAGTACTGCCGCACTAAATGGGATCAGGTAGTGGTCTGTCCATGGAACCGCTGTAGATCTCTCAATTATTAGCCCCCCCAAAATTGGCATAGATTGGGTCCAATAAGTGGCCCTGTTGGTGGGTAGGGAGGGAGGATTGCAGTCCCAGCTGTACTGCAGCCAGTTCCTGACAGAGCTCTTGTGCTGCGAGGTTATCCTTATCTTCAAAAGGTAGGTTCAAGTCCCCCAGCACCAGCAATTTGGAACACCGGAGTGCCGGCTATATGACTTGTTCTCTGAGGCTAGACGTAAACAGTATGCTCGGCCCCGGTGGACTATAAGTTAGATATCACTTAATGATGTAACTCTCGGTTGCCCTAATTGTGAAGAAGCCCGCCTCACTAGCCTCAATTTCCACCAGATCTAAGGAGCAATTTACTGCTAGATTTATGAATAATGGCTACCCCCCCACCCCCCTGTTCAATTTATGATCCAGCCTGATAATCACGAAATTCATGGGAAAGGCCTCAAGAATTTCAGGTGCAGATTCCTCATTTAGCCAGGTTTCGGTGAGAAACATGATATCTGGCTGACAATCAACCAGGCAATCATGAATCTCATGTTTATGCCTACTAGGTGATCTACAGTTAGCCAGAATTAAGTTGAATTTCTGTTCCTGCCTACCCTGTTCTAGGTTATTCCTCATCATGTAAGGGCAGTGGCTGCAGTTCTGCGCGCTATGTCCTACTTTTATACTATGCATACATATGTCTGTGATGTGAGGGTGTAATGTATGCAATTGTTCTGAGGAGTATTTGAGAATTTCCATAAAATGAGCAGGAGTTCTGGCCCCTAGCCCCGGACGGCCACAGACGCGCGCAGACAGGCTTGCCTTTGGCGCGCTCGCTGCGCCGAAAGTAGGTGCTTCCACCTCCCCACTAGAGCTCTAACTGCCGCTCTTCCCAGGAAGCCGGAAGTGCTCTGCCTCTCTTCCCAGCTCTCCGTACAATTGGCACAAGATCGCCGCGATGGACCAGGGCGGGAAACCGAACTGTGACTCAGCTGCCTTGCCGAGATACCAGGCGTGAGTATCAGCAGTCGCACAACCCCCCCAACAACTCAGTGCAGATTCAATATTTAAAAAAAGATTCAGCATCAGATTCCAACCTTAGTACAGAATAAGAATGATCATTATTTAAAAACAAAACGTTTTCTAGTACCACTAGCGATACCACCATTCACAGGTTATTGCAGACCCTGCCACTGTCTGCTTTCGCTCCTGCGCGCTCGCTCCGGCATGCGCCGTAAGTAGGTGCTTACACCTCCCCACTAGAGCCCTAACTGCTGATCTGCCTGGGAAACCAGAAGTACTGTGCCCCTCTTCCCAGCCCTCCGTACAATCATCACATGATCACTGCGACGGACCAGGGCGGGAAACCCAACTGTGACTCAGCTGCCTTGCCGAGCTACCAGCCATGGGTATCAGCAGTTGCACAACCCCCCTAACAACTCAGTACAGAATCAATATTTTACAAACGATTCAGCATCAGATTCCAGCTTTAGTGCGGAATAAGAATGATCATTATTTAAACACAAAACGTTTTCTAGTGCCATTAGCGATACCGCCACACACAGGTTATTGCAGACCCTGCCACTGTCTGCTTTCGCTGCTGCGCGCTCGCTCCGGCATGCGCCTTAAGTAGGTGCTTCCACCTCCCCACTAGAGCCCTAACTGCTGCTCTGCCTGGGAAACCGGAAGCGCTCTGCTGCTGTTCCCAGCCCTCAGTACAATCGGCACAAGATCGCCGGGACGGACCAGGGCGGGAAACCGAACTGTGGCTCAGCTGCCTTGCCGAGCTACCAGCCGTGAGTATCAGCAGTCGCACAACCCCCCCAACAACTCAGTGCAGATTCAATATTTTAAAAACGATCCGGCATCAGATTCCAGCTTTAGTGCAGAATAAGAATGATCATTATTTAAAAGCAAAACGTTTTTTGGTGCCACTAGCGATACCGCCACACACAGGTTATTACAGACCCTGCCACTGTATGCTTTCGCTGAGAAGGAATTTTGGTAGTCCAGTCAGGACTGAGTTATCTTAATCCAGTCTGAAGCGAACAAGGGCTTGTATTAAAGCCATTATCTATAACAACGAAGGACGATTAGAACATTGGAATGTTGGGAGCTCCATTGAAAACAATGGAGTAGCTCCGGGTTTATAATGGCTGGTATAAGCCCGGAGCTTCATCATTCCAATGCTTCTTTGTTCACGGCTCTGGCTTTGTGAGGAAATATAAATTTTATGGTCGAGAAATGTTCCCTAACGTGTACCCCACCGTCTCCATGTACCAGCTTAAAGTGCATGTAACTTCCCTCCTGGGCCAGCTATGAAGACGCAAATACATTTGCGTCCAACGTTAACATGTCCTCTTTCAGATCCACCCTGAACGGGTTGAATATTCCGTTCCTAAGTATGCCATGCCAACGTCTTTTTGTGGTGTACTTTACACGTTTTTCAGCTCTGGCGAAGTAGGCCCTGAATTCTGCCATCAAGCCTTTTTCTGCCTTTTGATTCTGAACGCCTCAGCCTGGGCTGTCTCTGTACCCGTGACCTCTGCCTTACTCCCTGTGCGGCTAACGGCGCTTAGCTCAGCCTGCTGCCTGCCAACACTGTATTCAACCTTCGAATTATCTGTTCCGCTCCTCAAACATACATTCCTGCCTACTAGTTCAAGTAAACATCTTCCAGCTGCAGAGCAAAGGGCCCGGCCTCACTGTCTCCGTGCAAGTAATTCATAGCCTCTGTTACCATGGTAGGCCCATGCCCCCTCGCATCTCATGCAGACACTTAGACGCTTATACACGCACTCACAGTCAGTATAGAATAGCCTCTGCCCAAGAGACCTTTTCCTCTAGATAATATGGTTCCCAAACATTAGATATCAGATATGATATAGGTACGAGTTGATCTGACATGCCAGACTTCTGTCTCTTTCCGCTAGTGTAAATGTCAAGTCCCCTGCTCCCTCCAGTTCCACGTCATTCACGCGTCATGCAGCTGCGCGCGCATCCAGGCCTCAGATTTCTGCTGACATTGCCAAATTCTGCTAAGTACCCACCTACTCGTGACACTTACATGTGACGTTTCTAGCACACACCTCTATGCCCACGCCTAGTTCACGCCTTTTGATTACATATTGCTAACACGTGTATGCTGTTATCTTGTTTCTCTCAGCTGTTAAGCCTACTGTATTGGTATTCATTCTATGGTTTAAGTATAAAAGTTATGTCTTGTCAATAAAGTATGCTCTATCCCTTCCTGCACCCCAGTGGTGGCAGGAACCCAATATCCGATCTGGTACCATGACCATTCCTTTTTAAGGAATAAAACCCCTAAGAAACTCTAACACCACGGACTCTGCCTCTTTCTTTCCGATGGAGTTATTTTTGTTAAGTACTTACCTGCATAGAAATTAGGACGGTAAATCAAATATTTACCACATTATTTTGGCGCCCGAATAGGGACCCCTCCCCCACCCCACGCGCCGGTTGGTGCGTTGCAAGCTTTGCCCCCTGCCATCAGTCAAGACGGAACTACGCGTACCCGCAGGATTTCCTGTATCTCCCTCTGGCCCACGGAGGTGACGGAGACTGCGATCAGCACCCAGACGAGGCGGTGAGGAGTGCGGAGGATCCCGACCAGAGCCTAGCCGAAAGAAGCAAGGCCCGAGGTGTCAAGAGGCCCACCAGTTTCCGAAGTATCCACGTGTCGAGTCGAGTCGAGTCCAGTCCGGTCCAGTCCAGTCGAGTTTTCCGAGGCCTTCTGTTCCGTGCTTCCCGGTGAGTACCATTGCTGGGACGTATCTAGACGGGTGCATTGTTATGTATCCGGTAAAGACGTGTTTGGGTACACAAACGCGGTCTGCACTGTTTTAGACAGTGTATCTGTACTGTTTAGCAGTATATCAGTTATTCAAGTTCTTGCACTGTCTTCGACAGTGTATCTGTGCTGTTTAGCAGTACATCCAGTATCTAGGGTAGAGAAATATGTTCAAAATGTTTTTCATGTGATTAATGTCGTGGTATGAGTGATTGTTTAATGTGCATTATTGTGTTTTTGTGTAACTAGCTGTGTTCAGAATAAGTAACCAGTACCAAGTATCCAGTACTAAGTAACAAGATGCCGTTCTTCAATAAACTAAGACAGATAGGAACTAGGAAAGGGATACTAGAGGAAGAAATTCCTATCCCCCCTAGGGACACTCCTGGAAACTTTATGTACCATAGGCATGGCTTAGATGCCGTATTGTATCTAGATTTATGGGCTGACTATACTAAGCATCTAGACGAGAGACACAGATGGCCCGTTACAGGAACATGGGATGCCGAGTGCATCGTGAAGGTAGAAGAAGCGCTATGGAAAAAGAAAGCCAGACAATCTCAGAAAGACGCCATAGAATTTTGGCGTAAAGAATCACATAAACGTGCTGAAAGAGCGCTCCGTAGAGAAGACAGACATAGAGAAGAGTCAGATAGAGCCCGAGAGAACTAATTAGTTAATGAAGGAATCCGAGTAAAAGCAGAACAAGTAGACCGCGCACGAAACAATCTTGTAAATGGCATGTATCTTGTGGCCGAGGGTTCGCCTGAAGCCACTTCAGAAATACCGAAAGATCTGCCGTCACCATTGGTTCCAACTAAAGTAAATCACAGGACTACTAAAGACATATTTCTGAATTCCTATCTAGATGATGTAGCACCCGCTTACACCAATTCACGCGCCCCGCCTACTGACGGTGACGGGGACGGAGGTGGCAACCCGCCTACAGACCATACCCCGCCATTACCGCAACAAGGTTCCCCCGTTCGACAGCCTGCTCCACTTGTTCCTCCACCTCCACCACTTCCCACACCTAAGGTTAAGATACCAAATCTGTTTTTGCCTGATCCTATTAAGAGACAAGTTCAAGTACACATACAGACTCCACAGAGGGATAATGCCCAAGCCTCCGCCTCAGGAGGTGCGACCGGGGGTTTCCAGACCCCGCCAGCAACACACAGATTACACCTTAGGGACATGCAGAAGCACCCTACACTCCAATCACCCCGTCTCGACATACTCAAAGAACAACTTCCAGTTTGCAGATACGATCCAGTACCCGGCAAAGACGATAGAATGTTGATAGCGTCACTACGCTTGCGACAAGCTACAGATTACCTAATGTTATTCCCAGGGATGACTGATCATCTAGATAGAATATACCATTTTGTCCAGACTGGAGAAAATCCCGATAGTATTAAGGAGGCCCTGGCACACCAGAAAGTTGACACTCAAGCATATATATTACGTTTTTTCATAAATTGCTTAATAAGAGATCGAGACAGGCCTGAGACAGACCAGGATGAAATGGAAGCACTAAACAGGTGGGGTCAAAATATAGCCGAGGGAAAACATGATAAAGTGAATTGTATAGCTAGTATGTACAAGAAAATCAGAAAGGCAGTAATAGAAATACATGAAAAAGAAAAAGAAAGTGACAAGAATGCCTCCTCCGAGGAGGAGGAAGGACCTGAAGAACAAGAAACGACTACAGATACGATAGCATATGTAGGTAAGGGAAATTACCTTAGGAAAGGCATTCGTCCAGAAAGCAAGAGAGTTTTTCTCTCTGGCATATCAAAACCGAATTCTCCTGAATATCTGTTTCAAGACACTGATAAAATGCTTCGAGAACGAATGGGGTACCATGTACTCAATTCTATGGATGAACAAGAACTAGCCCGGTCAGCAGTACTATGGGCTGACAATCCTAATATATACAATGATGACACAGTAGCGCAGACATTTCTGAACCTATCCCCAGACGAGCAGAAATTAGCAGGTATATATATGATTCAGCACCTCCTCACGTTATACAGAAATAAACATTCTGATCCAGGTCCCTTACACGATACATTAGAAGCACTACTCATGGATAGATGGAGAGGCCTAAGTACCAAGTTAATCCAGATAATTCTAGAACAACGGCACAGATACAACACTTTCTTAGGCCCACAATATGTTTCCGCTCCGCCCCCAGAAAGAAAAATGTTTCATATGGAGCGTTTTGAAAGGCAGAACCCTTTACGAGAAGTACATCCAGTTATGGGTACCGATAATACCTTGAAACGTGTGTATGTACACACACCTCTGACCAAGTTAGAACTATTGGAGATGAAGAAACTAGTACTGTGTCACGATAAAGACCCTGCAGGTTTTCACAGAGAACTTAAAGACATGTTACTCATGGGAGATTACACATATACAGATATCATGAAAATGTTAAAGGTACTGCTGCCCACCGGCATCTACGAGAAACTCAAGGAAAGAGAATGGGAGGTGGGAGACAAAAAGATTATATGGACAGAAATAGGAGACGAGGAAAAAACTCGTACTCCAGGGCTAGGCCTTGGGGAGAAAGCTAAAGCATTACCAGGTTTGATAGTACAGGTTCTGCCAAGATTACTGACCACTAAAAAGGAAGACTGGGACGCAATCTCAGCCTGTAAACAGAAACACGATGAAGATACTAGTGACTTCTATTCAAGATTCGAGAAATGTTTCATTATTAATAGTGGCCTAAAACCAGGTAGCGAGTCGTACCCGCATCTTTTTGTATCAAAGTTAGTCGAGAATTCCCTGACAGCAGTCAAAAACCGTGTATATAAAGTTGAAAGTACATGGCAAGCAAACACGCCATCCCAGATGTTACAAATGTTACAATACCATCAGAACAGAATTAGAGAAGAACAGGATCACGAACAGAGACGTATGAAAGACACGAAAATGAAAATGTTAGTGGCCCAGTCGGTTCCAGCCGACGGCCAGAGAAAGGGTACGACCCAGACAGGTAATGCCGCAGCTCCCGTTAAAGGGACATGCAATTATTGCAAGCAGCCAGGTCACTACGTACATGAATGCCCAGTCCTGAAACACAATATAGCAACAGGTAAAACTAAAGAAAGACCGCATCCGCCTAGACAAGACCAGGGTCAGCAACAGACTTCACAGAATTCACAATCTATGCATGCTCCACCACATACAGCACAGACAGCAGCGGTATCACAGCCACAGTCACAGCCCATAGCCGCAACGCAGCAAGTTTCACGGCAGATGTGCCAGTATGCCCAATCTGATTATCCCGATTATCAACGATACACATGAAACAGCCTAGAGAGGGAGGTTGGCTTGCCTCTTATTGAGATTCCTGTAGATCAAGAGGGTCCTTATGTACACAGTCAAGTATTGGGAAAAGACAGAAAGTTTTTAATTGATACAGGGGCAAGCCGCACAACAATCAGCCATAATGAAGTCCCAGGGGCACCCCTCTCAGGCTCACAGAAGGTTTCCCTTGGTTTTTCAGGACAGCCTATTGTAAATGAGGTATCGAAACCAGTCCCCCTGGCTGTGGGTCCATTATCACGTGTTACAGACTTGTTACTCACGAAATCATGTCCAGAAAACCTGTTAGGTATCAAAACATTGAAGGCTCTAGGAGCTGTGATATGTTGTTCTCCGGAAGGAGTTAGACTCTTTTTGCGTGACTTTAAGGGTCACTATGTATTACGAGAGTTTGATGTCAGATTGAAAAATGTACCGAAGCACCTGTGGGCACAAGGCCCGACCGATGTAGGTTGCATGCACATCACACCATACCGTGTTACACTCAAACAAGGAGTTGTTTTACCAAGAATCAGACAATACAAGTTACCACCCGATGCTGTAGTGGCTTTACTGGAAATCATTGAAGAGCTCATTGCCCAAGGAGTGGTCGTAGAGACCGACTCCAATATCTGTAATTCCCCTATCATTCCGATTCTTAAACGTACTGATCCCAATGCACCGCCAGTATATCGGTTGGTGATTGATTTACGAGAACTGAATAAATGCATTGTTCCACAGTACCCTGTGGTTCCCGACATCTCTTCCCTATTGACTGCTATTGATTCAGAAGCAACATTCTTTACTGTAATTGATCTCAAGAACGCCTTCTTCAGTGTGCCCATTGATCCAGAGAGCCAATACCTCTTCGGATTCAGTTTAAATGGACGAAGTTTCAAATTTTCACGCGCACCTCAAGGATTCACAGAAAGCCCCAGCATCTATAGTCAAGCACTAAAAAGACAACTTGATTGTATCCAAATGCCAGTTAACACCGCCTTACTACAATACGTCGATGATCTGCTGATCACCGCACGAAGTGAACCAGAATGTGAACAAGCATCACTGACAGTTCTACATTTTCTGGCCGACAAGGGACACAAGGTGTCTCCTTCGAAGCTACAATTCTGTGTTCAGCAAGTTGTGTACTTGGGTCACTTGCTGTCCAAAGTGGGGAGACAGCTCACTCCTGACCGCATCCAGTTAATTGTAAATATGCCACAACCCCAGACACAAAAGGAAGTGCGGGCCTTTATAGGCCTCACCTCGTACTGCAGACAATGGATTCCCCAGTATGCATTTCTAGCTAAACCACTCATTCAGTTGACAACACAGGAGGCAGCGACTTCGACTGCCCTTCCTTGGACTCAGGAACATACACAGGCCTTTGAGGAATTAAAGAAAGCTTTATGTCAAGCACCAGTTTTAGCAACACCATGTTACAGCAAACCTTTTACACTTTTTGTTACAGAACGTGATGGTACAGCGTTGTCTGTCCTCACTCAAGATCAAGCAGGTTCACATAAGCCTTGCGCTTATTTTTCAAGTACATTGGATTCAGTAGCCCAGGCACTCCCTGCGTGCTTAAAGTCAGTTGCAGCGACAGCCCTAGCAATCAGACAGAGCGATTCAATTGTTTTAGGACATCAATTAACAGTACAAGTTCCACATTCTGTAGAGGTTCTTCTAAACCGAACTCAGACTCAACACTTGACTATAGCACGACTGACAGGTTATGAACTGACACTATTCCAGCCACACATAGAAATCAGACGCTGTAACATCCTGAATCCCGCAACATTGTTACCTTCGATTATGACTAATTCAGCCCCGCATGATTATATAGAGATCATTAATGCAGTAACAAAGCCCCGACGAGACTTAACAGATGTTCCACTGACAAATCCAGACCTGACACTTTATGTGGATGGTTCATGTATGAGAACAAACACAGGAGAATTAGTGGCCGCCTATGCAGTGACCACTGAAACTGAAGTTAAAGAAACATATCGTATTGATACACTGTCCGCTCAAGCAGCAGAGCTCATCGCTCTGACCCGAGCCTGTATACTAGCCAAGAACAGAAATGTTAACATATACACAGATTCACGTTATGCTTTCGGAGTTGTACACGACTTCGGAGTGTTATGGCAAGAACGAGGTTTCCTGACCTCTCACGGTGCCAAGATCCAACACGGTCCCCTCATTCAAGCACTATTAGAGGCAATACATCTGCCTTCAGGCATATCCATCATGAAGTGCAAAGCACATACTAAAGTTACAGATTCCATTTCCCAGGGTAACGACCTGGCAGACCAAACAGCAAAACATACAGCATTGACTCACACCCAGACAACTGATATGACAAAGACAATAGTACCGACACATTGTATGACAGTTAGGGATCCCATACTAGATGTAATCGATATTCAGACACATGCTACTCCAGATGAAATCAAGAAATGGACTGAACTAGGAGGGATCCAGACAGATCAAGGTTGGATGACAAAGGGAAAATCTACATGGTTTCTCCCCGACTCTATGGTTCAAGTCATAATAAATACAGCACATAGTCCAGCACACCTAGGAGAAAAAGCTATGTTAGACAGCTTACAGAATCTCTGGTACAACAAACATTTACGAGCAGCAGCGAAACAGAAAGTGCGTACTTGCATGATCTGTTGTCAGTTCAATCCAGGTAAAAGCGTTCCTGTAGAACAAGGTGGATTCCATCCTCCCGATCACCCTTTTGAAGTCCTCCAGATGGATTATATCCAGATGGACCGTTGTCGAGGATTCAAGTATGTCCTCGTAGTTGTTTGTGCACTTTCCCGTTGGACCGAAGCATATCCAGTCCCAGATTACACTGCCCCGACCACTGCCAGGCAGCTGGTTCGAGAATTCTTCCCACGGTACGGCTTGCCTCGTGTCGTGTACTCAGATAACGGACAGCCATTCTCATCCGAGCTCATGAAACAGGTTTCCCTTCTGCTAGGATATCAGTGGAAATTCCACTGCGTCCGACATCCCGAAGCCGCTGGCCTTGTAGAGAGGCATAACCAGACACTGAAAACACGCCTTGCTAAAATCTGTAAAGAGAAAGGGGTCGACTGGATAGTCGCCCTGCCAGTTGCACTGTTCTATATGAGAATGGTCCCCCATTCGAGATCAGGACTATCCCCGTATGAAGTGGTCTTTGGCAGACCACCGAATATGTGGGGGACGCCCATGCCTAAGAAAATAACCGATGTTGATTGTAATATGCTGACAGATTACCTTGCCTCCTTGATGTCTGCACTCCAATCATGTCGTTCACAGGTTGCTGCAGCCTTCCCCGACAACACTGATGTAAAGCCACACGATGTCCGTCCCGGGGATACAGTCTTAATTCGCAACTTCGACAGGAAAAGCCCGCTGGAGCCCCGCTGGAAGGAGCCGAAGATCGTCCTTCTTACCACGAGGACCACAATCAAAGTGGAAGGCCGAAAGGGGTGGATCCACACGAGTCATATTAAAAAATGTAATGAACTATTGCCAGAAACTGACTCGTCCACCCCCTCAAAGGACAGCCTCGATACTAAAGACTTCAAAGTTCCAAAAAGAGAGAAAACTCCCCAAGAGGAGTATCGAACAAAACTTCGATCTAGCAAGTCAGACAGTTTAATTGTTTAAGTCCTCCCCTAGGTGAATCGGTTAAATAGTTTCTGACATGTATCCCCTAGATCAAGATAGAGAGAGAGAGAGAGACAACTCAAGAAACATGCATATTGTAAATCACTCCGTAGTCACTGTATAGTGACATTATTGATTATGTTTTTTCTAAGTCTTCTGATTATTGTTGCCAGTATATTGCTTCCCATATACTACCCTATCTTCAAGCGTGAACAATCTGCTTACAATGTCACTGCCGAACATTCTTTTAGCGAATTACCTCCCCATGAACTATCTTACAGACTTGCGCTGCGCAACAACACCTTCATTAGTATGTTACATCACTCCCATCAGACTAATAATGCTACGAATTGTTGGATATGTGGCCGACTCCCTCCCTATCAGAAATACAAGGGAGTTCTGCCCCTCTTTCCGTACCTGTTCACACACAATGGCTCTTGTGGAGCATGGTTTAGAATAATTAATTCCTTAGATCCTGATATTGCTGTTTTCGAAGGAAACTGGGTTTGGGGAAACTTGAACTTAGTTCTGCTTAACGCCTGTTATCCTGACAAAAAGGGACTTCCCACTAGAATAGGAACTGATCTAGAAAATGAAGTATATGGATTAGGTAATTATACAATTAACCTTATGATTCTTACTGTCGAATCCGAAGCTGCACCAGTTCTCCCCGCTATGTCAGTATTACCAGTCAAAGGTGATTTATGTGTCAGAAAGAAGGGTTCAGTACACTTAGGTCATAGCAAATGTACTACCGTGGTCGAATTCAGTGATCAAGGCAAATCTTCCTTTAGAGCTACTCGTCATTCCTACTTTGTTTGTGGCCATACCGCATACATACGCTTACCTCTAGATTGGGATGGTACCTGTTACATTGCATTCCTTCTGCCACCTGTTTTTCTAGCCCCTCCTGATTATCACAGAAATACAAATCTAGTAAAGAATAGACTCCGAAGAGATCTCCCGATTGTCGACTATACTGAAACAGCATGGGAGCAATACACAGATTTCAATAAAGGATTCTTTTTCTTCACAGGTCCCGTCCAAAATAGTAAACTGATACGAAGATTAACTAGAACACTCGAAGCAGTAGTGAATGAAACTACCTCCGCTCTAGGCAACTTAACAGAGGAGCAATCTGCCATGCGGGTTGTTGTTCTCCAGAATCGTCTTGTTATTGACGTCATCCTAGCAGATAGGGGCGGAGCTTGTAAGGTCATCGGGTCAAGTTGCTGTGTTTTCATTCCAGAAAACGCGCCTACAGTATATAAAGCTATTACACGTCTTCATAAGATTGCAAGTTTGATACATCAGAATCCAGGCACCTGGACTTGGTCCGGTTGGTTCTGGACAACGTTGACCGCTTGGGGATGGAAGATCCTATCCTTCCTAGGCATTGCCCTTGTCATAGTATTCAGTTGCTGCCTGTGCCTACAGTGTGGGCCAGCGATTTGTGGTCTGTGCGCCACTTCATGTATTGCACATTCCAGTTTTCACTTAAAACGCGAAAAGAAGAAAGAAGAGCAAATAATGTTACAAGAACAGACTGATCGGTTCATGAGAATCGATATATCATGAAGGGTCCGTAGGGAACAAGGAGGGAATGAGGAAATATAAATTTTATGGTCGAGAAATGTTCCCTAACGTGTACCCCACCGTCTCCATGTACCAGCTTAAAGTGCATGTAACTTCCCTCCTGTGCCAGCTATGAAGACGCAAATACATTTGCGTCCAACGTTAACATGTCCTCTTTCAGATCCACCCTGAACGGGTTGAATATTCCGTTCCTAAGTATGCCATGCCAACGTCTTTTTGTGGTGTACTTTACACGTTTTTCAGCTCTGGCGAAGTAGGCCCTGAATTCTGCCATCGAGCCTTTTTCTGCCTTTTGATTCTGAACGCCTCAGCCTGGGCTGTCTCTGTACCCGTGACCTCTGCCTTACTCCCTGTGCGGCTAACGGCGCTTAGCTCAGCCTGCTGCCTGCCAACACTGTATTCAACCTTCGAATTATCTGTTCCGCTCCTCAAACATACATTCCTGCCTACTAGTTCAAGTAAACATCTTCCAGCTGCAGAGCAAAGGGCCCGGCCTCACTGTCTCCGTGCAAGTAATTCATAGCCTCTGTTACCATGGTAGGCCCATGCCCCCTCGCATCTCATGCAGACACTTAGACGCTTATACACGCACTCACAGTCAGTATAGAATAGCCTCTGCCCAAGAGACCTTTTCCTCTAGATAATATGGTTCCCAAACATTAGATATCAGATATGATATAGGTACGAGTTGATCTGACATGCCAGACTTCTGTCTCTTTCCGCTAGTGTAAATGTCAAGTCCCCTGCTCCCTCCAGTTCCACGTCATTCACGCGTCATGCAGCTGCGCGCGCATCCAGGCCTCAGATTTCTGCTGACATTGCCAAATTCTGCTAAGTACCCACCTACTCGTGACACTTACATGTGACGTTTCTAGCACACACCTCTATGCCCACGCCTAGTTCACGCCTTTTGATTACGTATTGCTAACACGTGTATGCTGTTATCTTGTTTCTCTCAGCTGTTACGCCTACTGTATTGGTATTCATTCTATGGTTTAAGTATAAAAGTTATGTCTTGTCAATAAAGTATGCTCTATCCCTTCCTGCACCCCAGTGGTGGCAGGAACCCGATATCCGATCTGGTACCATGACCATTCCTTTTTAAGGAATAAAACCCCTAAGAAACTCTAACACCACGGACTCTGCCTCTTTCTTTCCGATTGAGTTATTTTTGTTAAGTACTTACCTGCATAGAAATTAGGACGGTAAATCAAATATTTACCACATTTGAACTAAGGCTTCAGGGAGCCCGATGGAAATTCAATCCCCTTGCGCTCTCTTAAGCCTTTGTTTAATTTGTTAGAGGATTCTGCCGTCTAGTTGTCGAATGCTCTAACAAACTTAGTAGCTGGGCTATACCAGCTATTAGAGTTCCGCTGCCTTGTTAAAGTCCCTCGCCTTCGGCTAGGACCATTAACGCTGCAACGGGCCTTTGATAGCCGGTATAGCTTGCTACGGCGGGCAATAAGGCAATAATTTTGCGTTCCTTGCCATGGCATTTATTTGATATTTTAGGCTATGTCAATTATCAGTGAAAAGACAACGATTGTGTGTTATCAAGAATAGCAGATTGGCAGTCTAAGATATTAAAAGAGTCCTTCCATCGTTGAACAGGTAGTTATTTTTTTTAAGAGAGGTTAACATAAATCCTGCTTTTAAAACATTGAATTCTGAGCAACGAAGAATCAGCCATTGTGGAAGGGTCTCCAGGAAATTAGAGAGGAGTGCTGTATCAGTGAGAGAAGATACCATGAGGTAAACTGTATACCATCAGTATACAGACAATAAAGGATCCCTGATTTAATAAGAGTAGCCAAAAGTCGTCCCATATATTCATTGAAAAGGGCAGGAGACTGTGTGGAGTCTTGAGAATCCCACTTTTTGCTGACTGAAATGGCTGGATAAAGAATTAATGATTTTAAGTGATTGGGATTAGCTTGATAAGTAGGAGGCTCGATCTTTAAGGATGTTAATAAGAAACCATAATGCATCACCTTCAACCTGTAGAAGAGATTTTGCCATGACTGATAGAAAATTAGCTAGGAATTAGTTAACAAGTATATGACGAAATAGCAGACCAGCCGCACCACCGTCAATCACCTTCCCAATCAAAGGTAATCCTGACACACAGGGACGACGTTGTTTGGGTAACTAGCATCACTGACAAGTTCTTAAGAAATGGAGAGATCTGTGTTATTTTGCAGCAGAAAGTTAACCTCTGCTGTACAAGTGATGAATTAACTACAGCAGTCCAGTAGGGTAGAAGAAGACTAAGTGCATAAGTTAAGTAACTGATAGCTATCCCCTTGTGCAGTTTTCAATAAAATGGGAACAAGTCATCTGGGCTTTGCACTTCAAGTGGAAGTTAGTGCAGACGTCAGAGGCTGCCTCTCTCCAGAAAGCTGACACGAATGCTTGTGCTAGGGTTTTCGGCGTTGCTTATGCTGTGCGTGGAATCCTTATCTACAGCTTAACTCACAGCTAAGATGTGAAGCCCTGCTTGGTTTACGGAGGCTCTCTTGTCTCGGCCCTTCATTGAGCGGACACCTCTGATCTTTCTTATCCTTCGGAGCTCAAACAGGCAGCAATCAATCCCACAGCTCCATTTTGTCCCGATAATGACTAGATCAATTGCGGAAGCTTTCCGGCTGACAAAGATATTTATTGTAGAATGGCACATACGACAACATTTATTCCATGGGGCCTTATTTATGAGCCCTTGCGTCACTTTTACGCCGCCGGTGCGTCACTTTTTGTGACGCACCAGTGGCGTAAAAAATGCGCATTGTTGCGTCATATTTACAAAGTGACGCATCTAGGTAGATGCGCCACTTTGTATACCCCTGTGTCACATTATACCTGCGCCAGGTATAATGTATGCAAGGGGGGGCGTATTGACGCAAGGAAGGGTCGTAGAAGTGACCCAGTGAAATCTATGAGATTTCACTGCGTCACTTTTAGGACACCGTTGCGTCAAAATCCTGCGCTTGCCTCATAGCAGGCGTAAGACTGACGCAGGCCCTTTCACATGGGGCTTGCCCCATGTGAAAGGACACATTGCTGGAGTTGCGTCACTTTTGTGACACACTCCAGCAATGCGTCACTTTTGCGCTTACAGATACGTCAGAAATACTGACGTATCTGTAACTCCTTGCGACATGATGCGTCATACATTAAATATGACGCATCAGGAATGTCGCAAGGAGTGCGCACTGAGAAGTGACGCATCGCTGCTTTCACGCAGCGATGCGTCATTTCTCATAAATGAGGCCACCGATTTTTACTCATGCACAGGATCATTATAACTTTTCGCCATTATCTTACTTTATGTCTATAACCTTGCGCCGTCCACATGCACTTCACAAGCACTGTGTGTTCACTTGATTGTAAGAATATTAAATAACTATTTTTGGATTATTACTGGCCATATCTTTCTTGTGATTTATTTATATTTTCAATATATTAGTCTGAAGCATTGTATGGATGACAATAGTTTATTTCAAAAAGATGCCCTTTGTGAAATTGTTGTGGGATTGGGTCTCCAGAAAGCTGGGCGTACTATAACTAAACCTACGAGGTGCCACCACATGGCCCCTCACTCGTAGGGAGCACTACTGACTCACTTTGTCTAGAAAGGTAACCTCTCTCACCACTCCCTCTCAGGTAGGGGCACCTCGACCCTTCCTGAGTGGCAGTTATCTTTCCCACCATTTTTCCACATCTACTTTAGTTCGTGAACTGCAAGTGGAGTGAAGAACAACTCATTTAAATAGAAGTAGGACTCTTCCTTTCACCATCACTCTCTGGTTCCACCTGAATGTCGAGCTTTACCAATGCTCCTTCGCTTGGAAAACAAAGGCAGGGCGATGACTGGCTGTTGGTCAGAGCCTGTGAGGGAAGACGATCCTTTGTATAACCCCCTCTACCCACCTGGTGCCCAGTACCAAACCCGGAGGTTAGTAGTCCATTGTGGTGACTCTGTGCACATCACTGATTTAATACCCAAACTGTGGGTCAGAATCCAGCAACTTGTCTCTATTTTCTTTGCCTCCAAACCTGGCAAGGACAGACACTAGAACACAAAGAGTCTTGGAAAATGTTCACATTGGTGGCTGAGTGCGACCCAAAGCCGGTCTGTTCAACCATTTGGTCTCATAGAGTCTGTTCCTTCATGTCAGGCTTGGGGTTTCAGTCAGTCGGGGCACTCCCTTTTCAGGGATGATGGCAGGTGCCTGCCACAGATGGCATGACTGGTGCCCTGTAGGGCTGCCACAAGGTCAGCACCCGGAATCGCCAGTCTGCTGTCTCCTAAGACCACTTCTCAGATAATTTAAAGCATCAAAATCTTCTACTTACAGCTGCTCGAACATATGTGGTCAGTCAATCAGGCACCAGAACAGCTCCTAGTCATATAAGAACACATTGCCTCATAGGTGGTGCATCATTAGCCATTCCTGTGTATAAGATCACATATCAATTTCAAAATAAACCATTTCAAATAAAAGAATGCTGTGAAGGAGAGGTTATTGAATCAGGAAAACACGACTCGACCAATAAACTATCTGATGCTCATAAAAGATCAAGTAAGTTCATAATTACCTCCCAGCTGACGGAGACTGCCCTTCTACCTGCTGACAGAGGTTCAATGACTGGCTTGGTCACATTTGGCATTTCTGTGAGCCCTGGTAAAAAAATAAAATAGTAGGCAAAAAAAAAGAATGAATACTTGTTTAAAAGAGGTTCATCGAGTGAAAATATAACTAAGAACTTACTGTGAATAATTACAGTTTCGGTTCCCCAAACACAGTGGTAGCATGATTGGTCTGGGATGCATTTCACTTGAGCACTGAATGATGAAGACATGCTGGACTGTGGGATTGTGACTTCTACTTGAGGCTTCGTTATGTTCACCTAAAGAGCAATGCAATCAAGAGATGTCAGTAGAGTAGAGTGTTATAAAGCAGTGGGGGAAACATCCGAGAATTATAGTGTAGCAAGAGGAATGTAATCTTATATCTTACATGGGTGCATCTAACCAAGCACGCAGCATCAAAATACAAATAATATCATAATCACATCTACTTGTACTATGAAACACACTGAGCAAATCACTAGTCGCTATATGGGATTACAGAATCCCAGGGCCAAAATATCTCCAGTGGCGTCTTCAGGATGTGGTCAACCTCTGGGAGCATTCTGTTCTAGGTAACAACAAGTTTTCTAGCTAGTGCCTCAGGGCTGAAATTAGTTAGTCCTCAAACTTTGGACCAGATAATTCCAGGCCCGACACACCAGAGCCAAAGACCTCTCGGGGGATTAAAGCAGCTCCTATGCCCAGCCCATCCACCCTCATATTTCAGACAAGCATTGGCATAGCTAATAATTCTCGCCTTTGGGACCTTGTAAGTGTTTATCCATGTAACAGTTAATGTTGTTGCACCAAGGATATTGTGCTGCATAACTAAATACTTATAAGGTCCCAAAGCGAGACCTATTACAGGTAACACAGACCACAGACGTGGGGCATGGGATGGGAAGGAGCAGCATGTACGTGGCAGGGAGAGAAAGAAGCAACACGAATTGGGAGAGGAAGGGGGAGAAGCAACTGGTAGAAAGAAGAGATAAAAAGTGAATTGTGTCCCTTCAAAAATTATGGACGCAGTCATTTTTTAAAATTAACCCCCTGAAAAATGTGTTTCAAAGAAAATAGCTATGTGGTGACTGAACCTGCAAAACACAGTAAATACAGTTTCCCCACCCACAGTACGCGGAGCACGGCAACCTGTAAATACTTTATAAAACATACAGCAGCGTCTCAAAAGTGGCACTGAGTCCTGATTGTCGGGCAATGTGACAAGAACAATAATGTTTCAACGCTTCCTACCTGAAAACAGATATCAGCAGAAATTCTTGACACTTAAAAGGCTAAAGATGTGGTCAGTATAAATACTGTTAATGGACCTGTGAATAAAAGTTGAATGTTTCAAACTCACTACCTTTAAAACAAAAATCAAAGCAGGAAAACGATCTTCCTCATATGCTGCTGCAAGCAGGCCTCTGTCAAAATGATAATCTGTGACCCTAATTGGGAGAAGAGATCATGGCCACATACTGAAGCTCCCCTCATTTTCGAGATCCCTGCAATACTTCACGATCGAACCAGCGTGCAAGCATAGAAAGAACTAAAGTGAGAGCGGAGCTGGGCACCCATTCTCCCTGCTGTATTAAAGTCTGAGATTTTAGTTCATCAAACCACAGGCTTTCGAGTACATCGCTCTCTGCATTTTAAAGCCTGTTTCCTTTAAGCACATCGTGAACATCTTCCCTCACAGAACAAAGCAACGCGAAGTAAAGAAGCAAACTGGACACATCTGGACAATTTTACCGTCACAAAAGAAATGTAAAATGAAATTGGAACAAATATGTAAACAACCAAATCTCAGTGAAAGGCAGAAACACGACCCAATAACAAAATGCACACTAACACCCAGCTTTTAGCACACATTCTGTCGAAAAATAGAAGCGAATAGAAGTAATGCATTAGCGCATCGACGCAGTGGAGCCCACTATATTTATGCAAGTAATAAGACATTATTAGAGCAAAGACTAGATTATGATAGCTGGCAACCTGTTGTTTGCGCCATTTGCACAAATCAGAGGAAATGTTTCACAACTATGCCCTACACAGCAGGTCTTTGCTGCCTGATAATCCCTTATAGATTCCTTGGTTTCTTACCCCGCAATAAGAAATAGTTAAAAGAAAAGTCAGGCGCCTTCAATCTGCTGAGCACTTCACAGCACTAGGGAAATAAAACAAAGGCACCACTTGAGGACTTCTACAGCACTTCACTCTCAATTCACAGTTTCTTTGGAAATGAACACCAGTACTTGAGATCCATATAAATTCCAATAAGAAGCACAACAAAGCAAGCATATTAAAAAGCTCTGTAAAGGCCCTTACCAAAACATTTACACTTTCTTTAAAGAGCTCTAAGCAGAATTATGATAAGACAGCACCCAGCACCATTGTTCACAAGTATCACCCGAGCATAAGAAACAATGCTTGCTACTTTCTGTGAGCCCCCCTGGATTGAATTGGCTGCCTTTTGAGCGATGCAATGAGCGATGCAAAGAACGGCCGGCAAGGGTGCCCTGCTTTAGTCCCATGTGTGCTGCACATTGAAATGCCTGTCCTCCAAATGACTTATGGATTGCCATCGGCAATGAGAGACATGCCTTTTACATGGCATACAAGAAGATTGTACACACTCCTCCGCACCGTGATGACCAGCATGCAGCAGCAAAGAATGCAACAAGGATGGCAGGGGAAGGAGAAAGAAAATCCGTAGACAAGATATACTGATATCATTTGTTGTGACAGAGGCCATTGGCACAAGCCTGAAGCAGACTGAGATTGGCGGAACTGAGTAGGAGAGATACCTGCCTAGTAGGGAGCTGAGGAGAACATTCCGCACCCACTGAAGACCTCCTCCAGCCGCTGGTACAGATTAAGATAGATGCAATTGGAGACCCCAAGTACAAGTGGGGAATGGCAGAGGTCGAGTAAGCAAGAGTGGAGCAGGAGGTGACACGCTCATGAATATGCACAGGGCGGGTGGCACTCCTGTGACGAAGAAAGCCAAGAGAAGGTGATCCAAACCTGAGCCAAATGAAACTGCGTCAACCTAAGACAACGTACCAGCACTACTCTCATTCACGCAAGTCACTGAAGGCTTCCAACTGCTTTCTACACTAGGTGCAAGCTCATCAGACAGACTGCGTTGTCAAGCCCCGAACTGTATATTAGGTGATTCCAGCTCTGAAATCCGAAAGCAAGCATGAGCTCCTCATGAAAGGAAGCCCAAAACAAGCGCAAGTTATACTAATCAAAGCCCAAAACGAACATATTTTGAAAAGAATGGACGGTATTTAACAATAACAAGCGTGCGCGCCTCACGCTGAAAGGAGGCAGCAGGGGGAGGGGAGAGAGGAGGGGGCCGACACCTGCTTCCCTTGTGGGAGCGAGCAGGAACCATCTGTTAATTACTAAAAGATGGTTTTGAAAGCTTGCTTCCGTAAGGGAATCGCCAAACGTGCATGCGTTGCCATTCAAAGCAATGCAACGCGTGCACATTTTTGCCTGCAAAAGTGAAGCGATGGCTAACGGTCTTTTCCTATGCAGCTCATGTGCGCTGCGTAGGTGAGACCTAAAAAAGGGGAACATAAAAAGCTCTCCCAAGCTGAAGTGCCAGGATCTCTACCCTCCTGCTCCCCCACCCCAGGGCTAACCCCCAACCTAGAACAGAACCCTGAAACATATAGCACCTACTCCAAGGAGGTGGTACATGTCTGTCGATAGGGTCTAGTTATTTCTCATGGAAGTTGGAAAACATGTAGAACCGTACCCGGTATTGTCAGTACCACACATATTTCCCATTGTAGGGGAAAACATTCAAAACCCCATTATATCACAGGAAGACACTGGCTGGTATCCTTAAATCCAGCTCGGTATCTTCCTGCGAAGATAACAAGGCCCAATGAGTTCTGGGACTTGTACGTTTTTGTTTTAAATCAATAAAGGTGTGTCTTAAAAATCTAAGCATGTAAATAGCTGTTGAGTGAACTGGACCCTAGAGGTAGGTTTAAACAAGCATTTGCAATGCAATAGGTCTCGCATTAATTACGTTTGAGCCATTGGCATTGCGAAATATTGCAACACCAATTGCAACAAAAGTCTATACATTGTAGGCCAAAAACATGTGTATTTATTTTTGTAGCAATGGTGGCATGCTGAGCTTTAGATGAATATGTTTAAAAGTAAAATGCGCCATACTGCGATTGCTACAATAGTTAATTATGGATGCGTTAACAATTGATGTGTGCACTGATGGCTGGTGTTGTGTGTACCTGTAGGAATTGTGCCCTGATGGCTGGTGGTGTTTGTGCCTGGTGGAAGCGTGCACTGATGGCTGGTGGTGTGTGTGCCTGGTGAAAGCGTGCACTATTGGCTGGTGGTGTGTGTCTGGTGAAAGCGTGCACTGACGTCTGGTGGTATGTGCCTGGTGGAAGCGTGCACTGACGGCTGGTGGTGTTTGTGCTCGGTGAAAGCGTGCACTGATGGCTGGTGGTGTTTGTGCCCGGTGAATGCGTGCACTGACGACAGATGTTGTCTTTGCCTGGTGAAAGTGTGCACTGATGGCCGGTGGTGTGTATGCCTGGTGAAAGTGTGCACTGATGGCTGGTGGTGTGTGTGTGCCTGTTGAAAGCGTGCTCTGACAGCTTGTGGTGTGTGTGCATGGTGGCAAAGAGTGCACTGATGTCTGGTGGTGTGTGTGTCTGGATGCGTGCACTGAAGGCTGATGGTGTGTGTGCCTGGTGGAAAAGCGTGCACTGTCATGTTTAAAAGTAAAGTGTTCCATACTGCGATTGCTACAATAGTTAATTGTGGATGCGTTAACAATTGATGCGTGCACTGATGAATGGTGGTGTGTGTGCCTGTCGGTAGTGTGCACTGCAGGCTGGTGGTGTGTGTGCCTGGTGTAAGCGTGCACTGACGGCTGGTGATGTGTGTGCCTGGTGAAAGTGTGCAATGACGGCTGGTGGTGTGTGCCTGGCGAAAGCGTGCACTGACAGCTGGTGGTGTGTGTGCCTGGTGAAAGCGTGCACTGACATCTGGTGGTGTGTGTGTGTGTGCCTGTAGAAATTGTGCACTGATGGCTGGTGGTGTGTGTGCCTGGTGAGTGTGCACTGACGGCCGGTGGTGTGCCTGGTGTAAGCGTGCACTGACGGCTGGTGATGTTTTCGCCTGGTGAAAGCGTGCAATGACGGCTGGTGGTGTGTGCCTGGCGAAAGTGTGTACTGACAGCTGGTGGTGTGTGTGCCTGGTGAAAGCATGCACTGACATCTGGTGTTGTGTGTGGTGGAAGCATGCACTGACAGCTGGTGGTGGGTGTGTCTGGTGAAAGCGTGCACTGACAGCTGGTGGTGTGTGTGTGTGCCTGTAGAAATTGTGCACTGATGGCTGGTGATGTGTGTGCCTGGTGAGTGTGCACTGACAGCCGGTGGTGTGTATGCCTGGTGAAAGCGTGCACTGACGGCTGGTGGTGTGTGTGCCTGGTGAAAGAGTGCACTGACGGCTGGTGGTGTGTTCCTGGTGAAAGAGTGCACTGACGGCTGGTTGTGTGTATGTGTGCCTGTAGAAATTGTGCACTGATGGCTGGTGGTGTGTGTGCCTGGTGAGTGTGCACTGACGGCTGGTGGTGTGTATGCCTGGTGAAAGCGTGCTCTGACGGCTGGTGGTGTGTGTGCCTGGTGAAAGTGTGCACTGACGGCTGGTGGTGTGTGCCTGGTGAAAGCGTGCACTGACGACTGGTGGTGTGTGTGTGTGCCTGGTGAAAGCGTGCACTGACGTTTGGTGCTGTGTGTGTGCCTGTTGAAAGCATGTACTGACGGCTGGTGGTGTGTGCGCCTGGTGGCAAAGCGTGCACTGACAGCTCGTGGTGTGTGTGCCTGGAAGCATGCACTGAAGGCTGGTGTTGTGTTTGCCTGGTGGAAAAGTGTGCACTGACATTTGTTGGTAGGCGGATATGTAGACACAAACGATGGCCAATCAAGTCTCGAGGTAGGCGCATTTTATGAAGGAAACCGAGCCGTCGCTCCAACTAACGTCAGTTGTGATGGTGCTTTCAGTGATGTGAACTCTGGTGTGCTGGTAACTGAGCTGAGACCAGTAGCTTATTCAGCACAGGACAGTGCACAGCGGTCTGCTTGGGAATGGTTTCGGGTTATGAACAATCCGGGTTTGGCTCCTTTTTCTTTAGGAACCTTTATAAAAAAAGGTTGACGCTGACGTCACAACAGGAAGCGATGTCACGAAAGGTGGCTTGCACCATCGGACTCATTGCCTCCCCTTGCTCACCCTTTTGATGCGATTGCATCAGAAAAGCCATTATTATTATTATTATTATAATTGCATTTATTGAGCGCACAGCTACCCGGAGGTTTCCCGGCGCTAAAAGCAAACAAAAGGTAAGCTAAGCTGAGAAGGAATGAGCACGCATTTTAAACATTAAAAAGCCAAGTCTTAATTCCTCTGCGGAATTTCAGGTAGCAAATTTCAGATCGCAGGAATTGAGGCATGGAGTTCCATAGAGAGGGTGCGAGTAGCGCAAACGAGCGACCGCCCATTTTGGCTTTGTTGAAGCGCGGGGTCTGAAACTTGTTTTGCGTGGAGGATCATTGCGTGAGCAGCGTTCTGAATGGGCTCTGATCTCGCCCCAGCGAGGCCAAAGAGTGAATGTTTGTCTCCATTTGCTCCAGTTATCGAGCTGCCGGTAAATTAACTGGGGGGACGCCATCCACCCGCGTGGGACCCCGACTCGAGCCCTGATAGTAGCCTCTTCTAATGAGTTTCCCATGTTGGTACCATCTCAAAACCAGCCTTTCCCTAGATTTCCTCCTCCCTTGACGGCTGCTCATTCAACATTATTCATCACTAGCTAGATCGAGGTCACGTGAGCGCACCCCACAGATCACTTCTGCTGTAAAAAACAGATATGCCTTCTAAACCCTTATTTAAAATCATGAGACACGTCATCCTGTTCAACTGGTGTGCCGACCGTGTATAAGTCTACCTGCAGCTCGCAGTCAAACCACAATTATTCCAGGACCCACACCAAGGATGTCCAGCATTGGGCCACGAGGGCTGGAGCCGGGCCACATGTAGCGGAAAACACCTACTGCGCAAAAGTCTTACACTTGAATTAACTGCAAGTAAATGGGTCCCTTGTTGAGTTACATACATCTGTGTAGCCCACTTCTACCAGGTGCAAGTCACCGAGGCGCTTTCAGAATGTCTGCTGCACCCATTACAGTTCTGGAGATGACAGGGATGGAGGTGTTCAAAGACTGCATATCTTCAGAGGGGGCGTTATCGCTTCCCCTTGTATAATTTTATATCTAGCTTGTGGGTGTGACCTTCTGGCTGAGATAGGGCACCAACACCCGTGGTCTCCGGCTGCCCTCTCACCCCGGCTCTCTCCCCCTCTGCCTCGCCGCTAGGCACAGATCTCCCTGGGCCCAGATCCAACATGGAGGCGAAGCAGGGGCATTCTGGGCATCTGGGGGAGCGAGGTACGAAGTCCTGAATCTATTCTCCCCGCTGGGGTCATTATTTAGGAATGTAGGTGCCTCCCTTCCTCCAGGACGTTAACCCACAGAACACAGACTCTGGTAACGAGGCATGTCAGATCACACGTCATGTGTCACAGGAGGCAGACCCACAACTTGTGAGGCGGGAGGTTATCCGTAATCGAACAATAATCGTCAGGGCGAGGGGCCAATTCAAACAATCAAATTTTTACTTCCCGCGATACAGAAATTAGCACCATGTTTAGCCCCTGGGGGCATTAAACTGTTGTCAACGCGCAATAGGAAAACAAGCTAAGAGTTCACAAGTTTGTTAATGTGTTTACTGTGGCGGTAGGAGTGCAGGGTGGAAGGGTTAGGGAGGAAATGATAGAGGAGTATTTAGAAATGGATATGAGAGAGGAAACGAAGGATAGTAACGGAAAACAGGAAAAAGAGGAGAAGAAAACTTGTCTGAAAAGTAGATGAATATAAGGAGAGCCAAATAGGGATAGAAAAGAGAACTAGAAAGGGAACAGCAACAAGTTATATCAGTACAAGTGTAAGCCCAGTAAAAAAATCAGGTTCCTGCAAGATTCTAACCAGGACAAAAATGTGCAGTCTCCCAGAAACGCGTGTCACCCTACACTGGCCGCAGGTTCAGATACCGGCCCAGTGGCTCATCAACGGCCTGAGGATAGACGGAGTCACAAGACCCCAGGCTCCTCATCCCAGACCCAGCATATAGACTGGGAGCGCGTCGCCCGCAATGCACTCAGTCCGCTGTGCCCAGTTACGATGGACTAGAAAGAAGCAAAACAGAAAGCAGCTTGACATCCAGCCCGGGGAGGAGACCTGGGAGGGGGAGGGCTGCCTGCACATGCGCTGTCCTGCAACTTTTGCGTGCCCTGGGGCTCGCGCAGGCAGCGACTGGCCCTTCCGGGGCTCCCATGCCATGCTCAAAGAGAGCTCCGGCGCCAGAGAGGAAGTGCGGGGGCTGAAGTCCCGGTTCCCAGGAGGGGACCCGGGTGAAGAGCAGGATATAGCAGTGCGTGGCTCCCATGCCTGTGGAGAGAGCTCCTCGTTGTGCAGCATTAACTGTAGAAGAGCTGGAGTGCTCCGCCTGCAGCCAGCCACCGTTTAGGAGCACCCCCGTAGTCCGGGTGAGTCAATAGCCCGAAAGTTACACTTATTTATTTATGCATTTTTATGTAGAGCTGACTTTACCTGAAGGCGTCAGAGTGCTTCACAAAAGGAACAGTAATGAGGAGAAGATTACAAGTGAACAACACTGGGCAGGAAATGTGCGCATGGCTGTAGCGCGAACGCGAAAGTGAAACTGTATGCTGGCGATGTGCGCGTGGCTGTACGTGCGCGTCCACAGACCACAATCTTCTCATGCACCGGTCTGTTCCACTTGGAAGGCAACACAATCACAATAAGTCTTGCTGGCGACAGCGTTTCGCGCTGCATCACCAGTGAGACCTAAAAAAGCATGTATTCTATGCAGGTTTTGCAGGTGGCAGTTAGTTTGGGGTAAGAATGCTGGAGTCGCCAACCTGTGCTTTTTGTGAACTCAATAAACTGCTGTGCCACACCATATCAGCGATCGCTCTTCCTAGTTAACTCAAGAGACAGACCAGAAATAAATAGGCGATGGATATGATGTTCTTCAAATTGTTACCCTCTCCTCTAGATAATTAAATTAACATAAGCTATCTATACTAATATGTGGTGTTTTGTTTAGCCCTAAAACCTTTAGCTCTTGTCGGAACATGAATTTGGCAGATTTAAGGTCTGATCTCTTAAACTTTTCCAGGAAGCTACGGTCATACAAATATTTTGCTCAGAAGATGCCTATGAATAACACATCCTGCCATTGATCCTAAAGATAATTTAAACCTGTATGATTCAGAGACTCTAGTATGTACTATAGAATTAGAATTTAGGGCTAACATGGGTGCCTTTGGACAATGAAGCATTATTCAAAAATATCTAGAGAGTGACATTACGTTCATATCCACATTTTGTATTTAGTTCATGATTAACTGAGCAGTACTTTTTGAATGAAAAGTATGTGAAGGTTGTAGACACATGTTTACTAAATATTCTAAAGGGAGTCCTCATATAACTAAACCTCAGTTTAATGCAATTGAGGACCAGAATTCAGACTCAACCCTTTGACAATGAGGTAAAAGTGGTGATAATCCTAGAGGTGTACCTGGATAAAGCAGACTTACAACAGGGAGGTTACATGTTAGAGTAGAGTAGAAGTCTGATCGCCTGAACGCGGCATCTGCCAGAAGACCACCTCCCAGGGGGCCTTCTGACAACTGTATTACGCACTTACCACAATGCCGACGGTGTGGCTGCAGAGATCTTGCGACAGTGGAGATTAGTTTTCCTTATGTATTGATGATAGTGTCAACATTTCCACTTCATATGTGTCGAATGCACAGATAAGCATGATACATGTGGAAAAATACCACCTACCCATTGCCGGAGTCTGTTCTATATGTGGGCAGTCCAGGCAATGGGTATGTGGTACAAAAGGACTCACCTGTATATCGCCGCAAAGAGGGTCGTAATCCTTAGGGTGAAAATGCTGCTGTGAAAGGGGACCTAAAGAAAGGGATCCACATAGACTCTGACTGAAATAACAGGAAAGGGGTGAGTATGCAACCCAAATCCTTCATTTCTGCTGACTTGTAGCTGGTGGTCCCATCACTGCGGTCGGCTCATCGGAAAGCCAACTCATAATACAGACGGTGGTGAAACTCCTCTGTATCACCCTATTGCATTTGCTTTTCCCCGACCTCAAACCTAGCGGTCTGCGGTGTGCTGCGGTGTCAGAGGTTCAGCTGCAGCATTTGCAATAGCAATCCGCCTATCTTGTAATACGGTGGTCGGACCACTGAGTTCACAGCAGCCAGACTGCGACTGCGTGTATGGCAGTTCACGGACAGCCAAACTCGTAATAAGGCCCTTTATAATGATCCCACTATCCACTTAATAGTAAAATTGAATAAACTTAGGAATTTTGGCACATTCAGATTTATGAGAGAATATGGAATACAACTTTTTCAAAGTCGCTCCCTCTTTTATACCTGTATTGTATTTTTACGTAAAATATGCAAACTCTTCAGACAACACCCGGAGACTCATCGTCAGCTCCATTGGTTCTTTGACAGAGAACATAGCCAAATATTTAAACACAGTCCTGTTGTTTTAATTTTTTCTCAGCTCCTGGAGTAGAGACACCAAATATCATTATGAAACTGGATGGATTGGCCACTGAACAAGACTGGTTGTTATTAACCATGAATTCAGTATGATCATATACCATTATTGAGCATATTGTTGTTTTGAGTGTCATAGTTTTTTTTTCTTTCAGCATCCTATTTTTTTGCCCATTTTGAAAAAATCAACATGCTTCTACTGATAGCATCACTCACACTAGACAATAACTAAGGCCCTCTTTTAGAGCTTGGTGGGTGTCCTGCTGACCACTGCTGCCTTGGTGGACTACTGCCTGCCCTATTAAGAGATCTTTCCTTCCTGGCGGAAACATGATGGTCCGTATGCCCATAAAAAGAACAGCCATTTTGGCAGACAGGGTACTCTGAAAAAGTTGTGGACAAGTATTGTGTCCGCCAAACTCTAAATGAGGCAATTTGCCTTGTTCAAATCTAACTGTAGCAGTGTGGTCCAAGCACAGTCATGTCTTTGCAAATCTTATGATGGGACATTTTCTGAATTTTTAACAGACATATGCCTGAGCTGAAGACTCAGATACCTTTATTCCAGTTGTAAATTTGTAGATTTTGCATCTAGACAATCTTTTTACTGGTATGAAGCTCAACAACAGACACATTTGATGATTGTGTGGCCATAGTTAATTTAAACAGCATGAATTTAAAGGTTAACTCTGTGGCTCGTCACATCACATGAATATATTTTTAATCCATCTGAGGCTTTGGAGGCATCCTTCGGATCTCCTCTCATTATTATGATACTGTGGACTAATGGCAGTATAGTGACAATTTGAGTTCTTTTATATTCCAATTTTAAAATTGAAAGTATTTTTAACAGTAACCATCTAACATTTTGTATTTCTTACTAAATAGGCTGGCTGAGTTAAGACTTAGAATAAATGGTTTGGATCAACCACGTTTGTGCCTGTTTGCGATCAAACAGGTCATACCTACATACCGGCATCAATCAATGGCAATGTTAAGCAAGAAAAGTTACTCTTGAATGTAGTAAGTTTTGTAAAGAAAGTAAGGCCCTTGTGGGTAATTGGTCCAGTAGCCAGTAGTGTAGATTATACAAGTAGGTTTAGTCAGTTACAAGTAAGATGGTAAGAAAGTTGACCCACCATCAGCAACATCCTGCTGCTCAGCTCCACTCATTCCAACTGATCACTCATACAAGCCATGCACTCATGAACATTCTATTACATCACATTCTCACAGGTTGAGAAGAAAGGAACTAGGGGAGTCAATAGGACAGAACATATATACTACCTTCAGAACAAAAGAAATGAAAGGAAGCTAAGAGGAAGAAAAATACACATTCCACACCTCCTGTAAATATAAGTAACTAAATCCTTAAATTAGAATGTAGTATCCCATTACATAAATGATTCAATTTCTTAGATTGTATAGTAAAATTATATTACATAAGATCACATTGCATGACTCATTAGATTCTTTGAATTGTAAAGAAAGACGACATAAGATTACATTACATAAACATCACATATATATCTTCTGCTATCGCAAGAGAACACCAGATATATATATATATATATTTACACACACACACACACACACACACATATATATATATATATATATATATATATATATATATATATATATATATATATATTACCTACTGGCGGTCGCCAGTAGGTAGTTCTAGTTACACCCTAGTTTCCATAGGAAAAGCATTTTTTGATTTGCTAATAACTTTGTTAAAAGTGAAAAGGACTTTATCCCTGGTTCCCGGAATGGCAATAAAATCATCGTGGAAAACATATTAGAGGGGACTGTTCACTACATAGACCAGCATGCAGTGCAACCGCCTGACTCGGCATCCACCAGGTGGCATAAATTAACAATCGAACATTGAAGCTACGGTCGAGGTGAAGTGATCTGCCTTTCACTATGAGCTGCGGAAGCGTCGTCTCTGAGGAAGGTCATGGACATGACCGAAATGCATTAGACAGAAAGACAGCATGCCGACTGAAAAATAAATTTTAAACCGGGAGGAGTAGCGGCTCATTTTCTCTTTTGTTGAGAAGTTGTTGCAAAATATATATATATGGGGTGTGTGGGGGTTATCTTAAATGAGTAATAAAAATATTAGTTAACTCTCTCTCTCGCTCTCTCTATATCTATCTATAATATATATATATATATATATATATATATATATATATATATATATATATATATATATATATATATATATTACCTACTGGCGGTCGCCATTAGGTATATATAGTTAGGATCTAGTTATACCATAGGAAATCCCCAACATTCTATTTGGAATAACTTTGTCGCCGATTGAGGAATCTGCGTGTAATTTTCCTTAAACTTGCTCATCTATGCTCCGCTCCTTCCCTGAATGTTTCAGGGGGATTCGTCAAGCGGGGGCCGAGAAAAAAGGGGGGTCCCAAAACGTGTTTTCCCCATGTTAATTTCCATAGGGACCTTTAGACACGGCTACAGCCCAAACGGCTGAATGGAATTACACCAAACTTGGCAAAATGGTAGGGCTTGGTATGCAGATGTGCCTTTGCTATGTTTGGTGAAAATCCCTCAAGTAGTTCTTGAGAAAATTGAATTTGAAAGTTTTCAAATGGCATTTTCTATGGGACCTTTAGACACGGCTACAGCCCGAACGGCTGAACGGAATTACACCAAACTTGGCAAAATGGTAGGGACTGGTATGCAGTAGTGCCTTTTCTTTATTTGGTGAAAATCCCTTCAGTAGTTCTTGAGAAAATTGAATTTGAGCGAATTATATATCTGTATGCGCTCAACATTCTATTGGGAATAACTTTGGCGCCGATTGAGGAATCTGCGTGTAATTTCCCAGAATTTTGGCCAGCTCCGCTCCGCTCCTTCCCTGAAAGTTTCGGGGGGATTCGTTAAGCAGGGGCCGAAAGGGGGGTCCCAAAACGTTTTTCCCCATGTTAATTTCCATAGGGACCTTTAGACACGGCTACAGCCCGAACGGCTAAATGGAATTACACCAAACTTGGCAAAATGGTAGGGCCTGGTATGCACATGTGCCTCTGCTATGTTTGGTGAAAATCCCTCCAGTAGGTCTTGAGAAAATTGAATTTGAAATTGTTCAAATGGCATTTTCTATGGGACCTTTAGACACGGCTACAGCCCGAACGGCTGAACGGAATTACACCAAACTTGGCAAAATGGTAGGGACAGGTATGCAGTAGTGCCTTTTCTATATTTGGTGAAAATCCCTCCAGTAGTTGCTGAGAAAATTGAATTTGAGCAAATTATATATCTATATGCGCTCACCGTACGCGCACCATACGCGTACGGTACGGTACGCATACCGTACGCGTACGTGTGCGTACCCTTACGTGCGCGAGCGCGTTTTTGATTGGCTGCCAGTCGACTGTCAACATTCCAAACTGTCCAAACCAGGAAGTGTTGGCCACCATCTTGTTTTTCAGGAGAACTGAGGCACAAGAGAGCCCAAAACAAGAGTGGAAAACACGAAAAGGGGGCAGGGTAGAGACCCCCCAACCCCAAGGACAAATAAATAAAATAAAAATTTCGAAAGAATCGAGGGGTGCGCACACCGTACGCGTACGGTACACGTACCGTGCGCGTACCCCGCGATTTAAAAAAAAATCTTTTTTTTTTTTTTTTTTTTTTGCCCTTGGTGATCCTTCTGGGACCCCCCTGAGAAGGGCTAGGGGGTCAGGGGGTCTCTACCCTGCCCCCTTTTCGCGTTTTCCACTCTTGTTTTGTGCTCTCTTGTGCCTCACTTCTCCTGAGAAACAAGATGGCTGCTCAGGTGGTCCCAGAAGGATAATAACATATATAAACGTTATCCGCTAATAGAATTAGCATTTACAAAACCTTTGAAATTTATTGAAAAGAATATAGGTTTCACGCCTGATATAGTTAGGAATTAGCATTTAAAAAACCTTGCAAATTCACCGAAAAAACTATAGGTTTCAGGCCTTATATAGTTAGGAATTAGCATTTAAAAAACATTGCAAATTCACTTAAAAAACCATAGGTTTCAGGCCTTATATAGGTAGGAATTAGCATTTTAAAAACCTTGCAAATTCACTTAAAAAACCATAGGTTTCAGGCCTTATATAGTTAGGAATTAGCATTTAAAAAACCATTGAAATTGCTCCTATATAGTTAGTTGTACTAACTATATTTCGCGCACCCGCAATCCACTGCTGATGATGTCACATATTACATCATTCATGACATGGTCAGTGACATCACTGATGACATCTCAAATGACATCACTGATGACATCTCATTTGACATCACTGATCACATCACTGATGATATCATTCATGTGATAATACGATGCACCTCCTCACACTCTAATATAACCTTTGATATACCCAGTGTTAAATACAGACTACCATTCTTGAAACCATTGACACACCAATACCAGTTACTACATACGTACTCACTGATTCCTAGTTCTAAACACACATTTACTTATTCACCCATAGAATCACTCATACATACAGTCACTCATCAATACAACACTATCATATGCACTCATACACCTATACAGACACTCACACACTGCTACTCATCCATGGAGTTACTCACACACCTAGTCAGTCATGCAAAGAATCAATCACACTTCCATTTCCTCAACTATACAGTTATACACACAACACCTTACTTATTCAAACATATACTAACACATACTTACTCTCTTATACATTCGCTGATACAAATACACAATGATCCATACAGCCACTCGCAGATTCACTGGCTCTCATGTATAGTCATTTATATATGCCAAATCTCACATGCACTGTGTTTTACATATGTACTTACTTGGACATGTAGCACTGAGATATCCATTCACTCACCAACACACCCGTGGACACAGTCAACCGCCCATAAAGCTGTTTCCACATGCACTCTTGAACTCATACACCTAGTCAATCAACTGCTCACGCATCAATGCACAGAGTCACACACCTCCCTGCCACCCACACACACACTGAGTCTCCCATTCAAATACTTGGGCAACCAATCAATAACCCATATAGCCACTCATATAGCTACTGATCAACACATGCATTAGCTTACACAACAACAGACATACTGATGCACACATTCAGACAGTTTAGTCACTAACCCATGCATTTAGTAAGACACATTTAATCACTCACTCATACAGTCAGTCACGCACCTACTAAATCCTTCATCCAGACACTTATACATCCCCTCATTCTTCAATATGTAAAACATATTTAAACTTTACAGAAACACACAGTCACTGGATGATGTCATCAGTGATGTCATCAGTGATGTCAACTGAGATGTCATCAGTGATGTCATCAGTGATGTCACTGACCATCTCATGAATGATGTAATATGTGACATCATCAGCAGTGGATTGCGGGTGCGTGAAATATAGTTAGTTCAACTAACTATATAGGAGCAATTTAAATGGTTTTTTAAATGCTAATTCCTAACTATATAAGGCCTGAAACCTATGGTTTTTTAAGTGATATATATATATATATATATATATATATATATATATATATATATATATATATATATATATATATATATATATATATATATATATATATATATATATATATATATATATATTCAATGAAAAAACCATAGGTTATAGGCCATATATAGTTAGGAATTAGCATTTACAAAACCTTATTTTACTCGCATAAAACCATTGAAATTCCATATATAGTTAGCTAACTATAAGCGCTAACTATATATCGCGCACCCGCAATCCACTGCTGATGATGTCACATATTACATCATTCATGACATGGTCAGTGACATCACTGATCACAACATCCAGTGATTGTATGTGTCTGTAAAGTTTAAATATGTTTCACATATTGAAGAATGAGTGGATGTATAAGTGTCTGGATGAAGAATTTAGTAGGTGCATGACTGACTGTATGAGTGAGTGATTAAATGTGTCTCACTGAGTACATGGGTTAGTGACTAAACTGTCTTAATTCGTGCATCAGTATGTTTGTTGTTGTGTAAGCTGCTGCATGTGTTGATCAGTAGCTATAAGAGTGGCCATATGGGTTATTGATTGGTTGCCCAAGTATTTGAATGGGAGGCTGAGTGTGTGTGTGGGTGGCTGGGAGGTGCGTGACTCTGTGCATAGATGTGTAAGCAGTTGATTCACTAGGAGTATGAGTTCAAGAGTGCATGTGGAAACAGCTATATGGGCGGTTGACTGTGCATGGGTGTGTTGGTGAGTGAATGGATTTCTCATTGCTACATGTGCAAGTAAGTACGTATGTAAAACACAATACATGTGAGAGTTGAGATATATAAATAACTGAACATAAGAGCCAGTGAATGTGTGAGTGGCTGTATCGATCACTGTGAGCTTGTATCAGGGATTATATAAGAGAGTAAATATGTGTTATTATATGTTTGAATAAGTAAGATGTGTATAACTGTATAGTTGAGGAAATGGAGGTGTGATTGATTCTTTGCATGACTGACTAGGTGTGTGAGTAACTCCATGGATGAGTGACAGTCTGTGAGTGTCTGTTTATACTGAGTGTATGTAAGGTTATATTAGAGTCTGAAGAGGTTCATTGTATTATCACATGAGTGATGTGATCAGTGATGACAAATGAGATGTCATCAGTGATGTCATTTGAGTTGTCATCAGTGATGTCAATTGTGATGTCATTTGAGATGTCATCATTGATATCATTTGAGTTGTCATCAGTGATGTCATTTGAGATGTCATCAGTGATGTCATCAGTGATGTCACTGACCATGTCATGAATGATGTAATATGTGACATCATCAGCAGTGGATTGCGGGTGCGCGATATATAGTTAGCGCTTATAGTTAGCTAACTATATATGGAATTTCAATGGTTTTATGCGAGTAAAATAAGGTTTTGTAAATGCTAATTCCTAACTATATATGGCCTATAACCTATGGTTTTTTCATTGAATTTTCAAGGTTTTGTAAATGCAAATTCCTAACTATATATCCACTATAACCTATGGTTTTTTCTGTGAATTTCATTGGTTTTTTAATAGCAAATATGAAAAGCTTTAAAATGTCAAGTACGTGATAGATAAAAACATTTTCGTATTTATGCACGCTGATGTGCTTTGTACGCTGCCCCCCCCCCCCTCCCCTCTTTTGCCTTAGTAGTACTCTCTCTTTGCAGATACTGAAGGGTAGTTAACGCAGGCCTTTACCCCCGTTGTAATCCGTCGTGCCTCCTTGTCTCTCCATTTGATTGATTGTTGTCCAAGCATTTACTGTTTTAGAATTGGTTCTCTTTGGATCATTCTCTATTTACAAACAAGCACAAAGTCGCAATACTCTGTTTAGTCTTTGCAGATAGTGAAAAATCGTGTAAAAAAATAAAAGTAATCGAACAAAATCAGTAGGCCACTAATTGGATCTCTTTTTGACCTCGCTAAAATAGAAATATTAGGAACAACCCTTCTTGAGAAATACGAAAATAGTGAGATGAACTGAGCTCCACACCATGAGGGCTGCAAGACAGCTCGGCTCCATCACCCATCCCGCACAAAATAACGACAAACCCTATGCAAATATTAAAAATATAGACAACACACCAGCAAAGAAACAGGGTAAAACATTTTATTAAAAAACTATTTACATAACGTTGGTCTATAAGATGATGTCAGTAGTGGACCGATGTGTGAATAGATCGAAAACAGCACAAGGCTCCAAGATCCGGATAGCAAGCTCCTGGATGTTGGGTGCCATAGTTTAGAGTTCTGAATTTCAGCCTTTTTGAATGCCTGTGCTTTGTTGAATCAAAATGGCGGCTTGACACAAAGCTAACTCAAACGTTGTTACTGATGCTATGCAGACCAAAACTGGTTTTCAGTTTGTACATTTTTCTAGATTTTTCAATCCAAGTTTGGTTGACTTTGTAGAACGATGGCTTCAGATTTTCAACATACGGTGTGGTGGCGCTGACTGGGAGGGGGCGCTTCGCTCCTGCCCCCTCCCCAAGTAAGATTTTCATACGTGAAAGTACGTTAATGGTTTTGGTCCCTGAGATGCTTCGATGTCACTACCATTCTCAAATAGCATAAGTTCTGGATGTTGGGTGCCATAGTTAAGAGTTCTGAGCAGTGCTTGTAACACTGTCTGAAGCTTATTTCCACCTACTGCAGCTTCACTATTCTCAAAGTAAGTGAGTGTCGTTTGTGGACCTGACTGCATTAGAAAACAATGTGATATGTTACCTTCCTAAACAGCTTGACGGAGGCCCCTGAGGGGCGGTGTGATGGCCATGGACTCGGAGAAGACGCTTGGCTCCGACACCCTCCCCAAGTCTTATAGCACTGGTGTAGCCTGAGATCGCCCCCGACATAGGCGGCCGGCTCCCGGGGTCCGGCGGAACTTTTTGCCTTTTGATGACTCTTCAATTCTGGACCTTGTCCCACAATCCGTTTGACCTGAAGACAAGCTGTAGTGGTGCGCCCCTTTATCGTTTTAGTTGCTATTCCGCCCGCTTTTGCTACACTGTGCCTCTTCCGCCATTCAGCTGTTTTCCGCCCGCTCTTGCGACTACAGCGTCTCGCTCACCATGTAGTTGAGATGCGCCCGCTCTTGCGGTGCAGCGATAGGCGGCTGCCACAGGACTCTCAAAATGGCGGCCGGCTCTTCGGTTTTGGGCCTGGTCCACTAAAATGGCCCTGGGACACCTTGGAACTCGGACGCTTGTCTGCTAGGGCTTGGGTCCCATTCTCGAAAAGCGTCCCCTCAGCCGTGAAGATTCTACAAAAGTCTTGGGGGCCTCCGACTCCCGCAGGCTTCTGGTGGGGAGCGGCTGCCATGATTGCTCGTGGAATGGCCACGACGGAGCTACGAGATGGTAGTGGTCTCATGCTGACGCCAGCTTTAGTCTGAAACATCCAGAAACACTGTAGACTACCAATTCGATCAGTTCCGGTAGCGCCCCAACATGACCCGGAAGAGAAGAACTTGCCCTCCCCTCTTTGACTGATGGTTCTTGTTGCCTGTCCCCTCTGTTGTCATTTAACAGAACTTTTTGGACTGCTGAAAGGGGTTGTGTTCTGAACGCTGGTTGGTGGAGACATTTAGACTATATTCTTGACCTACGTTGTCGCGTAATGCGTTTTATGACACGCCGCGTTAGCGCACCCGGAAGTGATCCGAGGCGCGGCGCGCAGCGCGTAACGTAAGCATAACAGGTCATGTGACTTGTTAATAAAACTTTTCATTGGTTCATTTTACTTTTGTTAATTTAATGATGAAAAGCTTGGTCATATGACCTAAAAATTACGCTTTTTATTATTTTCGAACAATATTTTTTTTTCAAACATATGTTATAATATTCCAGGCTAATGTACTTTCCCGGAAAATTTCCAACTGTCTTGCAAGTAAAATATATTCCTTTTTCGAGAAAGAGGGCGTTTCTTCCTTCCATGACGGAGCCGTTGAGTAAAAGAGATTCGGCCTGCTGTCTTAGTCGCCGATACGCCTGATTATCAGATTCTTATCGATCACTTTATGTTGCAGACATGAAAAACACAACTGCCCTTCACCATTTATCTTTACTGCGTTCCTACATATTATACCTTTTATCCGTCATGTAATTGGACTGCTTTATTTCACTTGCCTTTTACTGATTCGAAAACAGTCACTAAAAGTAAAAACTTTACAAATGAAAATACTACTACCGTGTTTTGTTTTAAAAACCTTTATTGTGAAAATGTCAGTATACAAATACGGGCCTATAACCACGTGGGCCGGCCACGGAGCAAACTGAAATCGTATATGATGAGGAGACATTTACACTGTAGAAGAACGTAACGAGCGGGCCATTAGGTGACAAGAACAAAGGTGTCTAACAGTTGCGGAATCGGTGGACGTACATTTTGTAATTAAAATACGACAGGGCCACTTACAATAACATTTTCTAGATATACATTTGCGGGCAAAGAGTTACGAGTCCCATTTATACCGGCGCCATTTTGGGCGAGGCCGGGCAGGTCCAAGATATAGTCAAAATGTCTCCACCAACCATCGGCCAGACCAGAACCCCTTTCGGCCCTTTATGCTACAAGATGGTGTCTTCCATTCAGAAAATATTGGTGGCAGCATTTTGAAAGGAAACAGAAACAGCCGTTCTCCTAGTGAGTTTCACATTGTTACATTTAGGAAGAATGTTGAAGAGTAGTATGTGGAAAATCTGAAGCCATTTTTCTACAAACTCTCAATCAGACTTGGATGGAGAAAAAAAAACCTGAAGAATGTACAAACTGAAAACCAATTTTTGTCTGTATAGCACCAACAGTAACGCTTGAGTCAGCTTTGTGTCAAGCCGCCATTTTCATTCAATCAATAGCGTCCCCCTGCACACATTCAGGGACCTGGTCGTGTCTTCAGATGAAACGCATTGTAGGAAAAGAAGCAGAAAGGAAAAGGAAAAAAGTTCCGCCGGACCTAGTGAAGCTGCAGCAGGTGCAAATAAGCTTCAGACAGTCTTACAAGCACTGCTCAGAACTCTCAACTGAGGCACTCAACATCCAGGACTTGCCATTCGGATCTTGGCGCCTTGTATTTTTGTTTTGTTTTTGATGGAGGGGAAACAACAAAAAAGAGACATTGAAAAAGGCTCAACAGTGCAGGGCGCCTTGTGCTGGTTCCGACCTATTCACACATCGGTCCACTACTGACATCACCTCATAAACCAACGGGGCACCCCACGCCGACTTTCGGCGCAGCATTGTAGGATGGCCACACCAGTGCGGCAATTTTCTGGACACCACCTCGGTGCCATCCAGATCTCGGCGTGTTCATTCAATCAATAGCGTCCCCCTGCACACATTCAGGGACCTGGTCGTGTCTTCAGATGAAACGCATTGTAGGAAAAGAAGCAGAAAGGAAAAGGCAAAAAGTTCCGCCGGACCTAGTGAAGCTGCAACAGGTGCAAATAAGCTTCAGACAGTCCTACAAGCACTGCTCAGAAATCTCAACTGAGGCACTCAACATCCAGGACTTGCCATTCGGATCTTGGCGCCTTGTGCTGGTTCCGACCTATTCACACATCAGTCCACTACTGACATCACCTCATAAGCCAACGGGGCACCCCACGCCGACTTTCGGCGCAGCATTGTAGGATGGCCACACCAGTGCAGCCACTTGCTGGACACCACCTCGGTGCCATCCGGATCTCAGCGCGTTCGAGTCACTGTGCCGGAAGAGTGACCGGAACTCAGCTGAACACGCCGTCTTTCGGCGCAGCATTGTAGGATGGCCACACCAGTACGGCAATTTGCTGGACACCACCTCGGCGCCATCCGGATCTCGGCGCGTTCGAGTCACTGTACCGCAAGAGTGACCGCAACTCAGCTGGACACGCCGTCTTTCGGCGCAGCATTGTAGGATGGCCACACCAGTGCGGCAATTTGCTGGACACCACCTCGGTGCCATCCGGATCTCGGCGCGTTCGAGTCACTGTACCGCAACAGTGACCGCAACTCAGCTGGACACGCCGTCTTTCGGCGCAGCATTGTAGGATGGCCACACCAGTGCGGCAATTTGCTGGACACCACCTCGGTGCCATCCAGATCTCGGCGCGTTGTGCTGCCTTCGGCCTATTCGCACATCGGTCCGCTACTGACGCCGCCTCACGTGCCAACGGATTTTCTACGCTTTTTGTAGCCCTATGTCGCATAACAGGTCATGTGACTTGTTTATAAAACTTTTCATTGGTTCATTTTACTTTTGGTTTCCTAAAGATGGAAGGCTTGGTCATATGACCTAAAAATAACACTTTTCATTGGTTTAGAACATTTTTTTTTCCCAAACGATGAAAGCCCCACCTTGTTTCTGGATCATTCAGACTGAAGCTGGCGTCAGCATGAGAGCACCACCATCTCGTGGCTCCGTCGTGGTCATTCCGCGAGCAATCATGGCAGCCGCTCCCCACCGGAAGCCTGCGGGAGTCGGGGGCCCCCAAGACTTTTATACAATCTTCACGGCTGAGGGGACGCTTTTCGAGAATGGAACCCAAGCCCTAGCAGGCAAGCGTCCGAGTTCCAAAGTGTCCCAGGACCATTTTAGTGGACCAGGCCTAAAACCGAGGAGCTGTCCGCCATTTTAAGAGCCATGTGGCAGCCGCCTATCGCTGCACTGCAAGAGTGGGAGCAACTCAACAACATGGTGAGCGAGACGCTGTGGCCGCAAGAGCGAGCGCAACTCAGCTAGATGGCCGCCACCTGGGGAGGCCCGTTCACGCCGGCTCCCCCACGCCCCCCCCCCGGGCCGCCGCACGCCAATTTTCGGAGCAGCATTGTAGGATACCAAAACCAGTGCGGCAGTTTACTGGACATCACCTGGGTGCCTGTCGTACATGTTGTGTCAGCCATGTGACACTGGACACAGACCGCTACTGACGAGGCCTCCCCCCGCACCACCCGGGACGCCCCACGCTGTTTTTCTGTGCTGCATTGTAGGATCCCTAAACCAGTGCGGCACCCAGGCGACATCACCTGGGTGCCGTCCAGAACTCTGCACGTTGTGCTGCCTTGGGACTATTCGCACAACAGACCGCTACTGACGAGGCCTCCCCCCGCCCCACCCGGGACGCCCCACGCCAATTTTCGGAGCTGCATTGTAGGATCCCTAAACCAGTGCGGCACCCAGGCGACATCACCTGGGTGCCGTCCAGAACTCTGCACGTTGTGCTGCCTTGGGACTATTCGCACAAAAGACAGCTTCTAACTATTGTTGCTTTTTGTGTTGAGAAATGTTTAAATGTTTTTAGTTTTTGTTCCGTTTGTTAAAGTTAGTAGTTAATAAAGTTTTATAACCTTACTTTGTTGGAGTGTTATCTATTTTTTTAAAAACGGGTGAATGGGGCCTTGAATCGGGTTATTGTCATGTGTGGGCTTTGGAAGTGTGCTGCTGCAGGATCGGACATTTCAAACTCAAATGCACGTTCTTTTTCTTACCTTTCCGAAGCATGGAGCGCAATAGCAGGCAGAGAAAGGGTGATGCACGTGTTGAACACTACCTGACCTGGCAAGTTGCTGGCAGTGCCCCCCCGCCCGCTCCTGAAAAAGGGCACACACACACCGCCGCCCCGAGTACTTCACAAATCTTTAAAAGACCATGCGCTTGTTCATGAGGCTTAAATGGTTTATCACCTCTTCTAGAACCCCTGCATCGACCCTCTGACGTTTCCTGGAAAAATTACCATGTAACACAATACCAAGCCCTGTCAGCTGAAACCCCCAAGGAATCGTGGGGCATATTATCAAGGGGGTTTATCTCCGCTTTTTTGGCTTTACAAAACCATGAAAGCGGAGATAAAATTATTTCCCTATTATCAAGCTGTCGCTAACACCAGTTAGTGACAGCTAAAAGGAGATAGCGACCATCTTGGGCCCCGCTTTGCATGTCAGTGATACTTATCACTAATGACATGCAAAGTGGCGTGCCAAGATGTTAGCGACTGGAAACAGTCCCTAACATCGCTACCTTCTATTACCAACTTTTGGAGATATTCGCGCTAAGCGCGAATATCTCCAAAATCTAACACCTGCCCTGAGCAGTTCTTAGCCATGTTATCCAATGGGAGGTGGATAACATGGCTAAGAGCATTAGGTCGATAATACATGAATATCGCGGACTTTTCTGCGATAATAGCAAGGTTTATCTGCGATAAAAATCGCCGATGTGCGGCGATAATTTTTGTCTCTAAACAAGTTAGAGACAAAAATTATCGCTAGTTGTTCGTAATATGCCCCCGGGTTTTTGCTTGCAGAAATCGGGAGGCGGGAGACTAGCACTGAAATCAGTACTCACACGCCTGAATCAGGAGGATTGGCATGTCTGAATTCTCTACAGCTGGGGCCATAAACTACATCCGCAGGGTTAGGTGATAGCCTGGAACCAGCCTGGCATCTAAAATGGCTGCCGTGCACGACAAAATTGTGGCATTCGAAAAAAGGCAAGATGGCGCAGCCGCTGGAAGAGATGTATCAACATATATCAGCCTCCTCAGCCACCCTCAGGAAACATAGGGGATTAGGATATGTCTCCCGCACCCCCTTATACCTAGTACTTTAATTAACGAAGCACAAAATGGCGAATTCCCGTTTCGCTACCAGTTTGCGGCCCAGTTCGCGGCCCGTGAAGCGCTTCTACCGTGAAAAATCATTTTTTTTTTTTTTCCCCACGGGACCCTTTAATAACCCCAACAACATTCCTAGGGGGTCAAGAGGGGGATACCTTGCCCCCTTTCATTAAATTCCCCCTTAGTTTTTCACCTTTTCTTCTCTCTCGATCCTACCGAGAGACAAGATGGCGGCCGCTCCGGACTGTCACGCAGCAAAAAAAAAAAAAAAGCTCACGCACAGCCGCTGGAAGAGATGTATCAACATATATCAGCCTCCTCAGCCACCCTCAGGAAACATAGGGGATTAGGATACGTCTCCCGCACCCACTTATAACTAGTAATTTAATTTACGAAGCACAAAATGGCGAATTCCCGTTTCGCTACCAGTTCGCGGCCGCGCTTCTACCGTGAAAAATCATTTTTTTTTTTTTCCCCACGGGACCCTTTAATAACCCCAACAACATTCCTAGGGGGTCAAGAGGGGGATACCTTGCCCCCTTTCATTAAATTCCCCCTTCGTTTTCCACCTCTTCTTCTCTCTCGATCCTACCGAGAGACAAGATGGCGGCCGCTCCGGACTGTTTAGAATGTTGACAGACACCGGAGAGCCAATCAGCTTTCTGCGCGCAAAGTTCCGATAAGCGAAAAGTAAGCGGACCGGATCGCTGCCCGGAGCGCTGTTACAGATATATATCTTGGTTTGAACGTTAATTTCTCAAAAACTACTGGAGCACATATATTGAGACCTAGCAAAGGCACATCGGGCTAACAGTCCCTACAATTTTGCCAAGTTTCGTGCAAATCCATTCAGCCGTTCGAGCTAAAAGTGAGTCCAACCGCCCTATGGAAAAATGAATGGAAAAAACGCGTTTTGGGACCCCCCTTTTTTCTCAGCCCCCCCTTGACGAAACTCCACCAAATTTTCAGGGGCTGCTCAGAAACAAAATGTGCCATTTTCCTGAAAATTTCAGCCGATTCCGTCCTCAAACGCCAAAGTTATTAGGCATAGAATTTTCAGAAATCCCATAGGGAATTAATCCTAACTATATATACCTACTGGCTATTGCCAGTAGGTAATATATATATATATAAATATATATATATATATATATAGCGGATTGGTGCTGGGCTGAAACTTAAATAAATTCATTTGCACCACGTTTGGGTCTTGCCTGTTCCTGACTGACAGTGTGGCTGACTGCGCTGCGCTGCGCCGTACTGGGAACTACACGTACCTCATATATATATATGTGTATATATATATATATATATATATATATATATATATATATATATATATATATATATATATATATATATATATATATATATATATACATATATATATATATACATACATATATATATATATATATATATATATATATATATATATATATGTATATATATATATATGTATATATATATATATATGTATATATATATATATATGTATATATATATATATATATATATATATATATATATATATATATATATATATATATATATATATATTTATATATATATATATATATATATAATACCTACCGGCGGTCGCCAGTACGTAGTTCTAGTTACACCCTAGTTTCCAGAGGAAAAGCATTTTTTGATTTGCTAATAACTTTGGCGTCGTTTGTGGAATCTTTGCGAAATTCTCCCAAAAAAAAGTCTATCCAGGTCAGCTCTTATCCTGAAAGTTTGGGGGTGATTCATCAAGCAGGGGCTAAGAAAAAAGGGGGGTCTAAAACATGTTTTCCCCATGTTAATTTCCATAGGAAATTTTGCGACGATCTACAGCCTGAACTGCTGAACAGAATTACGCCACATTTGGCAGAAAGGTAGAGCTTGGTTCAGAAAGCGACTTTTTTTTTAAATGGTGTAAATCCGTTCAGTAGTTTTTGAGAAATTTGAAAAATAAAAGTTTTGATATCTGGGCGGAGCCTAACTCCCATGCATGAGCTTCACTGTGATTGGCTGTCAACAGTCCAAACCAGAAAATGTTGGCAGCCATCTTGTGGCTCCGTAGAAGTGAGTCACCAGAAAACAGAGAATCAAAGGTATAAAACAAGAGAAGGGGGCATGGTAGAAACCCCCTGGTCCCCTAGGATCCTCAGGGGGTCCCAGAAGGACCCCCAGGGCCCAAAACATTTTTTATTTTTTTTATTTTGGCGCCTTTGCACAGTGGTGCAGGGAGGGACCGGGCCTGACATAGCAAGTGGGCAAAGGCACCCCCTGGCACATTGTAAATTGGGGGATTAAGTCCCCGTCAACCCTGAGGGGCCCTGGGGCAAACTAGCCCACCAGGTAGCTCCAGTATGTGCCAGGGAGCTGCGTTGCAGAGAGGTGTTGAGAGGGCACGCCCCTTTTTACACCTCGCTGCAACACAGCTCTTTGGCGCTTACTGGAGGTAGCTGGCGGGCTGGTTGGCCCCCAGGGATCCTCAGGACTCAAGGGGATGTAATCCCCCAATTTACAATGCTCCAGGGGGCGCATTTGCACAGGTGTGCAGGGAGGGGGCATGGCTTGATGTGACAAGTGTGCAAACGCACCCTGTGGTGCATTTTAAGTTGGGGGATTAAGTCCCCTTGAATCCTGAGGGTCCCTGGGGGCCAACTAGACCACCAGGTACCTCCAGTAAGCACCAGGGAGCTGCATTGCAGAGAGGTGATCCAAGGCCACGCCCCCTTTTTAAACCACTCTGCAACGCAGCTCTGTGGCGCCTATTGGCGGTACCTGGTGGGCTAGTTGGCCCCAGGGACCATCAGGACTCAAGGGGAATTAATTCCCCAACTAAAACGCACCAGGGCGGCGTGTTTGCACAGTCATGAAGAGAGGGGGTGGGGCCTGACATAGCAAGAGTGCAAACCAACCCCCTGGCACATTGTAAATTGGGGGATTAAGTCCCTTTCAATCCTGAGGGTCCCTGAAGGCGAACTAGCCCACCAGGTACCTCCAGTATGCACCAGGGAGCTGCTGCAGAGAGGTGTTGAGAGGCCATGCCCCTTTTTACACCTCTCTGCAATGCAGCTCTGTGGTGCTTACTGGAGGTAGCTGGTGGGCTAATTGGCCCCTAGGGACCCTCAGGACTCAAGGGGATTTAATCCCCCAATTTACAACGCTCCAGGGGGCGCGTTTGCACAGTGGTGCTGGGAGGGGCGTGGCCTGATGTGACAAGTGTGCAAACACGCCCTGTGGCGCATTTTAAGTTGGGGGATTAAGTCACCTTGAATCCTGAGGGTCCCTGGGGGCCAAATAGCCCACCAGGTATGTCCAGTAAGCACCACAGAGTTGCTTTGCAGAGATGTATAAAAAGGGGAGTGGCCTCGGACCACCTCTCTAGAACGCAGCTCTGTGGCACTTACTGGCAGTACCTGGTGGGCTAGTTGGCCCCCAGGGACCCTCAGGATTCAAGGGGAATTAATCCAGCAAGTTAAAACCTGCTAGGGGGGCGTTTGCACAGTGGTGAAGGGAGGGGGCGGGCCTGATATGACATGTGTGTACTTATGCAATCACTCACCCATAACCCAAACACTTATAAATTCACCATGCACTCTCCTTGCAGCACTCTAATCATCCAGTTACTACCCTTGCACTCATGCAATGACGCATGCACTAACTCATGCACTGCTACAATACCCTGTATAAACCAGAGGAGCAAAGACCCATCAACCACGTTGGAATTGGGGTAAATAATATAATATCAACATATAGTATCCCAACTGGTATTATTAGAAGACAGTTAAAGTGGATATGCTATAAACATTATCAGAAAGGAAATAAGGAGACTCTTTCTTAGTTATAATTGTACTCATGGCATTATATTTATCCAAAACAAGGAATGAACAAGTTACAGTTGTAGCAGCACGGTAGTTAAATAAATAATACAACCCTAATTGTACTTGGTGCTCTGTTTGTGCAAGTCATATACACGGTGGCGACGCAAGTGACAATGTGATCAGCAAAAACAGCGCAAGGTAACTGGTGCAATAATATATACAGGGTGTCGTAGAGACAACGTAGGTTTGTAGACACCTTACAATGGCGTCTTCATCAGGACAGATGTGTGTAGGTGGGCACCAGAAGTCCTTCTACTAGGACACCATATGGAAACAGGGCCAGGTGGCTCCTAAGGCGTAGAGGGCGACATTAACCCTAGAGTGTGTGGGACAAGCAACTTGTCCCTTCTTAGTATAAATCAAATTCAACTTCAAATGTCTTAAAAGACTTTTTGCCGCTTAAACATGGAATTCAATCCAAAAGGATGCCTTCTAAGTCACGTTGCGTAAATCCAGTCAATGGATAAGCAAACTTCAAAATTCGAGCATCCAAAAACTTAAGCGGTGCACCAATCGCTACTCACCAGAATGCCGCAGTCTAAGACGGGATCCCTTTAGGGTTGATGTCGCCCTCTACGCCTTAGGAGCCACCTGGCCCTGCTTCCATACAGTGTCCTAGTAGAAGGTCTTCTGGTGCCCACCTACACACACCTCTGTCCTGATGAAGACCCCATTTTAAGGTGTCTACAAACCTACGTTGTCTCTACGGGGTCGAAACGTCGACATTCCTTTTCTAACAACTAGCCCTTGTATCAACAGAGATTTCTTACTGTGTTCCATGAATAGGGCATAGTGGTGTACAAATGTATATACGAATTCATGTAGCTTTGGCTTGTAATTATTGACTGAACTCTAATAGCGAAATGATTTATTGATTTAACTTCCTTTTCCATTTTTTCCTATATGACCACGATCCTCACATCAAATTCACCCCCTCCCTTTCTTTTTTCTGTCTTTTGGGCACCTCTTGTTTAAACTGTGATGATTGAAGGTTGCATAAATATGTCAAATGGTTTTTAATGTGGTAATGTGATTAAATAACATTCCCTCATGCTGGACTCTTTGTAGATTCATATGTTCACTTACATGTCTCTTCATTTTTAACCTTACTTTGTCCTTAGTTACTGTTGCCACTCTATAGCGTACCAATTTTCACCCAGGTCCCAGTACCATTGGGTTTACCCTTCCCTATGTAAAAATGGTTCTACTTTGGGCTGGTTGTAGTTTGGTTGAACCACCTTGTGTGTTGCACCTATGATTGCGCTGAGTGGTCGACGGCGTTTCGATCCTCATAATTTGGGATCTTCATCAGGACTGGGTTGGTTTGTCATCAGTGCTGGTAGAAACTCCTGGCGGTGTTCACTATGAAGTAAGATAAATCAGGGTGATCTGTAGAATGCCTGAAGGAAGGGCGAATCAGGGATAGTAAAGGATGTCCCGTTGGGCGCGATCAGGAATCCGATCCAGTGGTGATCATGGGCACAAGGATAAATCTGAAGGCTAGGCAAATGGGGGATGGTAGGGGAAATACCACGGGGCTGGTTTGCGGCTCCGATCCGAGTGTGATCGGTGGCGGGAGAATCAATCTCTTACAATGGAGCTGGCGGGGCTGTGTCCGAGTGAATCAGAGTTGACAATACCCTGAGCAGTACCCATGCAGTCTAGCCATTGCCCTGTCACTACCCATGCACTCCTCCAATCACCCAGCGAGCACCATGTAATTATCCAATCACTCCGCCAAAACCAAGGCGCTTATAAATTCACCATGCACTGTCCTTGCAGTACACTAATCATCCAATCAGTACCGATGTACTTATGCAAGGACCCAGGCACTAACACATGCCCTGCTACAATCCTTTTAGCACTACCTATGCAGTCCAGCCATTGCCCTGTCAGTACCCATGCACTCTTTCAATCACCCAACCAGCACCATGTACTTATCCAATCACTCCATCAAAACCCAAGCACTTATAAATTCACCATGCACTGTCCTTACAGTATTCTAATCTTCCAGTCAGTACCCATGTACTCATGGAATGACCCACGCACTAACACCTGCACTGCTACAATCCCCTGTCACTACCCATGCAGACCTCTAACCACCTACACAGTAGTGATTCCCTCCTCCAATTATCCAGGTTGTACCCATGCACACCAGAAATCCCTCTGTCACTACCCATGCAATCCTCAAATCAGCCATCCAGCATCCTGTACTTATTGATTCTTTGCATGACTGACTAGGTGTGTGAGTAACTCCATGGATGAGTGGCGTTCTGTGAGTTTCTGTATTGGTGTATGAGTGTGTATGATAGTTTTGCATTGATGAGTGACTGTATGTATGAGTGATTGTATGGGTGAATGAGTGGATGTGTGTGTAGACCTGGGAATCAGTGAGTGCGTATCTGGTAACTGGTATTGGTGTGTTGATGGGTTCGAAAATGGTACTCTGTATATTACAGTGGGTGTATTAAAGGTTATATTAAAGTGTGAGGAGGTGCATCAGATTTTCACGTAGATGATGTCATCAGTGATGTCATTTGAGATGTCATCAGTGATGTCACTGACCATGTCATGAATGATGTAATATATGATGTCATCAGCAGTGCATTGCGGGGGCATGAGTTATAGTTAGCTGAACTAACTATAACGGGGGAATTTCTATGGTTTTGTACGAGTGAAATGTCCAACTAACTATAACGTCCCTGAAACCAATGTTTTTTTCAGTGAATTTCTAAGTTTTTTTAAATGTTAATTTCTAACTATAACGTGCTGAAACTATCAGGAAACAACTTGTACATATATCATTTCTCACCTCTCAGGACAGACGAACTCCCACACCCCTACTACTGCACACACTGTAGGACAAAGGCACCCTCACGTTTCTACTGCTGCACACACTGCAGGAAAAAAGAACCTTCATGTTCCCGGTACTGCACACACTGCAGGACAAAGGTACCCTCATGTTCCCACTACTGCAGGAAAAGGAACCCTAATGTTTCCACTACTGCAGACATTGCAGGACAAAGGAACCCTCATGTTTCCACTACTGCAAAATTATAGGTATCTTCCACACATGGTCACAAAACAAGACCTAACCAAAACACACCCCTACACAAAAAACTAATTTACCGTACACCGCAAAAAAAATCACATGCCTCATCCTAAAGCGCAGTCTAGAAACAACAGTGGTCCCCAAGAGTATATAAATCCAAAGTCTGATAAATAATAGTCCACAATGGGAACTATATTGGCCACTGTCCAGCCGGACAGGGTAGTTTATTTTTTACAATGAGAAAAATACTGGGGTGTGGAAGGGCACAGTCCTGTACCGTTTCCAGGAACAAACAGGGGGAGTTTTTTAGGCAAGAAGGAGCATAGTTGGCCACTTATACTTCAGTAGACATTGAAAGTAGTGCCAATAAAAGTGCTAGACACAGCATGAATTAGACATAATAGTAGGGCTGTGAAAACACTAAAAACAAGTCGACGTTTCGATCCCATATGCTCAATGTTGCGGGACCATCATCAGGACTAACAATACATACATTTGCTTGCCTGGTATAAAAAGTTAAACACACAACCGCCTAATAGAAACAAGGAATAAGGAGACAGGTTGGGAAACAAAAGAAAAAAAAGAATAAATGAGAAATAAATATGCACAAACCCACTTGGGTGTACTCTGAAAGAACTGACAATGCATTATAATCGGAACCGACTTATCGTGTTCGTTAAATCATGCAAGTGGTATCATTAGCCTTGGAACACGTGGTTGTTGTAGTCCGTGTCTCTAGCCTTGAATCATACAAGTGGTGAGGTGCGTGACACGTGTGTGTGGGAGATCATACTTCACTGTGATTAACAATTTCATTTAGAATTATATACATATTACTGGGCCAATTCCGCTCACATTTATTCAGCATTTATGTGCACTCTTGTCCGCTTTTTTAGCTGTTGTATCATGCACATTCGTGCTCACACACTCAACACCTCTTAGAGTGAACACTTACCCATATGGGTCGGGGGGTTTACAGGGATTTTAATAAATGGGTCCTCGTTTTGATATTGGTATTCGCCTGGAAGGGGATAACAAGTGGTAAGCCATTTATGAGCGCTAGGGGTTCATTTGCCTAAGGTTTAAAGATCGCGTGCAACAGCAAGGGCTATTACCTGTATGGTACAGGTCGTACCGTTATGTCCACCTCAATTTTCGTTAGGGCAAAATTATCTATGAAATAAATGTTTACAGGGGCTGCTATCAGTCAAAGGATTTGCAATCAAGACAGCCGTTTTTATAAAAAGGGGGAGAAAGCGAGCTTACCTCACGGAGGGGATCGGCCTGATAGGTCCGGTTATACTCAAAACGAGTCTACAATAAAAACTCAGTTTTAGTATCAGAATGCGGGGGGCCAGCATAGCGTTAGTCGCCAATTACTCAATATGCTTACCAATGGGAGGCGATGCCTCCGCGGTGTCTCTGGTCCCTGGGTGCTCTGCCGAGTCGCAGTCACTGGGGCCAGACGGTCAGAACGCTAGATAAGCGTGCAACTTAAAAAATGGAAAAAGGACTAGACGCACATGGGCGCCATCTTTGAATGGGGTAATGTTCATTGGGATATGCTGCAGCAAGGGTTTAGAGCGTGAAATTGTGCACAAGTGATTATAGTTATCGGCGCAGTGATAGAGTGATTAAAATTTTTTTAAAAACATAGGCTATTTACAATAGATACGGTTCATTAATTTTCATATATAAAGAAATTTTCATATATAAAGAATTAGTAGCCATAGGGCAAACTCATTTCCTCATTCACAAATACATGATGCCCAGTCCATTGAGATTTCTGTATTTTCAAATTAGACCATTCACAATAATGTTGTCCAGTCCTCCGCGCGATTTAGACCATTGCGGATGGTGTTAAATTGAATCATAATCCTCAGCTCCTCTCTGTTGAGCATCTGAGTCAGGTTGCCGCCTCTTGGTGGTGGTTTGACGACTTTCAACACAGTCCATTTGATGTCATTCTCATTATGCCCTGCTTCATTGTAGTGATCCACAAGCGGTGCATTGACGGTGTGGCACCTGATTTTACTCCGATGTTGGCAGATGCGGGTCTTCACTTTCTGTGTGGTCTGCCCCACATACAGTTTAGGACATGGACATTCAATGGTGTAAATCACGTTCTGCGTATTACAGTTTGACAATGACCGCCTCTCATCATCCTAAAGCGCAACCTCATCCACGCACCCACAGCAGACAACAGCCCATTACGCATGGTAAACAAACAATTCAACAAACCCTTAATAACAATATGTATAGGCATAGTATTAGAAAACGAAATACATAGTGTGTCGCAGGACAGCCGCAACCAATGACAGTCAAACTATAGGTGCGTGACCTCTCACCCGGGCCACTGCCAGAATAGTACAGTATAAGATCACCTCTGACCCAGGAAAAAAAAAATGAAGATGGAATTTCTCCTCAGTTCTATTCTCCCTTCGATCCTTGAAATCAACACCATGTTCGAGGAATGATGCTCTCAGGCTCCACCACAATCCTCCCAGCTTAGATATGCAGCCAACACATCGAAATGTTCCTCGTTGTCAGGGCAACAACCTCAACACGCCCACGTAAGTGTGCTTGCGAGACACTCATGTAGTGTGTTTGCGAACAAGAAGAAAACAAAGGGGAATCCTTAGACTGTATGGCGCCCGCAATGAACTCCTGCATGTAGGTCAGAATGCCTCCAGTAAGGTAAGGGATGCGCAACATGAATTCAAAGCATAACATGGATGTTTGCACACGCGTTACTGAGGCTCGATCCCAACCTCAGAACAGTAGCACACCTGCTCATCAAAGTGTAACCTGGCAGCGTCCAAACGTCACAACAGGAATTTGCCTACAGTGAAGTCTTCATAACGCCGCTCACATGCCACAGTCCATGCTGCCGTTGAAGGACTCATGAGTGTGTCCTTTACATTTCACAGGTACAAAATGTATTTTACACCCATTGCTCCCATCAGAGTTGAATCCAGACTGCACTTTGGCCCCACGTGAACACCTCTTGCCAAACATATTCGCTTGTAGTTGATTGCCAAAACAGGTCACAGGACCAAAAGCCAACCCATGGCTCGTATTTTTCTCAACTTCAAGTTTTATTTATATAACGACGCTGCCGGTTCTTTGAATGTGCGCTTTCTAATACAATGCTACGGGTTGGTTTTCAAATATATGATGACTGCTGGCTTCTCTGACTTCCTGCCACCAAAATGAAATGCTCAAAACAATTCAGCAGACAGTCTGTCTTCATGTCACAAGATCAAACACCCATAACTTTAACTCTATTACAGGACCGGAGGCTTCGGATTATACTTCTCTCTCTTTACTGTTAAAATTAAAGCAGCCAATAAACACAGAGTTCAACATGAAAAAACTACATTGTCCTTGATGCTTAGCCTTAGCCACACCTCCTTAGCCCTCATAAGTGCCCTGGTAACATTCCCAGCTACCTCTTTCTTTGCTGCTCACAGCAAGAGATAAGTGCTCGACTCTTTATTGCTTATATAATCCTACTTGGCATGCTGCTTTATGTGGTATGATTCTAGCGCTTTGCGCTTATACTTGACATTGCTTTGCTATATTAATGTTTGGCTATTATTACACATTTGTGGTTTCTGTGTTTACTCACTGTTTGTTTGCGAGCGCTCCACGCGCTGTTATCTACCTTTCGCTGGTGTGGGGGCTGCCGGGTGTGGCATTTTCTTAACGAGCGCTCCGATCTCTGTGCTTGTTCCCTCAGGGTCGCGCTTCAGCGCGTACAGTACCGGGCCGCAGTGAGGTCGTTTTCCTTGTTTCTAGCGGGTCCCCCGCTTAGTAGGTGGCGCGTGGGCTCTCCCTAATCGCCCGAAGCGCTCCTGGAGCCGCAAACCACCCGGCCAGCGCGTGCAGCATGACGCGCACCCATTGGGCTTGCATTTGGTAGGATTTGGGCGCGAGTTGGGCTGCACACGCTGGTTTGCCCGTTTTTACACACTTTTCACCGCGTTTTATATAAAGCTGGTGGAGAAAGACACCTGACTGGTTGTAGTAGTAGTTTTGCCTATTCTGGAGTGCGCACACGCTCCTTATATTAATTTTCTTGGCTCCTACGCCCTATTGGGCTGCAAGAATTTGATTACAGCTTTGCTGAGGTGGTCTGGTATTGGTTCATTATATATTGTGTGCAGTTGGGCCACCCCATTACTCTTCCAGTTGCCTCCCTCCCGTGAGCATTGTTAATACTTTTTGCCCCACTGTAGTGTAGGTTATGGAGGAGTGGGTGTATTATGATGAGGAGGCAGAGGATGGATATTATGAGGAACAACCTGGGGCTGTTGTTGAGGATAAGATTGTGGAGGCTCTGGACGCTTCAGTCCAATCCTCAGTTAATAAGGCAATTGAAAGCGCAGTGCCTGCGACTGTGCATCAAGCATTGGCAGCTGCTCTGAAACCGATCACCAAGCAGCTTGAAAGTTTTGCAAAACGTCATGGGTTTACGAAGATTAGGGCTAGCAAAGATGCTCCACCAGCTACAGAGTCAGGGAAGGTTAGTCAATGGCCTCACGCCAGTGCCTTAGGTTCACTGCCCCCGGCATCGGGCCAGGATCATGCATATGCTTCCAGCGGCAAGGCGAAAAGCAAACAGAAGGTCTGTGTGGACACGGATACTACCACCACGACAGGCACTGACACTACTGATACCGATGAGGAGGCTCCTCCGAAAAAGAAGGTGAAGAAAACTGCCTCTTCAGGTTCTGCTCCTCCTCTTAACACCCCTTTTACATTTAATCCCAGTGACATTATTCATCCCAGATCTTCGGACTGGGTTCCTGCGCCAGAAGTGGCAGAGTATCTTCAAGAGAACCGTCGCAAAGGTTTTGATAAGGAGGTTAGGAACCGGCTGAGGTCGGAGTGTCCTCGACCAGATCGGGCTCATAAGGTAGCTGAGACGCCTGAGATCGATGTCAGTTTGCTCACCTTCTTAAAGAAATTTGCCAAGGACCCTAAAAAGGGGATAGACCACAAGATGCTTGATGTGGTGGGTCCTTTAGCTAAGACTTTGGAGATGGCCTTGGCGGCCAAAGAAGCTCATATTCCGATTGACCCCGACATTCTCGCTGGTTGGACCCAGAGGGCCATTTGTTTGCTTGGCAATGCCAATTGTGCGCTCAATACTGAGAGACGCAAGTCCTTACTTATGCGAATGGACGCTAACCTGACTGAGTTAGCGGCAGCGGAACCAGGACCATTGGCCGAGGGCAACCTGTTCGGGGAGCGCTTTGTGAAGGATGTATCTAAGTATGTGGGCACCTTCACCTCCCTTTAAAAAAAGCGCAATCAGATATCGAATCTGATACGAGCGCGTATTCAAGCAGGACCTTTTTAACAGGGCCGGGCGAGGCAGGGGACGCTCGGCAGGCCGCTTCGCCAATCAGGGTCCCCCCACAGGTGGATATGGATGTGGTAGAGGAGACTGGGACTCTACGAGAGGAGGCACCTTTTATCTCACCCGGCGCCGATTTTCCAAAGGCAGGTTCCAAGGAGGTAGCAACAGGGCTGGTTTCCACACCCAGAATTCATCAAATGAGCGCTCTAGACTGTTGTCTTTTACTATTGGGGGGTCGCATTCAGTTTTTTCTTCACAACTGGAGTCTTCTTACTCAAGATGCGTGGGTTTTGCAGACAGTTCAGGGATTTCACTAAGATTTTTACGAAACGCCCTGGCAGAAGGTACTACAGAGGGATCTCCATTTTTCCTAACAAGAGAGAGCTTTTATAGACAACGAAGTAAAGGAATTGCTTCGAAAACACGCCATAGTGGTGTGCGACTACAGTCCACACGGATTTTGCAGCAATATCTTCCTTGTTCAGAAGAAAGGTGGGACTCAAAGACAGGTTTTTAATTTGAGGGAATTCAACTATTTCCTGGTTTACAACCATTTCAAGATGTAGGGGATCCATCTGTTGGCAGATTTGCGGCAGCAAGGCGATTGGATGGTCAGGTTAGATCTCAAGGACGCTTACCTGTCCATTCCCATTTATCCTCCTCACCGCCGTTTTCTTCAGTTTCACTGGAACGGTCGGTGGTTCGAGTATTTGGCCCTTCCTTTCGGGCTTTCCTTGGCTCCTTGGTGCTTCACCAAGATGTTGAAGCCGGTGGTCGCACATCTCCGGGAACAGGGAGTGCGTTTGATAATTTATCTGGACGACATCCTGATCATGGCCCACAGTCCGGAACTGGTATCCCAACATCTGCAGATGACCATTTCATTGCTTCAGAGTCTAGGATTTGTGATCAATCAGGCCAAGTCGGCTCTGACCCCGTCGCAGTCGAAGGATTTTCTGGGTTTTGTGATCAATTCCCTGTCGGCTCAGTTGAGCCTTCCAAAGTCCAAGTTGAAGGACCTGAAGAAGGAGATTGTCTCTCTTCTCGGCAAACAGACGGTCTCACTCAGGACGATAGCCAGAGTAGTGGGGTTGTTGGCGTCAACCATACAGGCAATTTTCCTGGCCCCCCTTCATTACAGGGCGCTTCAGAGGCTCAAGATACAACATCTTCAGAGAGGTTTGGCTTATACAGATCTAGTTCCTCTGTCGCAAGAGGTGAGAGACGAGATGCGTTTGTGGTTGAGCCATGTAGAGGCATGGAACGGCAGAGCCATTTTCGGCTCTCAACCCGAGGTGGTTATAGAGTCCGACGCCAGCATTTGGGTTGGGGAGCGCGCTGCGGCAAGATTTCCACAGGAGGCAGCTGGTCGCCTCAGGAGCTCGATTTACACATAAATTGTTTAGAGCTTCTCGCAGGATCGTTCACGATTCGGACCCTGTCCCCCCAGCAGACCTTGTGTTGCATTCTCCTTCGAATGGACAACGTGTCTGCGGTAAGGTACATAAACAAATTGGGGGGGACGAGATCGTCCATGTTAGTGGAGATAGCCAAGGACTTCTGGCCCTATTGCCTCAATCGTCAGATCACGGTGATAGCGGAGTACATTCTGGGGCAGTCCAATGTCGTAGTGGACTGGAATTCAAAACATCTCAGGGATTACAGCGATTGGCAGCTTCTTCCCAGAATGTTCCAATGGTTGCAGGATCTGTGGGGTCCGTTCCAGATCGACTTTTTTGCATCCAGGCTGAACCGCCAACTCAACAGGTTTTTCAGTTGGAGGCCGGACCCAGCGGCTGCAGCGACGGATGCATTTCTGCAGGATTGGTCGGGAGCAGTGAACTATGTATTCCCAACTTTCCTTCTTATTCCGCGAGTGACTTCTCATGTTCTCAAGCAGAGAGCGGAGATTGTGTTAGTGACGCCTCTGTGGAGGTCCCAGCCTTGGTTCCCGGTTCTGTTGGGGATGTGTTGTGATCTCCCCAGAATGCTCCCTTGGTCGGAGTCTGTTCTCCTGGGACCTCTCGTGGAGTAGCACCAGTTGATTCTGTCACAGCGACTGTCGCTGATGGCATGGAGGCTTTCAGGCAACAGTGGGACTTGCCTGGAGTTTCGGGAACGGCTTCTGATTTCATCAAACAGGCTTGGGCCCCATCCACCAGGAAGCGTTATTCATCAGCCTGGAAGAGCTGGATGGGTTGGTGCGTGGAACGGGACTTGGATCCCGTGGGGGCAGGACTTTCCCATGTTGCAAATTTTCTGTCGGAAAAGGCGGCAGGTGGTTTGGCCTATAGATCGGTGAATAATTTCCGGTCGGCCATTTCCACATTGACGGGAAACCGGTGGGTATGCACCCTTTGATATGCAAACTACTTAAGGGCATACGAGTAGCAAATCCTCCTAAACCCAAGTATTCTGGGTGGTGGGATGTTTCCTTAGTAATCAATGTCTTCGATTCCTGGCCTTCTTGTTTGCAAAGTTAGCTATGCTGTTATGTTTGTCAGCTTGCAGACGTTCGTCAGTTGTTCGCGCATTGGAGATTACAGGTAGAGTATTTACTCCAGAGGAAGTTTCTTTTACTATTACTGGTCGTACAAAAACTCTATCTAGGCATGTTGAATATAATGCTTTTCCCAATAATACCAAACTATGTGTGGTCCAATGCTTGAAGACTTACGAGGAATGTACTCGTTCTCTCAGACCGACTGGTGTCACCAAACTTTTGATTGCTGTGCAGAAACCATTCAAACCTGTGTCAGCTGCCACCATTGCCAAGTGGCTTAAATTTATCATGAAAGAGGCTGGTGTTGATGTTCATTTGTTTGGGGCACATTCGGTACGTGGTGCCCTGGCATCCAAGTCATATTTGTTAGGAGCTAACATTCAAGATATTTTGCATTGTGCAGATTGGTCGTCTGAGTCGACATTCAAACAATTTTATCATAAGCCGGGGGGAGACATTAGATCTGTTGTTTTTGATAAAGCGTTAAACTAGCATAATCCGAAGCCTCCAGTCCTGTAATAGAATAAAAAATTAGCTAGCTATCGCGCCAAGAATTTTCAATTCTATTAAGGACATGGAGGCGAGGATGTTCAATGTTGATCATGCTTACCCGCCCGTTGTGATGTAGCTTATGCTGATATTAACCAGAAGTTACGGGTAGTTCATATGTGTTTTTTCCAGGCGCTGACAAGCAAAAAGAATGAAGATTCTTACGTTGAAGATTTGAGTTGGATCTGAATTCCAGTTATTTCCATGTTGGAGAATATTAAGACTGTTTGGTTGTTGGACTTTTTCTGCAAGTTCGAGCAAAGAAAGAGGAAGCTGGGAATGTTACCAGGGTTCTTATGAGGGCCAAGGAGGTGTGGCTAAGGCTAAGCATCATGGACAATGTCGTTTTTTCATGTTGAACTCTGTGTTTATTGGCTGCTGTGATTTTAACAGTAAAGAAAGAGAAGCATAATCCTTGCCTCCGTGTCCTTAATAGAATTGAAAATTCTTGGCATGATAGCTAGCTAATTTTTGATTCCGTAGGCTGTCTGGTCTAAGTCACAAGGTCAAACACCCTTAACTTTAATTCTGTAAGTTGTCTGTTGTAGTGGACACCAGTGGGTCATCCAGAGAGTTGATCAGCTTTCTCTTCAGACTCAGCGAGCTTCTCTTAGGTTCTTTTGTAGTTTCTTAGCTTTTTCATGTGCGGTTTGTTATTCCAATTGTCGCCACTTTTGTAAACTAGGTAAGGCCCTTGTAGGTAATCAGTCCAGTAGCCAGTAGTGTAGATTATATGAGTAGGTTTAGTCAGTTACAAGTAAGATGGTAAGAAAGTTGCCCCACCGGGAGCAGTATCCTGCTGCTCAGCCCCACCCATTCCAACGGACCACTCATACAAACCATGCACTCATGAACATTCTATTATATCACATTCTCACAAGCTGAGCAAAAAGGAACTAGGAGACAACAGGATATAACAGTAAAGTCAGCGATTAGGTTTTTAAGTGTTCAGGAGTGTGGCGCTCAGCTTCTCACGGTAAGTGTTAATATCTCGTGGTATAGAATTAGGTGCTTCTTGGCGGAGGAAAACCTTAACCTCTGTGAGAGAAGAGGTTCAGAGACCTCTCTCTAATGTAATTGGACAAAAATCCAGAGCACACTTCGTATATCAGATTGAATTTCAAACCTTAAGCGGTCAAATGGTTAAATCGATGGGATAGATCAAAAACGCATAAGTAAATCAAAACGAATTTTATTGTTCCACAGTGTTCTTTCCTCAGAATCACTGTATGTATCACTCTAGCCTACACGTGTTTCATCACAGCATGTGGCTGTGAATCTTCAGGGCTGATCTGAATGATCAAGGCGCGTTATCGGGAGACCGGTGATAATTCCGTCCCGGTCCTAATCGGGTAGTTTTTTGTGGTTAATGGGTGAGAACGGTACCGTGAGTAATCGGTAGCCGTTTCTTCAACAATATGGATCGTGTGTAACAGTTCACACAGCGTCGGTGTTAATCGGGCTGTTCGCCCGTGGATTGAGCCGAAATGCAGCTCCTGTTTCCGAAATGCGGAAACAGGAGCTGCATTTCGGCTCAATCCACGGGCGAACAGCCCGATTAACACCGACGCTGTGTGAACTGTTACACACGATCCATATTGTTGAAGAAACGGCTACCGATTACTCACGGTACCGTTCTCACCCATTAACCACAAAAAACTACCCGATTAGGACCGGGACGGAATTATCACCGGTCTCCCGATAACGCGCCTTGATCATTCAGATCAGCCCTGAAGATTCACAGCCACATGCTGTGATGAAACACGTGTAGGCTAGAGTGATACATACAGTGATTCTGAGGAAAGAACACTGTGGAACAATAAAATTCGTTTTGATTTACTTATGCGTTTTTGAGCTATCCAATCGATTTAACCATTTGACCGCTTAAGGTTTGAAATTCAATCTGATATACGAAGTGTGCTCTGGATTTTTGTCCAAGGATATAACAGTAAGCATTAATGTTCAGAAGGCAATTAACTGTGTGGCCAAGCAGTATTTGTGTGTATCTTTGCCAGGTATTGTTTGCCTCGTTTGTGTATTGAAACCACATTGGTAATGTACTGAAGGCCATGTAGAAGAATGCTAAAGAATCAATAGATGCCAGGCGATTTTGAAATGAGGAAGAAATGAAAGCTAGAATGCCTCCTGTACTGCATGATGTTCTCCTTCTACATTAACCCCCTCACAATTAGGACAAAAGAGGTATCAGATAAATATCGAAGGAGAGAATATGGGAACATTACTATTATATGCAGATGTTCCTTATTTTTCTGTAAGGATTATAGAAAGAAGAAATATGTTTATATGGATCTTTAACAAATGTTTGAGCTGTGAATGGTTATAAGACTAATATTTCTAAAACAAGTTTGTGGAGTCCTACTCCACGTATCTGTGGATTTGAACCTGTCCTCTGAATCAAGAAGATGGCTCTTTTGGGCACCCCCCCTCACCCCCCTGTACCCCTGGTACTCTGCGATGTGTGGCAGAAGTTGCAGATACCCTAAAAAAAAGGAATAAAATCATGAACGCTGGGCTTTGGTGGCTGACGCCTGTTGTGAAGAGGTGCCCTATATTACAGTGATGGGAGAGGAGATGTCCTCCAGGACTCAAGCTGAAAGGGTGAAACCCAGCGTTGCACTCCAAAGTAGGATGAGCATGACATCATAAAAGGTTGATGATAAGATGCAGAACAAATAGAAAACAAGATGCTAATCGGTAGTGTGTTCTGTTTGCCTTGGTCAGTGGGTTAGGCTGCAGAATGGGAAGCCGGTCGTCGCAGCATGGCTGTAAAACTGTTACTGGAGATTAGCGAAATTGGAGCAATTGTTTTTAGAAATGGCAAGGAAATGTAAGACCTTATGACCAGTTTCTGCAAACCGTTTTCAGAAACAGTGGCGTAACAATGACCCCCACAACCCCCACAGTGCAGGGAGCGGCAAGCTCCAGAGGACCCCTCAGCACAATACCCTGGGCTGAGAGTTCCTAAGTGAGTACGGAGGAGGGTCCTCCAGGTACTTTACAGAGGGGCCCCCTCAAGTTTCGTTACACCACTGTCCAGAACACTTGCATTATGCTGGGCAATGAAATGACAATTCGCCTTGAACTAGGGTGGTTCTCCTTAAATCTAAATGAAGTAGCATGTCAGCACATTGCACTGCCAGTATCACATTGCCCAGGATGTGCTACATCTATTCACCGGATTGGCAAAGGCTCACAGGATAATCAGGGGGGTTTAATCTCTGGCTAAAGACCAGGTGCTACCCACTTATCTGGGTAGTCAATCTGGGCAAATTAGCCTGGGTGTATTTAATTTGTAGCAGGCAAGCACTAATAACAACAAGCATTGGCATAACCAATAGTTCTCGCCTTTGGAAACTTATAAGTGTTTAGCCATGCAACAGTTAATGTTGTTACACAAAGGATATTGTGCTGGATAACTAAACATCTATAAGGTCCCAAAAGCGAGACCTATTGGCTGTGCCAATGCTTGTTATGAAATATCCCGGTTTTAGGATAGTGAATGAATGAATGAAAAGGGATTTGTATGAGCGCAAATAAACCCGGAGGCATCAAGGCGCATAAGATGGAAAATATACAACTGAGTGATCAGAGGCAGGAGGAGAGAGCAAATGTTACAGGTAGGATTCTGCGAATAGCCAAGTTTATAAATTCTTCCGGAAAAGGGCAAGAGTTGGCTGTCCCTTAAGATCAGCGGGAAGAGCGTTCCACAGTTTCGGGGCGAGGGAGAAAAAGGCTCTCCCTCCCCATCTGGCCTTCAGGATCCGGGGGCTCGCCAGCAGGTTTTTGTGAGCCGATCTCAGGGACCTGCCCGGGATGTAGAAGGATACGAGAGAACCAATGTCCTCGGCACCCAGGCCGTGTAAGGCACGATAGGTCAGAACCAGAACCTTAAAGTTAATTCTGGCCTGGACCGGTAGCCAGTGCAGAGTTTTTCTGATTTCTGTAACAGAGGCGCACCTAGGGGCATTCACCACGAACCTGGCTGCAGCGTTCTGAATGAATTGAAGGCGCTGAATAAGCTTTTTGCAAATGCCAAGATAAAGGGCATTGCAATAGTCCAGGCGAGGTGAGATGAGGGCTACTGCTACCTGTTTCCGAGCCTCAGGGGAGAGGAAGTGAACAAGTTTTCTAAGGATCCTTAGAACTCCACAGCAGGTCGAAACAGTTTTATTCACTTGTTTATCAAATGCCAGTGTGGTGTCAAAGGTGACCCCCAGATATCTGGCGGCCAGGGACGGCTTGGGACAGGTTCCAAGGGAGGGGAGCCACCAGTCATCCGACCATAGATCTTGTTTGGCACCAAAGATAAGATTCTCTGTCTTTTCCCCGTTAAGCTTGAGGAAGTTTTAAGACATCCAACCTGCCACGGCTTCCATGCATTTCTTAAAGTTAAGGGCCGTGGACTCCACAGAATAAGATAGGGAGACCATTATCTGGGTGTCGTCGGCGTACGAAAGGACTTCCATTCCAGAAGATCTGACAAGCCTTGCAAGTGGGGCCACATATATGTTGAACAGAGTAGGGCTCAAAGAGGAGCCCTGCGGGACCTCACAATGCAAAGGCTTGGCAGAGGAAAGGAAGTCACCCAGCTGGACCTGTTGGGCACGATGGTTAAGGAAGGATGTCAAGAGACCGAGAGCTGGTCCTTCAACTCCCATCTCACGAGCTGCCTGGATAAGATGGAGGGGGACAGGGTGTCAAAAGCGGATGTAAGGTCGAGCAGGATCAAGATGGTAGAATGACCTCTGTCGACCTTAGCGCGGATGTTGTTGACCACCACTGTGAGCGCAGACTCAGTGCTGTGCGCCTTTCAAAAGCCATGCTGTGAAGAATCAAGCAGACTAGCATTGTCAAGAAAGGCGCTGGGGTGGAAGTTGAGGTGGGCCTCAAGCATTTTGGCCGGGGCAGGGAGAAGGGATATAGTAAAATTGTGGTCACCCTACCGTTGCTTCTATTCCAGCCTAATTCATTCTGCTATCCCAAAACCACTGATGGAGTGCTATGAGAAAGATAAGTACTTATACAAAGAATTACCAGCTGCACATTTCTTTCATGTCTCACATTTAAGAACTACAAATCAATATCAATTGGAGTTTGTAAGGTATACTTTGTTCATACCTATTTTATTTCATTATTTTTAAATGTTTCTGTATTGTCTCAACTAAGAAAAAACACTATACATACATATTTACAATTTGTACAAAACAACATATATATTCTACAACATTAAACAATATATAGAGATAGAATTCATCACATAGAGACAATTTCATCAACAGACATCAATTATTGTGGGGTGCCCTATCTTGACACCAAGTTCATTTACTATCCATAACAACTTAATGCAAGGGAAAAAGTAAAAAATACTCTGAGCAACAAATCGCTCTATAAGACCACACATGAATTAATTAGTCTAAAGGACTTCCAAGTCAATTGCTTCTCAATGTGCCGACGCGTTTCGAACCCTCTCATGTAAATTTTCGGGTTCTCATCAGGGCTCTGTTCTTAACTTGTCTGTTTTCCAGCAACAGTCGATCCACAGATTCGCTTTCTTTTCTATGAGGGAAGGATGTCCTTCTATTCTGCTACCTGCCTTTGATGTCTCTTACACAGGCAGTCCTCTTATTGCGTGTGCTTGCACCTTTTATTTTCTTTTTCTGGGGTTGTTTTTCTTATCCTGTACGTTCTTTAGTTGAGTGCTCACTAATCATTTCCTGGTTATTCAGCCTGTTTTAGGTATTCCTTACAACATTGGGCCGCCGGTTTTGCCAACATCTGGCGGTGGATTTGCAAGAAACCGCTGATACTTCGTGTTAATTGACGCGCAATTGTCAGCGTATTTTTCATGGGGCCATTATCTGTTTTCACAGCTTCTTAGGGCTCTCTGACTCTATCTCTGGGCCAAAAAAAAAATAAATGAGAAAGATAAGGGCACAACACTAACCAACACCAGCCTCAGCTTTTGCAGTGGTTTACTTTGTTCTTTCCAGTATGCTGGCAGCAGTTGGGCGCTGTGCACGAAGCTGGCCAAACTTAAACATGTAGGCCAAGCATTGTCAGGCATGATGATGCTCCCATCAGCCTCCACTAATCCATATTCAGACGTGTCAAGCTAGTGCCTGAGGCATAACAGCGGACTGTTTAATTCTCAAGCCAGAGATTGGGACTACATAAGCATGAAGGAATGGAAGCTAACAGCAATGCAATGAAACATGCCAGATTTGGAAAGTTCGAAACTGCATCGCATTTAGGGGGGCCACGCTAATGACTGGGCTAGCACCGCTTGCCACATCGCCCGTGGCTACCACGGCCCTAATGTTAATGTTGTAATTTTTGTTAATCTGACTATGTACAACCGTTTTACTCACACTACACTTTTGTACAAATATCTAGAGCGTTATATAGCGGACGTCAAAGAAAATAATATATTGCACATCACTATCGCGCCAGTGCCACCCCACCCCGGACTACACTTCCCATGATGCATATGAGGCCGACTTACCAGAACCACTCGCTTCCAAAGCTGGGTACAGGGAACACCCCCAGTGGATGAAGATCCCGAACTTGGCTTAGTCATACCAGCTCAGGAGGGGTCTGGAGTCTAGAGATTCCCATGTAGGCTCGTAGCTGTCCCCACCGGCCAGTGAAGCCGAAAGTAGCTGCGCGAGAAGAACCACGGTAAGCGGAGGGATACATCGTGCAGATAAGCCCATTCTGACTGCAGCAGACGTATTTAGTGCCGGATCTTCGTCGGTAGTGTAGAAATTATCGTTTTGTTGGGTGCCCTCAGTTTTGTGTTCCTGGTCTCGGGTCCGTTCCTCCTCCTGAGCGTGTTCCTCACATGACAACGTAAGGTGAAGCGCACTAAAGTTAAAAACAAGCGCTGAAACACAAACGCTGCCCTGAGGCCGCAGAAAGTGAAATAGTACTGGGTTAACAAGTGGGAGGGGTGGAGAGAGTGAGAGAGAACACACAGCGATTCCCTTGTGGGAGCGAGCAAACATATGTTGCCAAAGCTCGCTCTCTCAAAGGAATCGCCAAACATGCATGCATTGCCATTGAAAGCAATGCAAAGCGTGCACGTTTTTGGCTGAAAAGCTGAAGCTATTGCTATAGATCTTTTTCCTATCTAGCGGATGCGCACTGCATAGGCGAGACCTAAAGAAGAGTCAGACCGTGACTGAGTCTGAAAATGTGGCCTGTTACCCTCATAGTGTCTGTTGTCAGCTGCGCGTCCGCTTGGGGCACTCCCTTTTGGCTGCAAGGAGGTGGGCGAGACTGGCACAGTGTCTGGAGCACTAACCTCAAGCTGGGATTGTGAGGGAGAAATGGCGGAGTCAGTCCCCTCTGCACAAACGGCACCAGCCGCGGGGGTCCAGGGAATACTCAGAACAGTGCAGGTGAGCGGTGCAAATAGTATTCAAAGATTAAGAACAAGTTTCAAAAGAAAGAGTCAGACCGTGACTAAGTTGGATACTGTAGCCTGTTACCCTCGTAGATATTCTTGCAAACACCTCCCCTTCAATAATTCCTAGGGTGCAGGGTGGATTTGCAGAACTGCCTACTCCTGTCTTCTTGCCAAGTCTACTATTGTGGTCTCTGACTAACTAGAAAAGGTCATCTCATGGGCAATGTGTCTCCATTTGGAGCTTACCAAGCCTGTAAATTGGGGTCAGTAAACTGTCACACAGTACAATAAGATTGGTGTCTATCTATATTGAAAGAGTTTACACCAGATCTAAAATGGACATGAATCTTTGCCGGCCTCCCCAAGATAAATCCTACATGAAGGATAAACATTTTGGATGTGATTCCTTCTTGTCAACATCCTCATAAGGCCTCTTGGAGACAGGTTTAGAGTCCTGACTGATTTGTAAGACAATGATTCTTGTCTGTCAATCATATGCAGATGTTAACACCGTCTATCCTGCAGCTGCACTGAGATCTATTTCTTACCATAAACAGCCTGAGAAAAAATATACACATACACAGTACAACAATATCCCTGCTACGCTGTGTGAATCTGACAAGTCATTAATCAGTAGCACTGTCATTCAACCCTCTATCCTACATAGTACAGATGAAAACACATCTATTATCCTAAGAGGGAAAGAGAGAAAAAGATTTGTTATTTAATCTATTTTATTCATTATGTTTGCATAACTCTGTTCAGCTAACACTGTCACTTTAAAGGAGAGCAGCTGCAAAAAGTCAGATTACCATCACAAAAGCAGACAAAGAGCATATAGGAAGAGGGAAGATTGTAAGAATTTACCTGGATTTTAAGAAATTATGTTCAAGAAATAATCACATTCCAAAGGAAGAACTTTGAGCGTGGAATCATCTGTCACCAAAGCAGAGCAGTTCACAAGTTGTAGAGCAAGCTGTGTTTGAGTGGCCGACCTTTGGCATCTGGTCAGTCAATGTGGCAGATGCAGTTTGGTGAGATAGGACGGAGCTTCACCATGTAGAGTTTAATCCACAAGGCATATGATTTTAAACAAAATGAATTCTCTATTTTGGAGCCAATTAGGAGATATAATAGCAGGAGAAGTGTGGTTAGAGAACCGTAGGCAGGTTATCAGCTGAGCAGCATAGATTAGGATGTCATGGTGTTTAACTAATATAAAGTGGTTCTGTCGGGTGACAACACAAATAATTTACAAATGCTATTACATGCAATGAAGAAACCTCCCTCTGACAAAAACTCACAACAGGTTCTTACATTTCCCTAGAGGCCTTAGAATTCCAGAATCCCAACAAACTGACAGAAACAAATAGGATTCTGAAAAATCATACTAGCTGATGGCCTTTATGAAAATCAAACTTGTATATATTTGTATAGATTGTTTATATTGAAACTCATCATTATTGTACATATTGCTTCTGTCACGTGATCACTATTCACTATTGTCACTTTTTGCACTTTTATCAATATATTGACAGTCATTTTTGAATTGTTTTGAATTAATTTATAGCTTTACACAGGCTTTCTTTCCATTCATTGTAAGAACCTGTTGTGAGTTTTTGTCAGAGGGAGGTTTCTTCATTGCAATGTAATAGCATTTGCAAATTATTTGTGTTGTCACCCGACAGAACCACTTTATATTTAATCATTAACTACCCAGGTTCTGAGGGACACAGGGTCAGCCGCGTTTTTTCATAAAAATGGTGTTTAACTAGGCAGCAAGGTATGATTCGATATTTCATTGCAATTTGCAATTCTAAAGCTCGCCAAACAGGTTTTTATGAGCTAACCGGTCAGGCAACATCTACAACTCAATTTAAAACTCAATTTAATTATTTTTTTAAATGAGTGTTTTCCTCTAATATAAACTTTTTAGATTCTCACAATACCAAAGTTTTTAATCTGTCCGTAGCACATCTATATTGAACCTTTGTTTTTCATTCGTATGCATGACTACATCCTGATCAATGTTCCTTGTTATCATTCATTCAAGAAAATTCAAATTGCTTGCTTGAGGGTGAACACCAATATTCGAGTTCACTGACGTTCGTATATTTTCTTCTAGGCTTACAACCATTGGAGACAATTTATCTTACTGATCCCTGTACAGCCACCGTGCGATTTGCTCATGCGGATGGCTGAACTGGGGCCTTTTCAAAGTTTAAATCGAGTGAGTTTCCTTTATACGTTTTTTGTGATGCAAGGAATTGAGTCTTAAGAGTCAAAATAATATTTTGGAGTCATTCGTGGTATAGGTGGTTTTCCCAATGTCCGTCTCCTTCTATCTAGTCGGTTCTAGTGGGAGAGGGGGGTATAAAGTCTCGCTCCCACACATCCACAAATATAGGTGTGACATTGAATTAGCATGCATGAGTAGATTGCCTTTGCTGAAGTTGTCACCATCAGACCTATTTCTTCTGCAGTCTCAGGTGCTATGGTTGTCTGTGTCTGCCACTCAAAGGAAAATTAGGCAGGGAAGTCATTTTTGTAATATTGTTCAACTATGGAATCATTGACTTAATGGTGTTGTGCCGAAATACCATTCTGTCAATTGCTGGACACAGTGGTCGCACATTCTTTCTCGTCATGCCCCGGAAACAAAGGTGATCCTTCCTTCACCCTCTGTGATGCTCACTACTTAGGAATAATATCACTTGTAAACAATCAGAGTGCCATTGAAGAGTCACTGGTTGGAGGAAAAAGCCCTGAGGCAGAATGCAAACGGCAGACAGAGTATCCAAAGTAGAGCAGTGCTGTGTTTGGCACTTACAACACTTGGAGCAGACTAGATGAGGAGTGTATGAAGCAGGAGTAGACTTCCAGGAGATGAAGCAAGGATTCCAAGACATGAGCACAGGAGACAGAGCAGAAATCCGGGAGACGAAGCAGGACAACATAGGTAACCGGGATCAAGTAAGTAACCAGGAGGGAAAATCACCACCACAGTTTCTGGAGCAATTGTGAAACATGGTAGTGAGAGTCCCAGCTCCTTTTATACTGTGAAACAGGAAGGAGGTGAAAAGGGAAGAGATGTACAGAAAGGCATGCTGCCATGATAGGTTGGGAAGTGACAACAGTGCAGACTGTGCGTGTGACCATGATGTCTTGGGAGGAACCAAATGTGTCACTTCCTATTTCTTAATAGAAAGCTTGAATAGGAGCAATTTTGTGATAGTAAAGTTTTACAGTCACGAGCAAAAAAGGCGAATCCGAGAATCCTTTGGAAGCTGATTTTGAAGTAGGGAGCTTCTAATGTGGTGTTTAACATCCTTTGAGGTATGAAATAACGCGCAGAGTGTTACAAGTGGCTTTTAGAAAGCACAGCATGTGAGTGGTTGGACACACGTATGAGTCTGACTGCTGCAATCCTCCTGCCATGACTGGATGGAGAGCTGGGTGGTGTGTATGGTATAACACACTGTTACCATAGGCTTTTCGCGAGGGAGTTGGCAAGGGGCCCACAAAATGTGACAAACTATAGAAGCATGTTACGCGTTGCCTAGGCCGTGGACCAGCATCTCATTCTAGGATGAGCTAAGACATGTAAATTCCAGTGCACCTAAATTTGTACGTTCTCCAGACCTGCTCTAACGGGGGAATATGTTACTGGCACTGGATAAGCCAATGCTTTCCTTTATGAAATTACTTTAGTGGGAGACAACATTTGTTTCCCACTGCAGTGAATAAGTTAATTTTGAATCTGGTTAATCATGCTAATGGACACAGCAGTGAAGAAAGTTTGTTTGTGATGTTGTGAGTAACTAGATTGTGAGCAGAGTTACTCACACTATTGGCTCTCTTCGGTCCTGACGAGAAATAACTGTATTTTGTTGACAACTAGATGTGTGTATCTTCTTAGCTGCCAAAGCAATGTTCAGCAGCCATTGCTGCTTTTCCCTTTTCACTTTACTTTCTCTTCCTCACCCATTCACATGTGTGCTTTGGTATGTCCGGACAAATCTCATATTGACCCAATCTGACTTTCCGTGTCTTCGGCATCATGGACATTCACATCCAGCTGCATGACAATGAAGCCCTCTGACTGGTCATATAACAACAATAACTGTGCACTGGCTACCCACTCCTTACTGTGTCTTCCACTTCTGCAAATAAAAAATACAACAAAGAAGGTTGCAGAGCAGGGCAAGCTGCCACTAGTCCTTAATGTGGGCATCCAATTCCCAAAACTGGCATTAAGGTTCTCATTAAAAATTAGGCGGAGTGAATTAATTTATGGAATTCTGTTCTGCCTAATTTCAATTGGGAGAGTTTTTCCACCCCAGTTTGTTCTGGGTGGGTGAGAACTAGACCCAATTTTACACTGTGGGCAATTCTGCACAGTAAAACTGCATGAAGCTGTGGCTGCCTGCTGCAGCAGTCAAGCCTCATTCCACGTTTTTTGTCAGACGGGGAGCACATAATGCCAGAAAGAACCTTGCCCTGCTCCTCCACCCTTTGGCACTCTCCCCTACTCCACCCCGGGGTCCATGCATGTCCCACCTTGCTCTGTGCGAATGTTGCAGTTAGAGTAAAATCACATTCGATTTTAGCTCGCAGCCTGTGCCATGCATCTCCGAATGAGGGGCTAGTTCTGTAGATAACACTCGTCACTCCATGCACCACTCAGATTGCAGCTCTACGAAACACATTTACAAATCCTAATCCAGCACCATTGTTACAAGCTAGGTCATAAAGTCTTGCCTTCTCGTAGGTACGGCACTCTATCACTTACGGTGCTGTCTGCGTTGATTTTTTTTCATGCTCTGAGGCATGTGTAGCTGGCCGAGAATGATTGTGGTGGGATATGGAAGCAGTGCGAAATTCAGTCTTGTCAAGTCAAAACCTTGAAAGGTCTAGAAGATAGTGCTCTTGTAGTTTCATGTAATCCAAGCCAAGCATCATTGTGGCCACAAATCTGTAAAGGTAGCTGGATTGTCTGTTCATGCCTGGGTCATCTTTGATCATCTTTGCTTGTTCAGGTTACTTGGAAAACAACGCAAACCACATGTTTGACAGTACTGGAATCCAATCACCAATATATTGTAATTTAGAATAAGAACCTGAATGCTATACATATTCTTTCAAGAAGCTATTTTACTCCCAGATCTCCAGGATGTCAAGCTGCAAATCTCCAAAAGCAGACTTTTTCCAGATAGTCTGACACTGACCAGCTTTAATACACATTGAATCAAAGGCCTGCCTGATATCTGCAACATTAAAGGTATTTAACCTTCCATGCTCATGACGAGCTCAGCTCGTCATGAGGCACGGTTGAGCTGTGCTGATGACGAGCTGAGCTCGTCATGAACAATGGGAATCATCCAAGATCAGCACAGGAGGTAAAAACACCTAGCAGCCAAGGTGTTAAGAACCTAGTGATCCACAGGTATCTGGGGATCTATTAGTGTCATTATAATATATAAGAAATTACTTTTGTTATTTGAGGGAGATGACACCTGAAGTGGGTGGACCTGGGATTATTGTTGGCAAAGAGGGATATTACAGCGCACTGGAAATCGAGTGGAGAGCCTAGCATTAGGAGATGGAAGGCAGAACTAATTAAATGGGCAACAAGTGAAAGTATAGTCAGACACCAGCAGGCAAAACGGATGGATAACGATAAGGTGCTGGAGTCTGCAAGGGCGTGGGAGGCTTTGGAACAGTCACTGCAGGCGTCAGAGAGGGATACAGATACCAACTCGGTCCTGAGTGCATCAACGGGCTTACCCCGAAGCATACCCCGGGCGCAAACATGATGTGGGGTACTTAAAATAATGCAAATTGAGATTGAGAAACACCGTATTAATGGTGACATGTTTATTACTGCTGAATGAAGTTCTTGTTCTAAATTGCAACAGCAGCTGAGAGTAGGGACACACCGGTGGCAGTGGGTGGGGTGGGAGGGGGGTGGCTGTTTTATTATTAGGTTATATTGTTTAATGGTCATGGACTGCGTAACCATTATTAATAATCTACTACAGATATTTGCTAGTATACTGCAGGATGTATGCGTATCAAAACCGCGGGGATGAACCACAGAATAGAGTCAAGTTAAATTCGAAACTGTATTGAAACTGGATTGACTAATGGGACTGTGACCATAAGGACTATGAGGAATTGGTAAAGATGTAGGATCTGTTTGTTGTTGTGAGGGTTAAAATCAATAAAAACATATTTTAAAAAAAATGACACCTGAAGTGGGGATAATTACCGTGCTCTAGTCTACTTTATTGTTGTATCAGGAATTGTTGCAATGCAGCATGAATAAACAACAAAGGTACCAGAGGGTCTCAGGTAAAAGTGCCCATAAACACAAAAAAAACAGTCAAGAACTCACCCTTACAACCAGGTTATGTCACAGAGAGCTCTCCGTGGATGAGGAAAAATACCCATTAGTCACCATTCGGATCCGCCCTTCATCATTTGGGATTTTATCCGTACCACCCGTCAGAGAATTTTGGTACTCTCCTAGGAGGTCAACCCGGTGGTAGGGGGTAGCCTCACTAGAGTAGAGAGATGACAGTGTGGTATACCACTCGATGTAGGTGAGTGGTGGAAAAAGATGGGACTGGGGTGTGCAGTGCAATAGAAGGTGTAAAGGAGAGAAACCAAAAGAAGTGGGTTTAAAATTGGTTAAGAATAAGCACCAAACAAAGATTTATTTCAATTGTGCTTGCCATACCAATGTTAAAAACAGTGCGCCCGCTGACTGTCTAATTATGTGGACAGCCTCAGGACAAGAGATGGTCGACTAGTTTCAGCATTTAAAGGACTGATTTTGTCAATGCTTTCTTCAGGACCAAAAACTAAAATATAAAAGCTACTACACCAAGTGAACAAAGTCGCACCCTAGAAACAAAACAAGTGCATACAGTCACCTGTACGTTCTGGGTGTCCTTACTATCTGTGCAAGACACTGTGGGAAGAAAGTGAGGAGAAGGTTTTAAAATGATATATGGGCTGAGTGGTCCAACCATCAAGTATGATTTGGATTTAAACTAAACTATTTATTAAAAAATGCACTACCTGAATGCAAACGAGAATTAGGTACATTTGGGTCAAAAGTTTGTTATACCAAATGCTAGTGAACTCTTACCTTAACATGTAAGGTCAGATGGCCTCACCCCACCTGGCTGTGGCTCAGGGGAAAATGAAGCACCGCTCTAGAAAACATGTAATACACACATTAACACATAAAATGCACGCAATATAGACAAGGCTCCCAAAGCTAACAATAGCAGAGAATAAATGGTCATCTAGACCAATCCGAGTAACTGGATGTTAAAACAGGCGAGCCCAGCGTAGGTAGACAGCCCTGTTGTAAATATGATAGCAATGGCGTGTGGGTTCACCTCACCTAACCGTCGGTACTCCTGGCCGGCGTCCTGGCCATCTGGGGAGGTACCGACAGGTGGTGGGGGAGTGTTAATAAACCTTGCCGTAATTGGAGAAAAGGTCACGTGGGGTACTCACTCGTGTCTGCTGATCGGCATTTGTTCCCGTAAAATGGTGCAACTGTGTGCTGCCGAGTTAGCCCAATCAGCAGCAGACAAGGCGAAGGTACAATCACACCAGCGCCGCTATTGGGAGCGCGGCGGTGTGACGCGTATAACTCGCGTGTTCCAATTGGGCAAAACCCCGTCTAGGACATTGCTCCTATTGGATGACAAATGAGCTTAACGTCTATTGGGTGTCATATCGGTTGTTCGTTACCAGGCCCGCCTCCGTCTCCAAAGCGACGGGGGCAAACAGAAACACACAAACAAGGTAGTGACACGTGCTAGAAATGCACAGAGATGTTAACTACATTCGATGTAGATGCAATGCGCTAATGATGTAATTGCGCTATCTGTCTCAGACCGAATGGGGCACTTAATGGACTATAACGTATCTAGTCCAGGAATAGCGTGTCTAGTCAACCTATACTGGTTGCAGGTAAAGAGGGATCTAACACTTGTAACGAGGGCATGATATTAGTAACCAAAAAATAGGCGCTAACAATCTTAAAGCGCTGAGTACCTAAGACAGACAGGGTATTTAGCTAAATTACAGGATGTCTAGTCAACATACTATAGTTACTGGGCAGATGTTAGAGCTACAGAACATGTTTCAGCTGAAGACCTAGCAGAAAACAGAGTATCACCCTAGGGTGTTGGTTTGAGGCCAAGTATGAAAGATGCATAAGATGGCCCATGATTCACCCATATGAACAGAGGCCTAAGGGCTTGATGTAATATTCTCCGAGGGACTGGTGTAACTATCTCCCTCTAGCTACAAATCATACAAGCAGTACAGTATTAAACAGAGCTCTGGCAAGACAGTATTGCGATCACAGAGAAGACCAGGGAATTTCGTCATTCAGTCCCTCTCTGTGTGTCTTCAGTTTGAGGACCCATCTCTGTTCTTTTCTGAGCAAATAATTAGCCACGTCTGTGGTGTGCGCGGGGATGAACGGCTGTTCGAGGACAGTCCATTGAAATTCTGTGGCTTGATGTTTGGCTTCAAGAAAATGGGCAGTCAGTTTGGTGGCTTGTCTCGCACACCGGATCGTGCTCTTGTGCTCCGAAATACGTATGCGGACCTTCCTTGTTGTCATGTCCACGTACCTGTAACCACATGGGCAGGTAATAAGATAAATCACGTGGTCACTGTTGCAGTTGGTAAACTTAACTTGCTTCCACGGTCTGGTGGTTCCTATATCTATTTCCAGCGACTTCTTAGTCTGTGCACAGACCTGGCAACTGCCACAGGGGTGATGCCCCTGAACAGGAGGTAGGTTCCACAATGTGCCAACCGCTCTGGGCATTTCCTCACGTGGCCTGGTGTGAACCAGTCGGTCCCTTAGATTTGGGCCCCTCTTAAAAGAGACAAGCGGGCGGGGAAGCGTAAGGCGCCCGGAGTTCAATATAGGCCAGTGCTTCTTAACCGCCCTCTGAATGCCATTTGAAAGACTCCCAAATGTATGGACAAACGTGAGCCGATCTAGATCAGGTTTGGGAGGTCTCGGTTCCAAAAGGGCTTCCCGGTTGTTGTTCTTTGCCCTTTTCATAGATCTCTTCACTAGTTTGGGTGGGTAGTTGCGAGCCACAAGTTGTCTGCTTAGATCTTCTTTACACCTTCTATTGCACTGCACACCCCAGTCCCATCTTTTTCCACCACTCACCTACATCGAGTGGTATACCACACTGTCATCTCTCTACTCTAGTGAGGCTACCCCCTACCACCGGGTTGACCTCCTAGGAGAGTACCAAAATTCTCTGACGGGTGGTACGGATAAAATCCCAAATGATGAAGGGCGGATCCGAATGGTGACTGATGGGTATTTTTCCTCATCCACGGAGAGCTCTCTGTGACATAACCTGGTTGTAAGGGTGAGTTCTTGACTGTTTTTTTTGTGTTTATGGGCACTTTTACCTGAGACCCTCTGGTACCTTTGTTGTTTATTGGTTCTGTTGGGGATAGTACCCAGAGCCTGGTCTTTAAATCTCCCCCAGGTCCCCCTCCACCGTATTGTGTTTGCTGCAATGCAGCATGAACATCTTACTTATGTGTATGATCAGTCTGTATTTTGTGAGTGAATTTCAGATGATTTTTTAAAAACATACGTTATGGTGTTATAAACAATCCTAACCATGTCTATATATGTAGATATAGATATATACTCACCGAGGTCATAAGCAGTGCATGATGGGGTGCAAGTTAGAGTTAATTCACTAAACTGTAACTGCTGCATCTCAGTGTTTTTTGTTTTTTAAGGTTAGCTTGTGTCTCATTCTAACACCATACAATAACGTCACTTAAAGCATTGGGAATTTCAGTGAATGTCTAGGTTTTCTTGTAACAAAGGTTAAGATCTTAGCGTCTAACCTAACTATAACATCACTTAGTGCTCTAGGTGTTCATTAGGACTCAGTGTGGTCTCATGTGTCTAACCTAACATTAACATCACTTAATGCTCTAGGTGTTCATTAGGACTCTGTGTGGTCTCATGTGGAAGCCCCAATGCCCAACTGGGGCATCAACAAAACACTAGATTGTGGGCCTTGGGGAGAACAATGGCCCCCCTCAGCCCTGCCAGCTCCCCAGGTAGATGGGTGCTGCAGGAGCTGGCACCTTTCCTGTGCTCTCGCCCCAGCATGAGCAGCATTTTTCTACTGCTACTGCTGAACGGGAGTAAAGTGGAATTCCCAGACCTCGAGTTTTTGGGCAGGGAATGCCCGCACTCTCCCTGGCAGAAACTGCCGTGGTCTCTGCAAGTAAAAGCGGTGGGGCCGGCTGGGGGTGGATTTCGAGAGACGATCACAAGGGAAAATTAAATAAATATTTTAATTTTCTCTCCTGGTCGTCTCTCGAAATCCCTCCCAGCCTGCCTCACCACTCTTACCTGCAGGGGCCACGTTGGGCAGGGAACCAAGGGGTGGGCTCCCTTGGACACTGCAAACATGGGGGAGAGGGAGCCCCCTTGCTTGTACCCTTGTAAAGCACCACCTGCCTAGACATCACTCCGCTCACCCTCACCGTGGCCATAGGGTTCATAACCCAAGCACAAAACCAAGGACCAAAACCAAAATGCTCCAATACAGCAAACAGGTATGGCCATTCGATACTATAAAATGCCATATGAGCGTCTAATGACCGGAGCACCTCATACTCTTCCAGCTTACACCTAGTAATGTGCAATACCCAGTATGGGCATCTCAAGTTAAGTCTAGTGATTCTATGGCGCATAAAGCCCAATTGTTTGGGGTGAATTATGCAAGTTATCACTCTCTTGAGTCTGGTCCCTAAAACCTTGGCCAGCACCTTTGCTTCACTGTTTAGCAGTGAGATTTGCCTATAGGAAGTACATTCCGCCAGGGGTTTGCCCTGCTTTGGGATGACCACCACCGTGGCTAGCTACTGGCCTACTCGTAAACTGCACCGTTCAAATGACTCCCGGAACATACCAAGAATATGTGGAGCCACCAACGTTGCGACTTCCTTGTATAGTTCAGCTGGCAGACCATTAGGTCTATTAAACTGTGAAGGCTATGGATAACCACAACCTACATGGAGCACAACAACAGACACAAATGTCTCAACAAATTAATCGAATTAATCAAAAATACTCATGTGCTCTAAGGCACCATAGGTCTGGCAGCCTTGCCCGACTGCAGGGCTCTAATCGTGCCGCTATTTCCTCGGCGGAGACATCTTTGTCCAGCTTCTACTGGTCCTCCAATGCTAATGTGGGAAGGCTAGCATCTTGTAGGAGTTCTGCACAATCTGCCCTCAATCTAATGGATGTGGACGTATATGCAGACAGCGCTTTCTTATTAAAACCGCGATCCTGCAGGAGTCCTGCAGAATGGCAGCTTTCAAATTTTTTCAAATTAATTTTGGGACCCCCTCACAAGGTCTAAGGTGGCAAGGTGATTTAAACCAAAAAAGGTATTTCCTATGGAACTGCTGGCCTAACTAAAACTACGCCTATATATTACCACCAGCTTCATATTGAAATGTAGAGGAGAACTCAAAATTCACTTCTCATCGTGTTTTAAGACAGAAGTCAATATGCCTTGGATTCTCCAAGCCTTTTCAGAGACAGAACAATGTGCCCATCATTTTATTAGAATAAATGTACAAGTAAGTATAGACAAAAACAACAGACTTCAATATCGATTATCTTTAAAGACTACGGGACCGATTACGATCTTGTTTGGAAACTCTTTCGACCGAATCAGTTTCGGAATAATTTCTGAATGAATCGGGTTCTGTGAGTCCGACCGACCGATTACAATGCTTTGGTACATTGTTCGGTCTGGCTCCCTTTGACTTCACTGTGAGCCTGTATTCCGAACAAAAACACAGGCTCCCATTGCAAAAAGGGGTTGTTGAGGAAAACCATACACCCTGTGACGGGCACCCCATGGTGCCTGCCACACTCTGCATGGTGGTAAAGATGGAGTCCCATGTGTACCCTCACGGGCCCCAACTGGAGGGCTTTGGGTGAATTGGGGCCTGTTACAGGCCCCCAAAGTCAGATTCCAACAGCCTTTTCGTCTCGGTCAGACCGATTTGGATCTGCTCTCTGAATCAGTCATCATGATCGCTCGTTTGTAAACCGTGTCCGTAGAGCTGTACGATTCGGCTCTGAACAACTCGGGCTGTCGAATGCTGTTCGGAACCAATTCGGACAGTCCGAATGGATTCCTTGGATTGTAATCGGCCGTCCGGAAAGTTGTCAAATTCGGTCAGAAACATAGGTTCCAAATCTGATTTGCCAAATCCCAATCCCGTTTGGAGCCTTTCTGGACTGCATTGTAATCAACCCCTATATTGAAATTCTACTTTCTAACCAATATTGAACTTTACCCAAAAAATCTGTATTATAAAAAATAATGTATTGTTTTTCCCCCATACAACAAAAACTCTAGTTGCAATTGCATGACAGTAGAAGAAACACTAGCAATAAAAGTAATAGTCAATTTGTTTAGTCATCACCACATTCTAAATTCTAAATCAAGGCCAGGGCATCAAGCAACAAAATATAGTATACATTCTGTTCCCAATAATTACATGAGAAATGTTATATATAAAGTTAAGATAATGCCACACTACATTTCTCAGAGTGTCTTGTCATTGACGTATCATGTGCAACTGTAGTAACATAAATCTCTGTGTTTGGGAGCAAGAGACTGTCATTAAAAAATGCATGCCATATCATATACTCCACCAATGTGCAGTTTAGGTTGGTGATATTCAATTACACATGCCGAAGATTAAGAGGCACCATGATGCCACATTCCTATACATTCTCCTAGCAAAATAACAGTCTTCAAGTGAAACAGTTACTGTAGCGGTCTAGAGAATATGCCTGTTAAGTGATTCCTAGAATTATGCAGCCTGGTTTGAGGTGGCAATGGGTATTGTCAGCATACTTCTGGAATAATAAGTGATGCAGCACAATGAGGTGAGCTTGAATGCTCATTAATATATAAGCACTAGCATTAATGACAGAGCAAACTAACAAGGGACATACTTAGCACTCTTGCTGTGTTTGAGTGTACTCAGCAATACTCAAAGACTGCGAGCAGTAGGAACTGAGCTGGCGGAGGGCCAAGACAAACCATCCACCAAGCAATCATACAGATGGAGAGAGCCAAGACATGCCAACCACCAAACAGTCATCCAGATGGAGAGGAGATACTAAATACACCAACTCAGTTTTATTAGATTTGAGTTTCAACTTATTGGCAGCCATCCAGTCAGCATTGGAGACTAGACAGGAATGAAAGGTCAGTGTAGAGTAAGTCTGAGTACTGGTGAGCCAGATAAGCACTTGAATGTCAACAGGGTGAACACTGAAAAGAGACACCCAGGTTCAAATCATAATTAGCTGAAAATGGTAATTATGATTACTTACATTTCTATTTATCTTACTTTTGTATAATTGTACAGTTGCTTTGGGTAAATACATTTCTGTAAAACAAAGTTGTATATCAGTATATCTACTTACATAATTCCAGGAGAAGGATGATATTTCCTTGTAACGTAATTCATGTAATGTTTTACTTGGATTCCATGTAAATATCAGTTTATTTGAAGATTGGTGGCCAGATATGGCAGGCGGATCACATTTCACTAAAACACATGAATGGGATTTATCAATAGGAACAAATCTACTTGTTCTTCTTGTATATGATTTAGGTCACGGTGCTAAAATACATATAATCAATACATTGCACCAGCTCTAAATGCATCAACATTGGCTAGGTACATAAGACGACTTCACAGTATCAGCCAATGCTTTGGCTACGGCACTACACCCTATGACTATTTCCACAAAGGCTTTCATATCATGCTACCCTCTACCAGATGGACTGCTGGAAGATTCAGAGAGAACGGTATCCAGCTCTTCGTCTACCTATTTCAATGCTGGAGCTCTCTTGTGCTGATCAGCCAAGGAATATACAGGCCAACACCACCTTTGGACCGTTTGCTTGAAGGTATTAAGAGCGTGTAGTGTTTTACATAGACACCAAATAAAATAAAACAGGTAATACAAGAAATACACATATAGTCAGCACAAACTTGAAGCCATTGCCCAACTGAACCATTTTAAAAGTAACATAAGATATCTTTTGCAAGGAACACTTTTTTACTTTAAAAGGCGTGTGACTTATTCTGAGCTGGGCATGGGAAATTCATAGACGTAACCTACTGCTCGTAATTCTTCATATCCCATTATGTCGATTAATTTAATTTTTTGAATGGTTTATGCTGTTAGAGATTGCCACACTATGGATTGTTTCCTTTTTGTAATCAGTGTTGAGTTTTCTAAGTGTAACAATGCATTACAAGTATATTTCAGTAAAATATGAATTACTGAGAAATAATAATCCTGTAACTTTTTTGTATTTGTTAGAGTGCCACCCTAAGTGGGACATGTGAGCCCATACGTCAGTCTCATGCACACTGTGTCATTGGAACCGAGCTATTCCTGGCAGATGAGCCCTAACAATGACAAACGCGGACCTGAGCTGCATGTGTTCTGCTTCAGGCCTGGCAGTTCGGGTTGGGGTGTTGCCATTGGAAGAGGGTCAATATTGATTTGCATATGGCTGGGTCCAAACTGAGTTATTAGGTGTGGAAAATAACAATAGACTGGGAGACGCTCCCAAGTAATTACCAGTGGCTAAGATCAATTCAAGCATTCCATCCAACTCTCTTCAGAACACTCATGGACCTAAGCAAGATCAGAAGAGGAATGAATCTGCCATCTGTAATCTAAGAAGAGCCCGGAAGCACTGGACCTGCTTTCTCTCTTGTACCCAAGAGAAAGAAAGGTACACCAAGGGTGACAAGGCTGGCCTCCTGTTCCATCTACGGGGTTACAACAAGCTACAAGGGGTCTTTTCCTGCAACTCCCCAGTTGATCAGCATAAAATTAATATAAACTGGTGCTTGGGGCTTTAGAAGTGTATTCCTGTGGTGAATTTAGATTTGAAAGGACTAAAGTCAGAAGGTAAAATCTTTGGCCATAATGAACCTGGTAGTGTATCCACCCAGGTTCCAAAGCAGTCAGTGTCAAATCAGGCCTAGGTTCTGTTCTACCACAACCATTGGCTATCATTGGTACTTTGTGCTCCTTGACACTATTTCTACTTTAAAAAAAAAATCATATCTCCTGTTCCCCTCATTGGAGTTTGGTCATGCTGGTGTTGTTTATGAAATTTTACTCTATTATTCTAATTCATTTTGAAATTTTAATAATTATAGCATTTTCAAATTTTTACTGTTTATTACTGCATATAAACTATACACATTGCTGCAAATTAAACCTGTCTCCTCTATGCCATAGCTACAAGGAGGTTGACCTCAGGTTAATTTAGTGACTTTGAGGGCTCACCCTGACAGTCCGAAATTGATTAGCTAAAACAGTAATGTCTTACTGATGGAGCAAGGATTCGCACATTAGGCGACTTGCTTGTATTCATGAACCTCGAATAACTCTAATTAACTAATCAACATGTTTGTCTTACTAATTTTGCACATTTCGACAGTACATGATGTGTCCCAGTGAAGCTTGCCTATGTGTTTACAAATTGTAATACGCTTGCAGTAAAATGGCCGCTGCTACGCAGGAATTTAGTCTGCACATGCGTCGGTCCTACCCATGTGATGTGACGTACTCGCAGTTCTGGTGGGAATTTGTTGCTCAGGCGCAATACAGCTAAAATGGCTGCTTTGTGTTCTCACATGCTGTAAGCTTGTATTGCCGCTTTCGCAAAGCTGTTTGTTCTGAACTTACCCATATGCAATAGATATTATAAAGTAAGGGATATAGTATAGCCATTTCATGGTATACAGTGTAATCTTTTATTCTGTGTTTCTAAATTGTTTTCGATTACTTTTCATGTATCGTATTCTTTGGGCCTGGGAGGTGCTTACTACCCCATCTTGGAAGCCCGTATGGTACCAGTCACGTGTTGGGGGAAAAGAAAACCATGCAGTGGAACCCAGCCAGCTGGCAGCCTCGCCCAAGATGCTCCTGGGAATCGACCTGTAACCCAGCAGGACGAAGCTGAACTGTACCTGAATTTGTTACATTTGTAATAGACTGCTGTATGCTCTATTGTTCTCTGTAAAACATATGCTATGGGAAACTAGAATTTAAGGGGTGGGTAAGAAAACTGAATATTAAGCCTGAGAAAGTCTAAAATGTAGGTAGTATGATGACTTAACCTCCTCCTTTGTCCAATCAGCATTGGGGATCCTTACACTTGCAACATTTGGGGGTGGTACACTGACCCGAAAAACAGTATAACTAGCCTAGGTTTAGCTAGAGAAATTGTCCGACTTGTCCAAATAGCTGACCTGTCACTGACCCAACGTACTCTATAGGTGACTGATACAGAGAGCTGCGGAGCACTCTGTCCGAATTTCCACAGACCCACTCGGGGTTTTGGGAAACCTTAAGTGCTGGCGAAGCACTTTGCTGGGAGGTCGAGAACCCAATCGGGGTTATTGGCTGATTCCTTGCAGAGAGGGAGTAGCGCAGGCATGGCAACCGAAGCTGCGGGTGTTGGTCGTACCCTTTGGTGAACCATGTCCTGATCCAAATTCTGGGGTTATCCTGTCCTGACTGTCCATGAGCTGTACTGCTAATCAAGAAGGGGGGGAGGGGGGATCACTTGTCCTGTGTAACCTGGGTACAGTTCTAACTGGAATGACCCTTGGTAAAAGACCCTCATACACGTGTAGTCATGGTGGTATGGGCGGTATATCTTGGTTCTCCGCCTTCGTTTACACGTCTGTGCAGAATCATGGGGTCAGTTGGTATGCACCCTCCACCTGGAGGAGAACACCCTAGGTTAAAACAGTAGTGATCAGTGATTATAGGTGAAGTGTGAGTGAATATATTTAAAACAATCCAATCATGCCGGGAGGAATATGATTTTATTGTCCGGGATTGAATTGGTGGCTGAGGATATGACAGAATACGTTAAAGAAATGGTTAGGTTTCACACATATTCAATCCTCCAGTATTCAAACAATGGTCGACATGTTTCAGCCTTATTGCCCAAGGGGTCGGTACGGCTTTCTTCAGGACCAGGTGAGTTCTGTGTAGAGAGTGACAGAAGTCTACTCTTTAATGAAGGTCAAAATTGGACCTGTGGGTGAAACAAAAATTGCATTGCTAGGGTGTGGGTCATAAGGATTTGTGCACGAGTCAAATATAGTTTAAAAAGTTTTAAGTCAAAAGTAAAAAAATTCGCTGTAGGACTCCCTATCTCTAGGGGACATCAACCACATACTCATACTGGTAAACAAACAATGAAATGGGAACCTCCAATGATATACAGCAGGAGGTAGAGGTAACTCTAAAGTTGTGAGGTTTCCTAGAGTTCTCTCAAAGCGTGTTGCTTAATAAGGTGTACAAAGGTCTGGACTAAAAAGGAGTCATTGTGAAGTAGTAATGCTTACTGTTATTACTTGTATAGCTGTCTGTATGGTCACCGCTATTTTATTGGGGTTTCAAACTGTTATCATATGTAACAACAGAAAAAGGGAACTGTTGTGATTCGTTCTTGATAAAAGTGCCCCTACATGCCAAAATAATACTCGTGGTACATACCTTTCATCAGCTAAATTGTTACCGTCTCAAACGGGTACCCAGAGGTTGGAAGGAGGGGCTTCTACAAAGATAGAAGTAGGTTTTTTAAGTAAGGGAGCGGGTGAGTACTTATCTCCATTCAGTATCCTGGTCGCCTGGTCTATCTGCGCCATACCTCATTGCTCCGCTCTCGAACACGCAGCTTGTGCTGTCTCTTCCTCTCGCGGTCCCGGATATGGCAGTAGCCAGCGTTACCGGGTTAAATGCTCGACTCTCAGTGTGGAAAGAGGAGAAAGACTGTGAGGAAAGTCGCGGAATCACCGCTGGTATAAAAAAAGGATTTTGGTAAATGTACAGAGATTATGGCAAATGTAATTAATGCGATATTAATCGTGAGGTATAATTTAACATTGAAACCCTATTGCACAGAACAGTGGTGAATTTATACAGACCAGCAGTAGTTTTTTAACGGGAGGATTGATATCACCAAAGGGACTGTTGGTGAAGAAAGACTCCCGTATTGTTGTGATTAACAACTTTATGGGTGGTGGGGGTTATTTTACGAGTTCATAAAGGATGATGAAATGGTGGTTTGTGATTATTAGAACTTTCAGTATTCTTAATTAATCTGATTGTATTCAGATGTTGAAGGTCATTTAGACTATTGCTATAATCACAGTATCCAGAAGGATTTATAGGGGAATGGTTCATCTATTCAAGCTCAGCCAAGGGACGTTGTCATTCAGTCCCCATTGGTCTGTTCTCAGACGGTGAACCCATCTCTGTTCCTTTTCGAACAAGATGCGTTCCGCATTGTGATCTTTAATGCTCAGAGTCTCTAAGATAACCCATCTGAGGTCTTCCACAGTGTGTCCCTTCTCCAGATAGTGATTGGCCATTTTTGTCATAGCTTTCTTACACTTCACATTACTTCTGTGTTCACAGATCCTTTGTCGTATCTTCCTGCATGTCATTCCAATGTAATGCATGCTACAGGGGCACGTGATCATATAGATCACGTGACTGGAATTGCAATTTGTGTGGGCTTTAATATACCATTTCAGATCTGGTAATAGTTGAATCATTTTTGTTGTAGTTGTCAAATGACACACCGAACAACTTCCACAGGGGAAGTGACCTTGGACAGGTGGAAGGTCCCAAAGTTGTGTTTGTTTCATTCGTTGCTCAGGTTGAGGTCTGGTGTGGACTAAAATATCCTTGAGATTCTGGGTCCGTTTGTTGGAAAATCTCGGTTTAGGCCATGACAGGTTCGCCGAGGTTAGGATTCGCCAATGTTTATTAATTATTTTCTTGATTTGGTTGGAAGCCGGACTATATGTCGTGACACAGGTCATTAGATCTTGATCTTGAGCTCTTGGATTGGTCTCCAGAAGACTTTCACGGTTTTGGTTCCTGGCTCTCTTTTTGCAGTTCTTAATCACTCTCTTGGGGTAATCCCTGGCCGAGAGTTTAGCACATAGATCATCTGCTTGGAGTTGATATTCTTCGATTTTGCTACAGTTCCTCCGTAAGCGTAGAAACTGGCTGAAGGGGAGGTTTTCCCTCAGCGGTCGTGGATGATGGCTATTGAACGACAATAAGCTGTTTTTAGCCGTAGGTTTAAAAAAAGTTTTTGTGTGTAGTATGCCTTCTTCCACATAAATGGTGATGTCCAGAAAATCTAGACTATCCTTGCTTGATGTGTATGTGAATTTAAGCCATTGAGCTTGGTCATTTAGCCACCTGTGAAACTGTGTCAGGCTGTCAGCACTCCCTTCCCAAATGAGGAGAATGTCATCTATGTAACGCTTCCAGAAACGGATCTGTTTCTGGAAGGGGTTACACTGGTTGTTGACAAACATTTCTTCGAAATTACTGACATACAGCCCGGCCACACTCGGGGCGAATGTGCTGCCCATCGAGGTTCTGTGTCGTTGTTTATACATGGTTGATTCAAAAAGAAAATAATTTTCTGTTAGTGCAAGTCTGCAACACTCCAGTATGAAATGTCTTGGTGTTTTGAAGTTCCAATCCATATTAAATAATATGTTCTCCAGGGTATCTAGTGTCTTCTCTTGAGGGAGACTCGTGTAGAGACTTTCCACGTCTAACCCTACAAGGATCATGGTTGTTTCACAAAAAGTCACGGTGGAGAGGTGGTTAAGAAGGTCTCTAGTATCCTTGAGGTACGTGGGAGTTTGTTGGGTCAAAGGTTTTAAGTACTCATCTACAAACTGGGACAAGGGCTCCAGAACTGACCCAATACCGGACACTATGGGGCGTCCCGGAGGTGGACTCATAGCTTTGTGTGTCTTCGGTAAAGAGTAAAAATATGGTGTTCTTGGGGTGTCAGTTCGTAGAAACTCTGCTTCTTTTTTAGAAAGCCAGTTATGTGCTTCAGCCTCTTCGATCAACAATGTTATTGTTTGTTGTAGCCTGGGTGTAGGATCTACAGTGATAATTTCATAGAAGGTGTTGTCAGATAGTAGTTCCAAACATTGTTCATGATATCTCTCTTTTGTGAGCAGGACAATCCCTCCACCTTTGTCCGCTGGTTTTATGACCAGATGATCCTTGTCATTTTTCAGTTCTAGAAGAGCTTGTTGTTCTTTCTTTGAAATGTTCTGGAATGGTTTCTTTACCAGAGTTGTTAGATCATCAAGTTCATGCATCACCGCTTGTTCAAATGTCTGTATTTCAATTGGTATCTGTGAGTTCAAGGGACAGAATCTTGACTTTTTTCTGAGCGAGGTATCACCATCCGTAGTAGGCATTTCTTGTTCCCCAAAAAAGGCCTTCAGTTTCAATTTCCGACAAAATTCTGATATTTCGCACTTGGTTTTAAAAATGTCCAGGCTTGGTGTGGGTACATACCCGAGGCCCTTGTTGAGTACTCTCACTTGATCTTGAGTAAGTGTTCTCTCTGTTAAGTTAACAATCAGGTCGCTGTACTCGGCCCCGCTTTGGCTTTGGTGACACTCCTGGTCTGTACCTGGCGTGGTTGGTCGGACCAGGTCACTCCTCTTCTTCTTTGTCTTTGTGGTGTACGGCCCCCTCCTAAAAAAGGACGTTGGTTGAAATTAGGTCCCAACTGTTGTTGTTGCTGGTGATTCATAGGGGGGCCTTGGAAATAAGGGTTCATCCAGTTCTGAAAATGTGGGTTGTACGGCTGGAAAGGCATGGGGGGACCCATTTGGTAGTGTGGCCACATATTGTTACCTCAACGGTTACCCCGCTTGTTAAAGTTGCCTCTTCTTCTGTTGCTGTATTGGTCGTCCCCACTACTGTCAGACCCATCCACTGAAGAGCCGCTGTTGGTGCTGTGATTGGAAGCATTGTCATTGCTCTTGAAATCTTTACTGCTGTACGGATGTATCCGTTCAATAGAAAACCTCTTTAGCTCCTTTGATAATTTTTGGAGTTTTGATTGTGTGAGGTATTCTTGATTGTCGCTCATTTCCTTGTTGATTTCATCTAATTTCTGTTTGTAGATTCTTATGTCTACCATGGTGTTTAGTTTGGTCTCAATTCATCTGTTAGCCGTGTGGCTGTTTTGATGATAAGTTCTAGATAGTCCCTAGTACACTTCCACGAAATTGACGACCAGTCCTTCCTAAAGGCTAGGTCTTTCAGGAAAATTCGCGGACTGTTTGTCACCCAAAGGCCTCTGGGTGCAGCATTCACACGTAGATATTCTGTCATAATGATACCATGTACCGCGGTTCTTATTTGTTCTTTCTTCAGCTCTGTAAGTTCGTCCCATTCATCTTTGTTCACCAGGGTCTGAGTCAGATTAGCGTCCGCCAGAAGTTGGGGTCTAGCGAGTATCTCATCGATCTCCTCAATGGAATAGCTCAGGCCAAAATTGGACGCCATGGTATTATTGGTCCTACTATTCAAAGTTCAAAGTTTTTGTTGACACCTACAGAGGTAGTGTGTCTACGTAGCTCCCACTGCTGTTCGCAGCTGAACATGTAGCAATCAAGAATAGGGAGAAGGAATGTTAGTGATCCCACCAAGTTCCTTGGCTTTAAATACTGCTAATCAAGAAGGGGGGAGGGGGGATCACTTGTCCTGTGTAACCTGGGTACAGTTCTAACTGGAATGACCCTTGGTAAAAGACCCTCATACATGTGTAGTCATGGTGTAGTCATGGTGGTATGGGCGGTATATCTTGGTTCTCCGCCTTCGTTTACACGTCTGTGCAGAATCATGGGGTCAGTTGGTATGCACCCTCCACCTGGAGGAGAACACCCTAGGTTAAAACAGTAGTGATCAGTGATTATAGGTGAAGTGTGAGTGAATATATTTAAAACAATCCAATCATGCCGGGAGGAATATGATTTTATTGTCCGGGATTGAATTGGTGGCTGAGGATATGACAGAATACGTTAAAGAAATGGTTACGTTTCACACATATTCAATCCTCCAGTGTTCAAACAATGGTCGACATGTTTCAGCCTTATTGCCCAAGGGGTCGGTACGGCTTTCTTCAGGACCAGGTGAGTTCTGTGTAGAGAGTGACAGAAGTCTACTCTTTAATGAAGGTCAAAATTGGACCTGTGGGTGAAACACAAATTGCATTGCTAGGGTGTGGGTCATAAGGATTTGTGCACGAGTCAAATATAGTTTAAAAAGTTTTAAGTCAAAAGTAAAAAACTTCGCTGTAGGACTCCCTATCTCTAGGGGACATCAACCACATACTCATACTGGTAAACAAACAATGAAATGGGAACCTCCAATGATATACAGCAGGAGGTAGAGGTAACTCTAAAGTTGTGAGGTTTCCTAGAGTTCTCTCAAAGCGTGTTGCTTAATAAGGTGTACAAAGGTCTGGACTAAAAAGGAGTCATTGTGAAGTAGTAATGCTTACTGTTATTACTTGTATAGCTGTCTGTATGGTCACCGCTATTTTATTGGGGTTTCAAACTGTTATCATATGTAACAACAGAAAAAGGGAACTGTTGTGATTCGTTCTTGATAAAAGTGCCCCTACATGCCAAAATTATACTCGTGGTACATACCTTTCATCAGCTAAATTGTTACCGTCTCAAACGGGTACCCAGAGGTTGGAAGGAGGGGCTTCTACAAAGATAGAAGTAGGTTCATGAGCTGTACCTGCTTGCCTACTGGCAATCTAAGTCCTTGAGGGTCCTTTCCCGTCTTTCCAAACTGACCCGTGGCCAGGGTTGGTCTTCACTCTATCCTAAGTAAATATAAAGTCTGTTGGGTGATTGTTTATCTAAAACTTGCCTTCCTCACATCTCTAATAAAGCATAATTGCAAATGCTCCCTTTTCTTCCCTGTCTCTCTATAAATGAGATTTTCATGCATTAATTGTCTATTAGTATGTTCCAATTTTCTACCTACCTTTAGTTAAATGCTAAATCATTTTGTATATATAGAATGTTCCATTTTTACCCTCCCCAAAGAGACTAAGCACATCTGGATTAACCAAATTTCATAAGTTTCATTTCCTTTGAACCGTTAGTGAATTTCGAAAGTCTACTTTGATTAGCATGTTCCCTTTCTTTACCCGCCTTTAGTGAAGTTGTGAAAGCCTGTTGATCTAAAATAGCGTGTTCCTTATTTTCTCCTTCCCTTTAATTTTCGATTTCTAAATGATTCTTTGCCTCATTCATAGCTATACGATATTTCTAATTCTAGTTATAGATAGTTTGATCTGTGTAAATCTTTTGCTCATGGCATATGATGATGATTAGATAAAGGTTTTCAAAACTTCCTGAGTCTGTGGTTATTATAAGGAGTACAAACATTATTTAATTTGTATATGGTTTTTGTGTTGTCTACTTATTTCACAGCTAGCTCCTTGATCCATTGTGATCTTAGGTACCTGTGACGAGGATTGGTAAATCAGGTACACAGAATAAATAGAAAGGAACTGAATTGCTGGTAGTAGAGTGTAGGTTACCTGATTAAAGTGTAATGAAAATATTTTATGGGCCCAAGTGTGAATATTTGGTAATAAAGTTAGTCGGGTGACCTGCGCGCTCTATCATTACAATAGTTCACTTTAAAAAATATTGGGTGGCATATGGAAGAACATGGGCTAACTTTACTGTAGCTAGCCAAAATGTAATGTGCCAATTAATAGGGAATTAGCACATGTTGTTTTTGGACTTTTCACTTCAATAGCTCACATAAACACATGTTACTCTTTAAAAATCCCCTCCATTCCACATACTCTTTTTGTTTTATCTTCACCCACGTGTTTTAGTGGGGTAGGCCATGCTAAAATGGAGGCAGGCGCAGTGCAGATATGAAGCCATTTTTGGCTAAGTGACCACCCTCCTAATTCCTTCCATCTTCTTTTCTTAAATGGGAAGTGTCACCCATGGCTACACCCTTCTCTGCTGTTTTTGTAATCCTGTTGTTAATGGGGTTGGAGGCTGACCCAGCATCCCATTTTCATATTTTTGGTTAATGGGGGCACATTAGTACCTTACTTAGCTTCAGAAGGGTGACATTTTTAGCAGTGTGTAAGTGGCATAAAATAGTCCGCATACTTTCAGAACCATTTAATTTAGATCCATATTCTTCTACCTGGTTGGGCTAGATCGCACACTGTCAGGTATAATGTTCCAAGCAATCATTGAGCAACTTAAGGATAGATGCATGTATGGGATAACACATGCCAACAAGTTGTTGAAAAGCAGACACGTATGCCATTACACATGATATAGTGCAATGTCAATTTCTTAAGATCTTGAATTGTTGGGCCTCCTGTACAATCGGGAATGGCGTAAACAGTGGGTGCAAAAACTACAAGAACTTTTTGCGAGCTACCCAGCATTTTGCAATTTGACTGATGTACTAATCAGTTGCATTGCAAAATGTATTTTCATCTTGAAAATAAATGAGGCAGAATACATTTTTAATCCACCTTTGAATGGCTGTGACATTATGAAGGCCTAGGAAGGACAGCAGACCTTCATCACAGTCTTCTCATTTTCTGAATGGGAATAGTTTTTTTGTCCCATTGTCAATCAGTTACCACCGAAGCACATAGTCGTCAACTGTTGATGATTTCCGACCACATTTGCAATGCTATATATACCACTGATATATTGCTTTGTGGCTTGCACATAGTAGGAGATACCTCTTTAATGTCCTGTTCTTGTTGCTAGTTAGAAAGAGTGGCAACATTTCTTTGATGAGCCAGAAATATGTCATGGAAGTATAGGTTTCGATGTTGGCGCGATGTTGGTTGTATGAGAGATACAAGCACATTTCATCTATATGTGCAAGTTGTTTATATAAGAAACCTACAACCCTGTACATTACATGGGAGGAGGTCATCATTGTGTGAAATGGCTTCTCTTTGACAGTACAACTGTGAGTCTCATTAAGGACATGGAAGCAAATTCATTTGTGTTGACATGGGTCCTTTAATCCTACTTTGTTTATTCACATCCTCATAAAATGCCCACCGTTCCCGTTAGAATGTTATGAATTATTTTGATGGCTAATTGCCATTGTTCCCCTCTGTTGATTGTTGGAGATTCTAATTATTGAGAGGAGAATATCTATGAGACAGCCAAAGACAGGGACTTTTCTGATTAATGATCTCATTTAATTTACTGCAAATGATTCACCAACTAACATAAGACAACAATCATGTCTTGTACCACGTACAGTCTCATAATTTGCCCTTATGTAGTCTGACATTTCATCCCTGCACTTGGTCGTGGCATTACATCATCACATTTTTATATTCTTACACAAGGCACCCCCTAATAGACTTATGGCCTCGTGTTGGAAGTGGGGCAAAGGCAACTTTACGGCTCTGGCTTCATCTCTAAGGACACAAGTTTTTTCATGGAAAACCTTTTCCATTTGGTTATTGAGATAGCCCATAGTCAGGCGCCCATGATCTCTACATGGGTTACTAAACTAGCTGGAAAACGATGACGACTCACTAAAATAGAGTTTAACACAGGGATGCCTATCTACAAAAAAAATGTATTTAATGGCACGAAAGCTTATTATAATAAAAAAAATAATTGTTCTTTAAATATGGAGAAGAAGGTATTTGCCATAGTGAAGGGGCTTACAGATATGGTCAATATTTGCCCAGGAAGGATGCCCATTCCATCTTTTTACGTGGTCAGCTGAATATGTAGTTTGTGGATAAGATCTTTAAAATTGGGCAAGAAACTGATAAGGGGCATTTTTCACCAGCTCTCATTGACTCTGCAATCTAGTCTACAAAATTGCAATCCTTAAAACCAAATGTCAAAAAGATGACCTGCTTTCACCCATTGTCGTGCTTAAGTCTGGCTCCCATTTGTCCCTTGCATGTACAAGATTATTTAACAATTCACAGCCACCATCTCTGCACCTATTCTCCTCTCTTAAACATTTTACTTTAGATCAAGGATTAGTTCCAAGCTCATTTAAAGTGGCAGCGTTGCTTCCATTGCTGACAAAGCCCAAGCTTAACATTTATCATCAGATTCCTTTAGTCCCATCAGCACAAAAATCATCAACAAACCTATGGGTAAACCCCTGTGACAAACCATCTACTAGAGTCAAGTTTTCAAGTCAGTTTTCAGACAGCCCATAACACTGAATCTGTGCTTTTGTCAATCGTGCACAATTTAAAACTAGACCGTGGCCACGGCCATGCCATGCACTGACCGTCATCAGACCGTATCATCTGATCGCACCATCTTACTCAACTTTTCAGTTGCAGGAGGGCTCCAGAGCAGTGGCTTTAAATTCTTTCAGGCCTTTTATTGGAACGCTTTCAAGCTGTAAATGAAAGTTACCTGTTTCAATATTAGCAATACTCTAGTACCGTGCAGGGAGCCTCAATGCTTCGCGTTTTCCCCTCATTTGTTCAATAAGTATGTATTTCCCTGGCAAAAGCCCTAGCCACCATGGCCTGTAAAATATACATGCAGTCAGACTAAACAACAAATCATGCTGCGTCAGGACAACAATCCCTCTTCCCATGAAGCATTTTGATGACTTATGTCCTTTGTCTGAGCTTGGATGGGAAGTAACAGTGCTCAGTTGCATGTAAATAAAACCAGAGGATTTAGTAAGCAATGGCAAATCTGATCTCGGGTTTGACACCTAGAAGCCAGTGCACATGGGTCCTTTGCTGTTGCCCTCTGCTGTAATGAAAAAGGTTGGTGTGAAGATCGACAGCCCCCTGTCGATCGTCTAACCAGGTGTCTTAGGTGGTCTCCCCCTGAATATCCATCTCAGGGCTCTGAGGAAAGGACTTCCTTTTAGAATGAAATATGGAAAGAAAGCTACAGCTGCCGTGATTACTTTCTCTTGATTATATTATGCCAACTCGCTCTATCCCGCTTCCCTAAGTTATGTCAAGTTATTGGGGTTTTCATAGAGTACCAATCACCCGGGAGGTTATCCAGGCGCTCCATAGGTGAGCGAAACCTGCCCTTACTGGAAAAGGGAGCTTACTCGCCAAGCGAGGTCTTCAGCTTCTCGCGAATGTCAAGAAAAGAGGAGGCTTTAATGTGTTGTGAGGGGCCATTCTGGGTTTTGGGGACCAGGTATGAGAAGGTGTGGCCCCCTACCATGTTCCTTAACAGGTTTCAAATGGTACAAAATGCTGTTGCACAGCGGATATTAAATGATCCTAGATTTGCTATGCCCGCCCTCTACGGCAAAAGTTGTATTTCCTAACTATGACACAGGTTTCAGCTTAAATCTCTCTGCATTGTTTTGAAAGCAGTTCATGGGACTGCCGCTGCTTTCATTTCCGTTTGATTGGCTAATGGCGCTCCCCGCTCCTCTTCAGACACCAATCTGGTTGTCCCTACATTTCGTAAAACCATCAGTGGTGGTAGCAGTTTCTCCATCTGTCCCTTATGCTTGTGGAATCTTCTCTCTGAACTTCACAAGGAACCCAACCTCCGTGCATTTCGATGGTCTCTCGAAACATGGCTCTTTTATCAGGCTTTTTTCAGTTAACTTCCTCACAGTTGTTTAGTTTAGTGCCAAGAACCCATTTGGTGTGAATGAGCTCTACAAATTACCATTACATAACAACATAACTTTACATTACACTTCAAAGAAATATCCTTGATTGTAACAATCAAGCTATACTTGTAAGCCTGAATTGAATGGGTGAGAGCCACTTTCTGGAACACATCTAATGTAACTCCAAGTTCTCACACACAAGTGCATATTTGGATCAGGTACAACTTTAAACAAACCCTTTTACTTTAATTAGTAGACAACAATGAAACACTTTCTAAACAAAATATCTTTCAGTCAGGAGCAGGCAGTTTTCAAGTGATATAGTAAATGAAAATAACTTTACCTATTTTACCAGGTATAATGTAGATATTCATGGTTCTTGAACATGCATTTTTAAGGTGACATGTTGATACCCAGACCGTCGCATTTTTACTCACTCGAAGTTGACTTCTATCAATTTTCTGAAATGTTTTATTTGTAGTAACCTGAATACAGTTATTTTGTGTTGGATCAACTGATAGCCTAAGTTGAAAAAAAAACAGTCAGGTGTAAATGTAAAGTAGTAAATTTGGTAGCATAGAGGATGCAAGAAAAAAATGCATGTACAAAAGAATGCAGCTACTCAAAGGGTCTGCAACAGAACACATTCAGGAGAGGCCCTTGCAGGTAAGAGCAGTGGAGCCGTGTGCCGGGTTAGGGGGAATCCAACAGACGAGCACGAGGGAACATTAAATAAATAATTTTCCCTCGTCGTCGTCTTTCCAAATCACCTCCAACCCCTCCCCCAACCTGGCCCCACCGCCCTTAGCTGCCCGAACCACTGATGAACACATTGCACTATGTGGTGTTGAACTGTGAAAGACATGGTAGATTATGGCATTCCTCTGGCACCACAATGATTAGATACCCGTGACCATCCTGTGAAGAAAGGAATTTTTATCAAGCTACAAATATTTTCCCTGTTGTCCATCTGAGGGTTTATATCCTCTACGATTTTTTGTTGTTTTACAACTTGCCACACCACACCGTGTTGTAGCTACTCTGACACCAGAGGCATCAAAAGTCCGGTCTGTGTTTTTATTTTTCCTAGCCTGGGTACCCACAGGTTTATTCGTATCTGTCGTCCATTTTGACATTTACTGGCCTTTCCTTTAGTTTGACATAGTCTCATACGCCCTCCTGCCACCCCATAAAAAATCTTTCATTCTCAGCTATTGGAAACAAAGGCACAGTAGACAATATTTTTTCCACCGCGCACCTTTTTACCACCAGTCTGAACACTCATCGACCTTCCTCAGGACACCATTCAGCCTATGTCTTTTGAAAGAGCCATCCACATCTCATCCATTACAGTCACAGCATCTCAGCCCATAGAAGCAATCCAGGATGCAACCAGGGCTACAGAAGGACCATCAACTCTGCAACCACAAAAAGACGATGAGGTTGTGGAGGTTGCCACCACTTTGACGGCCTGTGCTGCCACACATCCTGAGAGGGATTCACTGGTGTGGCAATTCTTTACCCACCCAGCAGGGCAGAAAAAAAGTAAATGCCTGGAAAGTAGAATGTAACCTTTGTCCGGTGATGTACTAATTTGGGGCCAGTGGCATGAGGAAACGCCTATGGGCCATGCACCAAATTAAGTTGTCCATTCTGAGATTCAAAGACCGTGGAGGAAGGAAGAGGACAAAGAAGAAGAAACTCTGCCACGAACTGTCCAGCAAGAGGTAGAGAACGAGAAAGACCACCAACGCCAGTATTTTCCACCTTTTGCAACCACAGCAATACAATTATTTGTGCAGGAGAAAATGAACAGGCAGGAGATCTCTCAGGCAATGAACGCCCATCTAAGAAAATTCCCCACATCTTTTTACAAAAGGTGTAATAAATGAGGGAATCAAGAACAAAAAGTAAAAAAATAGCTTAATATAGTTTACCAAAAAAGCAAATAATTATAATGTCTAGAAACATGTAACATAAAGCCCACCAAAATAAAGTTCCAACATAAGAACAAAAAAACTCCCAAAACATAAAAAATAAGCTGCACGTACTGGACTGTGTGCAGTCCCTTTAACCCACACCACTGCATACGGCTAACGGTGGTGTGCAGTGGTGAGTTATCTGCCTGGTGGTTGGGATGTAGGACCTGCCCAGAATCTTGGCTCTATAACCCACCCATGCTGCAAATTTCCACTGGATTCAAGCTATCCAGGCTGATGAGGGCTGAAAGCCCGAAACCGGTCCTTGGATGCTTGTTTCCAGTTCAGGGAGGACCTGGCTTGGCAGTTCGGGCTGGACTGTTCCCATGGGGCACAGGGTCAAGACTGATTTGCATATGGCTGGGTTCAAACTGGAATGGCATTGTGAGCATAAACACGATGGATTGAGGCCCAGATCTCTGTACTGGGGTGAATGTATGACTTTGTTCTGCATTCTGTCCATCAACTGTTGCTTTTGCATTGCTCACAGAGCAGGCCCTGCACCCCACCCTCTGCTGGAGCATGGGATGTAGATACTGGCTGGAGTCCAGGCCTTGCAGTCCATTCCCAATTGCATTCGCTTAAAGGGGGTCGGATGCCAGGCCCTATCAACCACCACCACCCCTGCCATAGGCCACACCAGGCCAAAGGCATAGCAGGGATCAGACACCCACAAAGTGTGGGGTGCAGGGCCAGGCCCTGCAAGCCAGACGACTATGGACAGACAAAGGTTGAAAAAAGGCTATACGCAGCAGGGGTCGGAAGGCAGAGGAGTTTAGTTTATTTTCGTTTGTGGATTCAAAGAGCACACCGTTCACCCCAGAGGGGTATCATGGTGCTACAAATTACCTCCACCCTGAGCCGATATCTCAACCACAGGCCCACTGCAGGAATTTCCACAAATATCTTTATAACAGCCACGTTTTAAGCTCTTTCCTGAATCTGCAATTTTATTTAAGCTGCTGAGTTAAAGAGGTCCATTTTAAACTATCACGTAAAAAAATCGGCTTCTAAAAGTTTGACAGGGAACTTTACGGACTAAAAGGAGAAACGTGTTCTTTGAGCTAAGATATTGTAGCCGGTGACATGGAGAAAATGGAGCGCTTACGACAGAGTTTGCTAGTGAGAAGATGGATCTATGTTCCAAACAGCAGGGGCAGCCTTAGGCATGTGCAAGCTGTGCACCTGCACAGGGCCGCCAAACCCCAGGAGCCACCACGCCAATATATATCCTTAATACTATAATCCTCTGAGGATGGATACATATTTGCGTGGCGGCCCCTGGCAGGGATTTTGGGGCCTCCGGCTCTGTTCCATTTCCAAACACCATGACTCCCCCCTCTTCACTGGCCTCCGTGCCTGCGTTCCTTCGGGGGCCCCCTACCCACGCTCCCTGCCCAGGGCCGCCATGAGCCTAAAGCTGCCCCTGCAAACAGAAAGACTAAAACAGAATGTGTGCTTTCACTGGCAGCCATGAGAAGAGATCAGAGTAGAAGTAATGTGATCTCTTATCCTCAATCGAAGCGAGAGTATGGTTGCAAGGTTCTGATGAGTTGAAGTCTACAAAGCAGATTATCAGAGAGCCCAAGATATGAACAGTTACAATAATCAAAAGGAGACAAAGGCTTTAATGATCGGTAGACGAAATTGAATAGAATGCTTCTGAAGGAGAAGAGTTGGAAGAAACAGCTCTTTGTCACAGTTTTAGCTTGGTCTACAAAGGACAGTGCAGGGCAGAATCAATATTCACCTTTGGCCGTGTATGGCAGGGGCTGCCTGCGGTGTCAGGCCACGTGGCCCCCTCCCAGAGCCTCTTTAGGGCCTGGGGACCCCACCCCCAGGGCTGATATTTTTTAGGGCAATTTGAGCCGGCCCGGGAGAGGGGGGTCCCCGGGCCATTAATAGCTCAGGGAGGCCCCGTTCCCATATAAAGAATATTCTGAGTTCCCTGGAGCCTCTCAAAGCTTGGGGAGGGGGATGAGCACCCCCATACAAAATATGTCTGCCCCGGCAGTGGACCACTGGGTCCTCTAATGGCTCAGAGAGGGGGCCATGCAGCCGCCCTCCCCCTTATGAATACAGTGGGAATGTGGGCTCAACAGGGCTTATAGTTTATAAATGCGGCCTGACAGCCATTTAATTTTTTTCAATGCATTATTTGCCAATTTTTATTTTTGGGGTCGGGGGAGGGTCTCTGGCTTCCCCCCAGAGGCCTAGGTAGTCTGGGTATCCCTAACCTGCCCCCATATATCTTTATATTTTTATAGCTTCAGGACAGGGGAATTAAATCCCAGAGTAATGACTGCCAGAAATATTTTTCTCATGTTTCTGGCAGCCAATCAGAAGGCTCGACTACCATGGGAGCAAGACGTCCCAAGGGAAATAAAGCTCCCTGGGCCAATCAGAAAGCACTATTTTTAAGCTGGTGCTCCTGCAAGAGTCTCAAGACAATTATTTGTTATCCCAAATTTCTCAAAACCTATTGAACGGATTTACACCAAATCACAAAATGCACAATCTGTGGACCAAGATCTAGGTTTTCTGCTGAATTTGCATTAAATTCCATTTAGCAGTTTTTGCTGTTGCCCGTATTAAAGAAGTCTATGGAAAATGCAGGGAGATTTTGCATTTTGGAACACTCCTTTTTTTTTCTGCTCCCATTTTAAAGAAATTTAGGGGAAAACAAAAACATAATTGTATATTAAGGCAGTTGGGTCATTGAGAGACATAAGAGACTCTTGTGGGAGCACCATATTAAAATTGTGCGCCCCCACCCTTTTATTTAAGCAGTGGCCCTGGGGGAATGAAGTCCCATGAGCTTAATAAAGCTCTAGGAGGGGTGCCACGCTGCCCCTCTCCCTTTTCATATAAAAAAAAGTCATGGGGATGGGCCCCCCAAGGCTTAATAAGGATTGAGGAGGGGGTCACATGGCCCCCTCCCCTCTCATTATAAAAATGGCCCTGGAGGATGGGATCCCCCGGGCCTAATAAGGCTCAGGGACAGGGAGCATGCGGTACCCCTCCCCTTTCATTACAAAAACAGCCCTGGGGGATAGGGTACTAGCCAGGCTATGTGGCACCCTTCCCCTTTCATAAAAAAACAGCTCTGAGTGATGGGGTCCCCAGGGCCTACTAAGGCTTAGGGAGGGGTGCCACGCAGAACCCCTCCCCTTCCATTCAAATATAAAACGCCCTGGGGCATTGGGTTCCTCAGGGCCTAATAAGGCTCGGGTAGGGGGGGCCACACGGCCCCTTCACCTTCAATTGAAAAAGAAGGGCCCTAGGGGATGGAATCTCTCTGGCTTAATAAGGCTTGGATGGGGAGGGGGCCACGTGGCCCCCACCCCATTAAAAACCATAAGGCCCTGTGAAAACCTCCCCACAGCAGGGACTGGCTTTACGTATGGTAATAACATATTACTTTACATTAAAAAAATCTAGAAATTCACTTAAAAGAACAAAAGGCTAAAATAACGTTATAGTTAGGTGTAATAAAAGATCTGTTTTTGTTTAAAAAACAACTTTGAAATTTACTGAAAAAATCAAATGTTAAGGTAACATTATAGTTAGGTGAATATGTCAGTAACAACATTAACGTTTGAAGTAAAAAAAAAACACAAATTCACCAGTTAACAATAACTTTCGCCCCCACTATGCACAGCTTATGACCTCACATATTGCATCACTCATGACATGTTCTATGACATCATTTATGACATCACTGATGACATCTCAAATTAAATCATTGATGACATCACGGATGACATCATCCAAGCTTCTTTTGTACACATTGCTGCATAAACGGGTATAGCATTACAGCTCTACTCTACTGCACTCTGCAACACTCTACTCTATGCCACTGCATGCAATGTCACTCTACTCTGCACCACTCTACTGTCAGGGTCTGCCAAGGCGCCTACCTAACATTAAAAAACTTCAACTCCCAGAATGCCTATACAGGGGGCGTGGTCCTATATAAGCTGGGTGGACCCATTGCTTCCTGTTCGTGATTTTGTGACCTGCAGTACGTTTGCTTCATAGAGGAAATTGGTTTCTTGTCTTCTCTGGAATCTGGATCAGAGAAGTTTTGTCCGTTTTGTTTTTGATTCCAGCGCGAGTGAATTCGGAACGCGCTATTATTGCAGAGTGCTTTTTTACTTCTGCCTTAGAAGCGGGAACGGTGTTTCCTGTCCCTTTGTTTGTTCGCCTGAATTTCATGCCGTCAATTTATCATCTTGTCTGAAAGGAGACGAGCCAAGGAATAAGAGCGGACCGTCAGGAAGTGTCTCCAGTGCTGTGAGTTACACGCACGCGTGAGATTAACGCGTTGCTTGGAAATGTTGAACTGTGATGCTTAGACTGTGACCTAATGACTGCCTAGAATAGTATTGGAATCCTTGTTGTGTTCACACTGAGAGCGGAGTGTAGTGGGGCCAGCCTTCTGCGCACTGCCGCTACGAAGTAAGGCACTAGTGTCTCCAGATTTAATTGCCAAAGCGGAAGATAGTGGGAAATCCTACATCTTGCCGTGTTTGGAGCGTGTTCATTTGAGAGACATTTGGAGTTGTTGAAAGGGAGCGGAAGACAGTAGTAGGAGGCTACATCTTGCCGTATTTCCCGAAGGAATATATTGTACATTTTGGCATCGCAGACATGTTCATTGGAAGAGCATAACATTTATGATTTGAGTACACTTAGTTGGTGGAAATTCACACGTTTAATTTAAAGCACATTCTTTTCAAGGAGGGGTAGGTATAGCCATGTTACAAATAATTGTACCTTTCTTCTAGGGGTGAATTAGAAATAATTGTTGTTTATATTCCATAGGAATTATTGGTGCAGCTATACACATACCCAGGTTACAGGGAGGAGGTGGAGAGCGTTGATTGAAGAAAGGTGAACCCCTTATCATAATAGAGAAAGAGGAAGAGAGATAGGGTTTTCGAAGTGTCCAGTTATAACCAGTACACTGTTTTTCTTGTCTTTCAGCCTTCCCTTCCCAGCTGCCCCCTTCCTTTCCCTTCCTTGGTCTCCTGTTTTTTCCCTCGCCCTATCGCTCGAACCCACTGTGTTTTTTACCAGTGTGTTGGTGAGATCGGGAGGTGGAGTTTTATGTGCATCATCCGGATCCTGCAGCGTGGAGTCTGACAGAATCACGAACCCACGAATTGCATTCTGCCTGGTCCGGTTGGTGTACATATGGCCACCTTGGATGATGTGTTGAGAGCTTTGGCTTTGGTTCAACAAGAACTAGTAGCGTCCAAGGCTGAGGCGGTTGCTCTGAAGGATAGGGTTGAACAATTATCCAAGAACCCTTTTTCTTCAGGTGCATCACAGATTCAAGTAACTGTTCCTCCCCCTATCCCTTTAGCTACTCCCGAACGGTATGGGGGGGATCGACGCAAAACACAGGCTTTCATGACGCAGATATTGCTGCATTTTTCTTGTAAGCCTGCGTCTTTTCCTACGAATCACTCCAGGGTTGCGTTTGCCATGTCATATTTGGTGGGGGATGCAGCCAATTGGGCTGTGCCCTTGGTCAAAAGAGACGATGCCATGCTGTCCAACTGGAATGTGTTCAGGGAGGAGTTTGAGAAAGTCTTTGACAGAAGGGCCACTAATTTCAGTGCGGACAAGGAGTTGTTATCATTGCGACAGGGGAGAAGCGACTTGATAACCTATCTAACTACTTTCAATCGCTTAGTAGCTGAAACGGAATGGCCAGAGGGTAAAAGAATGTCCCTGTTTTATCAGGGTTTAAGGGATGAACTGAAGGATGCAGTAGCACACATAGACCCGCAGCCCACTACTTGTATAGATATGGTGAACTTGGTATTGCGGTTGGATGGTAGGTTGACTGAGAAGAGTGGGGATAGAAGGAAATGGGACAGGGGCTATGCCCGTAATGTAAGTTTTCCTTCTAGGGCTACGGGTTCTGCAGAGGCAGGGGTGGAACCGATGGAAATAGGAGCTATTAGGCCCCCTTTATCAAAAACTGAGAGAGAAAGCAGAAGAGTCCAAGGTCTCTGCATGTATTGTGGGAAGAAGGGACACTATGTAAGAGAATGCCCTTCAAAACCCAAGACCTCAAATACTTGGAATAAGAATCAAAGGGTGGCGGCTTCTAGCACGGCAAGAGAGACGGAAGAAGTGCAATCATCCTTGACTAAGGCGGAAGAGATTCCCGACTGGAAACTTACCTCCTTGTCATCCTCTGGGATAGGGGAAACTGAGTCCCATTTGGTGTTAGAGATGTCCTTAGAGTGCGAGCAAAAAATCCATTCTGTAATGGTGATGTTAGACTCAGGGGCGACCGGAAATTTCATCGACAACGGGTTGGTGAACCGTCTGTTGTTACCTAGAGTACCCCGAGGCAATCCTGAGGAGGTTTTAGCAGTCGATGGGCAGCCCATTAAATCGGGTCTCATAACCGAGAAAACTGCTGAGGTGGAGTTGTCCATAGAGGTATCAGAAGGGAGACACGTGGAGAAAGTGGAATTGAATATCATAGATGCTCCACAATATGAAATAATCTTGGGAATGCCATGGTTTATATACCATAATCCTTCCATTGACTGGAAATCCTGTACAGTGCATTTCGCTTCAGGGTTCTGCAAGGAACATTTGGTACCTTATGTATCTTCTCCAGGGGCAGTGCTAGCCTTGCAATTTATGGTGGCTACAGCGGCCGAGAAGGAGGTGGTGCTTCCGAAACATTATGAAACTTTTCAGGATGTTTTTAGCGAAAGCCGAGCCGAGAAGCTACCGCCTCATAGGGCCTACGACTGTAGGATCGATTTGATTGATGGGGCAGTGATTCCTACGTGTCGTATATATGCGTTGTCTGTACCCGAAACTGCTCATTTAAAGGAGTACATCAATCACTATGAGAGCATAGGATTCATAAGACCGTCACGTTCCCCTGCAGCCTCTCCACTTTTCTTTATAGCAAAGGCCAATGGTGATTTGAGGGCATGTGTGGACTACCGCGTCTTGAACAAAAATACCATCCGGAACCGTTACCCTCTCCCCCTCATTACCGTGTTGATCGATCAAGTGAGGGAAGCCGTGATCTATACTCGCTTGGATTTGCGAGGGGCTTATCACTTGGTCAGGGTTCGAGAGGGGGACGAGTGGAAGACGGCTTTCAAGACGCGGTATGGACTATACGAATATCTAGTCATGCCGTTTGGGCTTTGTAATGCCCCTGCGGCGTTTCAGTTCCTGATTAATGATGTGCTGAAGGAGTTCATTGACTTGTTTGTAGTCGTGTACATAGACGACATCCTGGTGTACTCGATGGAGGAAAACTGTCATGTGGAACATGTTTGCAAGGTACTGGCCAAGTTGCGAGAACATAGCCTCTTTGTGAAACTCAGCAAATGTGAGTTTGGAGTGTATAGTGTGGAGTTCTTGGGAGTAATGATCAGTCCAGTGGGGTTGCAAATGTCAGAACGTAAGGTGGAGGCAGTGCGTGACTGGCCTGTTCCGAGAAATGTGAGAGAGGTCCAGAGTTTTCTGGGCTTCGCGAATTACTATCGGTGCTTTATTTTGCATTTCTCGTTGACTGCTGTGCCGATTACCAGACTTTTGAGAAAGGGTAAGCCCTTCGAGTGGACCAGGGAAGCAGGTGAGGCCTTTGAAACGCTTAAAACCTCATTCATTACAGCCCCTGTGTTGTCACATCCCAATCTAGAACATCCCTTTATTGTAGAGGCTGATGCTTTGGATGAAGCTATCGGGGCGGTGTTGTCACAGAGAGATGTGGGTACAGGGCAGTTGCACCCGGTGGCCTTTCTGTCAAAGAAGTTGAGTTCGGCTGAACTCAACTATACTATAGCTGAGAAAGAGTTGTTGTCGATCAAGAGGGCTTTTCAGGAGTGGAGGCAGTATCTATGGGGGGCCCTTCATACCATCGCAGTGTATACAGACCACCGGAATTTGCAATTTATGTCATCTGCTAGACACTTAACCCAAAGGCAAATGAGATGGATGCTTTTTTTTGCCGAATATAATTTTGTGGTCACCTTCCGTCCAGGGTCTGAAAATAGAAAGGCAGATGCCCTATCACGACAGTCTATGCCAGCAGATAGTGTGGAAGAGAGACAGGCCATCATTCCGGAAGGGAAAGTCCTATGCATAGTCAGAGCTGAGACCTTTTTGGATGATGTACGAACTTATCAGTATCCTGGAGGTTGGATGTCATGGGCTCATGGCGTAGCAGAGAGGAAGGTGAGAGATGGGTTGCCTTTTTATCAGAATAAATTATTTCTGCCCTCAATACCGTTGCAGAAAAAGGCGTTTGTTTGGGGTCATGAGGGAGAGCTGGCGGGACATCCTGGTGTTCGTAAAACCCTCGAGATTGTCCAAAGGCATTTCTGGTGGCCTAACCTGGTTAAGCATGTCAAGGCATAGGTGGCTAGGTGTGATATCTGTGCTAGAGCAAAGGGAGTAACCTCTAAAAAAGTGGGGAAGCTTATTACCATGCCTACTCCCAATCAACCCTGGCAGCATATAAGTTTGGATTTTGTGTCTGGCCTTCCGTTGGACAAGGGGTTTTCCGCTGTTTTGGTGGTAGTAGACAGCCTCACCAAAATGGGACACTTCATCCCCTGTAAAAGCCTTCCGAATGCCAGCTAAACGGCACAACTTCTAGCTAGCAACGTTGTCCGTTTGCATGGTATTCCTCGGGTGATAGTGTCCGACAGGGGACCCCAGTTCATCGCCAGGTTCTGGCGCATGTGGTGTCCTGCTCTGAATATTGAGTCTAATCTGTCTACCAGCTTCCACCCACAAACAGACGGGCAAACCGAACGTCTAAATCAGACGTTAAAGAAATATTTGAGATGTTTCTCTAAAGAAGCTCATGAATCCTGGGTAGATCTTTTGTGGATGGCAGAGCTTGCCTACAACAACACCTGGCACAGTTCAACGGGAATGTCGCCATTCAAGGCTAATTTCGTATTTGATGCAAAAACATTGCCGATTGACATACCCCCCGATCTCCAAGACCAGCCCTCTGTTAAGGAAAGGGTATTGATGTTGAGAAAGGTACACAAGGGAGTGCAGGTACATTTGAACAGGGCAAAGGAAGTGTACAAGAGGTGGGAGGATCGCCGCAGGATAGAGAGTCGTCAGTATGTGGTGGGCGATAAGGTCTGGCTGTCTACCAGGAACATTAAGTTCAAGTTGCGCAGCGTGTTCCACCCCAGGTATATCGGCCCTTACTCCATCGTGAAACAAGTGAACCCTGTAACATACAAGCTGAAATTGCCAGGTTCCTTGCGCATACATCCTGTGTTCCACGTACAGTTGCTGAAACCTGCTCTTTCCTCTCGTAGGGCGGCCCCTCCGCCAGTGTTGTGTGATGGGGGAATGGAATATGAGGTGAGGAGCATAAGGGACTCGAAATGGAGCCGGGGTGTTCTGAAATACCTAGTTTCCTGGAAGGGGTATACCGCTGAGTATGATTCCTGGGAGCTGTGTTCGGATGTGCATGCTCCGTCGGCGGTGCGCTCTTTCCACCGGAGATTCCCTACTAAACCTGGCCCTAGGAGGCGCTAGGGAGGGGGACATACTGTCAGGGTCTGCCAAGGCGCCTACCTAACATTAAAAAACGACAACTCCCAGAATGCCTATACAGGGGGCGTGGTCCTATATAAGCTGGGTGGACCCATTGCTTCCTGTTCGTGATTTTGTGACCTGCAGTTTGCTTCATAGAGGAAATTGGTTTCTTGTCTTCTCTGGAATCTGGATCAGAGAAGTTTTGTCCGTTTTGTTTTTGATTCCAGCGCGAGTTAATTCGGAACGCGCTATTATTGCAGAGTGCTTTATTACTTCTGCCTTAGAAGCGGGAACGGTGTTTCCTGTCCCTTTGTTTGTTCGCCTGAATTTCATGCCGTCAATTTATCATCTTGGCTGAAAGGAGAGGGACGAGCCAAGGAATAAGAGCGGACCGTCAGGAAGTGTCTCCAGTGCTGTGAGTTACACGCACGCGTGAGATTAACGCGTTGCTTGGAAATGTTGAACTGTGATGCTTAGACTGTGACCTAATGACTGCCTAGAATAGTATTGGAATCCTTGTTGTGTTCACACTGAGAGCGGAGTGTAGTGGGGCCAGCCTTCTGCGCACTGCCCCTACGAAGTAAGGCACTAGTGTCTCCAGATTTAATTGCCAAAGCGGAAGATAGTGGGAAATCCTACATCTTGCCGTGTTTGGAGCGTGTTCATTTGAGAGACATTTGGAGTTGTTGAAAGGGAGCGGAAGACAGTAGTAGGAGGCTACATCTTGCCGTATTTCCCGAAGGAATATATTGTACATTTTGGCATCGCAGACATGTTCATTGGAAGAGCATAACATTTATGATTTGAGAACACTTAGTTGGTGGAAATTCACACGTTTAATTTAAAGCACATTCTTTTCAAGGAGGGGTAGGTATAGCCATGTTACAAATAATTGTACCTTTCTTCTAGGGGTGAATTACAAATAATTGTTGTTTATATTCCATAGGAATTATTGGTGCAGCTATACACATACCCAGGTTACAGGGAGGAGGTGGAGAGCGTTGATTGAAGAAAGGTGAACCCTTTATCATAATAGAGAAAGAGGAAGAGAGATAGGGTTTTCGAAGTGTCCAGTTATAACCAGTACACTGTTTTTCTTGTCTTTCAGCCTTCCCTTCCCAGCTGCCCCCTTCCTTTCCCTTCCTTGGTCTCCTGTTTTTTCCCTCGCCCTATCGCTCGAACCCACTGTGTTTTTTACCAGTGTGTTGGTGAGATCGGGAGGTGGAGTTTTATGTGCATCATCCGGATCCTGCAGCATGGAGTCTGACATCTACTGTACGCCACTGGACTCTACACCACTGCACTTTATGCAACTGCACACTACTCTGCACCTCTCTACACCACTCCACACTATGCCACTGTACTCTATTGTACACCACTCTATGCCACTACACTCAACGCCACTCTGCACTACTGCACTCTGAGTCACTATTCTTTGCACCGCTCTACTCTGTAACACTCTTCTCTGTGCCACTACACTCTACGCCACTGCACTCTACTCTGCCCCACAAAATGCCACTGCACTCTACGCCACCATACTTTTCACTGGTCTGCGCCACTGCACTCTATGCCACTGTACTCTATGCCATCCTACTCTTCACCGCTCTATACCACTGCACTCTACTCTGCACCACTCTGTGCTACTGAACTCTATCCCACTTTACTCTGCATCACTCAACTCTGTGCCCCTGCACTCTTCTCTGCACCACTGCATTCTACACCACTCTTCTCTATACCATTCTACTCTATGCCGCTGCACTCAACACCACTCTATTCTGCACCACTCTACTCTACACCACTGCACTCTATGCCACTCTATTGTACTCTGTGCCACTATATGCTACTGCAGTCCACGCCTCTCTACACCACTCTGTGCCACTGCACTCTGTGCTATTGCACTATACTGTATGCCACTGCACTCTATACCACTGCACTGTGCACCCCTCTACTCTATGCTACTGCACTCTACACCTCTCTAATCTACACCACTCTACTCCATGTCACTCTTCCTCAATGCTCTATACACGGCTCTACTCTACACCACTCAATGCCACTGCACTCCACACCACTGCACTCTACTCTGCACTACTCTACTGCATTCTATGCCACGGCACTGTATGCCAGTTCACTCTATGCCACTCCAAGACACTCTATGCCACTGCACTCTACACTATTTTACTCTACACCATGCCAATCCACTTCACACAATGCCACTCTACCTCACTCCACTCCTCACAATGCCACTACACTCTACACCACTGTACTCTACCTCACTTCCCACTATACTCCACTTCCCTGCATACCACTCTACGCCAATCCAGTCCACTCCACGCCCCTCTAGGGCATGCCACTCCATGAAAAATTACTGTGGTGCTATTGAAATGTAATATATATATATATATATATATATATATATATATATATATATATATATATATATATATATATATATATATACCAAAAATATATAACCAAAAAAGCCAAAGGTTACAGGGATGTTATAGGTAAGTCTAGAATTTGCACACACAAAGCCATATACATTCAGAAGTTATAGTTATACTTTACTCAAGAAACTATAACTCTTGCCCTAAGATATCTCGAGCCCCGCCATACACAGTTTTCTTATCAATACATTTATTGGACATGTTATCGTGACATTATCAATTATGTCATAGAAGATGTCATGACTGATGTGGGATAATTGGCCGTGCATGGTGAGGGCGTGAGTTACAGTTACACTGAGGCGCAAGTTATAGTTCCTTGAGATAAGTATAACTGTTGAATTTATATGGTTTTGTGTATTCAAAATCTGAACGTAACTATAACATCCTTATAACCTCTGTTTAGTGAATTTCTGTGTTATTTTTAACGTAAGGTAATATTTAATTACCACACATTAATCCAGCTGCCGCCGCGTACAGCCTTCAGAGGTTCTCTTTCAGGGGAGGTGGGTGGAAGCTGTTAAACATCAACAAGCTGTTTTTGTTGATTGGTTTGTAATATGTTTTTGTCTTCAACCATGTTCCTTCTGATTAGATGGTGACATCTAGGAATGGTAGCATGGTGTTGCTCATAGAGTATTTACATTTCAGTAAGCTGTAAAAAGTGTCAGCCATGCTTGAAATTTCTGCACAATGTTTACATTTCCTTCTCAAATGATGAGTATATTGTCTATGTAACGTTTCTCAAAGATAATCCTTTGTTTGTACGGGATGGAGTCAGTCAGTATGTGTTCTACCTCGAAATGGCTGACATGTAGTCCTGCCAAGCTAGGGGCGAAGGTACTGCCCATTGATGTTCTATGGGTCTGTAGAAACAATGGACCCTCAAATTCAAAATAGTTCTCCATCAAGCCTAGTCTGCAGCATTCAAGTATGAAGTATATTTGTTTATTTTTCAAACCTCTTGTATTTTGATATTGTATGATGCATTTTGGAATTTTTGCAAAGGCCTTGTGCCACTTAGTACTTAGGTTCATTTGACATTTAGGGACCTATTCCAATGCGGTTAGGAAGGCCTCCCAACGGCATTTTCTCCTTCCGTATTGGATCGGGAACGTGTCTTTGCAACCGAATCGGAAAGGTTTCGACCAACCGAGTATGATGCGAGTTAGGCGTTCGGACTATCCCTATCCGAACCTGACGATTCAGAAAAGGGGGTGGTGATGAGCAGAGTGTCTGAATTAAGCAGACCAATCTTACCCAGTCCAAAGATCAGGGCTTGATCCATCACCGTTTTTTAGCTCACTGCACCATCCCAGCTCAGAACTTGGCCATATGCAAATTAGTCTGACCCTGGCCCAGTGCATCATGGGAACAGGGCAGACCAAACTACCAAGCCAATTCTTATACTGGGAAGGAAACAAGCTTCCGGGGACCGGTTTCTGGCATTTCAGCCGTCTTCGGCCCGGCTTGCTTGAATCCTGATGGTGCAATGAGCAAGGGACTCACATCTGAGTATACCTTCCACGCTTATGGTGGACAAAAATGATTCAGAAAAGGGGGTGGTGATGAACAGAGTGTCTGAATTAAGCAGACCAATCCAAACCAACGGCATTTTCTCCTTCCGTATTGGATCGGGAACGTGTCTTTGCAACCAAATCGGAAAGGTTTCGACCAACCGAGTATGATGCGAGTTAGGCGTTCGGACTATCCCTATCCGAACCTGACAGCATTCGGAATGACCGAGCTGTACTGAGCAGAATTGTACATTTCTACGGGCCGCGTTGCCAAACGACCGAGTACGATGCTGGATTCGGACAGCCTTTCCGAATCGTGACATCCGACTCGAATCAGCAGTAGGAATCAGACTTTGGGGGCCCGTAGCGGGCCCCCCTGCACCCAGAGCCTTCCCAATCAGGCCTGTGGGGGTACCCATGGGTCCCCCCTTACCAGCTATGCACAGTGTGGCAGGCACCAGGGGGTGTCCGCTACAGGTTGCCTGATTTTCCCCAGCCACCCCTTTCTTCTATAGGAGCCTATGCATTCGGTCGGAACATAGGCTTCCATTGAAGTCAATGGGAGTCCAACCCAATCGTATCTGGAAGCCTCCAGATGTACCGTACTCGGTCGATCAGTCTCTCCCGACTCGAGTGGGTTGGAAACCATTCCCAAACCCATTCGGTTGGGAAGATTTCCTAACCACATCAGAATAAGACCCTTAATAGAGAAAGAAACCTTGGGAGTACTAAGACTAATGATGAGAACCAGCACTACTACAACTCCAACCCCATCATTGCAGCCTCTTCATTGTGAGAATGCTTTATGCAACACATACAATAAAGCTTGTCATTGTCACTAGTACTGATTGTTTGTTACTTACTATTTCACTATTCGCCATAGGGCACTCAAAAGGTGGACTAAATATTGGGCTGACACTGAACATGACCGCTTGTAAAATTTACATTTAGGGTTGTGCATTTTTCAACAGTTTTTGTCTTGTCTCCCCAGGATATCGGCGACAATCACTTTTTTTTTGAAGATACAAAAGAGAATGTACTTAAATTAATACTTGCAGATAGAACTGGTAGGGACTGTCCTTACACAGTAAAAGGGATCTTGCCTCATAAAGGTCCTGATGAAAGCCTACTGACTAAAAAGGGCATAGATGGATGAAACGTGTCGAACTCCGATGTGAGATGTGAAGGACTAGTAATGCATCCCCATGCATCTCATGGTTTTTTAACCTTACCCCTTTACAATTTTGTATTAAAGTTGTCTGTTCCAGGATAGGAGGTATTTTGAACCATCTCTACAGATCCTACCTTATTCTATATCCAGAAACTCTTCATCCTGGTGGAGGTGTTACCTACCTGAACGATCCCATGGTCAGGTAGGGGACCCGATGATGTACACCACTAGAGATTATATGTACCACTGACTGGAACTACTGGGTGAAAGTCTCCTAGAAACTTACTGGTGAGACTCTGGAATTTGATTGGTGAGATTTCACTCTCTTTTAATCCACTTGCTCAAAGGGTATATCAACTCTATATATAACAAATATTAACCAACAAACAAACCCAATAAGTGGAAGATAGATGGACTGGTAGGATCAAGGTGCACAATGGTGAAAGAGATAAGATAATAAAGATATAGGGCAAACGTCTGGTACCTTCTGCTGGTCCTTGTATACTTTTAGGGTAAGCTTAACTGAAACAGAATTGGAATCATCCCTTGATGGGCTACGGCTACCTTGACTGTCAGAATTTGATAAACAACTGAAGAAGGGGAAGTATCAGTTCATGAAGGGACAAAAGCAATTGGCCAACTGCATACCAAGAAATCATCAAGTTCTAAAGGATTTTAGATTGACATTTTTCAATGTTTGGTGCCAAGTCTTTAACACATCCCTTGCTTGATTTATGATGTAGAAAACCAGGAAAGGTACCCTGTGATTTTTGACCGGCCACTGTAGTGTAATTTACAAGGAATTAAAGTAAAAAAGAGACCTTCCTTCCTATTAGCCTATATCATTGCTTAATGCAAACAAGACAGAATTTTGGCCAAAATATTTGCCAATAGCTTGCTTGTGGTTTTAAGCACCTTGATCCACTAAGATCAACTGGGATTTATGCCAAATCGCTAAACAAACCTTAATTTGACTAGAATGTCTCTGGGTTTAGAGTTCACATTAAATGTGTTAGACCCAGCTGTAGTTTGATTCTTTTAGAATAGACATGATGGGATTCTAAGCGGCGCCACCCTCACCTAGGGGAGTGGCGCCATTAGTAGCTTCACGGGCAGGAGCCTGTATTATTTCTGTCCTTTTCAGTAGGAGGGACACGAGGGGAGGCCGGAAGTGAAAAGTGACAAGGATAAAAGCCGTGCCGAGGGGGAAGGAAGCCCTCTTTGTCTTTTCCAGGAGCTCCTGTGGCGGCGGACCAGCAACAAGTTACCCACCCATCCATCCCTAAGAATAAGGACTAGATTGGTTGGGTCCCGGGCACCAAAATGGTGTGGACTCTTTTTTGCATGGACTGTCTGACCCTGGAACAGGGTGAGTATTCAATGGGGGCTCCGGGCTGGCTGGAGGGGGGACTGACCTGCTGGTGGTCCAGGACTCTCCTGCCCTACCCGAGATGCCGGTGTTTTTGTGTTGAACTTTGGAGGCGGTGTCCTGTGTTCAGTGCCTCGATACTACACAAACAGTACTGCACAAGATGTGAAGCAACTCTGAAACTGTGACAATGTAAATACATTACAGATTTGCGTAAAACAAGCAGGGAAGCAGGAAGTGAAATTACTGCGGCCCATATCTTATGTGAAAAGCTTAAGATGTATCCTGACAACGGTGTCATGTGTTGCAAGGCTCAATTAGTAATACATACTTATTAGATAAAAGCCAGGCCTGAATGAATGCCAAAATCATGTCTTTAAAATTATGTTAAAACTCACTTCATGTTGTGCAACTGCCTTCCTTTCATACCACTTCATGGTGGGAATGGAGTGCCATGAAGACTAGTTCTTTAAACTCAATTGCAATTGACAATTGCTAAGAAACCCTACTTAAGATTATTCCGGTGTGCTGGATTCAAGAAGACTAGTGGTATTTAAATTCCCTACATTGTTTGGTTAGTTTGGATACTCAAGATATGGCTTAAATCATTAATTGACCAATCTAACTTTCCTCTTTTTTTTTTAAAATATGTTTTTATTATTTCTAAAACAGAAGTATGCACTCATGATCAGAATACAAAGACAAACAGATACCTGTTCCGTTCTTCACTATAATAGTACTAACTGTTAACAAGATCATTGACAAGCAAACATATTAATAGCGACCAGTTACTTATGAGAAACAGGGGAGAGACACCTGTGTTGCACATTTAAGAATACAAAACAAACCTTTCCCCTCTCCCTCTTATCCCTCCCCCTCCCAGGGGTATCTCACATAACAAAACTTATGGCAATAGCAAGGTGTAGCACAAAGGAACACAATACAGGTATACTGTAGCTAATATCAGAGAGTTCTGCAGCGTCAGAGGCAGATGTAGTCAGGGGTACAATAAGTGCAGACAGCCAATTATTGAATATACTTTGGTCAGGGCAAAATAGCCGGGTCTTCAATCGTGGAGTCTGCATCCAGATCAACCTCTGGAACTTTCAGCAAGACTACTAATGCCTCCCAAGCCTTTGCTGCCTACAAAGCGTTCTCGCTATTTTCTCGGTTAGCCAGCTGTAATCTAATGGTGCCTTCACATTCTGCCCATTTAAGCAGCTCAGCCTTTCATCTTTGAACACTTGGGCCCTTCTTGGATTTCCAATGTGCTGTAATGTCTCTTTTAGCCAAGAGAAGCCCCAAGTCCAAAAACGTACTAGTGATCTTGTTCTTAGACGTAAGGGGGAACCAGTGAAGCAGACAAAGGGCTATGGTGGGCTCTAATTCTCTCTCAGTAATGTCCCACAAGAGCGTAACCACCTCTTCCTAATATGTCCCAACCTGGGGGCAGTCCCACATCATGTGATGGAAATCCGCACCCTCTGTGTTGCATCGAGGGCACATTGCTGTATCCGTGTCGAAGTATTGATTAATTTTTGCCAGCGTGAGGTACGCCCTGGGCAGAATAAAAAAATTCACCAGTTGAAAACTGCCATTTCTAGAACGTTTCCACGCCGTTCAACTAGCTCCGCCCACACTTTCTCTGGAATCTCTTCACCCAAGTCCTCTTCCCACTTCTGTCGTAGCACCAGCAACAGAGTCAGTGCCTCGTGCGTCATACAACTATATAGGCAGGTAACAGCCTTAAAGATTCCCGCCAATAACACTCCATACTGGCAGGCCATTGAGGTTTGCGGTTCAGACAACCCTTCTCTCCAATGCTTTTGGATGGCCTCAACGAGGGCAGAGTGGAATAGGAAGTCCCCGCGAGGCAGGTCATACCTGTCCTGTAATGTACCGAAGGGAAGGAAGGTGTTACCCTCATACCGGTCCCCTAGTGTATACAGACCCTTCTCTTTCCAGTCTGTCAGCGCAGTCCAGTTGCCCCCATGGGGTAGAGCAGTGCACATGGCTAAAGGGATCTCAGGGGCATAAGGACGCACGATCTGCGCTCTCTTCTGGCTCCTGTTCCAGCAAAGCTGAAACGTCAGCAACTCGTTAGTGAGTGCCTTGAGCGACAGCGGCAGCTGTAAAATGATTTGGGAGAGTACCTGCCCATAGGCCTGCCCTCCATCCCGTTCGCACCGCCCTTGAAATTCCAATGCTACAGCTTGGGTAAGCCACTGTAATTGGGCCGCCAAGCAGTATGTTTCAAGGTCAGGAACCGCCAAACCACCTTCAGACTTCTGTCTCATTAGTGTTTTCAACGCCACCCTCCGTCTCCCAGAAGCCCAGAGAAAACCCGTAATCATCGATTGAAGCTGTTTAAAAATCAACGCAGGTATCCAGACTGATAGGGGTCTAAAATAGTACAGCAGCCTGGGGAGGGTCACCATCTTAAGGAGAGCCACTCGGCCAGCCACTGAGAGAGGCAAGGGTTCCCCAAAATTCAAGATTGCTTTTAAGGCCTCGGATGCTCCACCCACATTACCCTCCAGTAAGTCAGCCCCGTCCTGGCCTGGGCCGCTAGGGGTTCCATGGCCAGGGCAAATAACAGAGGGGAGAGAGGGCAGCCCTGCCTTGTCCCATGGCTCACAGCGCAGGCATCCAAAATCAGTCCACCTGTTTTAAACCGAGCAGTAGAATGCTTGTATAATAATGCCGTCCAGGCTACAAAAGTATCACCAAGCCAAAACTGCGTGTGACTTGAAATAAATAGGGCCATTCTAAATTGTTGAATGCTTTCCCTGTATCTACCGAGAAAATGGCAGCTGATGCTTTCTGGTAAGTGTCAGCTTCTAATATACGAATCAGTCCTCTCACATTTATGGCTGTGTTCCTTGTCTGGATAAATCTCGCCTGATCCCTGTGTACTAAGTGGACCATGTGTGGGAGCAGCCAGGTTGCTAAGATCAGACTTAAAATCTTATAATCAGCAGTAAGCATGGATAGCGAGCGATAAACGGTCCTATCAGAAGGCAGTTTCCCTAGCTTCAGTAGTGGATTAATTATGGCTTTGCGAGTGGTGGCAGTGGTGGCAGGCAGTTGCCCCGTGCGCTTCACCTTATTATAAAGTATCACTAACCTAGGAGCCAGAAGATCAATGTAGGTCAGATAAAACTCAGTCTGCAGGCCATCTGCCCCAGGTGTCTTTTTCCGCACCATATGTTTGATTGCTCCCCGAACTTCTCCAATTGTTATATCTTGCCCTGTCAAGTTTTGGAAGATCAGCTGCAGTGAGAACCTCCCCAAGGACATCATCATTCAACATCAACTTGCTCTGCTAGAGATCCGTATACTAAGCGAGGGACTGATTATTAACCCCCTGCTGGGTATAGCAAATTTCTCCCGTTGGGCTACACAATTCTAGTATGACCGTCCCCCGTCTATTGGGGTTGGCTAACCAAGCCAACAACGCTCCGGATATGTCACGCTCAGCATGAGCACACGCTAATTATTTTTTAATATTGAAACAGCGCAGCCTCCCAATCCGCGTGGCTACTGCTTCCCTTGCCTCCAGCAAGCCCTGTCTATTGGGTTGCCCGGGTCGTTCCTGTTCTGCTTCACGCAGGCGCTGATCCGCGGTCTCTATTTCTTGTAATAGCGTCCTATGCACCCCCATCATGTTGGTAATGTAGTGACCCCATAGCACTGTATTAAGGCATCCCATTGCACAGCAGATGAGGACGCCGTGCCAGTATTCTCGAGAAAATATTGTGTAGCGCCAGCCCCCACCACCTCGCGAAAGGCCTGGTCTTCTAACAGTTCTGGAGACAAGCGCCATTCTGGGATTTTAGGACGCGCCTGGGCCCAATGTATCCGTAGGAGTAATGGGTTATGATCTGGGAGTGTTCTGATGAGGTACTAACTATGTTTTACTGCTGCGTGGATATCTGGGGAACACAGTATTGCATCTAAAAGAACATGGAGCTCATGCAGTGCTGAAAAGAAGGAATAATCACGAACTCCCGGGTGATGTGCCCTCCATGTATCAACTAACCCCCTTTCTATGTTGCCAATCACTTCTAGCCTTAGAGATCTTATGAATGGGTGCATCAGAGAGAGGTGGATGAGACCTATCCAGGAAAATATAAGGAACAGAGTTAAAGTCCCCTCCCATGATCACTGATCCAGTCAGGTGTGACACCAGTTTCCTGGATAACTGGGTGAAAAAGGCCGGCTGCTCCATGTTGGGCGCATATATGCTGCTCAGCACTACATCCCTGCCATTGAGTCGACCTGCAACCATTACATATCTCCCCTCTGGGTCTGTTAGCTGCTGCGTAGGCTGGAAAGGAATCCCCGCCCTGAACCATATTAATACTCCCCGCGCAAAGGAAGAGTAAATTGTATAGCAAACCTGACCCCGCCATCTACGCTGCAGGGCGAGACCCTCTTGACGTATGATGGGCGTTTCCTGAAGGAAGGCAATTTTGACCCCTCTACCCACTAAGTATGCATGTATCTTGTGGTAGCGCACCATTGTATGCATGACCCTGACATTCCATGTTATGCATTTTAATTCAAGTGATGAACCCGAGTAACCTTCTTAATGTGACATGCCGAGGCCCCAAAGACATCCCATTACAAAACGGAAAAAAACACAACTCTCTCTCCTCATAACAGGCACTAAAACACTAGTCCCCATCCAAAGTAACTATACGCTCGGTATCCTCTAGTAACTACAGAGGATCAGAGGGTAAAGCGGCTACGAGCCGGCGTTGCTTTGCAACGTAAACAACACCCAATGCAGCGCCTATGCCTCTAACAGCACCCATTGCTCCATATCCAGGGGCGCATAACAATGAACCTGGATGTCTCCCCTCGCCACCTCAATGGTGTACGAAAAGACAGTGCAGAGCTGGGAGGCCTGGGAAACGAAAAAGCAGCAGACAAGAGGGAGGAGAAAGAGCAAGGCAGAGCTGGTATAAGGCAGCAGAGCAGGCAAAAAATATCATCAGCTGTTCCCGGAGTAACATGCGGTAACTTAACACTGTCAGCTTGGGACTCATTTGAGGCCGAACCACTGGATGCCTTCTCTGACCCAGTTTCTGCTCCAGACGGCATTTTATGGTCCTGCAATAATTCCGATACCACCCACAGAGCATCGGACCTCTCTCTCTCTCCGTCTGGGATGCACTCTGCGTTCGTATGGGGTTGCGACGATGCCTTGTCCGTCGAGTTCTTTGCGGACGTTGCTCCGCGGGGGGAGGCGTGCTTCAGCGTTCCGACGGTCCACGGCCAGTTATCTAGGCTTCAATCCAGTCCCAAGCCTCCTTGCGATCATCACAAAAGTGAGTCTTGCCGTCTAAGACTATCCGCATTTGAGCCGGGAACATCAAGGAGTACAGGATTCCTTCATCGCGCAAGGCCCTCTTGACTGCTAAAGAGGACGTACTGCGGCGTTGGACCTCCAACGTATAGTTAGGGATGATCGACACCTTGCTATTATCCACTGTGTAGGGCACTGATGAGCACGCTTTCTGAAGTAGGAAATCCCTGTCTTTGTAATGGAGTAGAGGGACCACCGGTCAAGGGGGCCTCCCCGGCGCCTGGGGTCGGGCTGGGTATAGAACTGGATCAATCTAGCAGGTGCCACCACATCCCGAAGCCAGACCTCCAGGTAGTCGATCATATTAGCGCCTTCCACTCCCTCCGGCAGGCCCAGCACACTTATTTTGTTTCTGCGGTTAAGCTCTTCAGCATCCTCAGCTCTTTTCTCCAGTGATTGAACTCTGTGGGAGATATCCCCCATCTGGGCAGAGGAGGATTGCTGCACTGGCTCCATGTCCACCAGAAAGGCCTCTGTTTGCTTCACCCAGTCAGCCAGCTTGGTGTGTTCTGCTTGCGGGAGTTCCAGCCCCACCACCACATTGGCAGTATCCTGATTTAGAGTGTCTTTGGTATCTGCTATAGCCTGCAAGATCTAGGCCAATTGCTGCTGTATTAAATTGTCGACTGGCGGTTCGGGTGAATCCTGTTGTCTGCATTCCAAAGCCGACTCATCCTAGTCCTGGAAACCCCCATCTGCTTGCCCCTGGGTTTCCCCATGCCCCCGGGGGTGCAACACCACCAGCCAAGTATAGATGAACAGTGGTGCCCACCAGCGTAGTCACCGGAACCGGTGCGTATTACAGCCCCCACTTATCGGGGTGATAGTGTCGTCCAGGTATCAACCCTATTTGTTGTCCATGCGGAGCACGAATGACCACGCACCAGTGTCCAGTCACCACGAGCCGGTCCAAGGCCAGAGACAAGGTGCACTTCGATGACACGTGCCCCTCTTCTCTCTGGGCAAGAAGCCCAGCATGGGGCGACACTGGCAGGGATGGAGCTTGGCCGTTTCCTCAGCAGGATCAAACACTCTCCCCCCAAGAGGACCAGGAATCTCGCAGCGACAACCGGACCACGGCCGCTCTCTTCTTCAGTCCGTGGATTCACAGAGTCAGAGACCCCCGAGGATTTATGCTCAAAGTCCGCAGTGCTGAGCCCCAAGCAGCAGGAAGGGGTGCACATCACACAGGTGAGGAATCTCAGTCTCAATCTCCTGCCCCCCGATAGGAGCAGCAGTACTCACACCAGCAGGGACACAGTGTGATACCCCACCTCCATTCACCACCTGCCATAGGAAACCTCCGTTCTAGCTTGCCAAGGTGGGTACAAGAGCTTCAGTGGTGTCGCAGAGGTGGGTCCCAGCCCGCCGCACTATCAGCAAAATGGAGCCTGCCTCCAAATGCACCAACCCTGCCAGCAGTGAGTGACCTCTGGGCCGCTCAGCGAAAGTAAGGCCCCCACCGGCAGCTCATACAATGGAAAGGCTGCAGCGATAAGATGGCTCAGCTTAGCCCCAGAGCAATGAAACAGGATAACTATGCAAGCCGGCACGGAGCTCCAAGCTCACGCGTCCATCGCCATTTGCTCGTTAGCCACACCCCCAATCTAACTTTCCTCTTGTGAAATAGTATAGGGTTTCAAAAGATATTCAGAAGACTCTGATTTTAATTAACTTTTGTTTCCAGTACTTCATGATCGTGTTACATGAAGCCTTGCTTAAGTAATGACTATAGTTTGGCCGATTTTGGAATAATGCTGCATGAAATTCCACTATGCCCAAGTGGGGAATTAGTGATGTCTGTTATTGAGGAATCCTCAAGGTATGCTAAGAAATTACACAGTCTTTATGAATTCATTTGTATCTGCTGCTGATATGGTCTTGAGGGGAAACTTTGGATGGATAAAGGGAAACTAATGTTTTTTAGCTTGTAGCTGCCACTGAGGTATTTGGACAAAGACATTGAAATAATCAGAACAGATTTTTGATGCTTATTTTCAGCATCATTGGCCTTGAGAGAGCAAAGTCTATAGATTATTCATTTACTCATAGGGAAAATATTTCTCAAAAGATGAAGTGTTGCTTCGCCATCAGTCTTATCCTCCGCGCCGGGTGAAGCTCCTGCTGTGACTGCTACCAACGAGAGCCCCTTATCGGAAATTGCCGACTCGACTGTATAATCTCCCTAATAACGCCGGACCGAAGTAGTTTTAATATTGGAAGCTCAACTTATGTATTTTCCAGCCCAGATAAAAGGGTATCTGGTTCCCCCACCACCAGCATCTGTTGCTCCTGCTGCCCTTGTGGTTTGGTAACTCGAGTCTTATCCCCCCTCTGGCTCCACGGGGGGATTTCTTTTTCAGACGCCATTGAGATGCTGCCCCCGTACCTTTGGAATTAAAAATGGAGCAGCCAGGAGCTGTGAACAGCTCTGCATCAGCTGAGAACACGGCGGCCAGAAAGCTGCAGCATTCAGGTAGAAACACCCAGAAGCAAGCAGTCAGTGGAGCGGAGCGGCCGTGACCAGGTCAGCGCAAACCGGAAATCTGCAGCTCGGTACTCGGCATCAGTCACTTTAGCATCATTGACGGTGGCCTACACAGAATGGCGGGGACGAGCGGTCTCCATCGCGGACCCAACCCGCCATCATCCTTCACCCAGGTGTCGTGTCTCTGGATCGCAGGCGCAGGATGATAAGCGCGCAGCTGCGTAAAAGACACTCGGGACACATGGGCTCTGGTTCACCGCGTGCTCCGGACTAACTCCGGCCACGCCTCCTTTATTTTTATAAGCGAGCGCACTACGTCACGCGCTTGCGTTTGCGCACCTCACGGTGCGCGAGTAACTAGACCGCTGACTCCGCGGTCCTGGACATTACATTCCTTCTAACTTTTTTTTTTTTTTTTAAACAACAACAAAACAAAAGTACTGTCATAATGAATTGAAAATGGCCGGACAGCCAGGTACCAGCATGATGAGAAGACTATTCACGGTGAGCCCACAGCAAAGTCTGCAAGTTGGGACGACGGAGCCGGATTTCTTCGCAGGCCATATCCCGCCACCTCTCCTCGGGCAGGGACCCTCCGTGGGATCGCTTGAGGGGGTGCTGATGTGTACCTGGGCTCCTCTGAGGATCGGTGGGGACTGGGTCTGGGGGTTCTGAATGATGGTGAACTTGCCTCACTGCCTCCATCCTAGGTGTTGTGATCATTTTCCCCCTCGGCTCCATTGGGTTCGTCCGGTTGGCTGGGGGCTTCTTCTTCCTGTTCCTGTACTGGGGAGCTCGGAGTATCCGGGTGAGCTTTCTTAAAAAAGGATACATTTCGAGTGACCTTTTCAGGTCCCCGTTGAGTTGTTACCATGGTACCCCGGCGGTGTGTAACAGTCCATGGCCGAGGTTCAAATGGGAGCCGGAATTTGCTAACTGGATATCTGTCCCTCACGTATACACGGTCTCTCTCATGAATCTCTGGCTCTCTGGCCCTTCGCCTAAAGCTGGCGTAGTTGTTGGACCGGGTCCTTCTGGAGAGTGTCCTTTTCGGGCCTGCCTGGTTCGGAGTCCAGTTAGGATGACTAGGAAGGGTGTCTCTGACCACTCGACCTAGAGCGGATGGGCCTAGCGCCGCTTCGGTGGTTCGATGTGGCATAAGGCGGTACTCTCTCAGGAAGGTGTATATTGCTTTTTCCATCGAGACTTCCTCTGCATGGGCAATTCTGATTACCTTGTTCAGCGTGCGTGTGAATCTTTCTACCTCCCCGTTGGCTTGGGGCCAGCGGGGGGTCACTTTCCGGTGATGAATTCCCCAGCTTCTCAGGTACTCCGCAAACTCCTGTACTTGGAAAGGCGGTCCGTTGTCTCCGCTCTCGAAAATGCCATGCGTGGCTATGGTTTTTTCGAACTTTGCAATGACCTCCTTGGCAGTAAGGGTTGTTACAACCTCCACTTCAGGGTATTTGGTGAGATCATCGATGATGACAAGTACATATCTTCCATCTGGGAGGTGCACGAAGTCTGCGCTGACACACTCCCACGGCCTCTGTGGATTGTCTACCGTGATGACTGGGGGTGGTCTATCGGCTGTCCTGCGGCTTGGCACCACTGGCATGCTTTGACCGTTTGTTCCACCATGTGGTCCATCTCAGGAAACCACACTTTGGCCCGGAGCCTGCTCTTCGTTTTGACCATGCCTTGGTGTCCTCGATGGGCTAGCTCTACCACTTGCTGGGCGAGGCTCTCGGGCATCACGATCCTCAGACCTCTTAACAGGCACCCTTGATTGTCAAGCGACAATTCCTCTTTCACTTTGAGAAATGCTTCTATGGAGGTTTTGGCTTGTGGTGTTCACTTGCTCACTGAGGCTTGAACCGCTCGCCAGTCGTTTAATTGGATGGCGTTCGCCACCAGCTGTAACACCTCATCATTCTTAGTGGCATCAATGATCATCTCCAGACTCATGGGCAGGGTTCTCGATCTCTCCATCACGGCTTGTGATCTGTTGACACAGAGAACGGGTGTCCGTACACGTAGACATGAAAGTGTCGGCAGGCCCAGTGGATTGCTATAGCCTCTCGTTCTATCTGGGAGCCTCTTTGTTCCGTGTCTGTCAACGATCGGCTGGCGTAGGCTATTGGGGTCCATTCCTCATCTCCTTGGCGATGTGTGAGAACTGCTCCCAGGCCGTAGGGGTTGGCGTCAACGGCAATGCTGGTGAGTTTAGCCGGGTCGAAGTACCACAGAGTTCTTTCTGCGGACAGCGCCGCTTTGGTGTCTCTAAATGCCGCCTCTTGCTGTTCACCCCATTGCCAGGGGTCGCCGATTTGGTCAGTTCCCGGAGAGGTCGGGTGAGGTTTGACAGGTCGGGCATGAACCTCCCGCAGAAATTTACCATGCCCAGGAAACTCCTCACTTCCGATATGTTGGAGGGGGCTGGCGCGTTCTGCACATCCTTCACTTTGTCGGGTCTGGCGCTACCCCTTGGTCGGAGAAAGTGTATCCAAAGAAACTGATTTTGTTCTGGAGGAATTGGCACTTCTCCCTGTGTAATGTTAGACCTGATTCTTTGATCCGCTGCAACACTCCCCTTAGCCTCTGGTGGTGCTCCTCGATGATGTTGGCGTGGACCAGTAGATCATCACTGACGTTCAGGACGCCTGGGAGTCCACTCAACACTTCCCTTATGGTGTTCTGGAAGACTTCTGCGGCACTGGATATGCCAAAGTTGAGACGTCGGTAACGTCTGAGGCCGACGTGCGTGGAGAACGTGGTGATGTAGCGGGAGTATGGGTGGAGAGGAAGTTGATGATAGCCTGACCGGAGGTCCATTTTAGAGAACCATCGCGCTCCATTTAACTCTCCTAAGATATCGTCGATTGTCGGAGTCAGATGCCTCTCTCTCTTGACCGCTGCGTTGGGCAGGCGCATGTCCACACATATGCAGACTTGACCGGGTTGTTTAGGCTTGCGCGCTATAACGATCGGGGACACCCAAGGTGTCGGTCCGCTGACCTTTTCGATGATGCCCTGTCATTCAAGGGCTTCCAGCTCCTCCTCCACTTTCTTCCTGAGGTGAAAAGCGATTCTTCAGTGCCTGAGTGCGACAGGTTGGATTGACCGGTCAATGTGAAGAGATACTTCCTTCCCTTTTAGGCATCCAATGCCCCGGAACGCATCCTCGAAATCCTCCAAAATCGTATCCAGTTCTTCCGTCAGCACCGCCATAGCAAAAGAGATTAGTCTGAGTCCTTCCGCCGCCTACCCGCTAATAAGCATGCCGCTGCCCTCTTTGGTGACATATATGGTCGTCGGGACCTTCAACTCTTGGTGCTGCAGCTCTGTCCGGAAACAGCCTATCAGTGGTATCGGTGTTTTTTGTCCATATGCGAATACCCTGATCTTCGCGGCTTGCAATGGTGGTTTGGTTCTCAGCTGGTTGTACACATCCGCCGCCATGAGTTCTATGGATGCTCCGGTGTCGATTGTAGCCCTCACTTCTTAGTTGTGTATCCTGATGCGACACTTCGGGAGGCGCCTCTTCTTCCGCAGGGGTTGATCGATGGCGAAAACGTAGTGGACGGGATAGGCATTAGTGTCGTCGTCCATGTCTTCGCTGTCCTGACTTTCGTTTATGGTGTGAGCAGCTTCTTTCTTGGACTTAGTCAACCTGCATACTGCCGCAAAGTGGTTCATCCACCCACACGAGCTGCATCTTTTTCCTTGTGCCGGGCAGTCTTGTATGCGGTGTGGTTGACCCCCGCAGTATCCGCAGTTGCTGCGTTTGTCTTGTGGCTTCTTTCCGCCATATTGGCGCGTCTTGGGTCTTACGACGTTGATTTGTTCGGCCGTATTGACCTGCTCTGCCTTCACTGGACGGTGGAGAGCCGATTCCATGTGCGACGCCCTTGCCTGGGATAACTCTTTGGAGCGCCCTAGCTTCAGGATATCCGCCAGCAGTTTCCCATCTTCTTGTAATATCGTCACTCTCAGCTTTGAGGAGTAGCATCCCTGTATGATCTGTCCTCGAATTTCCTCTTGCTCATCGCGAAATCCACACTTGCTGGCTAATTCGTTGAGCCTGCCGTGGAATGCATCAAGTGACTCTTCGGCCTCCTGCTTTGCCTGTCGGAAGATGAACCTTTCATAGTCTTTGCTGGCCATGGGAGTGTGCATTGAGAGTATTGAGGAGCGTTATGTAGGTTTTTGGAGTGGCCTCTACAATGGTCTTGTAAATCCTGTGTATGTCTTTCCCACCCAGGTGCAGGAGAAGGGCCCTGCGGCGTTTCCTCGCTATCCCAGCGCCCTCGAAATGTATCTGCAGACGATCTGTCCAGTCTTTCCAGCGAGGCGCTAGGGATGCTGGGGCGCCATCTACCACGAACAGCTCAATGGCGGGAATGGACGGCGCCATTTTGTCAGGTGGAGGGGGCCTAGCTCGGTGCTTGGATCACTATACGCAGCGTAGCCCCGGTTCTGAACAGGTGCAGCCTTGCCTCATGTGCTGGTGTGGAGTAGGGGGGCATGTGCTTTAGCTCGTGACTCAGCTTGGTCCATTCACGCACTGGCACTGACCTGCCGTCGCCGTGGCTTATTGTCCGTCCGCCCCCTCAGGCTATGATGCTTGGGTGTGCCACCTTCTCTTCTCTTCATCTGCCCATTCCTTTTCACACCATTGGAAATCAGCCGGTGGCCTCAAACCTTCTTTCCTGCCCTCTAGGAGCAGGCACTGTACTTCAGACGAGTGGGCGTCTTGCCAGCGGCTCTGTGAGATCTGCCGCGAGTCTTCCGCCCAAAGCCAGGGTTGCACGCGGAGTCGGCACACCGCCGTAGCATCCCGCACTAGGCCCAACCGCTGTACGGGGCAACGCACTGCCGTGCGCCGCCGAGATCAGTCGCCAGAGAGCTACCTGGGGGCTGAGCATGGGTTCTGTTTATTTAGACTCTCGTCGCCATTGTCGTGCCTCTGGATTGCAGGCGCAGGATGATAAGCGCGCAGCTGCGTAAAAGACACTCGGGACACATGGGCTCTGGTTCACCGCGTGCTCCGGACTAACTCCGGCCACGCCTCCTTTATTTTTATAAGCGAGCGCACTACGTCACGCGCTTGCGTTTGCGCACCTCACGGTGCGCGAGTAACTAGACCGCTGACTCCGCGGTCCTGGACATTACATTCCTTCTAACTTTTTTTTTTTTTTTTAAACAACAGCAAAACAAAAGTACTGTCAATAGAGTCATAATGAATTGAAAATGGCCGGACAGCCAGGTACCAGCATGATGAGAAGACTATTCACGGTGAGCCCACAGCAAAGTCTGCAAGTTGGGACGACGGAGCCGGATTTCTTCGCAGGCAATATCCCGCCACCTCTCCTCGGGCAGGGACCCTCCGTGGGATCGCTTGAGGGGGTGCTGATATGTACCTGGGCTCCTCTGAGGATCGGTGGGGACTGGGTCTGGGGGTTCTGAATGATGGTGAACTTGCCTCACCGCCTCCATCCTAGGTGTTGTGATCATTTTCCCCCTCAGCTCCATTGGGTTCGTCCGGTTGGCTGGGGGCTTCTTCTTCCTGTTCCTGTACTGGGGAGCTCGGAGTATCCGGGTGAGCTTTCTTAAAAAAGGATACATTTCGAGTGACCTTTTCAGGTCCCCGTTGAGTTGTTACCATGGTACCCCGGCGGTGTGTAACAGTCCATGGCCGAGGTTCAAATGGGAGCCGGAATTTGCTAACTGGATATCTGTCCCTCACGTATACACGGTCTCTCTCATGAATCTCTGGCTCTCTGGCCCTTCGCCTAAAGCTGGCGTAGTTGTTGGACCGGGTCCTTCTGGAGAGTGTCCTTTTCGGGCCTGCCTGGTTCGGAGTCCAGTTAGGATGACTAGGAAGGGTGTCTCTGACCACTCGACCTAGAGCGGATGGGCCTAGCGCCGCTTCGGTGGTTCGATGTGGCATAAGGCGGTACTCTCTCAGGAAGGTGTATATTGCTTTTTCCATCGAGACTTCCTCTGCATGGGCAATTCTGATTACCTTGTTCAGCGTGCGTGTGAATCTTTCTACCTCCCTGTTGGCTTGGGGCCAGCGGGGGGTCACTTTCCGGTGATGAATTCCCCAGCTTCTCAGGTACTCCGCAAACTCCTGTACTTGGAAAGGCGGTCCGTTGTCTCCGCTCTCGAAAATGCCATGCGTGGCTATGGTTTTTTCGAACTTTGCAATGACCTCCTTGGCAGTAAGGGTTGTTACAACCTCCACTTCAGGGTATTTGGTGAGATCATCGATGATGACAAGTACATATCTTCCATCTGGGAGGTGCACGAAGTCTGCGCTGACACACTCCCACGGCCTCTGTGGATTGTCTACCGTGATGACTGGGGGTGGTCTATCGGCTGTCCTGCGGCTTGGCACCACTGGCATGCTTTGACCGTTTGTTCCACCATGTGGTCCATCTCAGGAAACCACACTTTGGCCCGGAGCCTGCTCTTCGTTTTGACCATGCCTTGGTGTCCTCGATGGGCTAGCTCTACCGCTTGCTGGGCGAGGCTCTCGGGCATCACGATCCTCAGACCTCTTAACAGGCACCCTTGATTGTCAAGCGACAATTCCTCTTTCACTTTGAGAAATGCTTCTATGGAGGTTTTGGCTTGTGGTGTTCACTTGCTCACTGAGGCTTGAACCGCTCGCCAGTCGTTTCATTGGATGGCGTTCGCCACCAGCTGTAACACCTCATCATTCTTAGTGGCATCAATGATCATCTCCAGACTCATGGGCAGGGTTCTCGATCTCTCCATCACGGCTTGTGATCTGTTGACACAGAGAACGGGTGTCCGTACACGTAGACATGAAAGTGTCGGCAGGCCCAGTGGATTGCTATAGCCTCTCGTTCTATCTGGGAGCATCTTTGTTCCGTGTCTGTCAACGATCGGCTGGCGTAGGCTATGGGGGTCCATTCCTCATCTCCTTGGCGATGTGTGAGAACTGCTCCCAGGCCGTAGGGGTTGGCGTCAACGGCAATGCTGGTGAGTTTAGCCGGGTCGAAGTACCACAGAGTTCTTTCTGCGGACAGCGCCGCTTTGGTGTCTCTGAATGCCGCCTCTTGCTGTTCACCACATTGCCAGGGGGTCGCCGATTTGGTCAGTTCCCGGAGAGGTCGGGTGAGGTTTGACAGGTCGGGCATGAACCTCCCGCAGATATTTACCATGCCCAGGAAACTCCTCACTTCCGATATGTTGGAGGGGGCTGGCGCATTCTGCACATCCTTCACCTTGTCGGGTCTGGCGCTACCCCTTGGTCGGAGAAAGTGTATCCAAAGAAACTGATTTTGTTCTGGAGGAATTGGCACTTCTCTCTGTGTAATGTTAGACCTGATTCTTTGATCCGCTGCAACACTCCCCTTAGCCTCTGGTGGTGCTCCTCGATGATGTTGGCGTGGACCAGTAGATCATCACTGACGTTCAGGACGCCTGGGAGTCCACTCAACACTTCCCTTATGGTGTTCTGGAAGACTTCTGCGGCACTGGATATGCCAAAGTTGAGACGTCGGTAACGTCTGAGGCCGACGTGCTTGGAGAACGTGGTGATGTAGCGGGAGTATGGGTGGAGAGGAAGTTGATGATAGCCTGACCGGAGGTCCATTTTAGAGAACCATCGCGCTCCATTTAACTCTCCTAAGATATCGTCGATTGTCGGAGTCAGATGCCTCTCTCTCTTGACCGCTGCGTTGGGCAGGCGCATGTCCACACATATGCGGACTTGACCGGGTTGTTTAGGCTTGCGTGCTATAACGATCGGGGACACCCAAGGTGTCGGTCCGCTGACCTTTTCGATGATGCCCTGTCATTCAAGGGCTTCCAGCTCCTCCTCCACTTTCTTCCTGAGGTGAAAAGCGATTCTTCAGTGCCTGAGTGCGACAGGTTGGATTGACCGGTCAATGTGAAGAGATACTTCCTTCCCTTTTAGGCATCCAATGCCCCGGAACGCATCCTCGAAATCCTCCAAAATCGTATCCAGTTCTTCCGTCAGCACCGCCATAGCAAAAGAGATTAGTCTGAGTTCTTCTGCCGCCTACCTGCTAATAAGCATGCCGCTGCCCTCTTTGGTGACATATATGGTCGTCGGGTCCTTCAACTCTTGGTGCTGCAGCTCTGTCCGGAAACAGCCTATCAGTGGTATCGGTGTTTTTTGTCCATATGCGAATACCCTGATCTTCGCGGCTTGCAATGGTGGTTTGGTTCTCAGCTGGTTGTACACATCCGCCGCCATGAGTTCTATGGATGCTCCGGTGTCGATTGTAGCCCTCACTTCTTAGTTGTGTATCCTGATGCGACACTTCGGGAGGTGCCTCTTCTTCCGCAGGGGTTGATCGATGGCGAAAACGTAGTGGACGGGATAGGCATTAGTGTCGTCGTCCATGTCTTCGCTGTCCTGACTTTCGTTTATGGTGTGAGCAGCTTCTTTCTTGGACTTAGTCGACCTGCATACTGCCGCAAAGTGGTTCATCCACCCACACGAGCTGCATCTTTTTCCTTGTGCCGGGCAATCTTGTATGCGGTGTGGTTGACCCCCGCAGTATCCGCAGTTGCTGCGTTTGTCTTGTGGCTTCTTTCCGCCATATTGGCGCGTCTTGGGTCTTACGACGTTGATTTGTTCGGCCGTATTGACCTGCTCTGCCTTCACTGGACGGTGGAGAGCCGATTCCATGTGCGACGCCCTTGCCTGGGATAACTCTTTGGAGCGCCCTAGCTTCAGGATATCCGCCAGCAGTTTCCCATCTTCTTGTAATATCGTCACTCTCAGCTTTGAGGAGTAGCATCCCTGTATGATCTGTCCTCGAATTTCCTCTTGCTCATCGCGAAATCCACACTTGCTGGCTAATTCGTTGAGCCTGCCGTGGAATGCATCAAGTGACTCTTCGGCCTCCTGCTTTGCCTGTCGGAAGATGAACCTTTCATAGTCTTTGCTGGCCATGGGAGTGTGCATTGAGAGCATTGAGGAGCGTTATGTAGGTTTTTGGAGTGGCCTCTACAATGGTCTTGTAAATCCTGTGTATGTCTTTCCCACCCAGGTGCAGGAGAAGGGCCCTGCGGCGTTTCCTCGCTGTCCCAGCGCCCTCGAAATGTATCTGCAGACGATCTGTCCAGTCTTTCCAGCGAGGCGCTAGGGATGCTGGGGCGCCATCTACCACGAACAGCTCAATGGCGGGAATGGACGCCGCCATTTTGGCAGGTGGAGGGGGCCTAGCTCGGTGCTTGGATCACTCTACGCAGCGTAGCCCCGGTTCTGAACAGGTGCAGCCTTGCCTCATGTGCTGGTGTGGAGTAGGGGGGCATGTGCTTTAGCTCGTGACTCAGCTTGGTCCATTCACGCACTGGCACTGACCTGCCGTCGCCGTGGCTTATTGTCCGTCCGCCCCCTCGGGCTATGATGCTTGGGTGTGCCACCTTCTCTTCTCTTCATCTGCCCCTTCCTTTTCACACCATTGGAAATCAGCCGGTGGCCTCAAACCTTCTTTCCTGCCCTCTAGGAGCAGGCACTGTACTTCAGACGAGTGGGCGTCTTGCCAGCGGCTCTGTGAGATCTGCTGCGAGTCTTCCGCCCAAAGCCAGGGTTGCACGCGGAGTCGGCACACCGCCGTAGCATCCCGCACTAGGCCCAACCGCTGGACGGGGCAACGCACTGCCGTGCGCCGCCGAGATCAGTCGCCAGAGAGCTACCTGGGGGCTGAGCATGGGTTCTGTTTATTTAGACTCTCGTCGCCATTGTCGTGTCTCTGGATTGCAGGCGCAGGATGATAAGCGCGCAGCTGCGTAAAAGACACTCGGGACACATGGGCTCTGGTTCACCGCGTGGTCCGGATTAACTCCGGCCATGCCTCCTTTATTTTTATAAGCGAGCGCGTTAAGTCACGCGCTCGCGTATGCGCACCTCATGGTGCGCGAGTAACTAGACCGCTGACTCCGCGGTCCCGGACATTACACCAGGGAACAGCAACAGCCGAAATTAGTAGCATATGATAACGACGTGGCAGTCTTCTATTGCTATCCTCCAGCGGCAATTAAACAAGTTTCTAAAGAGGTGGTCAGGTTTGATGAGATCGCAGGGTATAAACGTAATATATCGAAAACTCAGCTCCTCTTGAATTTTAAACCAGATTCTTTTACCCCAGGGGTAACTAATACTGTGGTTTATTTAGGTATCAAGCTATGTTCAGAAGTATACAACATTGTTAGACTGAACTATGAACCTCTGTAATCTATGGTTAACTCTAAATTAAAATCATGGAACAAACTACCTCTGAAAATTATCAGATGAACCAATATTATTAAAATGAATATTCTCCCCAAATTCCTCTATCTGTTTAGGGCCATTCCCTTAAGGGTCCCAGACTCTTTCTTTAAGCGCCTGGAGAGGATTATCAGCAGCTTCTTTTGGAGATATAGGCGTGCAAGGAGAGCCATATGCTTGAAGCTTCCACTTAAGCAGGGGGGACTCTAACTCCCAAATTTTATGCTATGTTTGTGGGCGGCGTTTACTGCCTGTCTACGCAGCTTATTGTATCGTGACAATCCCGGTTTAGCATCTAACTTCTACAGACTAGCCGCAGGGGCAAAGTGCAGGCTTTATCTATATCGACCAGGAGATCCCAACTACTACAAGATGGTACGGTTTAAGGTATTGAGGGACATCATACATATATGGAAGGAGATAGGTTCTAAATACTCATTGACCTTTATAAACAAAGAAACACCACTCTAGAATAATCTAGCATTCCTATTGGTCTTTCAGGATGCAACTTGCAGGGTCTGGGCGCGGAGCAGTGTTGTAACAATGGGTCTGCTCTATGATGCAAATGGCCTTAGGCCCTTTTTGAGGTTGCAGAAAATATATGGGCTTCCAAGACATCTTTTTTTTAAATTAAGTGAGAGGCTATATTCAGTTAGGTTGCCAATATAAAATAGATATTGAGGGTGCTGTACTTTCACTATACTATTTTAAATAAAGTATTAAACTATCAATTAGCACCGCCTACCGGGGTCTCTCCTGTCTAAATGCAGATGATACTACGGCACTAGCAGCCAAATGGAGCTGACTAGTCTCAGTAGAAACGTCGGCTTCTGAGATCCACAACTCCTTTAACATTTTAGATCATTCCATATACTCAGTAGGTCTAAAACTGCAGCAATTGTGACCATTTGTCTTCTATATTATACCCCGAAGAAAATACTCAAATGGGGAACAAATGGTGCTACATAAGACTAAATGCCCGAAATGTAAACTTCTGGCTGCTGACATAATACTCATATTTGAACTCTACCCTGCTCTTCAAGAATTCTGGGTAGGGGTGAGCCAGGCAATGATTTTTAGCCTGGGCCACTTGAGCACATTAACTATTAAGGAAAAAATGACGGGGGTCAAGCATGATTGCGAGGGAGGTACTCAATGTATCTTAACGATCATGCTGGTGTGTGCACGGCTAAGTATAGCCAGGGCAATGATCTCCTTAGATGCCCCTAAGGTTACAGAATGGAAGGTCCTTGTGCGTCACATTTATGAGGCGGAGCTGGCCTTGGCTTAGGCCAGAGGTAACGCCTCTTTGAAAATATTTGAAAAGATCTGGAATACATTTAGATGGATCCCTCTTATCATCAATATGTAATATTGACCTAATGTATAAATTATAGCTCTTGGCTTTCTTCTTAATATGAAAAGACTGCCTCTAGCCCACTTCTGTTGTATGAATTCCACTGTATGCGTTCTTCTTCCCTTGTGTTTTTTAGTCCTCCTCTGCATTTATGGTGTATCTCTTCATGTTTTTTTTTTTCATCTTGCTTTGTGTATTGCCTAAGGTACAATATATGTAATACAAGGTTATGTGTGACCAAATATAATGACCAATAAAACATTTTTTTTAAAGGGATAATATTTCTCTACTACAGTTTAGAGGCTGGAGTTTTGACAGGAAAGACCCTGGATCTATGCAGTGAATTAACTGATATTTAGTTGCCTTGTTTTGTAAATGGACTTGTGCTAGGTGATCTTATCGCTCTTTTGACCCCTGTTTTAGTTTGTGTAATTGCGATGTAAAGTACTTGATTTATTACGATTCATGTATGGACTTTTCAGGGAAGTCAGTGAATTTGCAAATTTCCTTAGATTCTCCACGTTCTTACAGCTACCTCATGATCATCACTACTAAAAGTCATGAGAAGGCTTGTGTACTCATTTTAAGAAAGCAATGTCTGAAATTCGTGTGAAACACAGTTTGATGTAGATTGCAACGGAAGAGGAGCTAATGTCACAAAGAAAGACCAGCTATTGGAGATGCAAAAAAGTTTCTTCTTTATTGGAAAATCAGGGTTGTCATTGCAAACATATTTTATGAACACAAAACTTTAAAAGAACTGGGCAAAAATGTGTGGATACTACAGAAGTTATTGATCTTTCACCTCCCTCTTTCAAAAAAGAGCTACCCATGCAACGTTGACGCAATTTATAATTAACCAGTTTGGAGGAACAGGAGCAGCATTTCTCAAGCTTGCTCCTTCCCACAATTACTTAGATTGTGCTTCATTTCGAGTGTTTTATTAGCAGCTAGAACTAATTATGTAGCTATTTCATAATTGAAGATTATACTCTGGTGGATGATAGAACTTTTAACTTTGTTGCACAGTAGATGCCTTGCATATGCATTGCTTTAAGGGCAGTGGTATGATTCCTATATAAGATATGAGCAACTTAGAAAATATCAAGTTGGTATCCCTCCTAAACTAAACTACTCAAAATATGCCCATTACTTCTTTCTGAATAAGTAGATAAATGTGCCCAGAAACATAGCCTACTTTCTCAAATCCTAAAGGTCTGTCTTCAGTCTCCTATAATGCTTGATCTTTTCTTGGTTTGACTGGTAAGTAAATCTTATGTTCCATATGAATGCAGCATTTGACAATCTGAATTGAGGTCTGCAGTTGTAAAAGATCCAAACTGTGTTACTACATGTCGACCGTCTGAAATCTATTATACATTGTGACCAGAACTACTGGACCAATTTGAAAAACTCTACCAATAAATGCTTACCCACCCTGTATACCATTCTTGGCTAGGCCACAACTCATTGACTGGTTGACAAAGGAGTCCCTCAGCATAGACTTAAAGATATGACCTAATTGTACTTCCGTAGAACTTGTATTTCTTTTTTCAGTTTCAAGCTGAGCATAAGTGGGCAGAAAGCACATTAATTAACCTTTATTAAAACGAACAAAATCATAAAGTACACAATGTTATCTGTTCAAAGTACAATGACACTGGAATTAGTTCTTTAATCTGTGCTCCTCGAGGCATTCTTTAAAGGAACACTGGGATCCCATCAGACTACATTTACATGATGTTGCATTCTTTGCAGTAATGTGCTGTAATTTTCTAGTGCATCATTGGTGTTTCTTGGAAGACTCAAACAAGTAAACATTTAAACTTACAAATTATAACATGAAAACAATGCATATAACACCATTATGCCTTGGATATCTCATTTCAAAATCTAATGGCTCTCAACAGGCAGAATATAAAAATGTGAATAAACACCTAACAAATGTGCTTTACATTCTCAGATTATGAAAAATATATCTGCAAATAAGACAAGGTAGAAGTTAATTTCAGTGCAAAGCTGTCTTGCAGTTCCCTGCCAGAACCTTACATCTATTTATGGGATAGCACAAACGAATACATTATAGCTGTTTTTCATCGCATCGGGAAGAGAAATAGACTATCAGATAACAATAAAGTGTAGAAGATTATTTAAAGAACTTTCATATGCAATTATTATTACTCAGTCAAAACAAGTACAAATTAAGAACACTTGATAGGGTGAAAGGCTGTGCAAACCAAAGCTGCATTGGAACCAGTGAACTGCAGACCACACTAGATCTCAGTGACAGTGCTCGACTTGTTGAATTTTATTAATATCTTTAATACTTACCACTTTAAATGTAGTGTATATGTAGTGTTTTCTTTGCTGAAAAGATAAGGCTGCCAAGAGCAAATCATGTAGCGAATAGAAGTATTAATTTGCTCAGAATAGCACTTCAACTGATCATGCCAATCTGCAAAAGGAATAAATAATATATTAGTATATATGAATATCAAATATTGTGTATTGTGAACCATTTAAAAGTCTGTTAAATTTGTACTGTACTAAGATATTTCTCACATGTGTTTAACAACAGGATCTGTTATTTCACTGTTGTATATTATCTGCCATATTTCGTTTTTCCTGGGCTTGAGATAAATTGTACAATGGTTAGGCTGTATAGTAATATAGCAAAAGTGCTCCTAATTTAGTTTGAGTTTGATAAATACAATGAGATCTTCCCATTACAGGTTAAGGCATAATAAAGGCATGGGTTCTCTTTATCATTCATAAATGTGGTTGGCCCTTATCAGTTCCAGTACAGGAGAGTGAATATGTAATAATTCTAATGTATTGGGCATGAAGATTGGATTATATGCAGATGACTGTCATCTCTTTCTTGAAGATTTACCAAACTCTAAGATCCCTTTGCTAAAAGCCTCTAAAGTATTTACCACATGAAAACGTATGTAATGTGACAACCAAAAGTGATGCTTGGTAATATGGATTACTCCAGACATTTTTTACACAGTTCAAACCAATGTTGAAACCCAGACAATTCAAATAAAGAGCCATGCACTATGAAAGAACTGCCATCTGTCCATGCTCCATCTACAAAACTAGTTATCCATATTTTGAAACAATAGACAGAAATTGCTATATAACAATAAATCACTTAGATTACTTTGGCTGCATGATTTTCCAACCTTTAGAATAATCTTCTTGCCTCCTCATCTGGATCTTTAGAGCAAATTATTATTAGGTTGTAACAAAGGCATATTTGCCATCTAAAGTTTGAAACATGTATTACTCCTAAAACTAAGAACTATTCTGACAAATTATTCCCTACAAAGTACCTACAGAAATATTGTGAATAAATCTCTTAAATGCTATGTACAGACCCCTTGTGTGTACTACTAAATCTTATTCTAGTTCAACCCTCTAGTTCAACCCCAATATATAGATTTTTAGCAAATAAATCTCTGTGCCAAACTAGTGTTTGGAGTAAAATATCTATGTGGCTGAGTAAAAGATGAAAATTGGATCCTATATAAAAGACCGTTGAATGTTGCTGGCTTCTAATATTTTTTCTCTCAGAAAGAAGTGAGCCCACATGCAAAATAAGCAAGGCACTCTGAATTATCAAAAAATAAGTTGCTATTCATATAGGATACATTTTTCAGAGAGGTCTTCTATTGATTAACATGGACTTACCACCTGTTGAAATAATATCTGTTCTACGTATATGGACTGGGATGTCAGAAAATCTCAAATCAAACTAAATAATATAATATAATGGAGACAAAACTTTTCAGGAAGCGGATAAACTTTGTGTTGTAAGTTTCATGCAGATTTGTTGAACTGGACCAAAGTTATTAAGAACACAAAAAATGGCTTTTCTATGGGAAGTGTGACCTAACGATAATCGCCATCAGAGTAATTATTAGCTTCCTCATACATGTCAGTAAAACATTCTGGCATACAGAATGAAAGATGTACTTCCAACACCAACAGCAACCTGTCAGTCAACTTGTAGTGACCAACTGCAGCTTCACCACAAAGTTCTAAAGAACAACTAGACAGTGAACATTTTCTATTCAACATGAAAGTGATATACTCTTGAATGCTATTTTGTTGTGAAAAGAGCTGTTGAGTTTAAAGTCTTTCCTGAGGAGCAGACTGCAGTAAATGAGCATTGAGATATTACTGCAGGTATGGAATCAGGGGGTTAAAATGAGAGGAAAGGTATTGGGTATTTAAAGGGGATACAAATAATTATGGGAGACATATGCTGGAGTACAGAATCCCCTTTCCAAATCTTTTTTAATCAGCTTACCCAATTTTTTTCAGTCCCTTAATGGCTCTCTAAGTGTAAAATAATAAGAATGTTTGTAGAGAAAGTTTGCGTACAGTGGGTGTTGGCTGCCTGCCGAGGGTTGGCCATATGGTCTGGCTGTAAAGCAAAGCCCTGTGGGCAACCCTCCCAATGCAGTTTGTGTGTAGTGGTGTAGGAAGCTGGCTCTGTATATACTATACCAAAGTAAGGTATAGTGTGCACAGAGTCCAGTGGATCCCAAAAGGTAGGTAGAGGCTAAAGTAGATAATACCTTACTCTCTATTTGTGGTAGTGTGGGCGAGCAGTAAGGCTTTATCAGAGGGTAGTGTTAAGCATTTATTGTACACACTCAGGCAAGAAACGATGTCACACACTCAAAGACTGAACTCAGACCAATTTGTTTGTATAGAAATATTATTGAGTTGTGTTTTATTTTTCTAGAACCAAGGCAGACCTGGTACAGGTAAGTATAATAATACTTTGCAAGAATTATGCAGTTAAATACAGTTTCAATGCAGTTGAATGCAACTGGATTGGTTAGAGGTAAGTAATTTGTTTCTAAAACAATTTGAATCACTTTTCTGATTACTTTTTAGTTACTTCTTCTAGTCATTGTGATATGCCTAGATATAACACTGGGGCATTTCCTAGACAAAAGGTAAGTACATCAGTTTTTGTATATATTCAGTTTGTCTAGGTTTCATACAAACCAACTCCACACTTAAAACAATTTTCACAATAAAGCAGTCAATGCAGTCCTATGAGAGAAAACAATGTTATCGACTTAATGGTAAGTACTTAGGTTTGGAGTTGGTTTTCTGGCGTTAGACCTAGGGTTCCCCCACAATCAAGGATGCACTCTCAAAGCACCCTCAGTGGCACCAGGGCGGCGGGGTGCAGAGTGCTGAGGCCCAATGTTATCCAATAGGGGATAGGGGGCCTCCGGTTGGTGGCTACTCACGAGCAGGCCACAAGGTTGTGGGAGCAAAGCTCCTGGACTTAGGCTCAGGGTAAAGGGGGGTCCGATTCAGCACACAAGGTGCACGCACAGCAGCACAGGGGCGGCGAAGTGCAGGGTGCTGTTTTGCTTCTGGTGCCCTGTTGTTTTCAATGGTGATTGTCCGGTTGCAACAAACACTGCAGTCTCAAGGACGAAGATCTTCTGGAGGCGACCACCGGCTGGACAGGTAAGTTGGAACGCTGGAACACCGTCGGTTGGGCCACAACTTCGGGTGCAGAGGTGCCTTTTTGCGTCAGGTTTTTCTTTCTGGCTCTGGTTGTTGTTGGGGGGATCCTCCAGAAGGGGGCTGCAGGTGTTGGTTAGAGACTTGAGGTGGGTCAGGGATCACCACATTCCAGGTCAGGATCGCTGGGAAGACCTCCTCATGGTGTTGGGCCACTCGTACTCAAGCTGTGGGTGCCGGGCGCAGAGTGGGGCAGACTCATGGATTTGGCCGGAGCCAGAGTCTGTAGTTGAGCAAATTCGGTGCTCACGGGAGACAAAGTCAGGTTTGGGAAGGAAGGGCAGGTCCTACAGGTTCTTAGGGGCTGCTGCCTGCAGGACACACCAGGAATTTTCTGTAGCAGGTCTAGGTCGGGACAGGCCGGTAGGGTTCGGGTCAAGTCAGTTGGTGTCCACCTCTTCTTCTTCAGCATGGCTTTTCAGTCCTTCTTCTTATTGTTTCTTCCTGTCTGAGGAGGCAAGTTTCAGGGTTGCCCCTAAATACTAAATTTAGGGGCGTTACAGGTAGGTACAGGTCGGGACAAATAGTCCCTTCCTTGGGGAGATACACCCAATATTATGCCAACCTCCAGAGGGAGGGGGGGCATAAGCCTCACTCTGGTTGGCTGGGACTGAGAGTTGTGTTTCACCTCACCTCCCCCACCTGAGGGATGGGACTGGCAAAGGTGGGCCCACCTCTCGTCCTAACATGGTTTTCCCACGATTCTCCCACCCAAGGTGGGGGTCAGAACCGGTGGGAGCCAGTTGCTGGGAGCAGCAAATGGCTGGGGTAGCTCACAAAGACAGCAAGCCACTCAGCCAGGACTCTAGAGTTAGGTTGTTTCTCAGGGGGCATCTCTAAGATGCCCTCTGCGTGCATTTTTCATTAAATCCCACACTGGTATCAGTGTGGGTTTAATGTACTGAGAAGTTTGAAATCAAACTTCCCAGATTACGGTACAGACATTATAGAGCTGTGGAATACGTACTGAAAAACTCCCAGACCATATACTCTTTATGTCATTACTGCACTTACATTGTCTAAGAATGGACTCAGACACTGCAGTGGTACAGAGCTCATGCATATGTACCCTCACCACTGGTATAGCAAACCCAGCTAAAGGGGTGGCTTACCTATGCCAGGGTAGTGGTTTGTAGGCTTGGCACACAGGGATGTGTGCCATGTCGAGTCTTCACTTTGTTCTGCACCAAAACATGCAGCCTGCAATGACAGTGTGTGTGTGTGTAAAGGTACAGGGCCTCTAAGGGTGGCACAATAGGTTCTGCAGCCCTTAGAGGCCTTCCTTGATCACAGTGCCCTTGGTACCTATGGCACCTTTTACAAGTAATTTACATATGGCTAGAGAGTTGCCATTTGGGTTTTGCAACTGTACAGTTTAGGTAAAGAACATAGGCCATAGGTACCTGGTTGAAAGGAAACCAGGGCACACTCAGTCAAAGTGCATCAACATTAGGCAAAAAGTGGGGGGCAACCATGCAAACATGGGCTCTTTCCCATAAGTGGTGGTTGGATGCTTGCAGATAGATGCCTGTGGAGGATTGGGCAAAGGCTCAGTGGGCAACCCCCACTGCACATGGCTGCTGTTGTTTTCAGCATGGGTTCGGCACAGGCCCTGAAGCCAGCACCCACTGGGCACGCCTATGGCCTTACACATGCTTGGCGCTCTCTGGTTCGGCGCTCAGTGGGCCAAATTACAATATGATAATAAAAATGCAGAAACTGACTACAAAAACTAAAAATAAAGTGTTGTTATAGTTCAGTGTTGAAATGAGGCACAATCTAACGTTAAAAACCCCAAAACACTGCAATAGGTCAGTTATAAATTAGTCAATTAACTATCATTTGTGCCATCATTAGGGACTGCTAAAGATCCCACTTGACATCATTCATGATATACTAATTTACATGAATGAATGAATGAATGAATGAATGAATGAATGAATGAATGAATGAATGAATGAATAAAGGCATTTAAATAGTGCACAGCTACTCAAAAGAGTGTCCTGGCGCATCAAAGTCCCAGAGAGCAACCAACTACACCAACTTCGATTACAGAACAGAAAAAGAGAAAAGAAGGAAAAAAGAAGAAGCTAAGGGAAATTCAATCATTGATTAAAAGGTAGAGTTTTGAGGAGCTTCCTAAAGGTAGCTAAGTCAGACACCGCTCTCAATGAAGCGGGAAGCGCATTCCAGGCCTGAGCACCGAGGAACCCAAAAGAGGAGCCACCTAAATATGAAAGAGCGCTATTTTTAAAATGACAAATGGGTACTGCGAATTCTAAGGTAATATGTGAGGTCATAAGCAGTGCAAGATGGGGGCTCAAGTTAAAGCTCTGAAAGTGTTTTTAATCAATTTGATAACAATACTTAATGTAGAGGTGTTTATGTTAGCCTCCCAAGGCCTCGAACATCTTACATTGAAATAATTTTATATTTGTAAAAAGAAAGGGCAATTCATTCCCCACATGCTTGGGTTTCACTGTGTGCTTTTTCATTTAAGAAACATCAGAAAAACAGAAGATTTGTTATTGGAGATGTTCATTTTATAAAAGGTAATTGTATTAATGTGCCTTCCTTTTAGGAAAACATTTCCAGCATGTTATTGCTTTCATAACATTCAAGGCCCTTTTCCTATGTTTGAATGAGAGTCTTTCAAACTGAATGGGCTATTGTTTGCTAATTTATAGACATTTACTGCCATCTCCTTCATATTCTATGCACACATCTTAATTAATAAGCAGCACAGCAGGTGTTTACTAGATGTATATCATTTGATGTATCTTATGTATTTGAAAAGTGATTGATTTAAATGAATGTATCCTAGTTAATGTAGCACTGTTATATCACCCCCCCCCCATTAGAATTAACTAAACGTGTGTGGGTTTATTTGCCTACAACCCTACTAAAGATGATGTTTTGAGGATTTGTGCCAGATTCTCTTTCCCTTTCTACCTGTGCAGAGTCTGTGCTGGCTCTTCATTTGATTTACATGTACAGATATTTGCACTTTCTTTCACGGCAGACTCTGTTTACGTGTAAGCACCAGTAAGTTCGGTTCTGGGCTTGCCCTGCAGACAGGCTCTGCACCAATCCCCAGCAGGTGGCCAAACCCCCACCAGGGATGGCCTTCAATCCGACAACTCCACTGCTGTATACTACATTTGGTCATGCACTGTGTGAAGCGGGCCTCAGTGCCTGCGTCCAACCTCTCGTGGGTGGCCAACAACCTGCAGCACACGGCGGGACCAACTGTCCAGTTATAGCCATTTTTTAACCTCTTCATGACCAGCTAAGCACCTCTTTAAACACAAGGGGGCATATTAACAAGGAACAGGGAAAATTAACGCTAAGGGCGCTTAGCGTTCATTTTTTTAACACCCGCTATCGCTGGATAATATCACCTGGTTATTGCGTTATTAAAAACGCTTATCGCCTAGGCGATAAAAAATCCAGCGATAGCGGCATTTTGGGAGGTTATCGCTGGTAATGCAGCGATAAAACTACAAGGATAGGGATATCCTTGTTGATAGCCCATGGTGGATTTAGCCATGTAATCCACCTCCCATTGGATGACATGACTAAGTCTGAAAATTAGCTGACGTAAAAAAGAAGCGTTAACCGTGGTTAGTGCTGCTTTTTTTGTCTCTAACAGGGTTAGCGTGAAGCTTGAAAATAGGAGAAATGTCGCTTAGCAACATTTCTCCTATTATTTTGCGCTGGAACGCCCACTTTGCATCTCATTAAAGATGCAAAGGGAAGCGTAGTGAAAAAGGGTGCTAACATGTGAATTTGCATGTTAGCACACTTTTGTTGATAGGGCGATATTTTTATCTCCTCTTCTTTGGCTTTTAAAGACAAAAGAGCGGAGATAAAGCCCTTGTTAATATGCCCCAAAGTTCTCAAAAACAGCTGAACAGATTTACATGAAATAACAAAAAGTACACTTACTGAGTATAATTCTAACTTCCTGCTAAATTTGGCTTAATTCTGTTCAGTCATTTTTCCCATATCCCTTCCCAAAATTTCTAATGGGCATTAAAGCAAAATTACATTTGTTTTCTTGGCCCCCCCTTGAGAGACCACTCAGAAACTTTCAAAGAAGGAGCTGAGGTGGTTGAACTTTTTTGGGGAATATTTGCAAAGATTTATCAAACAGCAGCAAAAAAAATATTTTAAAAAGTCGAGACATTATCCACCTGCTGGGCTTGCCTGCCTGCACGGGGGTTGGATGCTTAACATCAAGTAACGCACAGCATGGGTTGGCTGCCAGTGAGGGTTAGAGCGCAGGGCCTGGCCATGTGCCAGATCCCCGCTTCACACGGCCAATTTCCGTGGGCGACAGAGGGTTGGGCACCAACCCCATGCAGCGCATGGGAATGGACACATTACTGTAAGTTAAAAAAGAAAAAAACATAGAAAACCACTGAAAAAAAATAACACATTAAAGTGGTGTAATAGTTAGGTGAAAATCCCTGTCAAAACATAACATTTTAATATAATAAAACCACTGAAATTCACCGGTTTAGTTATATCTAGCAGCAACAACTCATGTCCTAAAGTAACTATAGCTCACGTCCTTCGCATGCATTGCTTATAGCCTTGCATATTACATAACTCAGTACATGTTAAATGACTGCACTGATAAACTCCCTAATGACATCTGAAATTCCAAATTGATAACATCACTGTGTGTGGCTGGACATGAATTAAAGTTACTTTAGGGCACAAATTATTGTTGCCTGCGATACTTGGTGAATTTCACTGGATTTGTTAGTTGGAAACGTTATGTTTGTCCAATATAGTGGTTTACATGCTAACTGTTGTAACTCTGCTGTCTGTCTAATACAGGAATTACCCACTGATATCAGCTGGGTTACTGAACTGTGAGTGGAGAATGGGGTTTAGATAAGAGGAAATATTTGTGTCAAAGGAAATCTATCCCTTCCCTTATTCATCATGGATTGCACAGGAGAGGTAAAATGGTTTCTTTTCAAAAACGTCAATGTGTTTTGCAACATTACCATCATTACTTACACCATGTATATTCTCATAAGTTTACTGTGGGGAGAAGGGGCAGGGTCATATGAGTCACAATGGCCACATTTTGTAAAACTTCACATGATTGTTGTCTCTGTAAGATGGACCTCTAGATCTCACCTCCTTGTCTTTAATGAGCGTCTCTTTGGCTCTCAGTCAGACCCAGCTTGTAGCACTTTGAAATCAGCTGTGGGGGAGACTACAACTCTGCACTATTATATGGTGGGAAGCTTCATAGGTGTATGCCCGGGCATCCAAGCTCTTTGTCCCAATCAATAGGATCACAAGCTAACAGATGAGACTCCATTGTGAGCAGGTACATGCCTTCCTCAGAATACAAATCTTCACATTTTTTCCAGGTGGTACTTTATTGGTGTTAAACAGGTAAAAGATGTGGTATTCTAAACTCAGAAGCTTACTTTTTCAGATTCACAAGAAGACCTTGAATTTCAGAGGTCTCATTTCATGAGATGTTCGCAACTGAGGCACAACTTCTTTTTTGGTATGAATCAAGGTTTTGGCAGGCTGGTCATGATCTTAAGCATGGCTGACTTCCAGAATATTCAGAGAATACATGAAGTGGAATTTGTGATAAGGCAAAGTGTTAGTACAGTCAATGGAAATCTTCTGATGTACGTAAGCCTGTCTGACACAAAGCAGGTATAGAAAGAGGTCGGCTCCTGAATGCAAGCAAAACCAACATCATACTTGACCCTAAATGACTGTAAGCATTGGAGAGTGTCTCTGTATGTAGCTTCTCACATTGGCTTAGTGAAGAATATAATTTGGTCATTCGTAGATGTGGCACAGCAAGTATTTTTCCAGATGGACATAATATTGGGCGTAATAAATTCCTACTATAGGCCCTCGGGTTCTACTCTCTTATTAAGGGACATTAGCCTCAGGCCAGAGGGCTGATTTTCAATCAGGCCTCCTCAAGGTGGCAGGCAGAATGGATGCAGTACCCAGAGGACCAGAGGGGCAGGTTGCTTCACTGCCGCTTGCCCATTCCAGTTTAATGCAGATTAGTACATAAGACCTTCTATGATAAGTTACCTCACTGCTGTAATTCCTTGCGCATTGGAGTTTAGTATTCCCTGCAGTTTAATAGTCTAGAAGAGCTCTTAGCAAACCCTTTTACGTCTAACATCTTCCACAAGAGAGAGTGCCGGCTGACAACAAGCACAACAACCCCAACATATAGACAGACTGTTATGTCATTATGGACCACTCATTGAGCTTCACCTTCCACCCAAAGCCTAGGGCAGCCAATGAACAGCTCCAGAGCAAAAACAGTGCTTGGTGGGCGGAGCAAGGTGTTGTCCACAACAATGTGCGTATTCCTTATTGTGGCAACAAATGGACACAATCTTTAGCCCTCTAAGAAGTAAGTGAAGTAGTAGAGGAGAGGCAGGTCATCTCTCCACAGGGCTGGAGTGGAATAGTGAGACCAAAAGAATGCTTTGGGATACCCCTTCTTTCATTTGTGACAACGGAACAAAGACATTTGCCACATCAGTAAAGCCCCTGATGTGTATAGGCAGGCCAAGGGTTAAACTTCTGGAAATCCCAAAAAACCTTAAGGTTTAACAAAGGCCACAAGGTGTTATGACATCAAGTGTCACAGATAGAAATGCCGATTATCTTTTCAAACTATTGAGCTTGTGTGAATTAAAGGAAAAGTAAGCTGTTGTTTTTGGTCTCAATGTGAAAAGAGAGGTCGCTCTCACTAAAATTATCTCCACTGCCAAAGCATACTGTTGTGATCTGCATCCTTGTGTCCTTTCTCGGACACCGTATATATGCATTCCCTGTCACCAGCTGTCAGTCTTGGAATGTTGACAGCTGACAGCTGGTGACTCAAGGAGCGGTTGTGTCCCCTAGGCTCTGCACTCCGCGGAGCTTGTGTTGGGTTATTCAAATAAAGAAGTACTAACTTCACTACTTCTTTATAATGAGGAAAAAGAAATTTTACATGGCCAATATGTCCCCTGCGTATACCCCAATGTTTAGTGTACGTGCATGTCACCCATGCATTTTCCCTCTCTTGCCTGCATTAATGATGCCTCTGCATTTACGTCCCACATTAGGATGCCAGTCACCAAGTCTTCCATAAAAGAAATGTTACTTTTGCACTGAGGCCCATGTGGCCCATGTATTTGCATTGTGCACTTTTAATATATAGCGAAGAACCCATTTCTCCATTTTGTGGCTCAGCCAGTCCCCGAATTGAGGTTTCATGCCTCCAGACACTCTGAGGGCTGCAGCTACGTATCCCTGACCTCGCATACTTTTGGCTAAGCCGAGAGGGGCCCAGCACGGGGTGCCAAGACAGTATTGTGCACAACAGTTATCTGCTTGCTCTACAGAATCACATTCCTGCCTGGTGAAGGAGGTAAACAGAACCCGTCTGCAGAGATATGGCATAGCCTTTCTGTCTCCGTTTAAGTGATTTGCAGAGCTCGCGTCCGTAGAAAGCTCAAGGCCCCCACGCAATGAACGAAGAAATAGATGCCCACACTGGCTCTTGGTGATGGGCGACCTTTGCTTCAGATAATACATCCCCGGACTTAAGATATCAGATAATACCAGACGTGCTGGTCGCTCTGACACTGAAGGCCTCCCTACCAGACCGAAAGTCAGCTCCCCCCAGTTACACGTCAGTTGCACGTCATGATCAAGTTGCGCACACAAGTAGGGCAAAGTTCCAGCTGGCCATGCAACCCCCCTCATGTATCCACCCACCTATGACTCACCTATGACTCCTCAAGTGAACACCCACATGCACGCCCACATGTTCTTATCTCTCTTTCTCTTGCTCTGCCTGGAGCGCTCCTCCCTATATGTGAAATTGAATGTATAAATATTGTACTCTGTGAAAAAAGTTTAGAAGACCCTTCCTGAACCTTAGTGGTGATGGAACCGATTCTCCCCTAACTCGAGTTATTGAAATAAAGCCCTTTTGAATCGGACATCACGGACTCTGCCTCTCACTTTATGCATGACCCTTTGTTTATTTATAGAAATTATGACAGGGTAATACTTTATTTACCACATAAATATGGTGCCCGAATAGGGACAAATCCCCTTCCCCACGCGCCAGAGATGTAGGTCCAGCCCTTGCCCCCTACTACAGCTGTGACGGACTTCAAAGTGTACACGCCAGCGGGACTTCCCGCTTACTCCCTCAGGCCCACGGAGGAGGACGGACTGCGACCAGGCATCCACACGAGGCGGTGAGGATCGCGGATCATCCCAACCAGAGCCCAACCCGTGAGAGAGCAAGGTCCGAGGTTTCCAGAGGTCCACCTGTTCCGCGCATGCGCAGTATCAAGTATCCGAGGCCTTCAAGTTCTGCTTCCCGGTGAGTACTACTATTGGGAACGCATAAAGATAAAGACAGGTTCATCTACATGAACACGGTAAAGACGGGTTCGTTCACACGAACACGGTAAAGACGTGTCTCATTTACGAGACCGGTATGGTTGTGCTGTATTTCAGTGCATAAAGTTAACTGTTTTCACGTACATAGAGTTAAACTGTATCTGTTTTAGTGTTTTAGTGTTAATGATTATTTCAGTCAGACTATTTTGGTGTGTATTGTGTTTTCATTAAGTTGGTTTCAACATGCCACTGTTTTCAAAATTACGTCAGATAGGGACCAGGAAAGGTATACTAGAAGAGCCAGTTAACATCCCGCCTAGAGACACACCTGGTCATTATATAAATGTAATGGTAAATGGTAGTGTAGTTTCTTATATAGCGCACGTATCACCACAAAGGGTATCTCGGCGCTTGCTTAGGGAACCCATCCTGGTTTTTCCCTGTGGGATAGCCCAGCTGGGCACCCCCAAGGTGAAAGCCAGGCATCCCGCCGCGGGGGCCATAGTGGAGATTGAGCAAGCTATTGCCCAGAGTTGCAGAGCGTGAACCCCTGATTCAAGTAGGCACCGAAGCGAGAATTATCAGGTCCATGGACATTTGGGCTCCAAACTCTACCGCGTCGGGAATTGAACCCTGGTCCCGGGCCGACCTCTGCTTCTGGGTCTGCCTCCTCTAACCGGTGAGCCACACTTCTCCACATTATATGTATAACAAACATGGGCTAGATGCCATATTGTATTTAGACTTATGGGTAGATTACACAAAGGATTTGGAGGAGAAGTACAGGTGGCCTGTCTCGGGAACGTGGGATTCTGAATGCATTATGAGAGTAGAGGAAGCGCTATGGAAAAAGAAATCAAGACCCTCTCAGAAAGATGCCATTGAGTTATGGCGCAAAGAAGCACATAGGAGAACAGAGAAAGAATTCAACCAAGCAGAGAGAACTAAACAAGCAGCGGAAAAAGCCAAAGAAAAAAAGCTGCGGGAGGAGGGGGAACGGGTCAAAGCAGAACAGGCTGATAGAGAAAGAAATGCCGTCATTACTGGTATTTATCCCGTCCTCTCAGAGGAACGAGCTAGAGTGACCCCCCCAGAAACACCCCGTAGATCGCGAACGCCACCACCTGTACCCTATAGAGTACGTAGAATAAAGCCGACAGCATCCGAGGCGTTTATTTCCTCCTATCTTGAAGAGTCCCCACCGGACTACGCAAACCCAGATTTCCCTCCGCCCCCACCAGCGGAACAGCTCCAGCTGTTCGTGAAAGACGACCAGGGGCCCGGGGCAGTAGGGGGAGGGGGGCCTACTATAGATGTAGCAATCCCCCACTGTATATACGGGAAAGGGCTCAATGCTCGTGATTTCACTAAGACTAAGACAGGCCGTCGCATATTTGGACAAACTACCAGATATGAAAGACCACCTAGATAAAATATACAGTTTCATTAGGACGGGGGAGGGACCCGAGAGTATAGCACAGGCCATGCAAAACAGAAAGGTGGGGGTTAAGAACTACATCCTCCGTTTTATTATTAACTGCCTGATCAGGGAAAAAGACGAAGGAGACAGGGGATGTAGAGCCTGGTTTGATAGAATGAGTGATCACATAGATGCCGGTCGGCATGATAAAACGGGACAGACAGACAGCATGATGAACAAAATACGAAAGGAAATAATGGCAACACACAAAGTAGAGCCTGCCGATAAGGATGAGTCATCAACGGAAGAGGTAGACGAGGGGAAGGACAGGATAAATTATGTAGGCAATGCACGACGGTTTGACAGGCCTAAGTGCCTCAACTACCGTAAACAGGGGCCGGCTATAAAAGAAAGATATTCCCTTGAAAATCTATTCCAAGCTACAGAAAAAACACTGGACCGACGGATAAAGAACGAGCGATCTCACACCCCACACGAAATGGAGTTGGCCCCGTCAGCTACCCAGTGGGTGTCCAATTCTAATATATATAGCAATGATATAGTGGCCCAAACGTTCTTGAGCCTCCCGCCGAACGAACAGCGTTTGGCCGGTATTTACATGGTCCAACATTTAATAACGTTGCATGGAAATCAATATTCCGATCCCGGTCAATGGTATAAATTACTGGACGACATAGTTCTAGACAGATGGACAGGCCTGGGTACTGAATTAATTAACGTCATCCTGGATCAACGACATAAGTACTTACATTTTCTGACCACATGCATGCTTCCCGCCCCATACCACGACAGAAAGCACCTATACGTAGACAGACAGAACCCCCTACGAGAGGTACATCCCGTCAAAAATGCAAACAATGAGCTTCAACGGGTGTATGTTTACACCCCCTTGACGAAATTAGAAATACTGGAAATGAAAAAGATGTTGCCCTCCCATGATAAAGACCCGGGGGGGTTTCACCGAGAATTAAAAGACATTCTCCGCATCGGAGATTATACGTACGCTGACATTCTGAAACTATTGAAAGTACTATTGCCAGCAGGCATTTATGAAAAGCTTAAGGAAAAAGACTGGGAGGTGGGAGAGAAAAAGTTAAGCTGGGAAGAATTGGAAACAGAGGATAAAGGCAGAGCCCCGGGGTTGGTCTGGGTGACAAAGCTAAAGAACTACCTGAACTCCTAATACAGGTTTTGCCGAGACTATTGACTACTAAAAAGGAAGACTGGGATGCTATTTCAGCCTGTAAACAAAAACAAGAAGAGGACACAAGCGATTTCTATTCTAGATCGGAGAAATGCTTTGCTATTAATAGTGGCCTTAAGCCTGGCAGCGAATCATATCCCCATCTTTTCGTGAGCAAATTGGTAGAGAACTCCCTACCCCAGATCAAGAATAGAGTACTGAAGGTTGAGAGTACTTGGCAAGCAAACAGCCCTTCACAAATGTTGCAGATGCTACAATATCACCAGAACAGGATTAGAGAAGAGCAGGATCAGGAAAAGAGACGCATGAAAGAGACAAAAATGAAGGTGCTGGTTGCCCAAACGGTACCAGCAAACACGAACAAAAATGGCACGACACCTGTCAAGGGGAACTGTAATTATTGCAAACAACCAGGTCACTATGTAAAGGAATGTGCTGTCCTGAAGCACAATATAGCTACAGGCAAAACAAAAGAACGACCACACACTCCTAGGCAAAAAAGCACCCAACAGAGCACACAACAGACAATAGCGACTTTTTCACCCCCACCACCGCCTGTTCATGCCACACCACAAATGTATCAGAACACGCAGCCAGACTATCCAGAATACCAATCATTCTCATGAAACAGCCTTGAGAGGGAAGATGACTTGCCCCTTATTCCGGTTCCTGTAGATCAAGAGGGTCCCTATGTACATGGTCGTGTACTGGGACAGGACAGAAAGTTTCTGATTGACACAGGGGCGAGCAGAACTACCATCAGCCATGACGAGGTTCCATGGGCACCCCTCTCGGGCTCACAGAATATTTCCCTGGGATTTTCAGGAAAGCCTACTATTAATGAAGTATCGAAACCAGTCTCCCTGGTGGTTGGTCCACTGTCACGTACCACAGACTTGCTACTTAATAAATCATGTCCAGAAAACTTACTTGGTATAAAGACATTAAAAGTACTAGGAGCAGTTATCTGTTGTTCTCCGGAGGGTGTGCGATTGTTCTTACGTGATTTTAAGGGTCATTATGTGTTGACAGATTTTGACCACAGACTCCAGAATGTACCACAGCACCTATGGGCACAAGGTCCGACTGACGTAGGTTACATGAACATAACACCTCACCAGGTCACTCTCAAAGCAGGAGTAGTACTACCGCGTATACGACAATACAAAATACCACCTGATGCCGAAGTGGCCTTATTAAAAATTATTGACGAACTCATTGCACAAGGGGTGGTGGTGGAGACTGACTCGAATGTGTGTAACTCACCTGTCCTTCCTATCCTTAAACGATCAGACCCTAATGCACTGGAGTTCTGGACTTTTATTAAGGTCCAGAGGTGTCAGAGACAACACCCGAAGACCCCTGAGTTCTACCTGTCTAGGTGCACAAATGAACAGAAACACGGGCTTCTCGATGGTGGCATCAAAGACCAAAGGTTTATTACTGCAGGGACACAGAAGTCACAGAAACTACACACGGGCAGATTCTAGGAGCCTGTTTGATTTGCACTAAGTTGGTTGCTTCTTAAATACAAATTATTTAGCTGGGGGCAACATTCTCCACATACAAGTACATTTCTTAACCTTTATGTCCTAAACAATAAATATTTGGCGTTACACGGGACTCGTCAACAATATCTGATGTCAAAACATTACGAACGAGAGGTTCCCACTGTTCCATCATAATCCCATGTCATCTTTTCATTCAAGAGCCGGACCGCCTCATCGTAAATTTCGTTACCTCCCCCTAATAAAGGCCCAGAAGGAAAGGAGCAGAGCCAGGTGCAGAAGATAGAAAAACAGGATAAGAGATGTTTGTGGGTCGTAAATGGGCAAGGCTACCAGCTTCGGCCGCCTAATCATGATCAGGCCAACGAACACGAGAACCAGTATAGCAGGACTGGTCCTCGGGCAGAGGAGGCAGCTTCTGCCGAGTCATGCGGCCACAGCGTTTCTGTCCTAAGGTGCACGTGTCACTAGCAAGGTGAATCGCCGGCTAAAGCCTACGTGTCCTTTAGTGAAATGAGTTGATCAGAGGTCATTGCGTGTCCATTGACTATGTGAGGGCAAGAATACAAGATGGATGCCATAATCTAAAATGGATGCCATCGGTGTATCGGAAATGTGGTTATAACAGGAGTGCTCTTGTTCGTAGCATGGCGAAAACACCAGGATATACTAAATGGACCATTTGCGGTTCACCGGTTCCAAAATTATGGGTTTACGACAATGTTGAAAACACGGGTTCAAATCGTCACGGAACCTCAGACCCTCCTTTTGCCCTTACATCGGCAATTATTCAGTCTATGTCAGAGTCTATCTCAATGTTCATTAGGCCAGTGATATGTTGTTGCATCATCATCCTTTCTCGCACCTTGTCTCCAAATACAGGCGGTTTTCTAAGACAGGTTGCAGCACAGAAGCTACACAAAGCGGGACCACATTGGATAATAAGGCAGCACGAGAATAGGAATACTAAGATAATACCAACGACCATCAGAACCTTCCATCCCCACGCTGATAGTAGAGTCCAAAGCCATTCCATTAAGGACCAATTTCCCTTGTCTACGTGAATAGAGTCGGAAATCTTGTGTAGCTTAGAGATTGCTTCGTATACGGTCGGAGCATTATTGGGGATAAAAACACAGCAGCTTGATTGGATCATTCTGCATACCCCACCTCGATCTGCAAGTATTACGTCAAGAACCATACGATTCTGTAACATCATGAGACGATCCGCCTGGAGCTCAGCTGTTAAATTACTAAGGGCACCCGCAGTTTCTGTAATAGTAGATTCAACTACCCGTGTTAGCTGACGTAGGTTTCTACTATTGGCCATAGGCCCCCAGAACGGAAGGAAACCTTTGAAAAAGTCTCCGGCTTCCTGACCAGCGGTATCTTCTTTGCTGAAAACACCTCTTGCTACTCTGGTCTTGTGATAATCTGGGGAAGCAGTGTATGTTGGAGGCAACAGTTGAGCAATATAGCATGAACCTGAAAAGTCAGTAGGCAACCATGTATATGACCTATCTCGGCAAATGAAGTAAGTACCCTTAGCAGTTAGGGAGGCAGGGGAAGAGTTTGACGGATACACATAAGTCTCAACACAGTCACTCTTCCCTAGCCGAGCTCTTGGATTTTTCCCATTACCTTGCAAACAGACTTGACCTCGGTGAGGTACGACCCAAACTGGAGTGGAGCTCTTACGCTTGCTTGCACCCAAACTAATGCGATACTCCGTAGAATTCCAACTCAGATATACTCGTAGCTCATCCTTAGGATAAGATGGGGTGTTATTGACGTCTTTAATCATGTCAATGATTCCCTTGATTAAAGCTTTATTAGCGGAGTTATACTTAGCGGAACGTGGTGGACGCGGGGGATAGGTCTCGAGGGCATAAACAAATATAGTCTGAAAGGGCTGAAATGATCCATTATAGCTAAAAGGCAAGACCAGATAGGGAATGCCTTTATCCATAGTGTGTGGTATCAGACCACATACCCAGCAGTCTGTTGTGTTAACTACCAGTTGGTGTTGATGCAAGAGCTGTACAAAAGTGTTATTTATGAATTCTGAGCGTCAAGCTTGCTCGTGTTCGGGGAACGGATGAAAGGAATGAAAAGAAGCAACAGTAGAAGAAACAAGATCAAGGGGAGGTACTGTAGTTGTTATCGGTGCAAAAATTAAATGGATACCAAAGACGATTCCACCCACCAACATTATTAAAACAATCAAAAACGTAATGGCACATTGCATCATAAAACATTTGTTATGAAGAATTTTGTATAATCTATTTCTGCGAACATAAATTACATTCTCTCGGTGCAGCCCAGGAAGCTCCATCTTCTACAACCGTCACGACCACTGATGGTATGTACGTAGTTGAAAATGCCTCTACCAGCCCTGGGAGATCCCAGAACTGACAGAAAGACCGACCTTGTGTATGGCCCCCGCAGATTCAACCAGGCACAAAGCCACGACCCTACGGCTACCCAGACGGAAAGGTAATAAGAACAATAGAAATATACAGAGAAATACAAAATATTCAGCAAACTTCCTGGCTGGAGGCTATGTATTAGATCAAAATATGAAAAAAATAGGCAGTTTCCTGCTTTATTAGTCCTTAGAATGAGAACGTAGGTTGTATCTCAGTTTTCCTTGCGTAGTTTGATCCGGAAATAGTCTGTTTTCAGCAGGAGTGACAATGTTCGAGTTCGCAGAGGGCAAATTTTCATTTGATGCAGTGTTCTGGTCAGTGATCAAAGGAGCAGCATCAGAAAAAGAGTCAGAGTTCGGTGGATCAGTTATCAGTTCTGCATCACTGAAAGGAACATATTTCGGAACCGGTTCTGTGTCAGAGGCATCAATTCCTTGTCTAACCCAATTATCATAAGGGAGTGGAAAGGGGAACACGTTTAGTATGTGTCGCGTGAACCCAGTTTTTTCTTCCAGCCACACGTACAGCAGTCCTGTTGCCAATAGTACTTGGAACGGGCCGACGAACTTGGGTTGGAGATTTCTGGTCCGTCCAAAGTTCCAGATGACAACGTAGTCGCCGGGTTTCAGCTGATGACCTGGACTTTCCGGAGGCTTTGGCAATGCATCGAAAACCTGTTGGTGAATGAGACTCAATTTAGCAGTCAAGTCAAAAAGGTAATCAATTAGCATTGGGTATTCCAGCTGTTTGAACTCCCTAGGTCTTGGTATTGGCAGGGCGACCGAACACAATCTCATAGGGACTAAGCCCTACTCGGGAATGCACAGTCGCTCTTGTGGATAACAGGGCCAAAGGTAATGCGTCTGGCCAGGACAAGCCCGTGGAGGCTTGTATCTTTGCTAGTTTCAGCTTGAGGGTACCATTGTACCCTTCAACTAAACCTGCTGACTGGGGGTGATTCGCACTGTGGAACTTTTGCTTAATACTCAAGCCTGTACACACACTCTGCATAACTTTCCCTACGAATTCACTTCCATTATCTGACCATACAATCCGTGGCATGCCGTACCTGGGGAAGTATTCTTTTAGGAGAATTTTGGCAGTGGACAAGGCAGTATTGTCTTTTAGTGGATTTGCTTCAATCCAACTTGAAAAAGCACAGACTACCACTAAAACGTATTTAAGGTTGTTACATCGATCCATGTGAATGAAATCTAACTGGATCACTTCGAAGGGGCAAGAAGGAGGAGCGAAGTGACCAGTAGGTGTGGGGGTTCCCTTGCCAGGATTATGCATCAGGCATATCATGCAATTTTTCACCACTCTTTCTGCACACTTACTAATTCCATCATTCTTCCAGACTGGAGCCAACATCTTACAAATCCCTTTAGAACTGATGTGCGCTGCTCCATGCGCCATCGTTACCACCGCAAGCACATACGCATCAGGCAACATCCAACGCTGCTGTTCCGACAAATCAATCCAACATCCACTCGAGTCCAATTTACCCGTTTTCTCTTTCCATGCAAGCTTTTCCTCTTCAGTCGCTTCTTCCTGAATCGTTCTCACACTTTCCATTGTGTCCTCACACATTCCCGAATCAGTAACCCATCTTGCAGACGTTGCAACATACATCCCACTCATCGTATTCCTAGCTGTCTGTTTAGCTGTCTCATCAGCAAAGGCATTTCCTCGACCAACATCATCCGTAATTGCTCGATGAGCACTGCACTTCACAATCGCAACTTCCATTGGTAAGGTTAGAGATTCCAACAAGTCATTGACTAGCTGACCATGCTGGATCTTAGTCCCATGGGACGTAATAAAACCTCTTTCCTTCCACAATCGGCCAAAACTATGGGCTACACCGAACGCGTACTGACTATCTGTGAACACATTCACTCTCTTTCCCTTAGCTAAAACACACGCTCTAGTCAATGCAATTAATTCTGCAGCTTGGGCAGAATTCTGACTCACTCTTGCAGTCTCCACAATCGTACTCAAAGTTGTTACTGCATAAGCAGCTGTTACATCACCATTCTCCAATTTAAAACAAGACCCGTCAACATACAACGTGCCATCTGGGTCTGATAACGGAGTGTCTTTAAGATCAATTCGTCCTTATTTCTCCTCCTCAGTTCTAAAATAACAGTCATGTGGTTCAGAATCACTCGACTCCTGACTAGTCGGCAACAATGTTGCTGGATTCAATACATTGCATCTTTTAATCTGAATATGACTTGCTAACAGTGTCAGCTCATAGCCTGATAATCTAGCACTGGTAAGGTGCTGCGTCTTTGTTCGGTTCATGAGTGTATCCACGGCATGTGGAACCATGACCACTAGCATGTTGTTCATGACCAAACCAGCAGATTGTCGAATGGACGCTGCAGCTGCTGCTGTAGCTCTCAAGCAACTAGGCAACGCTCTGGCTACCGGATCTAATGTTAATGAAAAATACGCACAAGGGCGTTGTTTATCACCAAATTGTTGCGTCAGAACACTCAACGCGCAACCTTCTCTTTCGTGAACATAGAGTGTAAATGGCTTACTGTAGTCAGGTGTACCCAACACAGGAGCTGAACATAGTGCGTTTCGTAACTCAGAAAAGCTCTGCTGACATTCGTCAGACCATGGCACCGGACTCGGAACACCTTTCCCAGTCAAAGCCACCAACGGCTTTGCCAAAAGTGAAAAATTTGGGATCCATTGCCTGCAGTATGATGTAATACCCAAAAACGCACGCACTTCTCTCTGTGTGCTAGGAACATTCATCTGTGTAATTGCTTTTATTCTCTCTGGGGTCAACCTTCTTCCCTCCTTTGACAAGAGATGACCTAGGTAGGTCACTTCTTGGCAACAATATTGAATTTTGGAAGGTGACACCTTGTGATTTAAATCAGACAAATGATGCAATAAGGAAATTGTAGCTGCTTTGCAAGTTTCCTTGTCATCGGCAGCCACTAGAAGATCATCGACATATTGCACTAAAGCAGAACCAGGAGGAAGTACAAAAGAATCTAACTGACTTTTTAATGCCTGACTGTAAATGGATGGGCTTTCACAATAGCCTTGTGGAGCACGTTTAAACCTGAAGCTTCGGCCTCCTAGAGAGAAGCCGAAAATATCTCTGCTTTCTTCGGCTATCGGAATGCTGAAAAAGGCATTCTTAAAGTCGATCACTGAGAACCACGTGGCTGTAGCAGGAATCAACGTTAACAATGCAGTAATGTCTGGAACCACAGGAAACTGTGGAATCACAATTTTGTTAACCTCTCTAAGGTCGATTACAAATCTATAGACTGGAGGTTTTGAGGGATCAGTGTGTTTTAGAATAGGCAGTACAGGGCTATTACAGACATTTCCTCTAGGTTCCTCTATTACGTCTTTCTTGATCAAATCTTGCACTATCAATAAGAGCGCACGTTCACCTTCACTAGAGATCTTGTATTGAGGGATTCGTGGAAATTTGACATTTTCTTTCAACGTTACTACATAAGGTGGGATTTCCAAAAGACCTACATCGTTAGGACGAGTCGCCCAAAGAGTATCAGGGAGAGAACGCAGCTCCAGTGGGAGCGCATCCATTGACAAATACATCGGGGAGATGATTCTCTTACCTAATGTAAGCTGTACTCCTGAAGGAGAACAGTACAATGTCGCATACAGGCGTTTTAACAAGTCTAAACCAAGCAGATTTTCATTACAACCGGTCGTCAAAATCAAAGGTGCTTTCAATTTACAAGGCCCAACAGAAATAGACAAAGGACCAGAAACAGGGTTGTGAACAGGGGCGCCTGAAAAACCTACTGAAACATTTGTTGAGCCAGACAAAGGTGCGCCAGGGAGTTTTGCATGTATGATAGAACTTTTTGCTGCACCAGTATCCAACAGAAACGGTTCGACTACACCTGATGTGGCTACTGCGACATAAGGCCCACTCTGGTCTACTAGAACTGATACTACTCCCTCTCTTTGTCCATGGCTGTCCTAGTACTCATTTTGCTGAAATTCCTCACAAACTTCACAGTAATCCTCAACATGATACTGTTGAGATCTAGCTGGCTGTGTAGATTGACCATTCCGTTGATCAAAATAATTAGAAGGGCGATCATTCGTTTGTGGAGGCATAGCACCTCGTCCTCGACCTCTAGAATTTTGCATAGAACCACCACGACCTCTCTGAGCTGCTGAAGCATTATTTTGTGCCAGTACCGGACACTCATTCTTATAATGACCTTCCTTTTTGCAATAAGCACACTGATTCCATTGGTACTGCGGTCTCTGTGAACCATAGTCGGTCCTCTGATATGGCCCTTGCTGTGTGTTCTTTTGATTCGTGCGAGGCGGATATGCCTGTTGCAAAAGGACTTTAGTTTTTAAATCTTTTGTTTTCTTATCTGATTTTTCTTTCTCTTCTTTATCCCTATTTTCATAGTACTGGGCAGTTGCAAGTATCTGTGCAGTCGTAGAGACAGCCCACGCACTTTCAGAATTATTTAATTTATTACTGAGCTCTGGTAACAGATTGTGCACAAATTTATCAACAAATAATCTCTGGCCTCCTTCCGTGCTCATATCCTGACCACTGTGATCTACGAAAGTTTCTTCAAGTCTGGTGAAAAAGTCGGAGACGCTTTCGTCTTTCTTCTGCCTGCATGCCGACAACTTGTCCCAGTTAACACGCAATGCTGGAATCAGGGTTTTCATTAAATCGATTATTCTACCGGGCAAATTAGCAATTAAAGGTTCAGGTTTAGAACCCCCAATTTGTTGACCATCTGCCGCAATTATAGCTGCCCAATCACCACCTAGGGTAACTGAATGATTTTCTCTACGAATTTTAGCCCAAATTGGTTGCGGTACTACATTGCCAAATAGCATATCAATGTCCGCTAGATTCATTACGCAAGCTTCAACCGTCTGAGCCAACTCTTTGTAATATCCAGCGGGATTTTTACGCGGATCTGGCAAGGCCTGTTTTACTGCTAACACTTCAGCTCGCTTCCACGGAATGTGTATCCACACTCTCTGGAATTGGGCCGGAGCGGCTACAATACCATTCACTGCATCGGCTTGAACGGCTTCGCACCATATTGGCGGAACCTCCCTCATAGGATATTGACGACCTTTCTTTGCGCTACCTTTCTCTAAATCTCTTGGTGAATGGAGGGAAGGATCAACCCTAAAACCTAGAATCAGTTCCATTGCTTCTTTTATCTCCTGACCAACTATCATACCTGCAGCAAATTTTTGTTGAAAATGAATTAATTCGTCTGGAATTTGTTCAGAATCATTCTCTTCCCACTCCTCACGTAAAAGGGAACACATAACATCAAACACATAGCGTTGGGTCGGTTCATTCCATTGCATAAATGTATCTAATACATCACGTACATTATACCTTCCAACTTTCGAAATCCACCTAAGAGCAGTGGAATCTAATATTCCTCGTTCTTCAACACTAGGAAGCTGACTACGTCTCTGAACTGATTCAGAGGCAGGACTTTTAATCAGAGTTTTGTAAAAGGGAGATAGAATATTAGAAACAGATTCAGTGATTCTCCGACGAACAGAAAGCGGAGTCATATAGCTAGAGGAAGTTTGAAGTAGAGTGGTAGTTGGGACAGAAGAGACAGCAACAGTAGGTGTAGGAGGCAAAGTAGCTTGTGAAACAACAGGTATCAGCGGTACAGGCATAGGCAGAGGAGCTGGCAACCCTGGAAGAGGGGGTGCCGGAGGAACATTGTTAACCACAGGAAATGCAGGAGCTTGATTCAGGGGAGCAGGGGCAGGTATACCAGGCTGTCCAGCAACCGGTAACACAACATTCGGCAGAGGTGGAGCTGTAGCACCCTGTGCATATGGTGGAGGTGACCTCAACAAGTAAGACAACAGAGGATCGTTTTCAGGGTCCTCCACTATCTTAGCTGTACTCGATGGCAAGGCAGGGTAGCACTTGTCTATCGCTAAATTACGCTCTCTATCGGCTACCTCTATCGCTTTTTCAGATTCATTGAGTTGCAGCTGCTTAGCAGACTGTTCTAAAGTCAACTCTTGCTCTTTCTGCTCTTTCTTCAACTTTTTAGTCTCTCTCTGTTTGGATTCTTTTCGCCAACAACGGAAAGAATCAAACATTGCCGGCCGGGCTTTCTTTTTAAACAACTTTCTTTCTAAATTATCGAGAATTTCAGGTTCGAAACTACCATGTAGTGGCCAACTAAGGACACCATCTTTCTCCGTGTAGCGGATCCATACCTCGTTATAAGATATAGGGCCCACACCAAACTTGCAATAAAGATCATAAAGAGGAGTTCCAATCGGAGGAACCGAACACGAGTCCTCCAACCGGGAATCCCTGTTGCAACCAAAACATGAAAACATACAACTTCTCCGACTTACCATTTTATAAACCGGAACACAGAACAAACACAAACAAAGGTGCGCACTCGAACTAAGAACTTAGGCCTACCAAAGTGAACAAATGTATCGATACCCAAACCAAACCAAAAGATTATCGTAACTAGAACAACCAGTGATAATCTTACGAAACCAAACCAAACCAAGGAACTAAAAAGGATTATCCAAACCCTTACAAAGTAACCAAACAACTAGCAGCCACTTAATACTTAACTGAGGCACTGAAGACGTCACCAAGGAGAAACCCGTCACGTCTCGCCGTACTAAGGTCTGCACCTCGGGTCCAAGACAGGGTGACGGTCAAGGCAACGGACCACTGCAGCCGTCTGAACGGGAACCCTCGTGGAAGAGAACGTCAGGCCACTTTTGCGATATGCCGGGATCGATGAAGTGGGGCGCCTCCCTCCGGAATCTTCACACGAAGCTTCTCGAACTCTTCAGGCTTTTGGACCGGTACCGAATGACGTCGCCCTATGTTGGGCGCCAATTGGAGTTCTGGACTTTTATTAAGGTCCAGAGGTGTCAGGGACAACACCCGAAGACCCCTGAGTTCTACCTGTCTCGGTGCACAAATGAACAGAAACACGGGCTTCTCGATGGTGGCGTCAAAGACCAAAGGTTTATTACTGCAGGGACACAGAAGTCACAGAAACTACGCACGGGCAGATTCTAGGAGCCTGTTCAATTTGCACTAAGTTGGTTGCTTCTTAAATACAAATTATTTAGCTGGGGGCAACATTCTCCACATACTAGTACATTTCTTAACCTTTATGTCCTAAACAATAAATATTTGGCGTTACACGGGAATCGTCAACAATATCTGATGTCAAAACATTACGAACGAGAGGTTCCCACTGTTCCATCATAATCCCATGTCATCTTTTCATTCAAGAGCCGGACCGCCTCATCGTAAATTTCGTTACCTCCTCCTAATAAAGGCCCAGAAGGAAAGGAGCAGAGCCAGGTGCAGAAGATAGAAAAACAGGATAAGAGATGTTTGTGGGTCGTAAATGGGCAAGGCTACCAGCTTCGGCCGCCTAATCATGATCAGGCCAACGAACACGAGAACCAGTATAGCAGGACTGGTCCTCGGGCAGAGGAGGCAGCTTCTGCCGAGTCATGCGGCCACAGCGTTTCTGTCCTAAGGTGCACGTGTCACTAGCAAGGTGAATCGCCGGCTAATGCCTACGTGTCCTTTAGTGAAATGAGTTGATCAGAGGTCACTGCGTGTCCATTGACTATGTGAGGGCAAGAATACAAGATGGATGCCATAATCTAAAATGGATGCCATCGGTGTATCGGAAATGTGGTTATAACAGGAGTGCTCTTGTTCGTAGCATGGCGAAAACACCAGGATATACTAAATGGACCATTTGCGGTTCACCGGTACCAAAATTATGGGGTTACGACAATGTTGAAAACACGGGTTCAAATCGTCACGGAACCTCAGCACCACCAGTTTACAGACTAGTTGTTGACCTTCGAGAATTAAATAACTGCGTAGTCCCACAATACCCAGTGGTCCCAGACATTTCTTCATTACTGACTGCTATTGATTCTGAGGCAACGTTCTTTACAGTCATTGACTTGAAGAATGCCTTTTTCAGCGTTCCGATTCATCCAGACAGCCAATATCTTTTCGGATTCAGTTTAAAAGGACGCAGTTTTAGATTTACAAGAGCACCACAGGGCTTCACAGAGAGTCCTAGCGTTTACAGTCAAGCGTTAAAAAGACAGCTGGACAGTATTAATATGCCTACCAACACAGCACTGATACAGTACGTAGATGACATTCTCATTACAGCACGATCAGAAACAGACTGCGAAGATGCATCACTGACGGTTTTACACTTTCTGGCAGACAAGGGGCACAAAGTGTCCCCTTCAAAGTTACAATTCTGTGCACAGCAAGTGGCGTACCTTGGGCACTTGCTGTCCAAGAAGGGTAGACAGCTGACACAAGAACGTAGGCAGTTAATTTCTAACCTTTCACAGCCCAAGACACAAAAGGAAGTGCGGGCCTTCATAGGCCTCACTTCATACTGCAGGCAGTGGATTCCCCAGTATGCCTATCTAGCCAAACCACTCATACAGTTGACAACACAGGAGGCAGCGTCTTCGACTGTCCTCCCTTGGACACAAGAACACACCTTGACATTTGAGGAATTAAAAAGAACCTTATGTCAAGCTCCAGTTTTAGCGACTCCTAGTTACAGCAAACCCTTTATGCTTTTCGTAACTGAACGGGATGGAACAGCATTATCTGTCCTCACACAAGATCAAGCAGGAAAACACAAGCCTTGTGCTTATTTTTCTAGTACACTGGACCCAGTGGCCCAGGCTCTGCCTGCGTGCCTGAAATCGGTTGCGGCAACAACCCTAGCCATAAGACAAAGTGACTCAATAGTGCTGGGACACCCCCTGACAGTACAGGTACCGCATGCAGTGGAAGTTCTCTTGAACAGGACACAGACACAACACTTGACCGTAGCGAGACTAACAGGATATGAACTGACGTTATTTCAACCACACATAGAGATCAGACGATGTAACATACTAAATCCTGCTACACTTTTGCCCTCAAGTACAGTAGACACCGCACCACATGACTGTGTGGAAATAATGAATATAGTGACGAAACCAAGACAAGACCTGACAGATGTTGCACTCCCAGACCCTGACCTAACACTCTATGTAGATGGATCATGCATGAGGACGAGGGCGGGAGAATTAGTGGCAGCATATGCCGTGACCACTGCTACTGAAGTCATAGAGACACAAAGAATAGACATACTGTCAGCACAAGCAGCAGAGCTTATCACTCTGACACCAGCCTGCATAAGAGCTAAGCACTTGAAAGTGAACATTTATACAGATTCACAATATGCTTTTGGCGTAGTTCATGATTTTGGAGTACTATGGAGGGAGAGAGGTTTCTTGACCTCTCATGGGGCCAAAATTCAGCACGGCCCACTTATTCAGGCCCTGTTGGAAGCAATACATTTACCTGCAGCCATAGCTATCCTGAAATGCAAAGCACACACCAAAGCTACAGACACCATTTCCCAGGGTAATGACCTGGCAGACCGAACTGCTAAACTTACAGCCCAGACGCAAACAGACACGACAAAGACAGAGGTACCATTACTGACAAAAAGTATGACAGTCAGGGATCCTTCTCAAGATGTACTCGACATACAGACACATGCCACTTCAGATGAAATAAAGAAATGGACTGAACAAGGAGGGGTCCAGACTGACCAAGGTTGGATGACTAAGGGCAAAGCAACATGGTTTCTTCCTGATTCAATGGTACAAGTGATCATAAACACAGCACATAGTCCAGCACACTTGGGAGAGAAGGCAATGATGGACAGCTTACAGAATATCTGGTTTAACAAGCACCTGCGTGCAGCAGCGAAACAAAAAGTAAGAACATGCATGATCTGTTGTCAGTTCAATCCAGGTAAAGGCATCCCGGTGGAACAAGGCGGATTTCATCCTCCTGACCACCCTTTTGAGGTCCTCCAGATGGATTATATCCAAATGGACAGATGTAGAGGTTACAAGTATGTCCTGGTAGTTGTGTGTGCACTAACTAGATGGACAGAAGCGTATCCAGTCCCAGATTATACTGCTGTGACAACCGCCAGGCAATTGGTGCGCAAATTCTTTCCTAGATACGGATTGCCCCGTGTCGTTTACTCAGACAATGGTCAGCCTTTTTCTTCTGAATTAATGAAACAAGTGTCTCTTCTGTTAGGATATAACTGGAAGTTCCATTGTGTGCGACACCCTGAAGCAGCAGGCTTTGTAGAAAGGCATAATCAGTCAATAAAGACAAAACTAGCAAAGATCTGTGCAGACAAAGGCGTGGATTGGATGGTAGCCTTGCCGGTTGCCCTCTTTTACATGCGTATGGTAGCCCATTCAAGAACAGGCCTATCACCATATGAAGTGGTTTTCGGTAGACCGCCGAACATGTGGGGTACGCCTATGCCTAAGAAAATAACTGATGTTGACAGTAACAAGCTTAAAGATACCTGGCTTCCTTGATGTCTGCACTACTCTCTTGTCGTTCACAGGTTGCCGCCGCCTTCCCTGACAACACCCAGGTCAAGGAGCACGCCATAGCCCCAGGGGACTATGTGCTCATCAGGAATTTTGATCGATCAAGCCCCCTTGAGCCACGTTGGAAGGCGCCGAAGTTAGTGTTATTGACGACGAGGACAGCCATCAAAGTCGAAGGGAGAAAAGGGTGGCTTCACGCCCATCATTGTAAACGGTACTTTGGAGACTCTGGAACTTTAGTAAAGAAAAAAGACATTACAGACTTTGAGCCCCCTTTGCTAGAAAAGACTCCACAGCAAGAGTACAGGTCCAAATTACGATCTAGAAAGCCAGACTACGTTTGATCAATTAAGTCCACTAGGTGGTGAATCGGTTGAACAAGATTTCTGCCATGCATAAGATCACGGACAATAATAGTACAAAGAGCAAAATGAAAGAAAAATACTGCAAGATATTACGTAGTAGATGTATAGTATCTCAGATTTTTCGGTCTCTTCTGTGCATCACTATAATCTGTGTCAGCTTAATACTACATGTTTTCTTTCCTCCTATTGCCTCACATATACACTCTTCCATTAATGACACCGTAGAGCATACATTTAGTGATCTGCCACCCCATGAACTGTCATATCGACTGACCCTGTGCAACAATACTTTTATTCGAATGTTGCACCGTTCTCATCAGACCAGCAATGCGACAGATTGCTGGGTATGTGGCCGACTCCCACCTTATCAAAAGATGAAGGGAGTTCTGCCTCTCTTCCCTTTTCCGTTCTCCCACAATAGTTCGTGCGGAGCATGGTTTGCCTTAATGACATCAATCGACAAAAAGTCCACAGTTTACCAGGGTGACTGGATATGGGGAAACTTGAATAAAGTAATGAATGAGGTATGTTTTCCAGACGAAGACGGACTTCCCCAAAGGAAGGGGACCGATCTAGAAAATGAAGAGTACGAACAAGGAAATGCTTCCCTCAGCTTTATAATGCTGAATGTTCAGCCCATGCAAAATGCGGGTCCACCGTCTATTTCAGTCCTACCAGTAAAAGGTGTTTTGTGCGTTAGAAAGATAGGATCAGTACATATGGGACACAGCAAGTGTAATGCTGTAGTAGAGTTTAATGATAAAGGAAAGTCTTCTTTCAAAGCATCTCGCCATACCTATTTCATTTGCGGTCAGACAGCGTATGTACATCTGCCCTTAGACTGGGGTGGGACATGCTATATAGCGTTCCTGCTGCCACCCGTCTTTCTGGTCCCATCCAATTATTATCGAGATTCACGTCTAGAGCATGTTAGACACAGGAGAGAGACCGATGCCTCAGAGATTGATCAGACTGAGACAGCCTGGGAGCAATATACAGATTTCAACAAAGGATTCTTTTTCTTCATAGGTCCCGTCCAAAACAGTAAACTCATACGCAGGTTAACAAGGACTCTGGAAGCAGTTGTGAATGAGACTGCATCTGCCCTGGCGAACTTGACCCAGGAACAGTCTGCCATACGACTGGTTGTTCTTCAGAACCGCCTTGTTTTTGACGTCATCCTGGCGGATAGGGGCGGGGCCTGTAGGGTGATCGGCTCCAGTTGCTGCATTTTCATACCTAATAACGCGCCATCTATGTACGCAGCAATAACAAGGCTCCACAAGATTGCTCACGATATACATCAAGACCCAGGCACATAGACTTGGTCCAGTTGGCTCTGGGGTGTAATATCGGCATGGGGATGGAAAGTGTTGTCGTTCCTAGGAATGATACTGCTTATGATATTCGGCTGCTGTCTCTGTCTGCAGTGTGGCCCGGCCATTTGCGGCCTGTGTGCGACTGCCTGTGTTCCACATCCACATATACAAAGGATCAAAAATGAACAAATGATGCTGTATGAACAAATCGACGGTCTCATGAGAATAGATGTGACCTGAAGGGTACAGTAGGGGACAAGGAGGGAATGAGGAAAAATAAATTTTACATGGCCAATATGTCCCCTGCGTGTACCCCAACGTTTAGTGTACGTGCATGTCACCCATGCATTTTCCCTCTCTGGCCTGCATTAATGATGCCTCTGCATTTACGTCCCACATTAGGATGCCAGTCACCAAGTCTTCCATAAAAGAAACGTTACTTTTGCACTGAGGCCCATGTGGCCCATGTGTTTGCATTGTGCACTTTTAATATATCGCGAAGAACCCATTTCTCCATTTGGTGGCTCAGCCAGTCCCCGAATTGAGGTTTCATGCCTCCAGACACTCTGAGGGCTGCATCTACGTATCCCTGACCTCGCATACTTTTGGCTAAGCCGAGAGGGGCCCAGCATGGGGTGCCAAGACAGTATTGTGCACAACAGTTATCCGCTTGCTCTACAGAATCACATTCCTGCCTGGTGAAGGAGGTAAACAGAACCCGTCTGCAGAGATATGGCATAGCCTTTCTGTCTCCGTTTAAGTGATTTGCAGAGCTCGCGTCCGTAGAAAGCTCAAGACCCCCACGCAATGAACGAAGAAATAGATGCCCACACTGGCTCTTGGTGATGAGCGACCTTTGCTTCAGATAATACATCCCCGGACTTAAGATATCAGATAATACCAGACGTGCTGGTCGTCCTGACACTGAAGGCCTCCCTACCAGACCAAAAGTCAGCTCCCCCCAGTTACACGTCAGTTGCACGTCATGATCAAGTTGCGCACACAAGTAGGGCAAAGTTCCAGCTGGCCATGCAACCCCCCTCATGTATCCACCCACCTATGACTCACCTATGACTCCTCAAGTGAACGCCCACATGCACGCCCACATGTTCTTATCTCTCTTTCTCTTGCTCTGCCTGGAGCGCTCCTCCCTATATGCGAAATTGAATGTATAAATATTGTACTCTGTGAAAAAAGTTTAGAAGACCCTTCCTGAACCTTAGTGGTGATGGAACCGATTCTCCCCTAACTCGAGTTATTGAAATAAAGCCCTTTTGAATCGGACATCACGGACTCTGCCTCTCACTTTATGCATGACCCTTTGTTTATTTATAGAAATTATGACAGGGTAATACTTTATTTACCACAATACAAGCCTGAATTCTTTACACATTTTGGCGATGTGGCATCTTAAGATGTCTCCATCTTGAGATGTCTCCATCCTGGCTCTCTACTCCTGTTGCCAGTTGCTTCAGAATGTTATTGTGTTGTTATATGTCATACAAGTTGCTTGTATTAGAACTGTGACTGGACAGTTGAAGCTTGTTGTGAGTGCTGTTAGGAGGTCTTATTTGGATGGGATCCATTTGAGGAATAAACATCTTTATTGACTTATTAAACACTATTTTCAAGAGTCATTACTACATTTTGGCGACAGAGGATGGCCTCAATGGAAGGATCTCAACACTACCTCTACAATTAGGAATTGGACCAACTATCTAATTTTCATCTCTACAAGCCTAAGGTACTGTTCATATGTTCTGTACTACTTTTGGATTTATAACTACGATTTTTATGAGATACAGAAAACAACATTTACGATTATTTCAAGGATAGCACCTTTATTGAAGGATAAATCTCTTGGCAGTCGTTTTTCTATTGCTTTCTCTACAGCGATCTTATTGATTATCTTTACCATCTTTACAAGAAAATTCTGACTGTGATTTTATCTATGGATGCCAATTTGGGATCGGTTTCGAGTGATTGAGTTTTTCTCTGATGCCCAACTGTACAATTGACTCTAATGTATGGCTACAGTTGAAGTCTTCTTGGTAATTTTACTCGAAAATATGCTTATCTTATTGGTTATGCTGTACATTTAACTTCTGCTGAACATTAAACGTGTAGCATTGAGCTGTTTCGATCCAAGGAAAACAGTGAAAGCCCTTCGTTGTTCGCAAGTCCAAAAGGTGTCTGTCAGCATCATTTGAATTTTTTAAATAACGCCTACCTTCAAGCCAAGTTTCTTTGTCTAAGTGTGAGCGCTGCCTTCTTTACGAGCCTAAGGAACAAGTAGGGTCTGGCGTACAACACAGTAAGGCTACGCCTATCAAGGAATGAACAAAACAGTTTGCCAGTACTGTGAACTGGATTGACTGGATTACCTTTGAAGAGCTACCAATCGCTCTCTCAAGCTGACCTCTTTTTCCGTCACTACAAATTCAGCCACAATAACTTTCAGAATCAATGTTTATTAAATTCAGCATATAAATTTAAATCTATTTTTTATTTTTAGATTATGTTTTTTGTCATTTGTTTTTTCAGATCATCTTATTCACAAGATCATGCAATATATACAATGAACAGTCAGTTGGGAGGAGAACCAATTGAAAGTTCCAGGGAAGGGTCAATAGCACAATTAGGGCAACACTTAGACACTTGACATACAGTTAGACACTAGACAACATATATGAGTGATACATAGAGATTAGGGTTGGTAGAGGTAAATGGCATTATTTACAACTTTATACAAAAAAGCAGCTGTATTATATTCCCCTAGATGCAAGTTGTTCATTGGAATGAATAAAGCACATTGATAATTTTCTTGTCACTCAATACATGAGCAGTTTAAATAAAGTTTCAACAAGAAATCAAATTTTTATAACGCCTACAATTGGCCTTAATATTCACAAAACAGCCATCATACTGGCGCCACCATACATCTACCACCGTAATGATATATAAGTCAATAATTCATAGGTCGACGCGTTTCGAATCCTATCTAATTATGTAGGATTCTCTTCAGGACCAAACCAACTCAATCTGTGAAAAATAAGTGAGAAAAAACTTGTGTCAGTGAAAACTAAAGAAAGACTCTCGTGTCACATTCAACATCCAACCACTCTCAATGAATTACCTGTCATCCTTTCGACCTTGTTTATAGGCGTGATGAATTTACTGCAAAGAATCGAAACATTGTGTTTCAGTAAGTTGTTGTGCACATAAGTTAAAATTTTTTTTGAGAAACAACTCAGTGACGGTCGAATTCGTACTTACATATTCCTAAGGAAAAAGCCTCCCCCTTGATTACATGTCCAATTGGTTGATTTTTTGTTTCAAATGAGGGGTCGAGTTCGCCTCGTGTACTCAATCTAGAATTGAAAAACAACGGAGATGGTTATTCCGTTGTGATCGCTAGACCGATCTGATGAGCGAGCCAGAGAGCACCAGTTTACTGTGCAACTCCGCTCGCGTTTCTTAGCTAGATCGCGGGTTCTGTTTACCTTGAGGCTTCGTGATTCTCCTCCAATATGGGTCGCGGACGGTTTGGGAAGCGCGATACCAATCACGCCTATAAACAAGGTCGAAAGGATGACAGGTAATTCATTGAGAGTGGTTGGATGTTGAATGTGACACGAGAGTCTTTCTTTAGTTTTCACTGACACAAGTTTTTTCTCACTTATTTTTCACAGATTGAGTTGGTTTGGTCCTGAAGAGAATCCTACATAATTAGATAGGATTCGAAACGCGTCGACCTATGAATTATTGACTTATATATCATTACGGTGGTAGATGTATGGTGGCGCCAGTATGATGGCTGTTTTGTGAATATTAAGGCCAATTGTAGGCGTTATAAAAATTTGATTTCTTGTTGAAACTTTATTTAAACTGCTCATGTATTGAGTGACAAGAAAATTATCAATGTGCTTTATTCATTCCAATGAACAACTTGCATCTAGGGGAATATAATACAGCTGCTTTTTTGTATAAAGTTGTAAATAATGCCATTTACCTCTACCAACCCTAATCTCTATGTATCACTCATATATGTTGTCTAGTGTCTAACTGTATGTCAAGTGTCTAAGTGTTGCCCTAATTGTGCTATTGACCCTTCCCTGGAACTTTCAATTGGTTCTCCTCCCAACTGACTGTTCATTGTATATATTGCATGATCTTGTGAATAAGATGATCTGAAAAAACAAATGACAAAAAACATAATCTAAAAATAAAAAATAGATTTAAATTTATATGCTGAATTTAATAAACATTGATTCTGAAAGTTATTGTGGCTGAATTTGTAGTGACGGAAAAAGAGGTCAGCTTGAGAGAGCGATTGGTAGCTCTTCAAAGGTAATCCAGTCAATCCAGTTCACAGTACTGGCAAACTGTTTTGTTCATTCTTTACGAGCCAGCAAGTTCTTTGCCCGAGTCAGCCTGCTCGTGGTCTTCTGGAACGCCGATCTTCACTCGAACGCCGCACTTCAATTAGTCTTCCCGCCTCTTGCACGCCACTTCTGTGGTGCATTCTGGGACGCACCTGACATCATAACGTTTTGCACGTCGACGTGGCGGCCACTTAGTGAATTACATTTATTAATTTAAAAACAGCAACTTGCAGAATGTCACTGCACCACCATTCTTTTTTTCATCTCCAGGAGAGCCTCCTATTAAGTGGCAAAAATGGCGCAAAGTCTTTGAAAGATACCCATGTGTATGCGGATCTTCTTTAAGCGCAGAAAGAAAAACAGCTTTGCTCTTACATTGTTTGGGATCGGAAGGTCAAGAAGTTTTTGACCACCTTCCTGAACTTGATGATAGTAGTCTATATGAATTTGAAATTTGCATAGCCAAATTAGACAAACATTATTTACCCAAGGTGAGTACGATCCTTGAGAGATATCATTTTGGACGCAGGGCACAGTGAGAAGAAGAGACTGTTGAACAGTATGTCACATCACTCAGAAAGTTGGCGTCATCCTGTAAATTTGGGGTGACCTTAGATGAAAGGATACGTGATCAGTTTATGCTGGGTTGCAGCATTGAACATGTCAGGGAAGAACTGGAGGATGTGATTGTAATTGCAAAGAGAATTGAGCACTCTCTCAAATGTGTTGATGTTATAAAGAAAAATGGGGAGTCTAAAGAGAAAGGTTCTATCCAACTTGTCAAAACGTTTTCCCCAGTGAACTCAAATTATAAAGAAGTCATAAAGACCCTCCTAAAAAATGTGATTTTACAAAAGTAAGGTGTTTTCATTGTGGCAGAATGGGTCATTTTGCAAATGACAGAGCATGTCTTGGTTGGAAGTCCATGTGTACTAAATGCAAAAAGAAAGGACAATTTGCAGCTATTTGCAAGGGTAAGAATTACAAAGGTAAAGTTAATGAAGTGTTTTATGATATTGATGACACTTATGAATCTCAAGAAGATGTTGATTGTGAACAAATTCAAGTACAAGTAGTTAAAAATGTGGAAGGAAAGAATTGTCCTTTGGATCAGATTTTGGTAGAGGGAAAACCCACTAAAGTCCTTTTTGACTCAGGTGCCAAAATAACTATCATTTCAAAAGAATTTTACATCAAGGAAATACAAGGCAACGTTAAAAAATGTTAAGCCAGACATAAGACCTTTTGCATATGGGGGTGAACCCATTACATTATTTGGCTACTTCTGGGGTTTGATCGACTATAAACAAAGGTTAGCTAGCGCAAAAATGTACATTTCGCAAAAGGGTGACAGCATATTGAGCTGGTTCCACCAAGGGGATCTGGGTGTGATGTTAGATCCAAATTCATCTCCATCTATTATTTTAAAAAAAGATTTCCAGTCAAGTCTGAGTTCTGTGGTAACTGACAATTGTAATTAAAATTCTCTAATCATTTGAAGAGTAAATTCCCAAAAGTTTTTTCCAACAAATTAGGATGTCTCAAGGGTTATGTACATCACATTTGTTTGCTTAACAATGTTAAACCTATATGTAGCAAAGTTCGCAATATACCTATTGCAGTTAGAGAACAAGTAAAAGCTGAGTTAGAGCGGCTGAAAAAAGAAGGTATTATGGAAGATGTTGAAGCTACCCAATGGGTCACTCCGGTAGTCGCAGCCAAAAAAGGGGATGGATCTCTTCGTCTGTGTGTGGACCTTCGAGAACTGAATAAAAATGCTGTGCTAGATAGATACATGCTTCCAAAAATCAACGATATGTTGATGTTGTTGAAGGGAGCGAAAGTGTTCAGTACCATAGATTTGAGGTCCGCATATCACCAGATCAAGCTAGATGAAAGCTCAAAGGACCTAACAGCATTTGTTACCCCTTTTGGTACATTTCAGTTTGCTAGACTACCTTTTGGCCTAGTTTCAGTGGCCTCAGTCTTTCAAAGAGCTTTAGAAAATGTTTTAAAAGAACTGGTAGGTGTAAGAGTCTATGAAGACGATATCTTGATCTTTGGGAAGGATGACTGTGAACATGATGGGAGACTGTTTACAGTGTTGGATAGACTGAATGAATTCAATCTAACAGTAAAAATTTAAAAATGCAAATTCAAGAGGAGTTCAATTGAATATTTAGGCCATACAATTTCAGAAGGTGGTGTTTTGCCTAAAGATAGTTTGGTTGCCACAATACAGAGGATGGCACCTCCCACTAATAAAGAGGAGTTAATGAGCTTCCTAGGCATGTCAGAATATTACAGTAAATGTATTGGTGGATTTGCTTCTTTGTGTGTCCACATGAGGGCTTTACTCCGTAAAGGGTGTGAATTTCTATGGGATGATGAATGTGAACAAGAATTTTGTACGATCAAGGACAAGTTAAAAGCTGCTTCCAGATTATGTAGCTTTGACCCAGAAAAGAAGTCCATTTTGATTACAGATGCAAGTTTAAAAGGGCTTGGTGCTGTGCTTGTTCAGAGAGATGACTCCCAAGAATGTGTTATACTTTAAGTTTGCAAGGTGCTGAGTTACGGTACTCAGTAGTGGAAAGGGAAGCTTTTTTAAAAGGACACACATTTGACACTCATACGATCGTATATACCTAAATAATCATGTACTCAATTATTTGTATGAGCAAAGAAAAAGTTCCCATACCATCAGTCCTAATTTTCGTTTCCTTACCCCCTTTAATGAATATAAACTAAATTCCAGGCTGGCTAATCTATACATTTTCGCCCTCCAAACTTCAAACCTTGGCAGTTCAGGGCGTAACCAATCCGCTGCAATACATAAATGGGCCACCGTCATAGCAACAAATAGAAACATTCTATGTTTATGCATAATACCCCCTTTTGAGACTGATTGCCCCATCCCTAAAAGCATCAAGGCAGAAGTGATACGGAGTGGGTTCCCTAAGAAAATAGTTGAGAAACGTTCCATATCACGCAAAAAAAATTCACTTTAGCACAACTAAAAAAGATATGCTCCATATCGGCCTTTTCTGCGTCACAGCAGAAACATTTACCATTATACCGATTACCCCACTTTTCCATCCGTGCTGGTGTATAATATAATCTAAATAAGGTTTTATAAAATTGAACTTTTAAGTTTGCCGACATTAGAACTTCTTTTGATCTTATGAGAGCCTCGTCCAATGGTATATCAGCTTCGTTTTCCCCCAGTATCACTGACCATTGTAAAGTATGCTTTTCCAGATCATCCTTTTTTCCCAAACTTAAAATCTTGCATAGCACCCCTATTTTGCTCTGAGATTTTATAGCCCCAATCAAGGGATTGGAAATTAATTTTAATTTTCTTTTTAGCAAAAAGTCACGCATTTGTAGAAACTTAAGAAAACTGTGCCCGTTGCAGATTATAAGCCTTTGCTAGGTCCTCAAACTGTTTAATATTTCCCCTCTGATCATACAAATCACCTAGTAGCCCGATTCCTTTTTCCTGCCAAACCCTCCCCGCCCTATCATCAAATATGGAAGGGAGCAATTTTGTCGCACTCATCGGAGTATAATAAGACAGTGCCCCTAAATTTTACGCACTTTTTCCAGACTTTGATTGCTGCATCTACGGTCTTAAACCTGGTTCTTTTGAAGTAGCTCCAATCAATTTCCCGGAATAAACTACGATTAACTTCAGTTCCTAAGACTAATTGATAAATGGAGCTACTAGAAATTCTTGTTGTTACATTGTAATCATCCACTCCACATAATAAACCTACCATTTTTTGAAGAAAGCAAACATAGTAATATAAAACAAAATCAAGTACTGCTGAACCACCCTTGGATCTTGGTTATGTCATAAGTTTCACTGCTCTTCGCGGCTTCCCAGGAGCCCAAAGAAATTTAGAGCATAAAGTCTGTAGTTTCTGAAGCTGAATTGCCGAGATTTCTAATGGCATTGATCTGAAAAGATATAGCACTCGTGGCAAAATATTAATTTTCAATATGTTCGTTCGACTAATCAGGGTAAAATGCAGCCTCCCCCACCTCCCTAAAGAATCTGCGATATTACTATATAGTGATCCGTAATTTACCTCCACTACGGCAGACATTGATGCCCGATCTTAACTCCCAGATATGTAGCCTCCACAACAACTCTTGGATCATCTACTACCACACTGTCAGTACAAACAAGCTGAGTTTTCATGGCATTTAACTTGTATCAGGAAATACGACCGAATTCCCCTGCTAGCCGCTCAATCTCCTTCAATGCGGAGGCCGGATCCTCTGATGTTATCGCAATGTCTTCCGCATATGCGAATACTGTATGGGGGATACTACGTACCACAAAGGGTTTAATGAACCGAGTACTAGAGAGCATTTCAATGAAAGGATTTATGTATAAAGCAAAGAGTAGGGGAGAGCAAGGGCACCCCTGCCTCGTGCCTCTAGTGATTCGCACTATCTCTGATGTTAATCCCATTGATGCTATTCTAGCTATCGGTGTTTCGTATAAAGCTTGTACTGCGGTCATGAATTTTTGACGAAATCCCATACTCTCCATTAGTGACCATAAGTACTGCCATAAGTACTGCCATTGCACACGGTCGAACGCGTTTTCTGCGATTAGCAGAATTAGCCCAAGTTACTGTCTCTCTACCTCAGCGATGTCGAACAAAGTGATAACTTTATTAATATGTGTCGCCGTCCCCCTACCCGGTATAAAGCCGTGTTGATCTTGAGATACTAGGGAAGATATGACTTTAGAAAGCCGATTAGCTAAGATCTTGGAATATATTTTCCCATCACAATGTAAAAGTGAAATTGACCGATATGAACCCGGAAGTTCTACCGCTTTACCTTTTTTACTAAAAACTACTATTGAGGCCTCATTCCATGTCTTTGGTACTACCCAGATTTGAGCCGCCCTGAACGTGGCCAGCATCACCTCGTTTAACTCATCAAAAAAAACTTTATAAATCTCCCCGGGTAGTTGGTCCGGGCGCGCTGCTTTCCCCATTGGCAACGTTTTTACTGCGATGGTTAACTCCTCCAACGTTATCGGAGTATCCAGCATATCTGCTGTTTCAGGATATAATTTGGCGAGCTCCCCGAATGAGGCGAGATTTAATTCCGCAGTAGCACTTTGTTCAGTAGTATATAGATTAGAATAGAATTGATGAAAGATGGCCAAGATCTCCTTTGTATCATACCTTTACACCCCAGTATAATCTTTTAAGGCTACAATGTTTTGACTTGCTTCGTTCATACACAATTTTAGGGCTAAAGATCTTCCTACAGTTTCCTCATATTCATGACAGATTTTCCTCTGTGCCACATATTTTCTCGCGTTCTCAGTATCCCATACTCCCAGAATTTTAGCCCTTTTTCTGGCCACCTCCTCTAAATTATCTTTATTACCCTGCATGGCTATTCCCAGAGTCAGATTCTCCTCAGCCAGTCGCAGCTCCACATAGTACCTCTCCATCTCAGATTTCAAAATTCTTTGGCTGGCTAGCCCAAAACCTAAAACCTCCCCCATAAAACAGACTTTAAAGGTGTCCCACACAATACTAATATTAGCAGTGTCCTCATTATTATCAAAAAATTCCTTTAACCATCCTGTCATATGCTCTCTAAATTTATCATTCAGGGCGCTTTATTCCAACCGGTCCGATGTGGCTTTGACCGGGCCTACCAGAGTTGCGGTACGGGTCTGGTACAACGCTAATGCCGCTATGGGCTGGTCGGATGCTCTTACTCGAGCGACTCCACTTTACGCTGCTGAGAGGTTGGGCAATCTGTGGACTACCAAGGGTTTTGATAAATGGGACCTTATTGGTGGGGGACCTTTGGCAGAAAGAAAAGATAAAGTCTTTTGAAGAGTTGCAACTAGAATTCAAACTCAGTCATCGAGAATACTTTCGGTACCTACAGGTCCGACACGCCCTTTCCTCTGTTTTTCCGGCTGGCACGCCTGTTCCAGAATCCTCACCCATGGAGGATAGAGTACTCGATGGACACGTCCCGGATAGTACAATCTCTCTTATATACAAGAAGCTGATAAACGATCGAGCGGACCTTCTTCTACGGCTCCGTACGGCTTGGACCGGCGATGGACTGGAACTTGATGATGAGGACTGGCAGGCGGCGGTAACCTCCCCGAAGGAGGTAGCGATCTCGGCCCGTCTGAGATTGGTGCAGTTAAAAATCCTACACCGAGTGTATATGACGGGTCCTCGCCTGTTGCGGATGGGGTATGTCTCTGATGCTTCGTGTAAGCGTGGGCGTGGCATGGAGGGCACATTCCATCATATTTTGTGGGAATGTCCTGCGGTAGCGTTCTTTTGGAATCGTGTGCATGGTGTTATGACTGAGGTGACGGGTGTTTCGCTTTTGCCCGAGGCCCAAAGGTGTCTATTGAATGTATGGGAGCCTAATGATTATAATGTGGCGCAGACGCAGTGGGCCTCCTTGGGAAATATGATCGCTAAGCGCAACATTGCGCAACTGTGGGGATCATCTAGGGCGCCCAGCCTGTCGGCCTGGTCTAGAAACATGGACTGGTGCATGTTTCGTGAAAAAACAGTTTACATCGCCTGGGGCAGGCCCAAGAAATGGGGGAGGGTGTGGAATCAGTGGAATCAATACCGTGGCGAAATTTGTACCCCCCCATTTGAGCCGCCACCGGAAGTGCTTCACTCCCCCTAGCGTGATGTTCCTTCTGGTTTGGATTTGTCTATATATCGCAGGCTATCTCTCTTCCCCCCCCCCCCTCCCGTCTCCTCTTCCTATAGACTATGAAACAGTTGAGGATGTTGTACTCCCTCCCCAGAAGGATCACTTATGTCTCGGTCTTCAGTATAGCCTCTGCAGTTATTTTCTCTTTTTTGGTTGGTTGGTTTTTTCTAAAAAACAAAAAACAAAAACCTGATTCCTCCTGTGATGTAATGTACGACACAACATGATTGTTTAATTGCCGCCGGGCCCTAGGGTTGTCGGCTGATGGGCTGTGTATTTATTCATCCCGATATGTATTTTTGGACCTGTTGCCAGCCGACCCGATGTGGCTGTATGATTGCTATTGTATCTTCATGTTCCTCAATAAAGGTTTTTTAAAAAAAAAAAAAATTATCATTCAGACACAATTTCCAATCAAATGAAAATTTTCTAGCCGTACCCAATACCCCCAGCCCCGGAAATATTAAGACAATAGGCGAGTGATCTGATGCAGTTTTAGGGTAGATATGCATTTTAACTTTAGATAATTGCATGATGCCTATGAAAAAGTAATCCAATCTCACTTTCTTTCTATGGGGGTGGGAATAAAAAGTAAATCCAGGATCTGCAGGGAATAAAGTACTCCAGACATCCGCCAAGCCATAATCCTTTAAAATATTAAAGAGCGCTTTACACACCTGTGGTTTCCGCCCTTTATATTTGTTTTATCCCTCCTTCAATATCCAAACTAGTGAGATTAATATTCAAGTCCCCACATATAATTAAGGGGGTGGGCCAGGATGCAAGCACGATATGAAGTTCTTCCAAAATCATAGGCTCATCTAAGTTTGACCCGTATATATTATATAGCGTGAAGATGCCAGACCGACCCATACATTCAACTATCACCCATCGACCCATTTTGACGGCTAATTTCCGTTGTGCTGTAAACATATTCTTTTTAGCTAAGATAGCCACCCCTCGCGTCATTACTGCTTGTTGTGAAGAGGCTAAAACAGAGAACCCCAGCTCTGCTAACAAATGATGCTTATTCCATGGAAGGTGAGTTTCTTGGACACAAACAATATCCGGGGAGAAATACCGTAGTTCAGCAGCTATCCTTCTCCGTTTATTAAAATTATTTAAAACTGACACATTTAAGGAGCGTATTCGAATATCCCTAGCAGCCATGTTTCCCTAGTAAAATTCCCCAGTGATGTTTAACACAAATAAGCAGTACAGGTCCCATAAATAACCTTTCTCTGCCGCTGCATACAAAACTTTTTATTAAATCTCTTTTCATTTTATTATTTTTTTCCTTGTCTGAAAGTGTGGACTTTTTTGTCCCCTTTTACCCCACCACTGTACCCCCCCACCTCCCTTACACCCAGAAACCCGCTCGACCCCCCTAACCCCTAACCCCTCCCTTCCAAACCAATAACGAGGCCTTAGGACTTATGGTCCTGCAGATGCCAGCTGCCCGCTTCCTCATACGCACCCACACGCCCTCTGATGCACTATAGTAATAAAAAAAACAAGAAGAAAACTCCTTCCTTATTATCAGGAGAGACTAGACTACATATGCAAAGTAGATTAAGCATAAACCCCCTCTCTTATCCTAATTTCACCCCTAGTTGGGAGAAAAACAATACAAGCATCAAAAGACCAAAAACAAAAAAAGAGAAAAGGGTAAACACTTCCAATTACATCGAGCCAACAAGAATGAGTACCAAGTTGGAGAGATGTCCTTACAAATAATACAGATATTACAGTCCATATTGAAGCCCCGTTAGTCTTTTTACCATGTTAGCCAGAAGAACCATAGTTTCCTACATGTTATTCAAGAACTCCTTAGCTGACCCTGTAGCGGTGAAATATCGTGTACTTTCAATATATATGATCTTTAACTTTGCAGGGTTCAGAATATAGGCTTGTGCTCCTTTGGGTTGGAACAGGGTAATTAATTGACGAAGCTGCCAGCGATTTTCCATGGTGTATTTACAAAAATCTGGGGTGACAAAAAAATCAAAACCAGGACCTGGTCTCCGCTTATTTGGTCTAGCTAGTCTGTAGACGTCTTCATGAGCTAAGAAGCTGTTGAAGGAAATTAGCAATATCCTGGGTCTACCCCGATTTCTCTCTCCTGAGTTGCCAATGACTTGACCAGTGGTTTCCTGAGCATGGAAAGGGAAACGGTGTGCCCTTTTGATTTCCCTCTCCCAATCCCATTTGCCTAGCTCAGGAAAGGCATCCTTAAATAAGTCTACTATAAATTTAAGCGGATCCTGCCCCTCTTTTCCTTCTGGCACTTGGAGGACCCTAAAATTATTGCGACGTGCTCTGTTTTCAAAGTCCGCTAATTTCCATTGAGTGTCCTCCTTTATTCCCTGTAATGCATCTGTTACCCCTTTCTGTTGATCAGCCATGTCTTCTAAGTTGGAGATACGGGTCTCAGCCTCGTTAAACCTATTTGCAGAATCCGCCTGCGATTTCGCAATCCGCCGAACCGAGCTCTGGAGCTTGCGACAAAGGTTTTGAACCCGTTGACTTTCTGCCCTTGTCTCATCACGAAGGGACATTATGGACTCATAAATCAGGGCTAGTGAAATATCCCCATTGTAGCATTAGGGGAGTCCTCCTGGGAGTGGTACAGCGCCCCATTTCGCCTGAAATGCCTGGGGTTTTAACAACATTTTTACGGACAGTAGATGAGCTATCCTCCGTTATAACCACAGAGTCATCCAGGCAGATACTGCTGGCTGGGCAGCCGCCTTCCCCTTCCATGCTCATATGTTGGGCATATTGGGCAACTAAGTCCTCAGAGATGAGGGTAAAGAAGTTTCCGACATGGAGTAAAAATCTCCAGAGTCTGCATCCTGTTGTATTAATTGATCTTTACCCCCACTGTAGGTTCCTGATAGCAAGGGAGCGCCTTTATCTGCAGATAAACTGTCCCTAAACTGTTGAGTCTCTGCAGAATTCGGAATGACTTTGGGGGCAGATGCGTCTATCACCCCTTTTGCAGGGCCCCCCTTGGACTTATCCTTCCCTAATGCGGCGGTGGCGAAAATTCCCGGTGTAACTTTGTTCTTGTCGGGTGCCCCTCCCTTTGCTTTCACTGTATCAGAGAGACCCTTGGCGTTCTTAACAGTTAGTTGTGTAGGGGTAGTTGTATTTCTGCTCACCTCAGCAGGGGTGCCACTCTCTCCTTGCTCCTCGAGTATCCGCGGCTTACCCCTTTTACCTTTCGGCGGCTTTGCAGCAGTTCACACTTCCGGCCAGGTGTTACTGATAGCCGGCGCTCTGCAGATTTTCTACCTGCAACCACGCTTACTGCTCCGCTATCCAAGCTCGCCGTTCACCGCCCAGCCGCTTATCGAGTCCGCCGATCAGCCACTACACTCGCAGCAAATGGAGACCGTAGTCCTCCCCAGTAACCGTGAACGCCGTGCCCAGAGCCGTCACAGCCGCAGCGGCTTCTGTTGGAATGAAAAAGTCGCCCCACCGGGCTGACGAAGACCGCTACACTGGTTTCTGATGCTCGCGGCCAATACTCTCTTCCGTGCTCGGCCTGCTCTGGCTCTGGCTTCGTCTCTCCCAGACCGTCTCTTCAGGCTTGCAGGTGTGCAGAGGAGCGGTCAGCCTACACGTCCACTCGCGTGGACGCCATCTTGCCTCTCAAAAAAAAGTCCTTTTTGACTCAGGTGCCAAAATAACTATCATTTCAAAAGAATTTTACATCAAGGAAATACAAGGCAAAGTTAAAAATGTTAAGCCAGACATAAGACCTTTTGCATATGTGGGTGAACCCATTAAATTATTTGGCTACTTCTGGGGTTTGATTGACTATAAACAAAGGTTAGCTAGCGCAAAAATGTATATTTCGCAAAATGGTGACAGCATATTGAGCTGGTTCCACCTAAGGGATCTGGGTGTGATGTTAGATCCAAATTCATCTCCATTTTTAAAAAAAAATATTTCCAGTCAAGTCTGAGTTCTGTTGTAACTGACAATTGTAATTTAGAATTCTCTAATCATTTTAAGAGTAAATTTCCAAAAGTTTTTTCAAACAAATTAGGATGTCTCAAGGGTTATGTACATCACATTAGTTTGCTTAACAATGGTAAACCTATATGTAGCAAAGTTCGCAATATACCTATTGCAGTTAGAGAACAAGTAAAAGCTGAGTTAGAGCGGCTGAAAAAAGAAGGTATTATGGAAGATGTTGAAGCTACCCAATGGGTCGCTCCGGTAGTCGCAGCTAAAAAAGGGGATGGATCTCTTCGTCTGTGTGTGGACCTTCGAGAACTGCATAAAAATGTTGTGCTAGATAGATACCTGCTTCCAAAAATCAACGATATGTTGATGTTGCTGAAGGGAGCGAAAGTGTTCAGTACCATAGATTTGAGGTCCTCATATCACCAGATCAAGCTAGATGAAAGCTCAAAGGACCTAACAGCATTTGTTACCCCTTTTGGTACATTTCAGTTTGCTAGACTACCTTTTGGCCTAGTTTCAGCGGCCTCAGTCTTTCAAAGAGCTTTAGAAAATGTTTTAAAAGAACTGGTAGGTGTAAGAGTCTATCAAGACGATATCTTGATCTTTGGGAAGGATGACTGTGAACATGATGGGAGACTTTTTACAGTGTTGGATAGACAGAATGAATTCAATCTAACAGTAAAAATTTAAAAATGCAAATACAAGAGGAGTTCAATTGAATATTTAGGCCATACAATTTCAGAAGGTGGTGTTTTGCCTAAAGATAGTTTGGTTGCCACAATACAGAGGATGGCACCTCCCACTAATAAAGAGGAGTTAATGAGCTTCCTAGGTATGTCAGAATATTACAGTAAATGTATTGGTGGATTTGCTTCTTTGTGTGTCCACATGAGGGCTTTACTCCGTAAAAGGTGTTAATTTCTATGGGATGATGAATGTGAACAAGAATTTTGTACGATCAAGGACAAGTTAAAAGCTGCTCCCAGATTATGTAGATTTGACCCAGAAAAGAAGTCCATTTTGATTACAGATGCAAGTTTAAAAGGGCTTGGTGCTGTGCTTGTTCAGACATATGACTCCCAAGAATGTGTTATACTTTTTTTATCAAGAGGTTAGCGAGGTGGTGAGTTACTGTACTCAGTAGTGGAAAGGGAAGCTCTTGCTGTATATTGGTCAATTAAAAAATTGAAGACTTTTCTTTGGGACACTGAGTTTGAGGTCAGAACTGACCACAAGCCTTTGTGTGAGATTTTTACAAAGAAAGGCATAGATGCTGTCTCAAGTCGAATAACAAAATGGGTTGTTAGTTTGCAGGACTATAATTTTGACATCAAATACTTGCCTGGTGTAGAAAAAACGTAGCTTATGCGTTGTCTAGGCTAGTTGTTAAAGAAGAAATGCACTAGAATGATGACATTGAGGAGGATGAGGAAACGGTTTGTGCCATTGATGAGAGCATAATTGATAAAGAAAAATGGGAAAAAAGCTCTATTAGAGGATGGAGTTTTGACAAGAGTTCTACAGAACATTAACATGGGTTGGAAAAGTAAACCCAAGGATAATGAGCATATGGAGAAATATTGGCACGTCAGAGAGCAATTATCTGAGTGTGATCAGGGCCGGACTGGGAACCAAAACCGGCCCTGGCAAAGTGCTCCGGCCGGCCCCCCCTCGCCCCTCCCGAAGGGGTGGTCCGGGGGTGCGGCTGAGCTCGTTGCCAGGGCCGGTTTTCAGCCGATTTTGTTACAGGGCTGATTTTCCAGCTATGCTGCAATTACGGCCCTGTAACAAAAACGGCCCCCAGGGGCCCCAAACCGGCCCCCACCCATGGGGCGCACCGGGGGATTGCCCAGTACCCGCAACGGCCAGTCCGGGCCTGAGTGTGATGGCTTCCTTTTTAGGGGTTTGAGTCTAATTCCACCCCTTTCTATCAGAGAAGGACTTATCTCCCTTGCACATATGACACATCTAGGCATATCTAAAACGAAAGACACACTCAGAATGTCATATTGGAGGCCAGGAATGGATTTACAGGTGGAGCGCAAAATAAGAGACTGTGTTGAATGTGCTCTGAGTGAGAGAGTTGTCAAACCTAAGGTACAACCCATGATTATTAGATACAGACCTAATGCACCTTGGAAAGAAGTTGGGCTAGATATTCGTGGCCCAATACAGTCTTCTGGTTCCGAATGGCATGTTTTTGTTTTAGTTGATTTTTATTCAAGGTGACCTGAGATAGGCATCTCTAGAGGAATTGAAACCAAACATGTCATTTCTTTCTTAGAAAAACTATTTACCAGGGAAGGCATACCCTCTACTATTCTTACGGACAATGGTGTCCAATTTGAGTCCAGAGAGATGGAGTCCTTGTTGTGTAAGCATGGTATTAAACACAAAAAATCTTCCCTATGCCACCCAGAAACCAACGGAATGGTTGAGAGGTTTAACCGTGTGTTAAAAGAGACTATTGATTTGGCTAGGTCAACAGGCCTTGACTTGCGTGTTCAAATTTGGAAGTTGAAGCTTGCTGTGAGTGCTGTTAGGAGGTCTTATCTGGATGGGATCCATTTGAGGAATAAACATCTTTATTGACTTCTTAAACACTATTTTCAAGAGTCATTACTACAGGCGATGAGCACCAACACGTGAACCCATGGAATTATAGAATAGGCAGCACACCCTTCACTTCTACTGATATAGAGGATGCAAGATATCATTTAAAAAAATGATAAAAGTACTGGCAAGACGAAGATGAGAATAAAAACAACAAAGGCATAGTAAAAAAAAAAGAGAAAGACTATAAAAGGACTCTTTAAAAAACAAGCATTTGCAATGCAATAGGTCTCGTATTAGGAAAGTTTGAGCTATTGGTATTGTAAATGACAATTTTTTTATTTAGGTTTTGTTTTTGAAAATATCGAAATTAATAGCTTTGTCATTTACCATGCCAATAGTTATGAGTTTCGCAAATGTGACACCTATAGCATTTGTAATGCAATATGTCTTGTATTTACGTGACTTACATGTATTGATATTACAAATAACAATGGTTTTTAATTTTTTTTAAATAATTAATACTTAAATAAAAGTTATTATAATTTATAACGGCAATAGCTTAAACTTTTGTAAATAACATTTGTGAAGATTATGTTCAGTGTATTTTATTGTGACGAAAATCCAAGAACATATGTCAAATATTAACATCTTTTTGTTACATTTGTAATAAAGCTTGAAACATTGAGATAACATATTTGAACCAGTTGTTGTTGAATGGTTGCACAGATTGATGCTGTGGTGGAGCTCAATGATGTTGTGGTGCCACTGAGTGATGCTGTGGTGGTGCTGAGTGATAATGTATGCTATGCTATGTTTTGTTTTGCTATCCTATGTTGTGTTTTGTTATGCTATGCTATGCTGTTTTGTTATGCTATGCTATGTTTTGTTATGCTATGCTATGCTATGTTTTGCCATGCTATGCTATGTTATGCTATGCTATGTTTTGTTATGCTATGCTATGCTATGCTTTGTTATGCTATGCTATGTTTTGCTCTGCTATGCTTTGTTATGCTATGCTATGTTTTGTTGTGTTGTATTATGCTATGCTTTGTTTTGCTATGCTATGTTTTGTTATGCTATGCTATGTTGTGTTGTGTTGGTATGCTATGCTGTGTTTTGCTATGCTATTATGTTTTGTTCAGCCATGCTATGTTCTGTTTTGTTAAGCTATGCTGTTTTGTTGTGTTTTGTTATGCTATGTTTTGTTATGTTATGTTATGTTTTGTTATGCTATGCTGTTTTGTTTTGCTATCCTATGCTTTGTTTTGTTATGCTATGCTATGTTTAGTTTTGCTATCCTATGCTTTGTTTTGTTATGCTATGCTTTGTTGTGTTTTGTTATGCTATGCTATGTTTTGTTGTGTTTTGCTAGGCTATGATTTGTTATGCTATGCTATGTTTTGTTATGCTATGCTATGTTTTGCTCTGCTCTGCTTTGTTATGCTATGTTTTTTATGCTATGCTATGCTTTGTTGTGTTTTATTATGCTATGCTTTGTTTTGCTATGCTATGTTTTGTTATGCTATGTTATGTTTTGCTGTGTTTGGTATGCTGTGCTGTGTTTTGCTATGCTATTATATATTTTGTTATGTTTTGTTAAGCCATGCTATGTTTTGTTGTGTTTTGTTAAGCTATGCTGTTTTGTTGTGTTTTGTTATGCTATGTGTTGTTGTGTTTTGTTATGCTATGTTTTGTTATGTTATGCTATGTTTTGTTATGCTATGTTTTGTTATGCTATTCTATGTTTTGTTATGCTATGCTATGCTTTGTTTTGTTATGCTTTGTTTTGTTATGCTATGCTATGTTTTGTTGTGTTTTGCTATGCTATGTTTTTTATGCTATGCTGTTTTGCTCTGCTATGCTTTGTTATGCTCTGCTATGTTTTGTTGTGTTTTATTATGCTATGCTATATTTTGTTATGCTATGTTTTGTCATGCTCTGTTTTGTTATGCTAGTTATGCTATGCTAAGCTTTGTTTTGTTATGCTATGTTGTGTTGTGTTTTGTTATGCTATGCTATGTTGTGTTTTGTTATGCTATGCTAAGCTTTGTTTTGTTATGCTATGTTGTGTTGTGTTTTGTTATGCTATGCTAAGTTGTGTTTTGTTATGCTATGCTATGTTTTGCTATGCTATATTTTGTCATGTATGCTATGTTTTGTTATGCTATGGTTTGTTGTATTATGCTATGTTTTGCTACTTTTGAGAAGACTGGAAACACTGTGGCTGGTGTGACATCCTGCTGGCTACCCTTGCAATTGGACCTTCCTTTTTCCCTGCACGTCCTGCCTACTTCCCTGAGACCACTCTGTGTGAGTGCTCCTGCACTATGTGCAGCTCCCCCGTATATTTCTGCCCATCACTATATGACACTTCTGGCAATCTCTCCTGGTTGAGACACTGAGGGTTGCCCTGGTGGAGCCTCTCTGGCTTTGCACTGGATGGGGCATACCCCCTCCTCCATACTTGGCGCCCAGACCATCATGCTGCCCTGTTGTCCCCCCCTCTCAAATATGTGGCGCCAACATCACTAGAGAAAACTTTGGTACAGGCTGTGAAGGACCATGCCACAGTTGGACATGTGCTTGCCCCTTTTGGAGGGCTGTCCAAGTCACGCAAGACAAGCTGGGCTTTATCCTCCTAGTCAACAGGGATTCAAAGGAAACTTTGGAGCTAAAGATTGATACAGTGGTGACGGACCTATGCCTGATCAGAGCCGGCATCGTAAACTAGCTGACCGCATCGCAACAACAGAGTCAACCCTGCAGGATAATAGCCCCAATGATGAGGGACTTTCAAGCCAGATTGGAGGATGTAACAAGTAGGGCCCACATAATGTAAGAGCGGACTGAGGACTCAGAAGGCTGGGCCAGCAGAAACAACATTCGAGTGGTGGGGTCCCTGAGACAGCGGAGGGCACGGACACAGTTGCATTTCTTGAAGATTGGCTCCACTGCATTGTGGCCACAAAGGGCCTCTCCTCTTTCTTCGCCCTGGAGCAGGCACACAGGTTACAGGCATGTTCTCAACCACCTGGCGGGCCACCCTGCTCCATTGTAGCCTGCCTTTTGCATTTTCAGAAACGCAACCACATCCTGAAATGCGCCAGTGACTTGGAGGAAATCAATGTTGACAAGTCAGGGTGATAATCTTCCCAGACTTCATCTTTGCAGTGCAGAGGCAAAGGGCCTCAATTCTGGCAACCATGTGGTATCTCAGGGTGCTGAACAATAAATACACCATGCTATACCCCACGCGCTTGTGGGTTATTACTGCTCATGGTACTGTGTCCTTCTCTGAGTATCAGGAGGTGTTGGACTGGCTTAAGCTGAGCTCGGAGGAAAGGAGGGCTGCCAGGTGCCCACGATCCAGACCTGTCGGGGCAGGGAGGTGCCCGGACAGGTGTCCAGAGGAGTGTGGTGGAGGTGGCGGACAAGCTCACAGCTTCAGAGATGAAGCAGTTTTCGCCATCTGTTGGGGACGGATCACTGACAGAATATCGACCTCTAAAATATCGACCTACAGGAATATCGAGTCAAAAATATCGAGGGCAAGAATATCGACATCCTATCTACAACATGGTAAGTACAAAAATATCGAAAAAATAATATAGATGTAAAAAATATCGATGTTAAAAATATCGTTTTTTTTTCTTTTAAAATATAAATGTAAAATAAAGTATATAACACTAATAAATAAAATCTACATAGTTAAAAGTATCTAATAATGTTTAAAATTAATAAATAATACATATATAATAATAAAACATTAATTAAATATATACAGTAAATAAATAATATATATGTACTGAACAATAAGTTGTAATAATTATTTTACTAATTTATAAATTAATAAAGTATATTCTAAATTACAAATACATTTACAAACATAAAACAATAACATAAATAAAATGTAAAAAATATAAAAAATTAAATATACTTTTAATATTTTTACAATTAATTATATAAAACGTTGGATAGCGTAAGGGTAAAAATTATTATTCCCACTCCAGAGAGTGCAACAGTAGGGAAAGCGTTGGATAGCGTAGGAGTACAAATTACTATTCCCACTCCAGAGACTGCAACAGTAGGGAAAGCGTTGGATAGCCTAGGGGTAAAAATTACTATTCCCACTCCAGAGAGTGCAACAGTAGGGAAAGCGTTGGATAGCGTAGGAGTAAAAATTACTATTCCCACTCCAGAGAGTGCATCAGTAGGGAAAGCTTTGGATAGCATAGGAGTAAAAATTACTATTCCCACTCCAGAGAGTACAACAGTAGGGAAAGCGTTGGATAGCGTAGGGGTAAAAATTACTATTCCCACCCCAGAGAGTGCAACAGTAGGGAAAGCTTTAGATAGCGTAGGGGTAAAAATTACTATTCCCACTCCAGAGAGTGAAACAGTAGGGAAAGCGTTGGATAGTGTAGGAGTATAAATTACTATTCCCACTCCAGAGAGTGCAACAGTAGGTAAAGCGTTGGATAGCGTAGGAGTATAAATTACTATTCCCACTCCAGAGAGTGCAACAGTAGGGAAAGCGTTGGATAGCGTAGGAGTATAAATTACTATTCCCACTCCAGAGACTGCAACAGTAGGGAAAGCGTTGGATAGCGTAGGAGTAAAAATTACTATTCCCACTCCAGAGAGTGCAACAGTAGGGAAAGCGTTGGATAGCGTAGGAGTAAAAATTACTATTCCCACTCCAGAGAGTGCAACAGTAGGGAAAGCGTTGGATATCATAGGGGTAAAAATTACTATTCCCACTCCAGAGAGTGCAACAGTAGGGAAAGCGTTGGATAGCGTAGGAGTAAAAATTACTATTCCCACTCCACAGAGTGCAACAGTAGAGAAAGCGTTGGATAGCGTAGGAGTATAAATTACTATTCCCACTCCAGAGAGTGCAACAGTAGGGAAAGCGTTGGATAGCGTAGGGGTAAAAATTACTATTCCCACTCCAGAGATTGCAACAGTAGGGAAAGCGTTGGATAGCGTAGGAGTAAAAATTACTATTCCCACTCCAGAGAGTGCAACAGTAGGTAAAGCGTTGATTAGCGTAGGGGTAAAAATTACTATTCCCACTCCTGAGAGTGCAACAGTAGGGAAATTGTTGGATAGCGTAGGAGTAAAAATTACTATTCCCACTCCAGAGAGTGCAACAGTAGGGAAAGCGTTGGATAGCGTAGGAGTAAAAAATACTATTCCCACTCCAGAGAGTGCAACAGTAGAGAAAGCTTTGGATAGTGTAGGGGTAAAAATTACTATTCCCACTCCAGAGAGTGCAACAGTAGGGAAAATGTTGGATAGCGTAGGGGTAACAATTACTATTCCAACTCCAGAGAGTGCAACAGTAGGCAAAGTGTTGGATAGCGTAGGGGTAACAATTACTATTCCCACTTCAGAGAGTGCTACAGTAGGGAAAGCTTTGGATAGCGTAGGAGTAAAAATTACTATTCCCACTCCAGAGAGTGCAACAGTAGGGAAAGCGTTGGATAGCGTAGGGGTAAAAATTACTATTCCCACTCCAGAGATTGCAACAGTAGGGAAAGCGTTGGATAGCGTAGGGGTAAAAATTACTATTCCCACTCCAGAGATTGCAACAGTAGGGAAAGCGTTGGATAGCGTAGGAGTAAAAATTACTATTCCCACTCCAGAGAGTGCAACAGTAGGTAAAGCGTTGATTAGCGTAGGGGTAAAAATGACTATTCCCACTCCTGAGAGTGCAACAATAGGGAAATTGTTGGATAGCGTAGGAGTAAAAATTACTATTCCCACTCCAGAGAGTGCAACAGTAGGGAAAGCGTTGGATATCATAGGGGTAAAAATTACTATTCCCACTCCAGAGAGTGCAACAGTAGGGAAAGCGTTGGATAGCGTAGGAGTATAAATTACTATTCCCACTCCAGAGAGTGCAACAGTAGAGAAAGCTTTGGATAGCGCAGGGGTAAAAATTACCATTCCCACTCCAGAGAGTGCGACAGTAGGGAAAATGTTGGATAGCGTAGGGGTAACAATTACTATTCCAACTCCAGAGAGTGCAACAGTAGGGAAAGTGTTGGATAGCGTAGGGGTAACAATTACTATTCCAACTCCAGAGAGTGCAGCAGTAGGGAAAGTGTTGGATAGCGTAGGGGTTAAAATAACATACTTATAAATAAAAGCTTTTTTTAATTATAATAATATAAACTATTAAATAAATATAAACCATATACAATACCTATACATAATTAAAAAAAACATGATTAGCTAAATATATTTAACCAAAAATAAATATAAAAAATACCATATTATAATATTTAATTACCAATTAATAATTTATTAACAATTATATTATTAACAAAAAAATTAATTTAAAAACATTATTACTTAATTAAATTAAAATTACTTCCCACCCTATTCCCCCATAAACCCACTACCCACAACAGAATACATTTATCTATTTATGAATTAATTAAAATTATTTACCAATCAATTAAAATTCATTACCAATTAATTAAAATTAATTACCAATTAATTAAAATAATTTATAATTCCTACTAATTAATAATTAATTAAACATAATTAAGTAATTTCCCACCCTATTCCTCTATAAAGCCACAACCCACTACAGAACATATATATCAATTAATCAATTTATTTAAATGAAATACCAATTAATTAAATTTATTTACCAATTATTTAAAATTATTTAATAATAACTACTAATTAATTTTTCATTTAACATAATTAAATTACTTCCCACCCTATTCCCCTATAAACCCACAACCCGCTACAGAACATATTTATCAATTAATCAATTAATTAAAATGATTTACCAATTAATTAAATGTAATTACCAATTATTTAAAATTAATTAATATTAACTACTAATTATTAATTAATTTAACCTAATTGTATTACTTCCCACCCTATTTCCCTATAAACCCATAACCCGCTACAGAACATATTTATCAATTAATCAATTAATTAAAATAAATTTCCAATTAATTAAAAATAATTTCCAATTAATTACAATTTATTAATAAATCCTACTAATTAATAATCAATTTAACATAATTAAATTACTTCCCACCCTATTCCCCTATAAACCCACAACCCGCTCCGATACTAAAACATATAATTTGCTTATAAATAAATTTATTAATATATATAATGAATACACATATAATATTATTTATTTTAAATACTTAAGTAAAACATATAACACATACATAATAAAAAACAAAAAAATAATATAAATATCGATATTAGTGTCATCGAAATTAGTAACATCGATATATATATGCTATCGACATTACTAACTTCGATATTACTTACATCAATATAAAGAATTTCGATATTACTTACCTTAGTGTCGATATTCTGTCCAACGATATTCTTGACATCGATATTCTGCACCTTCGAAATTTCTAACACAATATTTTGGTAGGTCGATATTTAATACTCGATATTTTGACTGTGTACCGTTGGGGACAGGGCGGTTGGCTGGGATGTGGGCCACAACTCCAACTCCATGCTTCACACTGCCCAGAGTGGGCATCTACCCCAGGTCACCCCACATAGGGCTGATATCTTTCCCTGAACTAGCTTTGGCTTTATGAACACAACTGGTTGGAGGAGGCCTGATTTCCTCCCCTGTGTTGGCTGCCCTTTTTGTTTGTCCACAGGGACCCTAGGGTGAAGGGGTGTGTTCTCCTTTGTTTCCAGGACCAGGTGTGGGTCCACCCCACAGGGGCTCATTTCTATTCGATGGTTCAGACTTGTTCCTATCACCCCCCGTACTTAAGTGTATGTGACTTTCTGGCATGTTGGTTTGTTTGATTGAGTATTCTTGTTTGGATGAGGGCTGATATCTTGCGGTCCTGGGTAGAGGGCTTTGGATAGTGGAGGTTTCTCTTGTTCTTATAGTATGGGTTGCACTGAATCTGTTCTATCCCTGTCCATGACTGGCTATAGTGGTGGCACCGTCCTTTGCCTTCATACACCAAGTGGGGGCTGCTGCTGGAGAAACTGCCTTACAAAGGTGGATAACATTCCTACCTACAAGCTTCTCTCCTGGAATGTCTAGGGCTTGAATAATAAGGTTAGGGGTTATAAAGTGAAGGCTTATCTGCGGCCGGCGCAGAGGTGTTCACATAGCGCTATTGCAAGAGACCCATTTAATTGCCAAGAAGGAGATTGCCATTGTGTGAGCGATGGAGAGGGCATGGGGTCTATACTACAAACTCCACCTTTGCTAGAGGGACCTTGTTTTTGGGAACGGCTGGGAGTCCCCTTCCAGGTTACTAGTTAGAGGGTGTACCCTGAGATGAACCATTCCGTTCTTATGGGCCTCCTAGATGGCCAGGACATCTCTTTTGTCAATGTTTATGTGCGCAATGTTGACCAACCTCTGCTCTTTGACATGCTGACTTTCGCGCTGGCCCCTTTGTTACTACACATGCTACTTAATGAGGGCAACTTCAACGGTGTCTCTAATGTAGACCTAGATCACTCCCATCCTCCTCTAAGGGATTCTCCAACCGCTCATGTGGATAATAGGTCCTCTGCTTGCCGACGTCACTAGGGCCTGGTTAATGGCTAGCGCCACATGGAAATAACATCAGGAGGCCTACTGCACCATATCACTCTCTATGCTGATGACCTGGTGCTTTACCTAGAGGACCTGCACACAGAACCTGACAGGGTGGTATGCCGGCTCACATCCTTTGGGGAGGTTACCGGCCTCAGCATTGATTGGCTGTTGACCAACCTAATCCCGGCTCGCAGGGTTGGACTGAGCCCCCAGCTTTTTGTGGCATGAATTGGGAGGAAGATGCAGTAAAGTGTTTAAGGGTTCAGACATACCATATGATCCCTCACTTGGAGGGCAAGGTGGCGTCAGTAATGGTGACATTCTGGGCAAGCTCAAGCTTCTGGAAGATGCTGTCCTTATCGGTCATGAGTAAGAAAGCCATGGCTGAGATGATAGAGCTGCCTTGCCTCTATTTCTTTGCTGTCCTCTGTATTGTAGCACCGCGGAGTAAGTTTCAAGACATCAACACGATCTTGCTTCATTTAATCTGGAACAAGGTTTGACGGTGCGTCATTTTGGCTAAGTTACAAAGACCTTCCTCACACGGGGGATGAATCCACCAGATTTTGAGGATTATTACCTGGAGGTGCAGCTGCAGTGGGTCATGAAATGGCTTAGCAAGCGGGAAGCCCCGGGGCAGCTAGAACAGCAGGACCCTCCTGACCAAGCTCAGTTATGGACCCTCATGTTTCATCTCAAGCGAGCCCCCTCTCTGGGAAAGTAAGACCTGCTGGTACTTCGGTCCTGCTAGTTGAGGGTGCTTTAAAGGGTGCAAATTCAATCCCCCATAACCCCTGAACCTCCAACTTCGGGTCATCCCTGTCGAAGGAGTTCAGAGTGGTTGACTAATGGACTGGGCTGAGGCCTGTATTTGGTGGGCGCACTTTATGCAGATGGCATCCTGCTCCCCTTTGATGATCTGCACAAGATGTTTGGCTTCCCAGCAGGGCAGTTCCTTTTGTATGGTACCCTAACTACGGCGATGGCGTGTGAATATGGGGGAGGAAGAACTGCAGCCGCTCCATAGTTGCCAAGTTCTTTGCAATACTACTAGCACCCACAGGCTGGTTTCGGGCTTACACAATGTGATACGTGCTGACGTGCACTCAATTCAATTCAATTTCAAGGCTTTATTCGATTATTAAAAACAATCACAAAAGCATACAATATATAAAACACAGGCAACATACATTTCAGTGGAGAAAACAACTCATCAATAATGGGAGAAAGGATTAAAACACCAAGCTTTTCCTATGTGAAACAGCTTTAAGTAAAAAGGTAGCAGTAAAAAAACATATCTATGGTATCAAGTGCAAATAACAGTTTCAATGCTTGGGCTGTAGTATACACAGAATATTTCTTAAAAACAGGTCTGAGATAATAACGACGAAGGTGCATATAAAGAGGGCAAATAAGCATAAAGTGCAAGGTGCTTTGCCTGGATAGACCATCACAGGGGCAGGGGGATTGGCTATGAATTTTCATCACTGGAAAAGCCACTAGATTATGTACAATACCAAGTCTCAACCTCGTGAGAACAAACTGGTGCGATTGCTTGGTAATAGTTTTAAGGTACATTGGCATGCCCCTGTCTTCCAACATATTAGAATAATAAAATACATGAGTTGACATGAGGCTGCATTTCGCCCTGCGCAAGTTAGATTTGGTCCCAATAAAGACATTTTTGAGTTCTTTTTTTGATACAATAACAGCACTATGGGGGTCATTAACAATGTCCAGGTTAAAGATTTCACTATAGGAAGATGAAACGTAATTTAACCAGGGAATCTTGCGGGCGTTGTCCAAATTGAGACAATCTAAAATAATCCGCCTGGTGAAATTAGTCTCATCTTTAGCCCGGATTGACCTCCAGACCATTAAAGGTCTCATTCCCATTAGGTCTGTAAGATGGTTCATGCCCACCTGGCTATGGCACAGTTCATTGGGTGCTGAGGAGGGTAAACAAAGGAGTCTTTTAAGGAACCGATTCTTGGTGACTTGAAGTTCCCTGTGCTTACAATAGCCCCATATACCAGAACCATATAGAGCAATAGATACACATCTATTCCTATAGATATTTAACATATCTGGTATACGGCGACTACCTAACTTAGATGCAAAGCGAAAAACTCCGGAGAAGCTTTTGCCCATCCTAGCATTCACGTTTGATATCTCAGGTGCCCAAGTCCCTCTGTTATTAAATGTTACTCCAAGGTAACAAAATCTGTCCACCACCTCAATTTTGTGATTATTAAAATGAAACAGCTTGGAAAGTTTCATCCGTTTACCACAGGCCATAATGTAAGTCTTGGAGTTGTTGATTTTCAGTTTTCTCCTCTTAATGAAGTCATAAAAATAGTTCATTATATTTTGGAGCCCGTTCGGAGTACGCGAGAGTAAAACCATGTCGTCGGCATATAGCAGGACTGGCACAGGGTAGCCACCAACCTGCGGGGAGTCAGCCTGTACCCTCTTCAATTCGGACTCCATGGAATTTATAAAAAAGGGAATAAAGCAGAGGGGCCAGCACACAGCCTTGTCTTATGCCTGACTTAACCCTAATTTTCCCAGTGCATTCACCTGCCTGGCCGTAACGGATCTGAGCCGATAAATTATTGTAGAGTCTGGCCAGGAAGTATATAATTGCTGGGGGGGGCTCCCATGTCCAATAAAGTGGACCATAACAAAGTATGGTCCACTAAATCAAAGGCACTCGAGAGATCAGCGAAACAGAGAAATAGAGAGCTCTGTTTCGCTTTCGTGTATTTTCCGATAAGGAGGTCGAGATTGATACACTGCTCTGTGGTCCTGAGGCCTTTGCGGAAGCCGTATTGGGACACGGCCAGGATTTTATTTTCCTCCGCCCATTCCTCCAAACGCATCAGGAGAACCCTACTCATAATCTTAAGGGAGGAATCCAGAAGGGAGATAGGGCGGTAGTTCTTGGCCTCTCCTCTATCTCCCTTCTTGTAGATGGGTAGGATTATGGATTCACTCCAGGTAGGTGGTGTACTCTCCATGACTGAGGCGTTAAACACCTGTGTTAGGAGTGGACTCCAAAGTGTCGGGTTAGATTTATACAGGTCAACCGGGACCCCGTCAGGTCCCGATGCCTTTCCCCTTTTACTCTGACTAATAGCAGTATCCACTTCTTGTAGTGTAATGTGCAGAGATAACTTTGTTTCGAACATAGGAGGGGAGAAACTGGCGCAATCCTCCCTGGTTGGATTAAAAATTCCGGAAAAGTGTGCAACCCAGTTCGCTTCACTAACCTGGGCTGACAATATAGGGAAGTCTTCTTTTACAAGAAAGGGGCTATTAACCGTGGTCCAAAAGAGCCTACTATCATGCAATATAGCTGCTTTGTTAAGAGCATCCCAAGCTTGTTCCCTTAGCTCTTGTTTCCTGCGTATAAGATGGGTTTTGTATGTCAGTCTGAGGGATATAATGGCCTCCCTGTCTCTGGGTTGTTTAGTGAGTGCCTGCTTAAGTTCCAGTAGAGATTTAGTGCACATACTATCAAACCAACCCACATTTTCCTTCTTGATTTGGCCTTTGGTAATGGTAAGACATCTTTTTATAACTGTGCCTAACTCCACAAAATCAACTATAATGCACTCAAGGGGTGAATGGTAGAGAAGGCCTCATTTTTTTACATCTATGGCATACTACATCACGTCACATTACACGTGTGTGTCATGCAGTAGATCCTGCGTGTGTGAATTAACACGCGGTCAAATATCGGCAGAACCATCACAGAGTAAATACAAAAATTATTCTACTGCATGACACACACGTGTAATGTGACGTGATGTAGTATGCCATAGATGTAAAAAATGAGGCCTTCACTACCATTAATGGCATGCGTGATTTGCAGCATGATTGTTGCCCTCCCAAAACAACTCCCTCCTCACTTGATAAAGCAATCCTTCTCTTTCCTAAGCACTATCACCTCACAGGGGTTATAAAAATCTTACCATAACTCTGTTAGCCTGTAACACCTATTTGAATACCTGTAAACCACACAGACACAATATTGACTGTACTTTTTTTTTCTTCTTCTTTGTTTCCTTTTAGGGGGAATCAACGTAGGAATTGATCCCACGACACGCCCCAGGTCGTATATTCGCTTCTCCTAATATTAGGGGGAGCGTGAATAAGTTGATGAGCTTTAAGGTCCTGAAGAATTGCCCTAGTGGCATGAAACATGTCGACCATACCACAATTGAGGGTTGAATGAGGCCATATCATCCCTAACTGTTGCGCCTCAGTACCCCTCATTCTCACCCATTTTAATAAGGCAGCGAGCCATGCTATTAAAGGTCTCCTAAATGGACTTTGCTGACCTTTTTTAATTTTAATCTCACTCACGCTCACTACTACACATCATTTTTGTTTTTTGGCCCCTCACACACATGCACCCATTGGCTTAAGGAATAAAAGAACTCCGCAAAAGTGTAGCGCCCTGTGCTACCCGACAGGCATTGCACCGCCAGCCTGCCGTGGGAGCAGGAAGCCAATGATGACACGATACGATCATCGGGTGGGATGACAACAGTCGTCCAACCTTTGCATTGTGTGAGGCATCCTTAATTCCGTCAAGGGATCACCATATGCCCTTCTTACTTGCTCACAAAGAGATAGGATTGCTTTAGCCATTTAAGCTCACCTCCTTTGGGGAACTCTGTACTCCTTTTGTTGAACTAAAATATGAGAGGCCGCCCCCAAAATACCCTGCAATGACCATTTCAAGCTTATCCACTATTATATTTTGCACCAAACTTACCTCATTCCTAGAAGCTAGGCGTCTATTTCCTGCCAGCTTCCCCTGAATGCCCTTGTCGCAGTTCTGGTATTGGGGATCTGTTGCACATGTTATGGAGTTCTACTTGTTTAATCCCTTTACTGGACAGAAGTGGTGGACACGCTAGTTGAGGTCACCGAACGCTCCCTGACCGCCTTGCCTAAATTCTGCCTACTAGACCTCTACCCCCGACGGGCTAAACACAAAATCACTATTAAAATTAATAATTATTAAAATCACAGCATGGTTAATAAATATGGCCCTAGTTTAGGCTAAGCGTAAAATTACAATGCACTGGAAATAGCTGACGGGACCTAACATCGAGTGCTGGGGTGCAGACCTTCTGCAGTGGACGGACTGGGAGGGAGGTGCATTGATGTGGGAAGTGCGTCAGGCAGCAGGGATATGGAATCCTCACGAGCTTGGGAGACACTTGTGACCAACCAACAGGGGGACACAGGCAACAGCGATGACGCTCTCTAACCATTGTGCCGGCGTGGCACTGCAGAAGTGGCCTATTCCCCCACAGACCAGCTGTGGCTCCTTGGCGCTGGTGGGACCACCGTGGGTGCTTGTGTTACTTACAGTTGGTTCCTTCCTTGTTTACAAAAAAAAGTTCAAAAGGATACAACTTGAGAACAATTCCTTTTAAAAGTACACACAAGCAAAAGACGGCAGAATATCCCTTCTGCACAGTGTCAGTTTCTCTTTCCCTTCACAAACTCAGTGGTGCTATTCTTGGCATGTACTCTAATGAAAGTAATCTTTGATGCAAATGTTTACAGCTTTTCTTTGAACATTTATAAGTTTCCTTGAAGACAAAAGACCTATAATGGGAGTGAAAGTGCCCATGATCACAAAAAAACAAGAGCACAATTTCACCTCGGCAGTAGTGTGTCTACAAGATACTGGAAACCCGCTGGGCTCAGAATTCACAATATCACAAATACACTGGAAAACCGTAAAATGTCACTCATGTACACTCTGAAACCATAGAAATGTCACAAAAGCCATCCAAAATCTTGGCAGCTATGGAAGGCCCATGGGACTCCTTCCTCTGTCCCTCACTGCACCGGGCCTGTGAACAGGTGGTGTGACCTTCTGAAAGGCACAGTGAGAAAATCACACCAAGACGACTAGAAGTGACTTGGTCATAGAATGCAGTGTATGTTGCTTGAAAAGAACTACTGAAACACAACATCTGGCAAAAGCAAATACTCTTCAGGACAGAAAGATGAAATAAAGCATCAGAAATGTAAAATGGGCTGCATTGCTGACATAGAATACCTTTAGGGATGTTAGTCAATCTTGAGAAATTGATCAGAACTTCTCTGGAACTGTAAATGGTAACAGTAAGCAAGCCATAGAATCCATAAAGTAATTCAATGCACAAAGAATGTTGTTGATCACTCTTCACATTTCCATGGATGATCCCGGGGCCAGTGGAGTGACAGGAAGAGACATTTACGTCTCTATTTAGGGCACCAAAAGGCACAAGAGCCCACAGAGCCAGATCAGGTTGACACATGAGGAGAGGGCCGGAGGCAGCTCTGCTCCGCCAGCCTCGCCCTCGCCACAGTCCAGCGCATCCGAAGAACGATCGCCGGCGGCAGATCCTTCTCCCACCTCGCCGCCAAGACGTGGAACACACTCCCCACCAACCTACGGCAGCCCCAAGACCTACTGGCCTTCAGAAGACTCCTCAAGACCAGGCTCTTCGATCAGTAGCAGCACCCCTTCCCCCCGCCCCCCCCAGCATCCTGAGACCCTAACGGGTATGTAGTGCGCTTTATAAGTGTCTTGATTGATTGATTGATTGGGGAAGCCCCTCTCCTCTGCCAGTAATCTTGTTGCATAACTGTGTGCCACACTTAGTAAACAAGCTGGGCCCAGGCAGAGAGGTGGTATCCACAGCAGCCACTTACCTTCTGCACGACCTGGGCCCAGCCTTACAGTCCTGGGCAGCATACACAGAAGGGCACTGGGTGCTCTGAGGATAGAGTTACAGCACCTTGTTCAAAGGAACTTTTCATTATTATGCGTGATAATGCATTTTAAAGGCTGTGATGTGGACACTAGCATTAAAATGCTTGACCCTTGGCACGGCTGACCTTCATGTCAGGATGAAAAGTCAGAGCTGCTTATTGGTGTCTCAGGGACAAAGCAAGGAAGGAGTGGCCCCATGGGCTGACAAGCAGGATTTCAGGGCGCCCACACTGACCCTCCCGGGTACATGGACACTTCCTCAGGGAGAGAAGCGACTGATGCGGAGCCACACAGACCCTCATGCAGTGTCATGAAGATGACAAATATGGAGGCATACAGTCCTTCGCTCAGGGTTGTGGTTGCACATATACTCCTCTCAGGGCGATACGAAGGACGCGGGGTCCCAAGGGCCTTCATGCACATCACGGTCACGCAGAGTGGCTTATCAAACTGATGCATGGGGAGCAGTGACACGATACAGGGTGGTGGTCACACCACACACATTGGCTCTCAGAGCAACACATGTTGTGCTGGGCAATAGTCACATGTGTTTTTGTCTTAGCCATCTTTTACTAACCACTGCAGCGCACTGGATACTGAACTCAGGCTCTAGTAGGGTCCTAACGGGATCTTACGCTATCCTATCACCATAAGGTCCCAAGAAAGGTTAATAAAATATGAATGCAGCATTTACAGCATACAATCTTCATCCACTGTGTGCCATTTTTAACACTTCCTCAAGTTGTGGACGATAAAGAAAGAGTACAACATGTAAATGTATATTTCCTGCCACCCCTACCAGGCCGGGACGCTATTTAATGCGCGCTGTATACAGGGCAGCAGTGCGCGCTGTCTACAGGGTAGCAGTGCAATCAAAGCCCTAGTCCTCAGAAGAGGGAAGGAGGTCCACACTCAGGCATTGTTTTTGATTCAATAATATAGAGTAGTATGGCAATGAATGGACGTTCCTTTGCAACACAATATTTACCTCTAAGTGTTAAGGCTGGTGCTAGGGAGCAGGCATCGAAACTATCTGCAAAGCAAGGTGTTTCCAGTTGAGGCCTGAGGCGACGGGGCGAGCACATCTCTTGAGACCCGCCAGAGGTGGGCTTAGTCATCAGGAGCACTGCTATCTAGAACCTTTGATGCAGGGGCGGCCGCTTTATTAGCTGAGGATGGACAATGGCTAACTTTTGGCCTTACTGCAGTTCCCTCCCTTTGGAAGTGCTGCTGCTTTGGACTGGAGAGCCCCCTGACTCACTCACAACCCTCTCCTATGTTACAACTTTGCGGCACTGGCAGATGCAGCACGTTGTTGCTGCAGAGGCCTGGTTACAGGGTAATTTATAGTGCTACAGGAACGAAACCACCAGCCATAATAAAGGGGGGGGGGGGAAGAAATATCTGATGGGCGGGTCCACGCCCGCAATAAACACTGACTCACCGACCTCGAAGATAGTCTACCCTAGTACCATCAGGCTGCTTATCCTGCGATTACCGGTCACTCCCCAGTGGGCTGGCTTGCAATGGTAAGCTAATCTGATAGTTACTAACTACAAATCGTGAGACTGGTTGCAACCTCGAGTGTTACTGATTACCTATTATTAAGCACTACACGTCTTCAGTTTTCGACACTTAGGCACCTAGCTGGAATGAGGAGACTTAAAACAGACTAACTATCCTCTGTATCCTCAACAGCAAGTTGGACAGGAAGACCATGCATGCCTCGATCAATAAATGACTGACCCCCTCAGTATTCTAACAAAGGAGCGCAGCCGCAGCCTGACTAACTTTGTGCAATCTTGGAGGCAAATGCAATGACCAGCGCCTCTCTCATGGCAAACTTTGACACTGCAGCCACTGATGTGGTCTCGTGAGAGAATACTAGAAGAAAGTGGCCGAGAAAGTGATCCACTGGGAATGTTTGAAACAGGAGCCACAGGTGTCTGAGATACAACAACAGCTTCAAGAACTGACTGCATGCATTTCTTATGGGGGAGGGTAGAGGATGCTGAAGGCCGCAACAACAATAATTTTAGAATTGGTGACATGCATGAAGGCTCCGACGAATGACAAGACATGATAGAACTTCTAGAAAGTTGGATAAAAACCTTTTTGCCTCCCAACAAACTCTCCTCTTTCTTCTCTATCGAGAAAACCCACCAGGTTCTAGGGCAGTGGCTACCCAGAGGGCTCTATTCCTACTGATCATTGTAAATCTGCTGCATTGCAAAGACCAGGACAAGATCTTCCAGGAGGTCAGCCAAGTGGCCTGATTAGAAACAGATAACCATCAGCTCCTTGTCTTACCTGCTACACCTGAGCTGTCTAGCTCCAACCAGCCTCTTTCATGGTAGCTAAGCACAAACTTAAGGAGATGGGATTAAAGTACTCTTTACTCTACCCCATACTTAAGGTTGCAACAAACCAAAACACCTTTTCCACTAGTGAGCCAGTAATAGCCAAGCACTGGGTCGGGCGACAAGAGACATTGTCACAGAGAGACACACCATGAAAATGGAAGCAATAGACAAATAAGTTTCAATGTAAAAAAGCCAAACAGAAGCCAGAGTCGCTTCTAATTCAGTTCATGGTTCCATCCAAAAAACAGGGCGAAGACAGTCTAAATTAGCCGTTCATGGCGGTGGCTTTGATCATAATAGACAAAAGAGGCTTCTTTCACTACTCAATCTGACACCACCACCAGTGAAGACAAAAGCTCTTCATCGTCGACATCTCCATGGGGCTTTGAAACGCTTCCTAAATTAATTTCTCATAGTTAGACCTGTCAACCTTGGGGTGGTCTTCGCCTAAACCTTTTGCCTTCACCCCTATTTTTGCTGATCCAGTTTTTGCTGGCTTTAGAACTCAGTGCACTTGACCTCTGCCAACCAGTGCCGAAGTGCATGGACTTGCTCCTTAAAATATGTTAACATTAGCTTATCCTTAATGTGCATATTTAATTTACTTATAAGTCTCTTGTAAGGTAGCACTACATGTACCCTGGGCTTGTAAATTAAATCCTACTAGTTGGCCTGCAGCACTTATTCTTCCATACACTTATGTAGCCCCAAACAGGTCTCGAAGTCTGCCACTGCAGCCTGTGTGTGCAGTTTTCAGGGAAGGCAAGAAGCCTGTGGACTTCAATGGGAAGCCTCTAACATCTTCTCCCACTTCAAAGGAAGGCCCAGGTATAAATAGTGGCTGTCAGTACACTTCTGGACCTGTGGATACTCTTCCAGCAAGAAAGACTGCTGTGCTGCCGAAAGGACTGTTACTCTGCTGGACTGCTGCTCTGAATGACTGTTGCCCTGGTGTGAGGACCTGCTGCCTTGGTTAACTGACCTTCTGCCCTCTTTCCTGGGTGATAAGGACTGGACCAGCGTCTGTGGAACCCAGGACGCCAGAGTGACTCCAAGGGCTAGTTGGCGGACCTCCTGACTAGAGTCTCAGGGACAGAAGGGTCCAACAACCTTGTACCCAGTACCTGGACCCCATCTGTGAGTCCCACCCTGCCAAGTGGTGGCACCCTAGTCCTGGACCCTCGGAACTGGGCCTGATGGTGCTCTGCCAGCCCGTCTGTGGACTCAGCAGAACTAATGCATTTCCTCTGCTGCACAGGGCAATCCTGAGCAGAACTGAAACATCGCCCCTGCTTCCCTGTTCTCTCAGCACAAGGACTCTGCATCGATCTCGTCACCTGTCTAGCAACCGTAACTATGCAAAGCTTCTTCGACACAGGCTCTTGCATCGCAGATCTTTCACCGATGGTATCTTTGATGAGGATGCCGGTTCTCGGATCGCAGCTTTGCAGTCCCTTGGAACCGATGCATCGCCTTGGCTGCGCGATGCATCCTCAAAGCGGGACCTCGCAACGCTCCGCAACCAGGATTTACAGTCTCTTGTTCAGCAAGCCTAACTGGGTCCCTGTAGCCAGCACACACTCCATCGCGGTCGGCCTGAACTTGTGACTTTGTCTCATCTGGTGCAACCATATATCCACAGTTGGCGCTTTGTGATTTGGGAGCTATTTTCACTATACTCTTTAAAATTGCATATCTTTATTTCTACTGATTGGATTTTTGTTGTTTGGCTGTGTTTTATTTATTAAAGATTAAACTATTTTTCTAAACCTGGTGTGGGATCCTTTTGTGGTGAGTTTTCACAGTTTTACTGTTTGAAGTGTTGCACAAAATACTTTACACACTGCCTCTAGGTTAAGCCTGACTGCTCTGTGCCAATCTTCCAGAGGGCTGATATCGACTTCTCCTTGAAACAGATTGTGGTTTCTGCTCGAGTAGGGTTTTACCTCCCTCAACCAGAAACCCAAATTCGTACACTCAGACTGATGACAATCTTATAAAAGGATTGCCACCTGAGGCCAGGGCTAAAGTTGTTGCAGGACTAAATGCCTCAGCTAGAGCCATATTAAAGATTTTTACTATTAACATCTGCCCTTCTAACTAAAATATACCTCTATCATAAGATGTCTGACTCCTGTGTCCTTACGGCAGGCACACATGTTTTGAACATACCGCCAACTATACGCTTTGCTTTCTTTGCTTGCTACCTCATTCCCTGGCTCCGACTACTCTGTCTGGTCAACTCAGCTTGTGTTGGAGCTCCCGGGCAGGGGCAATCATAGAGGCCAGCAACATAACCCAGCCCTTAAGATGGTGTCTAGACTAATCAGAAGCAAAAAGCACAATTGATGGACAGAATGCAGAACGATGTCACACATTCACCCCAGTACAGAGATCTGGGCCTAAATCCATCGTTTTTTTGCACACCACACCACCCCAGTTCAGACATGGCCATATGCAAATCAGTCTGACCCTGTGCCTCATGGGAACAGTCCAGCCCGAACTGCCAAGCCATGCCTTCCCTGGACCGGAAACAAGCTACCGAGGACCGGTTTCTGGCATTCCAGCCGTCTGCAGCCCGGCTTGCTTGAATCCAGTGGTGTGGAGTGCATGGGATTCACGTCTGAGCATACCCATCCCACTCGGGTGACAAATGCAAAAACCACAATTGATGGACAGAATGCAGAACAATGTCATACGTTCACCCCAGTACAGAGATCTGGGCCTAAATCCACTCCACACCACCCCAGTTCAGAAATGGCCGTATGCAAATCAGTCTGACCCTGTGCCTCATGCAATAGCATAATCAGGAGGCCTGGGCAGTTGGCTGTTTGCTCTCTGTTCTTGGTATTGAAGTTGTTGTTCTCGTTAATTCAGACAAGTTATAACTGATCGCACCTCCCCACACGCTTTATCCTATTATTGCGGCAGTGACTTTTTAGTGAGTATCTTTGTTAGCAAGTACAATACTCCCACAGAAGCAGGTATCCACTGAAACTTCCCTATGTCAGTTAGGTAACTTTTCCTTATTTCATTTCTATGCCTAAACCAGGACACAGTCCTACAGAGCCCTCTTTATACAGGCCATTGGTGATTTTTAATACTGACTATAAAATACTTAGCAAATTTATTGTGGGCTGAATGTTGCAGAAAACTTCTAATATCATTTACCCGGAACGGAATGATTTTGTTCCTGGGATGAACACCTCCCTAAATATAAGGAGGATCCATAAAATAATGGAGGCGGCCCCCACTCTATGGCCTGTTCAGCCTTTCAGGTCCATGACTGAGAAGAAGGTATTTGAAACCTTAGACTGGAACTATTTGTTTCAAGTGGTGATAAAATTCAGACTTAGAGCGTATAATCTGAACGACCAAATTGCTTTACACCTGCAGGCGGCCAGAGTCCGAGTCATCAACCTTATGTCTGTCCCCTTCCAAAATCTTACAGGGATTTGACAGGAGTGCCATACATCCCCAGGGCATGGAGCAAATTGACACCAGATTGCGCATAGATGGAGAAGCTTGGGGTATTCCTCTAGCACAGAGAACCCATTTGATATTGTTATATACTGACAATATGTTTATCTATGCCAGAAACCTTGGTGCAGATCATGCTAGCACCCAACTTTTGAAATTTGATACGGTATCCAGACACAGAGTTAACTGGCCCAAGTCCTGATTGTTCACGCTTCATCCAAAAGCTACTGTGGTGTGGATACATATGGGGATAGTACTCTTTAATGGGAGGGCAAACCCTTATGATATCTGGAGATCAGGATTTATCAAGCCGAATGTGATACGCTTGACAGGAACTTTAGCAGAGCTGTGTCTGTGCTGCAAGTGCAGATAACAATCTGTGGGACCATTTCACGCTCTGTCATTGGCCGCATCGCTTTATCAAAGATGGCAATGGTAATGCTGCCCCATCTACTCTACTCCTTTGCCAAATTTCCGTTGCTCCTCCCAAGGAAATTCTTCTGGGATTTGGACCCAATGCTTGGGCAACTAGTTTCTGGAATTTGAACCCAATGCTTGGCCAACTAGTATGGTGCAATGGCAGGGTGGCATTATTTAAACTATGTCTCCAAGCAGAGTAGGGTGTGCTGGAAGCCCTGAATTTTGAAAAGTCTTATCTAGAGGCTTAACTGCAGTGGATGTGTGGTTGGTTCTTGGGCCTCTCCCTAGGGGGCACTTCCTTGGCACTGGACAAGTGGGCAATCTACGCAAGCCCTTTCTCTTACCCCAGTCAGGATAGTCCCGACTACTAAACAGACCCCTGAACTCCTTCTTCATAAGTTATTGATTACCAGACACATTACAACGTATACTTTCACTATCCCTTATTTGGCCTTGCCTAACACCGGGGACATCTTACACCTGGAGACTTGAGACACTGGAGGCTGCGCTCACACCAGTGTGGACTATGTTTCATAACAGACAGCTCATCAACTTTGCCATGCTCAAGGAAGAGTATGACATCCACAGGGGCTTATTTCTGACTTATGGAGTCTGGCATATGCCCTTCGGGTGAAGTGGAGTATCATTACTGATCACCTCAAAGCCACACACTGGTACAAGTCTTATCCAGAAAGGTGAAGGGTAGAAGGCACATTAGGTGAATAAACAGGACCTTGCATGCTCATACACAAGTATGCAGGTTCTATGTGACATGTGGGAAGCCAAACTGGGGAGATCGCTCGGTGATAAGGAGTAGAAGAAGACACCCCCATGCCATCTCCCACAATGCACGTTTCAAATATATTCAATGTATTGTTTTACACAGAGCTTATTTATTCCCCACAAAATCGACACAATGTTTCCTGGCACTAATGCCTCCTGCTCTCGCTGCTCAGCTCCCTCTGGCACTGCAGACCTCTAATGCACTTCTGGACAGACATCACCGACCAGTTAACTGCGATCACAGGTCAAACTAATTTGAACAGCAGGGTCTCTTTGAGCGCTCCAAGAAGGATACAGTAACAGCCTGTTTCCCAGACCTTGCCCTCCAACTTTCTAAGAGAGCAGTAACTATGAGTTGAAAGGCCAGGAAGGCCCCGCTATGTTGGCTTGTAATCGGGCCACATTCCACACAAAAAATCAGACTCATCTCATAATTGTGGTGTGCGCTCTAGTCTACGAGCGTGTACGCGAGGACGCGTCACGCCGTAGACGAGAGCGGCAGGCGCACGCATGCGCAGACGATGATGTAGGCAAAGGCGCGAAAGGATAATCGGCAGTTGGCGACCGGAGCTGATCGGAATAAGACGCTCGGCGCTCTATGTTAGTGGAAGATGTATTAAATGCAATAAAGGTGTTACGAAGATATAGAGGCTCAAGTGTATGCTGTGGGGGCAAGGAAGGAACATTATATTAGTGACGAGGGTGGGATACGGACACCACCGAGCACAGTGGAGAGGAGCAACCAACCTCACCAGCCCCACACCAGTCGGCGGGACAGAACAGCAACTCGAAAACCGGCACAAGCATAGAGCGTGGCAGCAGCGCAAAGGCAGCCCATGCAAGGACACAAGCCACAAAGAACCAGGTCAGTGCTTCAGGAGGAAAAGGGCACACACCCAGCACCCTGGCAACCAAAGGCACCACCCAACAGCCAGAGTAGGGGGCGCAAACAGACAACCTCACGCAGGCAATAAGGGACAACACCCCAGGGAGCCCCAGGGGTCAAAGTGACACGGCAGGGAGTGCAGGAGCATCCAGGGGGCCCAACCAACCCATAGCTCAAGAGGTGGACCACAGAGGTGAAGCCAAAATGGCGAATCAAGCATCGGCCCTGTTGGCCCCCATCCCCTTCCTACCCAGACCAGGGGAACCCCAGTTAAAATGGGAGGATTGGAGGGAATACTTTAAGAACTACATTGAGGCACTAGAGGACGAAAATGGAGAGGAATACACCCCAGCTAGAAAAAAAAGACTGTTACTCCACAATCTAGGCCCGGAAGGGGTGAGAGTGTTCGCAAACATAGTGCCCAAGGAAAGGGGTGCAACAGAGACGGATGTCTTCAAAAATGCACTGGAAGACTTGGACAACCACTACCGCCCAGCGGTCTTTGTTTCCATTGACCGTTACAATTTTCAACAAAGGAAGCAAGAGGCAGGCGAGTCCATAGACGACTACGTGGCTGCGCTCCGTCGCCTGGCCATCACGTGCCAATATGGTGCCCTACAGGATGAGTACATCAAAGACCAGATTGTCATGCATACCACCAGCAGGGCAGTCCAGGACAAACTATGGGCACAGAATGAGACCTCACTCAAGGAAGTCATGGCAATGGTAAAAAAGGCGGAAATGTCAAAACGTGGCGCAGATGCGGCCAAAAGAGAAAACACGCAGAGGCAGATGATTAACAAAATAGATGAGGCCTCAACATCCAGCAAACAAAAAGGAACGTATGGAGAACAGAGGAAGGAGACAAAATGGACCGGGAAACAGACGGGCCGCACCAGCACAGAAAGCAAATTCTCGTGCTATAGATGTGGTAGCACAGCGCACTCTGCGCAGGATAAACGTTGTCCTGCGTTTCGCGCCAGATGCGCGTTCTGCGGCCTGGTCGGCCATTTTGAAAAAGTATGCCGCAAGAAGGGAAAGAGGTCCACGGTCAAGTGTGTGGAAGCTGCGACTGCGGAAATCAGCGAGGATGACGACCTAGAAGACGGTGAAATGGTGCTGTGTATTGAGGACCAAGTGCTGGAGGTGACAGGAAAGCGCAGAGATAAGCCCCGCACAGACATGCTTATAGGGGGAGTGAAAGTACACGTGGCTGTCGATTCAGGTTCGCCATGGACCATCGTACAAAGATCTATATGGGATGAAGACTTCGCACCGGTAGTGGGGCCAGACCTACTGCCGCCGGACATCAGGCCCATCTCGTACACAGAGAACGCCATTCCATTGGTGGGATGCCGAGACTTCACGTTCGAATTCAGAGGGAGGTCAGCTACATGCACTCTGTACGTCGCAGAGAAAGGCCCGTCGGTACTGGGATGGAGAGACGCAGGGGATCTAGGAATCATACTCAACCCGGGAGGGAAAGAACAGATACTATTAACGGATGAGTGGCCCCTCACGAAAGAAGGAGACTGGAAATCTGCATACCCCAGGGTATTTGAGGGTACAGTTGGAAAACTGGACAAATTTGTCCACAAAATGGTCCTCAAGGAGGGGGCAGTACCAGTAGTACACAAAGTCAGGAACATCCCCATATCAACAAGTGAAGCTGTGCAACAAGAACTTCAGAGGCTGGAGAAACAGGGCATCATAGAGCCGGTGGACAGTTCGGAGTGGCTATCCCCCTTGGTGGTAGTCAAGAAACCTAATGGGAAGGTTCGTCTCTGTGTGGACCTCCGAGAGCTCAACAAATGCCTCATCGTGGAGAGGTTTCCCCTTCCCAGAATTGAGGAGATGCTGGCAAGAACTAAAGGTATCACCCATTTCTCCACCATAGACCTCACGTCGGCATACCACCAGATTGAGCTGCATCCCACGAGTAGGAAGTACACCTCCTTTATCACGCCATTTGGTTGTTATCAATTTCGAAGGATGCCCTTTGGTCTAGCATCTGCAGCAGCCGTATTTCAGAAGCTGATGCATCGGCTGTTTAAGGACATCTCAGGGGTGCAGTACTTCCAGGATGACATTCTGGTGATGGGCTCCACCAAAAGGGATCACGACAAGAAACTAACCAGAGTCCTAGAAGTGTTGCAAGACAAAGGCTTAACAGCAGAGTGGAGCAAATGTAAGATCGGAATGCCCTCAGTCACGTACTTAGGACACGAAATTGGGACACATGGTATTTCCCCGAAGGAACAAAACGTGAAGGCTATCAGGAATGCCAAAGCCCCGAGTACCAAAGAGGAAGTGCGGTCATTCCTTGGAATGGCCGAGTATTATAGCAAGTTCGTGAGGCATTTTGCCACCAGAACATACAAAATGCGTCAACTCATCAGGGACAAGGCGAAGTTTGAGTGGGACTCAGAAGCGCAAAATGAATTTGAGACGGTAAAGGACTGCATCAGCCAAGCAGTTCCACTGCAAGGATACGTCCCCTCAGAAAAAACTATAGTGACGACTGATGCAAGTGACAAAGGCTTAGGGGCAGTCTTGGCACAGGAGAGGGAGGATGGATCCATAGAAACCATCAGTTTTGCTTCACGAGCTCTATCTCCGACGGAACAAAGGTACAGTGTCATTGAAAAGGAGATGTTGGCAGTCACTTGGGCCATGGGCAAGTTCCGACAGTTCATTTGGGGTACAAGATTCAAACTCCAAACTGATCACAAGCCCTTGATAAAGGTCCTGACGTCTTCGGGCCATGATACTGTGACCCCAAGAATTGCTAAAATGACATTAAAACTACTGAATTACACCTACGACGTGGAATACCTACCGGGAACGCAAAACAGAGTGGCGGATTATCTCAGCCGAGCTGCGGCGATGGAGGATGCGCCGGAGGCGGCCCGGACAAAGAGTAGATGGTAGCCAGCATGGAAGACCATGAGATGACGATCAGCTGTCAAGAGTGGGCGGCTGCCTACGACCAGGATGCGGAGAAAGTAGAGGTAAAAAGACACCTTACGGCTGGATGGCCGGACAAGAAGAAGCTCACAGAAGGAGTGCGGAGGTTCTACGAGATGAGAGAGGAACTGTCCCTGAGTGATTCTGGAGTCTTCCTATACAGAGGAGAAAGAGTAGTACCACCGGAAATACTAATACCCAGACTGTTGAAACAACTACATGAAGGACATTTGGGCATCGTAAAGACCAAGGCACGTGTCAAGCAAATGTATTGGTGGCCAGGCATGGATGCCCACATTGAAAGACAAGTGAGAGAGTGCGGGCAATGCCAAGGAGCGGACAAAATTCTACGACCACTCAGACCAGCCTTGGGATGGTTCGAAACTCCACAAAACCCCTGGGAGAGCGTGGCCATCGACATACTTGGACCTGTCCTGGACAGCAGAGGTGTAAACAAATATCTATGTGTAGTGATAGACAAGTATTCAAAATGGCCTGAAGTGGACATACAAGAATCCATGGACACGGACACAGTACTGAAATTTCTGACGTCCTTGTTCGTAAGAGAAGGTATACCTAAATCCATTCTTAGTGACAATGGACCGCAATTTGTATCGGACAAGTGGACACGATTTATGAAGAGGAACGGGATCGAATCAAAGCACACAGCCATCTACCACCCAGAGTGCAACGGCCAAGCGGAGCGGTTCAACCGTGTGCTAATGGGCTCCATACAAGCAGCCATCTCGCAGGGAGAAGACTGGGAGACAGAAGTAATGAGCATGCTGTGGGCTTACAGGATCACCCCCACGGTGGTGGGGTACAGCCCCTTCCAAGTGCTGAGAGGGCGACTCCCGTTCACCCGGGACAATGTCGTGTGGAGGGAGAAGACCATCACAAGCAAGTGGTCCCCGGCAGTGGTTAAACACAATCTTGAAACGCACAGAAGATTTATGCTGCCCATTATGACAAACGACGAAACACAAAGGATACAGAGCTGGAAGAGGGAGAATGGGTCAAGGTAAAATTGCCCACACTACAAAAGAAAGGAGAAAGCAAATATAGTCAACCCTTACAGGTCAAGGAGGTGCGAGGCAGGGCAGCTCTCCTCAGCGACGGCAAGGTGTGGTCCCAAGACCGCATGGCTAGAGTCAACAAGATTGTAAGGTGGCCCAAATCAGAGGAAAAGGAGATACAAGAGGAGTCCGGAGAAATAAGACCTGCCCGGGTTCATAACACCAACGAACAATGTGAAGGTGTAGAAGAGGACAGAGAAATGGAATCTCCCATCACAGAGTCCAACAACAGGGACTACACACCGGCTGGTGAAGCACAAGGAGAAGATCAGAGAGATGGTGAGAGAGTACAGGGGGAGAGAGAAGCAGAAGACAACACACCGGTAAGGTACACCCGCAGCGGGAGGGCAGTCACCATGCCCTCCAGATATAGAGACTTTGAAATGAGTGGACATTAGACCGGAGATGAACATTGTTTTATTGTTATTGTTAAAGGGGGGAGATATGTGGTATGCGCTCTAGTCTACGAGCGTGTACGCGAGGACGCGTCACGCCGTAGACGAGAGCGGCAGGCGCACGCCTGCGCAGACGATGATGTAGGCAAAGGCGCGAAAGGATAATCGGCAGTTGGCGACCGGAGCTGATCGGAATAAGACGCTCGGCGCTCTATGTTAGTGGAAGATGTATTAAATGCAATAAAGGTGTTACGAAGATATAGAGGCTCAAGTGTATGCTGTGGGGGCAAGGAAGGAACATTATAATAATTAGGCTCGGACGGAATTTTAATTCCGTGGGCGGAATTGGAGAAGTTGTCACCTCTGTGTTACTCTTGTAACGCGGAGTTCCCGCCAAATTCCATCAATCGCCGTGTGGCGGAATTTGCAAAGTGATGACAATGGGAACAAAGCGAGACTTCAGAATGCTAGCTGGTGAGTAAGATTTGGCATCTCTTAGTGCGATTTTCGGTAGCTAAGAGGACTTCGAGAGATTTTACAAACGTGAGTGGTCGTGGCTGCTACCCAAGTAGATTTTCTGCTCAACAGCAGCAAAATCAATTTGAAAATAGCATGGTGTCATTTGCACTGATTTTTCAGCGCAAAACTCTCCACTGGAACTAAAATTACAGCACGAGCAACTCCGCAGAACCTTGCAGAGTTCTTATGCGAAATTCAGCATTCCCCCCCCCCCCCCCCCCTAATCATAATTGGAGCCTAACTCTCTGACAAGTGGTACCTCTACCTTCTAATTGTCAGCTTAACAACTGCAATCTCTGACTATAATTCCTTACTTAACACAGTGTGATTCTAAAAGTGCTAGATATAGCAGGGAATTTAAAAACTGTTTTTTAACCCGATGCTCACTGTCACACTGCTCCCACGTGCGGCTTTACTGTATAACAGTGTTGAGTGCCAGTTTGCTCCTATCTGCAGTAGCAAATATCAGTTATTAGTCACCTTTGCTCGCTTCTCCTCTCCACCTCTGTTTTAATGGCTACCAGCCTCCACAGCCCGCATGGGTATCATTGGGGAGTCGATAAGGGTCGAGACCCCTGGTGTGCCCCGTGGAACTCCTGCCACTGCCCTTGCAACCTCTGACCTCAGATCACAGAGGAGGTGACCGGAACCTGAGCAAAACAGGGTCTCATAAGTCCTGTTTACTTTCTGTTTCTCCACAAGAACTAGGGAATTGTAATTCATCGGAGCGTGCAATACACTTAAGAATGCAAAATGAATGCATGCATGAACTATCAAATACATTACAATGTGGTTTTCTTGTAGGGGCATAAGAAACACCCCAGTATATTTCCGGGGTATACCGCAGCTGCTCAATGTATTTAACTTTCTTTGCTGCTGTAGGTCACACGTGCCCTTGCAAAGCAAGGCCCCCAGGAGAGGAGGAGAAAAACAAGCCCAGCAGACAACTGATCCCCAGATCTGTCACTTGCCTGGAAATAGGAGTGGGTCTAGCACAGTGGTCGAAGTGGGGGGGGGGAAGTAGGGGAACTGTGGGCGGAGAGTCAGAGGGCGGGAATAACCAGTGGATTGGGTCAGTGGGCAGAGTCAGATGTGTGTCAGAAAGAGCAAAATATCCCACTTTTTAGTAGTTTTTTCCCATTTTACCAACCAGTTACAGCTTATTACGTTATTTAATTTAACCAATAGATACACATGTTTATTTAAGGTTTAATATGAGTTATTGACATTAAAATACATTCACAAAGTGGGATACGTTTTCAATCACAGAATGTCCCATAGATCCTTAAAAATGGAATCGCATGCCATTTGTCTCTTAGCCATAGAGTTTCTGTCATCAGCAAATGAATTGCAAAATATCCTAGTTTGCAAAATATTTTCCACATACCTATTGGTTTGCCATATTTGCCACATAATACATCATCCACTTCATAATCTGATGATTTTAACTATAATTTAAGTTTATAGCTCAAACTGATCAAAAGTTACTAAAAAATGTGACTTGTGCTGCTGTGAAGTGGAGGGCCCTTTGCAAAGGTTGACTGGTCACCTTTCTCACTGCTGCAGTTGTATGTTCTACTACTACTAATAAGGAAAAATCTTTGCAGAGACTGCTAGCATGTGTAAAAATTTCAAAATAATAAAGTATCAGAAAATTTACAGCACCACTAATATCAGTGTAGGGTGTCAGAGCACTTTATATCACACATATTACACAGAGACAATCAATCATACGTGTGTAAATCACTCTTCAGGAAATGTTACATAGGACAAAGGACTACAAGGTGTAGGAGTCACATAACAACCATACTAGTAGGCAGCATAGTTTAATAGTGATTAGTCTGGAGAAACACAAACTCAGAATTTAAAATGTAATACCATGGTTGGGGGTTCTCTTTAATAATCAGAATTGATTTCTACTGAAATGAACCCTTTTTTGCAACATTAGGATAATCGAAGACTGTGGAAAACGCTCTAACGCTCTAATTTATACCTTGGAGTTTGCATGCAGCTTTTACATGACAGTTAATAGCTCACTGTTCTATGTTAGGATTTTAACCTTTTACCTGCAAGTAACAATAGGGTCTCACTGACAAAAGAAGTAACCCACTGACCTATTCACATTATGTGCACTTTGTGATCTGCATGGTAAAAGTTCTTAGCAGCAGGCACATGAAACCTCTGACGTTCCTTTTCAAGAGTCAAAACTTCCACTAGACAAAACACCATTTTTCTCTACTAAGAACATTAATCACCAGAGTGATCATGACATTTTTATTTTTTCAGAAAATTGTCGGAGGCCAGGAAGGTGGCAGCAAGTGCTTTTAAAACCATATTATATTTACAAACACAATGCCCCCACCCGAAGTTAGTCCCCGGCGTGGTCGCACTGCCCTAGAGCCACCCTGCTCAAGAGTCCTGTGACCTCAGTGACAGAGTCACTGTCACTCTATGGTGTGCTGCTTCTTAGGTCTGTCCCCAAGACAGGAGGTGAACTTCATGGATTGTGGTGGACAGGCCTTCAAGGTTAAAACACACTTGCCACCGCTAGGGTCCACCTGCTGGTGCTGAAAAAACAGGGCTTCTAAGGTCTTGCAAAGCCTTCTAAGGTCTAGCATGGAAATGTACTCTCTCAGGAGAGTGGTCGGGTGGATTGGTCATTTAGGCTGAACCTGGATCCCCAGTTCCAAATTCAGCAGCTCTGACCATAGTGCCACATCCTCTCCTCCACTGAACACCATACTGCCCCACTTAGAGAAACTTGCACTTCACTGACCCGCTATAAACAACTGGATATGACTCAATTCAAATTGCGCACTAGACAAGAGCTATCTGCTGCCTAAAAAAATGAACAACATCCTAGAAAAAGCAAACACTCATTGGGAATTCAAGATTAAGTAAACATGTGAAATGTAAGCAGGAACAACATGGTTACCTTTTTCCTTTTCCACGCATTATTCAGAAATTAGTGAGTGCTTTTACATGACAAGTTAAGGCCATGACTACATGGCCTGGAAGTGACCCGTTTCAGTGCCCATTGCGTATATCTTTTCAATACATAGGCAGTATGAATTTTTTTAAAAACACATTCGTGATCACACAGCCGTTGTACACATTTTGATTTCCAATTCACTCATCAAGCAGGTATTTCAGTACCTCCAGGAAAGGTGCACTTTCCCACCCAGGGAAAACAACGTTGTTGAAAGAGAGCGGAGAAAACAAAAGTAGCGCTTCACTGGCAAACACTGTAAAGTGGCGCTAATGTGTTTAGGTGGGAATACATCAATCTGGCCACCTTGCAACGAATCTGTCTTGCTTTAATTAGTTGGTTATTTAGTTAGTTAGTTATTTTTCATAGTTGGAATGTTTTATTTCTCTGCACCCCGACACTGCACTTAGATTTTGAAAAATGTGAGTAAAAGACAATGTTTCCAGCAAAAATATTTTTCTTTTTTGGATCCATTTCAAAGGGGAGCAAATAATCAAAAGGAGGAAAGAGTAAAGAGGGTAATACCCGTTTCTTGAAGTCTCGGTTTTCACTAACTGATGAGAAGCGAGACAGAAAGAAAGGGAAGAGGGGAAACAAAGAGGGGGTGGGGGGCAGTTGCCAGCAGCAGGAGAACTGGACACTGTCCTAGTCTTCTGTTGGCACGAATGAAAAGACAGTCTATTTTTCCTTCTCTGCCCGTTCCTCCCGTCCCCAAAAGCCGAGGCTGAACTATCGGCCTTCGAATTTCTGGCATCTAGGAGGTAGGGTCGGATTGGGATAAAAAATTGGCCCGGGCACCCCGAAAAAAAGTGGCCCACAATTGCAATTTGCAAACCTTCATGCCAAAAAAAAAGGCATCCGTTTCGAGTCAGATTTGTTTTTAAATTGAAAAGTTGAACAAAACGTTTGTGTTTCTTGTTCTGGGCTCTCATTCCATTGCTTCATTCCATTGCACAGTATTTGAATTAAACTCCTAACCTCAATGGGCGAAAACTGGCAGCAGGCACCGGCGGCTTGTCTGTCTGATGGACCTGAGGCTTGTCTGTCTGATCCTTGGGACCTGCTGTGGGGGACAAAAGCTTCCTCCTCACACTGGCGACTTGTTAATTGCACTGCTCCAAAGACACACCTCTCTCAAAGGCTCACTGACACCTTCTGTGGGCCCAGGATGGAGAGAGGTGCACCACATGATGCCCGTCTTCCTGATGCTGTATTGTCATTCCACAAGTAACAATTAATGGCCTGCTCAAATTACCCTGAAGCTGGAAAAAGATTGGAAAGTTGAACCCAGTTATACAAAGTTGCTTGAGCCACAGGACTAACAAAATCGGCCACACGTTTGCCTTTGCCACAGGCCCCTCGGCACGATTGCCCGCCCTGCCAATCCGACCCTGTTGGGAGGCATGTTTAAAATAAGAAAGTAGGGGAACGGAATCAGTGAAATTAGAGCAGTAAGGGCACGCCGTGCCCTGCCGATCCAGCCCACTTCTACCACTGGTCTAGCATGAAGTTATGGTGAATCTAGGTCCTACTGCCAGTTGTACGGGAGAACAACGCATGCCTTTACCACGCATGCCGTTACTCTGCAGTCTTTACAATGAATGCATCTTTACCACGCATTCCTTTACCATGCATATCGTTACAACACCATGCCTTAGGGAAAGTACTGGAGTGGTATAATTTACTATTCTTATACCAGTCTGCACAGCAGTTGGGAAAGTGTTGGACTTTAAATAACGAAAATCGTGGTAAAGGAATGCGTATTAAAAACGCATTTCTTGTAACGCCTGCGTTTAACTTTAGCGTGTGGTCATGCTGCGTTGTAAATACTGTTTCCCCCTGCTGTCTGGTGTTCTGTGTCTCTTCTACAGTGAGGCCATCTTGCTGAACTGTTTCTCTAGACCACAGGGCTTTCTGCTCACTGTAAATGTTTAATTTCCTATAGTTGAATAATCCTGTGTGGGCTGAACATTTCTTGTTCGTGGTCCAGACTCGCAGAAATGCCTACTCCAAAGATCAATAAAATACAAAAAAGGTTCTTCGAAATTCTCCTGGTCAGCCCTGAAGATGGGTGAGAAGCGTATATGTTGAAGCTCTTAACGATCCCCTACTGGCCTAAAAGTGCATTTTAAAAATCTGAAAATCAGAATTGAAATATTTGATGCCACTCTGAGTGTAACTGCAGTGAGTCATTCTTTAATTCTCTCTTTTAAGGATTGATGCCTGATATCGTTCAGAGATGTTGCATGGCCAGAGAAAGTCGTCTAATGGGCCTGTGTTATATGTTACAGTTTCATGTAGCCCTAGCTTGTAAAAAAACATATATTCGGATAATTCAGGGGCTTGTTGTTTTCGTTTTACCATTTTAGTATGAGTGTGCAATTATCAAACCATTCTGAGTTTCGAACCTCGGGTAATATGAAAATAGTTTTCTTTCCCTCCTTCTGAGGGGCACAAACCCAGAAGAGACTGAGACCAAGAAAGGGATGCCAAGAGAGTGTAGACCTACAGAGAAAAGGGGAGAGCCATCCAGTGCAATGTGGATAAGGAGATATGAGGGTGTGAACAGAAAAGTAGCAAGCTGAGTGGAGTGATGCACAGGGAGGGACAGAGTGATGGAGACAGATGGGAAGCGGACAAATGAAAGAGAAAGTAGGGACCGAAAGAGCAGGGCTTCAGTGAGCTGAGACAACAATGAGAAAGGTTGAGATAAGAGGGCAGACAATAAATTAGCATTGTAATAGGGAGGATGGAATCTGGGAAACTGATGTGAGAGAGACTAGAAATGAAGGTGAGGTTACTGGGAAACTGAGAGATCTAGAGGTGAGAAGATTACAGGGATAAAAACAAAGGAGAAACTGACTTTCACAATAAAGGTTATAGCATGAAGGGGTTAAAAGTGGGAGTAAGAGGGAAAAGGAGGAGAGAGCGGTAATTAGCGGTCAAAGAAAGGAATTAATATGAAATAGGACTGGGTCGAGAGAATTCAAGATCTGCGGGTGACAGGAAAATGGAATATGTATTTGAGAATAAGAGAGGAGGAGTTGAGAGGGAAAGTGGAGAGATGTAGCTGAACAAGCGACAACTAGAGATAAAGGTGCATGAATGAGGGTGAGGATAACTGGAAAAAAAGAGGGGGCAGGTGAAAGGTGCTTTCCTTACTTATCATGCCAGCAAATTTGTTTAATTATTCTTGGCATTAGATACACATTTGCTTTGGTAATTGTTGTGGTATTGTATTAATTTTGGACTAACTGAAGAATTCTTAACAATTCTTATGTACTTTCTGTTATTTGTATTTGTTTGTATAGCGCTAGAATCGACCCCCGAAGGGGTATCTCTGCGCTTAAGCAGAACTGTGAGGAGAGGCAACGTATTCCAGCAGGATTAGCAGGGACAGAAGAGGAAGCTCTTAAGCATCTTCCTGAACTGAAAATGTTCGGAACACTGTTTTAAGGGGAGCGAAAGCTCATTCCAAAGGTGGGGCCTGAGATAAGAGAGCGCTCGCCCTCCTAATCTGGCCCTTTTCACTCGAGGTACCACCAAAAGGTGTTTAGCACCTGAATGTAGGGATCTGGGGGGGGAACATATGGCAGAAATTTTTCGGCAAGGTAGAAAGGGCCCGGATTAACCAGAGCCTTATGAATGATGCAGCATGGTTTGAATTTAATCCGTTGACGGATGGGGATACAGTGCAATTTCACAAGAAGGGGAAGGGATGGGGTCCGAGGTGGAACATTAAGGACCAGCTGTGCCGCCGTGTTCTGCACCACCTGCAGTTTGCCAAGCAAGGCATCATTTGCCAAAATCAGCAGACCATTGCAGTAGTCCAGGCGACTTAATACCATCGCCTGGACTAGGGTTTTATGGGCAGAATCCGGAGCAAGGGGAAGACTCGACGGAGCAGACCGATTACATGAAAGCAGGAACCAGCTGTTTGGGTAATCTGTTCCTTCAGGCTAAGGTCTTGGTCTAAGCAAATCCCCAGGTTTTTAACTGTGAGTTTGGGAGAGGGAAGGGGGCCCAGGTCCGTTGGCCACCAATCCAGAGTCCACAGGAGGGGAGCCTCTCCAAAAAGCATGATCTCAGTCTTTCCTACATTGCACTGGAGGAAATTATTCCGCATCCAGTGCGATATGGCCCTCATCCCATTAGAGAAGGCCAATTGCACAGAGGATGAAAATGTATTGAATGGGAATAGAAGCTGGGCATCGTTGGCATATGATATGTGGATAAACCCATAAGTCCTCATGAGGTTGGCCAAGGGAGCAATATAGATGTTTAAAAGAGTTGGGCTCAAACATGAGCCCTGAGGTACTCCCTTGGTCAAATCCATCGGAGCCGACTGATACGGGCCCAGATGAACAATCTGAGAGCGATACGACAAGAAACTTTTCATCCAAGATAGGGCTGAATTTCTTAACCCAGTTTCCTCCAATCTTCTGAGCAAGACACCATGGGTAACTGTGTCGAAGGCCGCGGATAGGTCCAAAGGCACCAGAATCATAGAATGGCCCTTATCTAGGGTCTTTCTGATGTTATCCGTTAAGTTCAAGTTCAAGTTCGGGCATTTGTATAGCGCACTACTCACCCAGAGGGTCTCAAGGCGCTAGGGGAAGGGGTTCATTATTTGTCGAATAGCCAGGTTTTAAGTTCTTTTCTGAAGGAGATGTGGTTCGGAGTAAGGCGGAGGTGGGTGGGGAGTGAGTTCCAGGTCTAGGCAGCCAGGAAGGAGAAGGATCTGCCACCCATGGTGGATTTTCGGATGCGCGGGACTGCGGCGAGGGCTTGATTGGACGATCTTAGTTGGCGGGTGGGTTTGTAGAAGGACAGTCGAGTGTTGAGGCATTCGTGTCCTAGATTGTAGAGGGCTTTGTGTGCGTGGGTGAGAAGGCGGAAAGTAATTCTTTTGTTGACGGGAAGCCAGTGGAGGTCTTTTAGATGTCCGGTGATGTGATCTTGGCGAGGGATGTCTAATATGAGTCTCGCTGACGCGTTTTGGATGTGCTGGAGTTTTTTCTGTAATTTTGCTGCGATTCCGGCGTATAGTGTGTTACCATAATCCAGTCGACTCGTGACCAGTGCGTGGGTGACAGTCTTTCTTGTTTCGAGGGGGATCCAGCGGAAGATCTTTTTGAGAATGCGAAGTACGTTGAAGCAGGAGGACGAGACTGCGTTGACTTGTCTGGACATCGAGAGAGAGGAGTCTAGGATGAAGCCGAGGTTACGTGCATGGTCTGTGGGTGTGGGTGCTGTGCGGACCAGGGGGACAGGCGCTGGGCGCGGTCCAGGCGCGGACGGGCGTAGACGGGCTTACCTTTGGCACACCTTCGGCGCGCATGGGGCGCGATCGCTGCGCGTTACCGCTGCACGCAGAGGCATCTGTCATATGTGGATAGTGGAGGGGGAGGGGCGAGGGAGGGTCAGCTGGGAGGCGGGAGCGAGGCTAAGAGGACGGGGCTCCGGGTCACAATAACAACAAGATGGCCGCAATAACAAATCGGGCGCAGGAAGGGGCACACAGACAAAAGGGGGATCTGTAAACACTCTCACAACAAAGCGCTACGATTTTTCACTGTGTACAAGCGAGCGGAGCTAGATTAGGATCGAGCTTATGAACACTGGACAATGAGCCTGAGCCTGCGCAGAACATACAGCAGTAAAAAAGAATCACTCGATACAGTTATGCAATTATAGCGCTATGGCAAGCAATCTTCAATCAGTGTAGCGCTTTAGCAAGTGGCAGCTAGCGGACACAATTGCAGAATGAGACTGCAGTGGATGCAGCCAACAATACCACAGAGGATGGAGGAGCCAAGCCGGCGTCCACGATGGCCGCCCAGTCCCTCGGCTCCGAGTACCATCTCCTCCCGAGGGTACCTTCTGTCTGATATCCTGACCTGAAAAGGCACACACGGGTGCAGGACCAGTTCCGGCGATCGATGGCGCGTCCCCGAGGTTCGTACCAGCTCCACACGGGGAGAAACAGCGGATGTATGACGTTACAACGCATACTTTTACCACGCATACCATTACAACGCGGTATTTACAACGCATACCGTTACAACGCATAGCGCTTTGAGGTGCTGGATAGTGGTAATTTTATATTCCAACTCCAGTCCCCGTGGACACTAGGGAAGGTGTTGGATATAAAATTAAACTTATTCCCTATCCTAGAGCGCCCCCCAGCGCAATGCGTTGTAATGGTATGCGTGGTAATGCCTGCGTTGTAAGGGTAGTGCGTGGTAAAAAATGCGTGCTAAACGTTGTATACCGAAACAGCCAGCGGCGTTTGCGGCCCGCGGCAGCTCAAAGACCGGGGACTCGTCTGGACTGCAGGGCCGGTCACCAAGTGAACAACAGCGGCCACCAGTTGCAGTGAGGGGCCGGTCGGCTCCGGATCAAAGCGGAACGGCTGATTTTTGGGATCATTCGCTTGGCTGATTGGGGGCATGAGTCGGGGATCAGCCTTTCATAGTTCCCCTGAGTGGATTGTGTCTTTCCTGGAACTTTGCTCGCTTGCCGCCGGGAACCGTGGTGAGACCCGTCCCGCTAACTGCGGGAGAATCCCGAATTTGTGCCCAGCCGCGTTTTAATAGCGCGGATTCCATCGGCGGCTGCGTTTTGGCTACACCTTAACTGTTTAGGTGACCTGCTGGTGGTATCATGACGCCTGACGCCCCGCTGCGTGTGCTCCGGCCCTTATCCATGATGGTGCTTCCCCGGAACGTAGCGAGGGGCCAGAGTGCAGCTTCTGGGAGACCGAGTCCCGACCTGATGTACATCATATGGAGAAAGGGAGCTTGACAAAAGGGGGGCACGGAGCAGAACTACACCTTGGCGATCTCCTGGCTGCCCTAGCTGACCTTCGCGACACCTTGGAGCAGGATGCCCGATCAATGGGGGATAAACTGGATGATGTCGTCTTTGTGGCGGAACTTATGAGACCGGGTGGTTCGTGGACGCACAGTGAGATGCCTCACTTATTACCCAGACGCAACAATATGGCGTCGGCCACTGACACCGAAAAATCCGGGACACAGACTCTCGAGCCATCTCCAGTTAGTGACGTCGGTGATCTAGAACTGTCCGTGGGCCCTAGCTTGGAACCGAGCGATGGACTTCCTTTCCACGTCATGCTGTTAGTGTCTCTGGTTCTGCTCCAACCGTGCTTTGACATTGTGATGATCTTCCCCTGCCCTGTTTTGCCGATCGAAATGGTGCGGTCATGTTATTGCGCCAGGTTGGGTTCATCACGCTGGCAGGAAGCGGGCTCGGATGAGGTCCGGTCACATCGCAGCACTGCAGACTTGCTGCTGTCTGGGTTTGCTCTGGTATTCCGATTCCCTACGATTGTTGATTTGGAGTGCAACAATTTGGTGGGCCATCACGATATGCGCAGGACTGGAAAAAGATAAATGCTGTTTCCTCCGTGTTGATACTTTCTGTTTACGGGTTTATGAGGGATGTGCGGCATATTGTTTTACTTATTGACATACTGGGCTGATCCTGTGCCTAGTGCACTATTCTATTGTACTGATTTTAGCAGAAGTGTTTTACGTCCTGTCCACATACGATACTTGCATGAGGGAGAGGCCGGGGGACTGTTAGGGGGCTCTCCTCCGTTTTTTCATTTCCTTCTTTTCCTTCCCTCACTTGGGTTCTTCTTTTAGTCTAGGTGGGTGGTAGTTCCTTTTCTCTCTCTACTAAATTTCGGGTCTCATACAATGGGCGACAGGCACGCTGCTGAGGGGGAGGCCGTAGCCGGAGGCAGGGGTGCAGGGAGGGGGGTTGGGGGGAGGGGTATTCTCTGTTTTCTTTCCCTTTTTCAGTCTCTAGGGCCCCTTTTCCTCTCTTGTTCTGCTTGGCTTTTTCTTTCCTTTCTTCCTTTTTCTTATCTTTGGGATTCCGAGTGGTAGGTGGCTTGCCGGATGTTCTTATGTCTCAAACCGTAATGGGGGATGTTATAATAGAGCTTTTAGATACGGCGGGCGTGTGCTGTATTGGGGGGCGTAATGTACTATTTACTGTCTATCCTGTTTAATGTGCGTTAGCGCCAACGCCCTGCCTGCAGTGGTCCCGAATGTGAATATCCTGTTTTGTGATATCCCCCAGTTCTGGTATTATTAGATTGTATGACATCGGATCCTGTTCTACCTTTAAACTTTTTAAAAAAAACCTCTAGTATCCTGGGCGTCGAAGGGGAATTGAGGAGGCGGAATGTATATGTTTGGATTTATTGATTTGCATTGACCGTCTCTGGAATAATGGCCGGCTGTGCTTATTCTGGCCTGATGTTGTATTTGCCTTATGTGATAATAAAGGTTTACCAAAAATAAAAAAAAATAAAAAAAACAATACCACAGAGGAGCAGGGAGCACGGGAGCAACGGTGCTGTATTTGGGCCTAAAACCGGGCTGGGAATGATCTAAACATCCAGTCAGTTTGACATAGTTGGAAAGAAGAATATTCACATGTTTCTCCATTATCTTGCTCCAGAATGGAAGAAGTGAGATGGTACAGAGGTTAGAGAAGTCAGTTCACGGAATATTAGATTTCTTGCGGATGGGTCTGACCTGGGCAACCTTCCATTCCCGTGGGACATGGCCCTCTGAGAGAGAGAGATTGATAAGAGATTGTACGACGGGGGAGAGCTGATTGTCCAAATAGACTCAACATCCTTGGTGTGATATTCTCCCAAACTTCTTGGCTTCATCCCTCCTGTTTTTGAAAATCCATTTTTGTTGGTATTAGGACTCTCTGCACTTTAGCACTGTTAACCAGTATGAAAGTGCTTGTTCCCTCTCCCTAAAACCTGGTTAAATTGGCCTACACCTGTTAGGCACAATTAATGTACCTATGAGTCCTTAGCATATGCAGGGGCGCAACAAAGGACACCAACAGTGCGGAGGGGCCCCAGAGCTCCATGGGGCTCCATCAAGGCAGTAGCCTGGCCTGGGAGCTCCCGAGTACGTTCGGAAGAGAGCCCCTTCATGCAGTTTGTAGGGGGGTCCCTCAAGTTTTATTACACCAATGAGTATATGGTACATGTACCCAGGGCCTCAAAATTAAATGCAACTAGTGAGTCAGCAGCACACATTGTGTCACCCACTAAATTAGCACTTTAGAATATGTCTCCTACCTTCCATTGCAGATGGTAGGCATTTCGACCTGGAAAAAAATCTTTTGAAAGGCCTAAATCTTCTTTTTTTAATACATATGTATCACCCCCTCACATAGGATCTAAAAGTCCACACAGCAGGGTGTATTGTATTAAAAAAAAGCAGGACATGTGGGTTTGAGTTTTACATGTCCACGTAGTAAAAAATTACTAAATTAGTTTTATTTATTTATTTATTTATTTATTTATTTATTTATTTATTTATTTGTTTAAGAAGTTTGATATAGCGCTGGCTAGATTTTGACTGTAAGCCCTATCTCTTCCATAGACTTAAACTGGGTTGCCTTATTACACTAAATAAATGCTAACTATTGATTGGGGGCAGGTAAAACAGTCTTTAATGGTAAATTCTCATTTTAAATACCAATTGTAAAATTTACACTTTTAGAAAGTTGGCATTTTCTTGCCCTAACCATGTGTGCCTCTGTCAATGTCCTAGGTCATATCACTGTAAATGGCTCTGCTGTTGGGATTTATGTATTTCTCCCAGAGAGTGAGACAATGAGGGACTAAATGTGGGCAGGATGGGAAATCCTGCCAAGATAGATGGGGGTGGAGTTATTTGCTGCCTCACCTACACTTCAAAGGACTTGCCTCCAGAACACACATAGACTCTAACACAGCCTTTTGTCACCCATACTTCGTGGAGCCTTATTAGGGAAAGGGAAGAACTTTCCATAACCAAATGTGGGGGAAAGTTTAGGGAATTACCTCACTTCAAAGGCTGGCACCACATATAAATATTAGACCCTTATGCCACCTCTTCAGTACACTCCTGGATCTGGGGAAGACTTCAGAATTACTGCTTTGAACCCCAGAGGACAGGCTTCTGCGACCAGAGGACTACCCGGATACTTGAAGGACCCAATGCTGCTTGAAGAACTGGATCAACTCCTTGAACCCAGAACCACCAGAAGTGACTCCAAGAGAAAGTTGCCTGGACTCCTGTGTGAGATATAGAGACATAAGATCCGGAGATCATGTCCTGGACTTTGGAAGTGGTGTTAGAGGTGCTGTTCTAGCCTAATCCTAAAATTTGGGTCTTAGAAAAATGTTCACCACAAACTTCCAGGAGAACCAAGAGAAGAACAGGACTGTTTAAAGAAAGAAACCTATCTTCCAGCCAATCCGCTCAAAGTGCATCGCTTGTCGGCTTGACTTTATGGTAGCTCCTGCTACGTTCTCTGCAATAGTAAATTCTGTTCAGCGTGGACTCTCGCCGATGGTATCCAGCCTCGTGAAGCCCTATTCTGCTACAGCCTACAGCTTCGCCCCCCCATCCCCGGAAGTTTTTGAATTCAAAAATGTTGTTTAAGTACAAAGGTACAAATATTCACTGAGCTTAATGGCAAACAGCTCCCCATCAGTGACAACCTCCTTGGCTTCAAAATCCAGCTTTTCCCTCTTAGAGCCTTTTCCCACCATCAGCTATGGCTTCACCAAGACTTTGTCAGGCGGCTCCCCAGTGACGAGTACTCCTCCTCGGACACAGCCTTCTGCCTTGCCCCACTGAACTCTATCTTCTCTTGGACATTCCCTGAAGACATTTTCTAAGTCTAAAGGTAAGCTGAGACCAGGCCCGATACACCCTTTGTATCTGAACCTCGCTCCATCGTGGTCAGCCTTAACCTTCGACTTGCCTCCGGACTTGTGCGACCAGAAGCCCATGGTGGATGCTATTTTACTCTAAACAACGTAAAAAATCATAACCCCTATTATACTGATTGGATGTCAATTATTTTGCTGTCAATTTATTTATTACATTTTTCTCTATTCTTCTAAATTGGTTTGGGATTTTCTTGCATTGTGTGTTCACTTTATTACAGGTTGTTTGCTGCATAAATACTTTAGACACTGCCTCTAATTTAAGCCTGACTGCTTTGGTGCCAAGCTACCAGATGGTTAAGCACAGGTTCATTTAGTGCATTTTGTGGTTCACCCAGACAAGGATTATAGTTATAGCATTCACATCCCTCAACCAGTAACCCAATTTCTTACAGCTGTAATATCATCAGGGCCGGATAAACCATGGCATGATGTCCTGGGAAGACATTTCTGCCATTTGACTACACTTCCTATAAAGGTATTGATATTAAAGTGTGCCAGATGTACCTTCTGCTACACCTGGCATCTTGGTGAATCAAACCTCATGACAGCCTTTCCATGTGCCTCTGCATCCTTAGGCTGCAATTGTTAGTTTGCCCCTTGACCTCAAATGCCTGGCCATAGGGCGCATGATCATGAAGGTGCCCTTTTGACACATGCTGCTGGTGGTCCTTCTGGCTCCTCTGCCTGTGGCAAGTTGACTTCCTTTTTGGAATAAATTGGTAGACAACAATAGTTTCATTTAACAGCAAACCAAGAAGATATGTTTAGATTGGACTGTATAGTATCAAGCCACTCTGACGATACAAAAGATGAGCAAACGTCTCAATGTTTGGACCATGCAGGAGTGCGACATGTAACATAAATGGAGGAAAGAGTGCAAACATTTGAAAATTCAAAGCGAGTCAGATTCAGTGCAAACCACCTGAAACCCCTGACACATGAAAAAGAACGAAAAACTCACAAAAATGTGTTCTGATCTCAAGTATGAGGAAGGTATGCGCATAATGCACTGGTCTTCAAACTGAGAAAGAACCCCCTGGGGAAGTGGATTTGCTGCACTTACATTAAGAACAAGCATTGGCATAGCCAATAGGTCTCGCCTTTGTGACCTTATAAGTGTTTAGTGTTGCATGACTAAACACTTATAAGGACCCAAAGGCGAGACGTATTGGCTATGCCAAGGCTTGTTTACACTGCACTCAACTTTGCCATTTCAAATTGTGGCAAAGCCCAAGCTGCGTCATATTAAAAAAAGTTACGGAACACTCGACCCACCCAGATAAAGAAATAAGAAAAGCGTAAGATGTCCACCCAGATACAAAATTAGAAAAGCGTAATATTTCCACCCAGGTAAAGAAATCAGAAAAGCGTAATATTTCCACCCAGATAAAGAAATTATAAAAGCATAATGTTTTCACCCAGATAAAGAAATTAGAAAAGCGTAATATTTCCACCCAGGTAAAGAAATCAGAAAAGTGTAATATTTCCACCCAGATAAAGAAATTAGAAACGCGTAATATTTCCACTCAGATAAAAAAATTAGAAAAGCGTAATATTTCCTGAAGACAAGTACTCAAATAGTTTTATGTTAAAATAGATCTGCATTAAACAAGAGTTCTCTCTCATGTACCCTTTAATTATGAGCACACATGTAACGGCGCCAAACCACTGTCAAACCATGTGTCAGCTCCTCACTCAACTTTTCTTCCCACATAGATCATGCAACAGCCACATACTTCTGCAACCAAACATGCAGGCCATCTACAATCTTTATGGACAGTTAGTGCCATGATGCCACACTAGCGGCAGTGGTGCGCTGTACAGGTGACAAATTACAATACAACGAGTGGCCAAATTCACAATAGAATTTGATTACACATTTTTGTTTGATTAAGTTGCTTATTCCATCGTAAAAGCATTTACTGAAAGCTGGTAACACCAGTCATTTTTGCTGAATGTGCATTACTCTCCCAAAATAAATGTTTATGCTATTTTGTCGGTTAGCTCTCCGGGTCACCTGATCTAGACTTGGCTGCTAATTGGTTAAAAGGCAAGGAAGTGGCTCATGAATATTCCGTCAGATTTGGACATTGTCTCCGTGACTTGAAGTGAGCTCTCTAGTATGGGGTTGAAATAAGGAGTGTAGCTACTTTAGTATGTTTTTTTTGTCCTGTAACTGGGAATTTCCGTTTTTTAAAAGTTTGCAAGTGATAAATATTTAATCGAAAATCGAATAATACCAGAAAATATGTATATCAAATGAGCAGATTCTCAAAACATATTTAATGAACATGCCTTAAAAATAGTGTGCCGCGAGTTTTAGCTTGTGCCTAAAAACAACAGCAAGTCCTGGGCTTGTTTAACAAGCGTGCGCGCCTCGTGCGGCTGCAGGAGGAGGGGAGAGAGGAGGGGGCCTGCACGAATATCTTACGGGAGCGAGTAGCAACGCGCTAATTGATAACATATGGCACCAGCTGCTCGCTCCCGCAAGGGAATCGTCAGACGTGCATGCGTTGTCATTGAAGGCAATGGAACGCATGCACGTTTTTGGCTGAAAAGCTGAAGCGATTGCAAAAGGTCTTTTGCCTATGCAGCGCATGGGCGCTGGGTCGGCGAGACCTAAAAAGACATCCGGGCACACTGCATTCTCCTGCAATAGCGGTGCTGACTCTGCTTCTTCTCTTCTGACACACTGCAGCTGCCAAAATGTCCCTCATTCCATATGACTGCATTGGGTTGCACATCAATCATCTTGTAAGGCACCAGATTTAACAAGGAACTTGCACAGACCATTGAATAAAAAGAATTACCCGCATATGCAAATGTCCTCACAGGACATCTCTAGCACTGTGAGGCACATACAAAACACTGTGGACTTGATTCTGAACTCGTCAGAGTTTTCTGACCCTGGTGCAAACCCATTTGCTCAGGCGTTGGAATTCTGAGTTGGGCAGTATGTACCACACTGGTAATTAATTACCAGAAGTGTTAAATATCTCACCCTCTATGTTAAATATCTGCAAGCCAAACTATGCCAGAATTTAACAGGGAAATACAATAGAGTTTTTATCATGACATACGTATTTTGGTGTGCTAGGCAAAATCTGCATGTTATACCCATAACCTCAAAATAAATCCCATTTATTGCATCGTATAAATTCCGAAACCCGGGCAGTTGGATAGTATTCAGTGCAGTAAACAAAACCTACTCCTAGGACCAACTGGAATATGGACCACAGACTTTATTCAAAAAGCACCCTTAATATTTTCACTCCTGTATCTGCATCACTCGCAATTTCACACAGACAGACAGTGCAACTATAATACTGAAGTTGAAATGAATCTCACGGAGGTGAACAGTTTAAGAAAGTGAATTCCAGAGTCGGGTAGCCACATATGAGAACGCACAGCTACTGCTTCTGGATGAAGTAATTAAAAAAAAAGTCATGAGTCCCATAGGAGCCAACATAAAGTGCATTACGGATTTTATGTTGTGCATTAACTGGGTGTTTTTTAGGTCACGCCTGGGCAGCACGTGCGCTGCTCTGCGAGGCATACTGTAATCAGTTAGGGACTTGAAGCTCCACCCATACTTTTCATTGGCGAGTGTCATTGTACACTGTAAACTGTAGCTGTTCATTGGTCAACAGGCTTAGCAGTCCCTCCTTAGTACTGCCTTGTCTCATTTTGTAACCTCCCATGGTGACACCCCCTGTTAATTGTGTTGTTACTCGCAAGCTTTAATTACAGCCTCAGAGCACTATTTTCTCAAATAGTGTTGTCCTGCCCAGGACATGATCTCCCACACGCTTTTTAAAGAATTTTATAGCACCAATGCATTTGCAAAGCAATACGTCTGGAATTTGCGAGAGTTTAAGCTATTGACATTGTAAATGGCAATGCTTTTTATTTACCTGTTTTAAAAACAACACATAAAAAAGGCATTGTCATTTACAATGCCAATAGCCCAAACTCTCCTAAATGCGAGACCTATTACATTGCAACTGCTTGACCATATATAGCCTTGTGACAAATGCAGAGACATTTAAATTTGACTCTTTCCTCAATAGGCAGTCAGTGTAGCGTTCTCAAATGGTCAGATAATGATGTTTAGCTTGAAAGTGCTAAGAGATTTCTAACAGTTAAGGTTTGTATTATCTGGAGTTTCTGTAGTCTGGACCTTGTGGAGCTAAATGTACCACGTATAACCTTAAAGCAGAATTCTAGAGGCGCAAAGGGAGGGGCACCACAGACCCCTCAATAATCAAGATCCCTGTTGTCTCCGAGTTAAGTATTAAATATTAATTTCTGCATACTACATGCATCAGCAGTCATGCATGCTTTAATGTTGGCTTTTTTTAGATCGCATGTTCCATCCAACCAGAGTATGATTTGGATGCAATCAGCATCCGACATGAGTTCCATACTAAAAGAATGTATTAGCTTCATAAGTGGAGCCAGGTAGATACTAATAAGTTAGCGCTGAGTGATGAACCCTTAGGAGCTCCGTGAGGCCACTCCTTAAAATGAGATGTGGATGACAGAGTAATAGCATCTGCAATACTGTATATGAGATAAACCTGTCATGTGCTGTTACCTTGATATCTACCTTGATTACACTACACGGGTAAACATCACGGTGTGCGACACTGTGTCAAATGCAGCTGAGAGATCAGAAGCTCTAAATTCGCTCATTTTCCAAGATGTTATTAGCTGCAATAGATATTGTTAGCTGCACATTCACAATTTTTTCTGCAACCTTTGCCATAAATGGAAGTATCAACATAGATCTATAGTTCTTAAGTGTGGTTGAATCCAGAGATGCTTTTTTAAATAAAGGAATGATTGGAGTTTTGTCAAGCTGGAGGGAGCAACTGATAATGTAAGGAAGCACTTATTAGTGATGCCAGTATAGGAGCAATGGTATTCAAGGGATATTATGATGGGGCAGGGATCAAATGGGGTTATCAGATTTTACAGTTTTACTTAGGGAGAATATGTAAATCTCAGACATGCCAGGAAGCACAGAAAGGACCCGTAGAAAATTGGGTTACTGGTGGACGGGGTGAAACCCTACTCAAGTAGCAACCAAAATTCCTGACACAGTGAAACACAAGCAAACCCCAAATCAACCTGTGTTTAACAAGCTGGCAGCTTTGCACAGCTGTGTAAAGTATTTACTCAGACACAACATAAGAAAAATCGCACATCAATTTAGAAAACAGTACAATTTCATAAATTATTTGACACCAAATGACAAAAATCCAATTAGTAAAACCAGAGATATGCAATTTTAAAGATTTAAACAAAAATAGTACTTAAAAGTACAAAGTGCCACCTGTGGTCATCTGGTCGTGCTGGACTGGGATGAAAGAACATGTTCAGGTTGACTGCGATGGAGCGTGCGCTGGATACAGAGAGCAAGTTAGGCCAGCTGAACAAAGTGCCTTAAATCCTGTTTGAGAAGTGTTGTGAGATTTCTCGGTTCCGATGAGCTGCATGCTATGATGCAAAGCAATATGTCAAGGATGCGTGGTGCAGTGGCGATTTCGGAGAGCTGCAGGACTGCGATGCGAGGTCCTGCTTCGAGGATGCATTGTACTGTGGCGGTTCCGTAAATATTGTGCCTGCGATACGAGGTCCCGCATCAAGGATGCATAGTGCAACTGTGAGTCTGGGGAGTTGCGGGCAGTGAAGCGTGACCCTGCTTCGAGAATGTATCCGAGGAGCTACAGACCTGTGATGCGAGGCCCTGCCTCAAAAAGGGGTCACGCAGTGGTGATTCTGAAGAGCTGCGGGGTCCTGAATCAGGGATGCATTGAGCAGTGGCAGTTCTGATGCAGAGCTGCAAGGAGATGCACCGCGCTGCATCGATTCAGCCAAAAACACCACAACTGGGTTGGCAAAGCACCTATAGGCCTACTGCTAAGGGTCCAGGACTGGGGTGGCTCCACTTCTGGCACAACACTCACAGAAGACTGAGTCCAGATGCATGGTTCATGTTGGATGAAGCCTTTTCTGTTCTGGGCTCGTATCAGGAGGCCAGCCAACAAGCCCTTGGAGTCACTCTGGTGTTCCTGGATTCAAGATGCAGGTCCAGTCTTTCTTGCTCAGGCAGTCCTTCTGAGCAGTCCACAGGTCCAGATGTGAACTGAAGAGTTGGGTCGGAGGGTCCACTATTTATTCTTGGTGCCAGCTTTGAAGTAGTTGCAGTTTCCAGAGAATTCCTCCGCCAAAGGTGTTTGAAATTTCCTCCCTCCCAGCCCTGGACCCAGCTTGTCTGGGGGCACAAAAGACTAGTGTGAAACCCTTTGTCAGTGTGGTCAGGCGATGCTTTTGTGCAAGTGTGCTAGGTGAGAGCTCCATCCTCCATAAAGTCAGAGGTGGCCCATCAGGACAATACCTATTCCCCCTTTTTCTCACTGTCTGTGAGCAATACACAAAGCCCAACTGCCAACTACACCTAGGCATGTGACCCAGGATATAAGCTGAAGGCACCAAATGGTTAGGACAAGAAAATACCAATGTTCTAAAGGTAGCATTTTCAGAATCGTGACTTAAAATCCTATTTTCGATTAAAGAGGATTTTAAAGTAGAATTCTTTGGACACCAAACTCAACATTCCTACCTGCCCCCATTTTAAAGTTAACACTTATTAAATGTAATAAGGTAAAACAATATCATCTAAGGGAGAGGTAGGGCTTGCAGTAGTGAAAACAAAAAAATTCGCTTTTCACTACCAAGACATGTAAAAGTTAAAAATAAATGTCCAACTTTTTAAATACACTACAGCCTGCTTTATGGGCTGTCTAGAGCCTAACCTATGGGCAACTTAAATGTATTAAAAGGGAAGATTCAGGCCTGGCAAAAGATTTATTCGGCCAGGTAGAAATGCTAGTTGAATTATTCCGCCAGGTCGAAATGGCAGTCAAAAGTGCACATACAGGCTGCAATTACAGGCTTGAGACATGTTTAAATGGCTAACTAAGTGGGAGGCAGAATAAGAATTGCGGGCCCATTAGTAGCATTTTGTTTAAATATGGTCCTGGGTACATGTAATACCACTTTACTTGGGACTTAATGTAAATTAAATGTGCCCATTGGATGGAGAGCACAGGCACTTAAAAGTGGTTAGCAGTGGAAAAGTGTGCAGAGTCCTAAGGCAAGCAAAAACAAAGTCATCAAAAACAGGAGGACTGAAGGCAAAAAGGTGGGGAAAACCCTGCCAAGAATGTCCAGTTCAAGAGGACCAGTTTCATATGTACCGCAAATCTGGGAGGTTATAACCCAACCTAGATAAAGAACTAGGGTGAGCGGTTGAGTTAAACTCAGCATATATTGTGTCAAAATGTCTGTCAGTTAGAGGATCTGCCTGAATCATAACTGATAGCTTCCAAAATGATGCAATTTTCCGGGAAGATAACAACTATTTGTCATATATGAGTTTGTATCAGCCAGGGGAGTTGATAAAATGTGAGAGCTACGTGCGCTGCGGTAATGTCATAGCGCTTTAAAAGTAGTGTCATACACCAGAGAAGAGATGAGCGGCTTTCCTTAATTTAATTGTGATCATTTGTAAAGTACACACTACAAACTGTATTTTTTGGTATTTAATAATATTACTAACCTACTCATTGATATTAACTTTATCAACGGTTATGATATTTAATTAGGTCAATGACCATTCAAACCTAAGCCAAGCTGGTCACATGCAGATGTTTGAAGCATGTGCATAATATACTGAACTGTTTCCCAAGACTGAAACTCGGGAGCAGTTGTCACACAATGATCTCTGAAACAAATGCACTGAGCTACCTCACTGGAGTTAAAATCTGTATGAGGGACTCATGGCCCAACTTGAATCGTAAAGGAGAGGGATAATAGGAGGAAGTGGGCCCCAGTGCCATTTCACCTGCTGCACTAATAGTTCAGATAATGCGTGTGTGTACGTATATGTGTGAGGGAAGCTTGAACTGCAGTCAGTTGTTGTATATACCGTTGGACACATTTTACATTAAATTATTTGAGGGAAGGTGGGTACAAGCACCCCCAGAAAACATATTTGTTATGATACTTCAACATATACCAGTGCTTAATTTGAGCAGGCCCACTGACAAGCAGCACGTTTCCTCAACATACTTTGTTCGAGAAAGATATAAAACACAAAGAGGAAGAAAAAGAGAGAAAAGGTGACAAAAGGGGTAAAACAGGGATGAAAAAAATTCCATCATGATGACACAAAAGGGGAGCGGCTAGTTGTGGATTAAAGAGGCATGAGGTGGAATCAGAGAACATAGTTATGGTATTCAGCACCCGACCTCCAGGAGCGCCGGCCATGGGCTTCTGAGGAAATACTTTGCAGCTGCCCGCAGCCCAAGCAGGAGGCCACCCGTTAGTGACATTTGGGCACCAATCCACCCCCTCTGATAACAGGACTCAGGGAGGAGCCCCCTTTGCCTGTGGTGCGCTAGGCGCGTCACTTCCTGCGCGACAAGGAACTGGGGAGGGTATATATGCCCCCCCCAGCCATCCTGGCGTCCTCTGTTGCGCAAGGCATGCCATCTTTGAGCATACCGCCGATGTGCCCCTCTGGACATGGGTCCAGTCCCGCTGGTATCGGCATTGACGGGTTCAACTCGTTTTGGTTTGCGGTGAGTGCGGGCCAGGAAGAGCCATTGCAGGTTTTAAACTGCAACCCCCCCACCCTATTTTCCCCTTTTGGGACGCGGTGGCTCGAACCTCCTTGGGTTGTGGGCAATAGTGATGCACGGGATAGGGAGAACTGCACAGGGGCTGACAGAAATAGGAGCTTACATGCAAGCGCGAGGCTTGTGAGTGGGCTGCACAGTGACTCTGGATGAGGGCATGGGAATTAATCGCCCCGGCACGCAAAGTCTTTCACCCTATTCAGTGGTTTCGACCACTTAGTGGTTTCTTGGTTGCTCCCGGTGTTTTAAAGCATGGGCCCTGTAGGTTATACATGGGCGTAGGGGGTTAAGGATCACCACCTGTGGTGGTGGACAGGGGATGCAGGGACTTTTCATGTTCCCTACTGCAGACTTACGGGCATGGTGCCCCTGTTCCATATGGCATGGCCATTGTTGCCCAGTGGGAGTGGGATCTTGCTTCATTCTGACTGCCTGGAGGAGGGGCTCTGGATGTCCTGCTGCGCCTCAATGAGGAGATAGTGTAACCTAGTCAGATGCTGCTGCCTTTCCGGCACAGCAACACTTTCTGTGTCAGTGGGTCCACACTTTTCTGGTGTTCACTTCAGCCCTCAACAGGGCCAGCCTCACTCTTGGATCTCTGCAATTTTGCCTGGGGCCCTGGGGCCATTGCGAGGTGACAATACTCGCAGCAGATGGCTGAGAGCAGCATGAACAAAGTAAGGGACGCTGTACAGAGCAGTCACTATGAGCACATCAGTGCCCAATCCTCCCCAATCCCTAAGACTAAGAATGGGGGAACTATTCCTATACAGTCTCATTATCCGGGGTATGGATGCGTCAGGGATGGTGCACATGTAATTGTCTGCTCGTACAGTAAGTAATGGTAGATGGCCGGATGTGGAGGCATCCTTGCCCGAGCAGACGGGAGGCCAGCCTGGACCTGTAAATCCCTTAGGACACCACGCGGTCTTCTCCTAGGTGTACAAGGAGGTTCATTTATTGCTGGACACTCCTGTGTATTTAGCTATTGGTATTGCCTTATCAGTCTTTTGGCAGCCTTTACTGCTGTGCGATAATTTCCTGGCCACCTGAAATTATACATTTAACATACTTGCCGTCAGGGCGTTTTCGCCTGTGGCGCTCATTGGAAAGTGGCCCTCACACTTTTCCCAGATTTTTTGCGGGGGACCTGATTGCTCGGTCGGGTAACTTTTCACCTTTTTTGCCTGTTTAACTCAGAGGGGGGGTGGTTCTGCTCAGAGTGTTTCTTTCAGGAATGGGACGCTCGGCGTCATAAACACGTTTACGTGTGGCTGGGCTCCCCTGGCTTGTGTCGGAACAGCCTCGTGTGTATACTGGAGTACCCTTAGATTCTAATGGAGCCCCTCCCAAATGTGAGCTGTTGGCCTGATGTTTGATGTCTCCAATTCCTGGAGGCACCCTGTACCAGCCTAAGCAATCCCTTACGTGGGTGGTTGTAAGTCAACTTTAGACAAGCTATCTTAGAGGTAGCATGGACTAAGCAGTATTCAGGCGAAACTCAAGAGGGCATGTGGAGCCAGCTGTTTTTTCCTTTCTATCCTGTTTTATATAAGGGAGATACACCTCACGAGTTATTTTATCAAATACTCTGGTATTTATCCCTACAATATTCGCCTGTATTCTTGAGTATAGAAGCACAAGCGTTTAAACCAAAGCACTGTGTACGACAGCCTCACCTGAGGCAGTTGTGTCTGGGCCTTGGCCGGCGATTATGTCGGGTTTACAGGAATCAAGCAAGCATTGTGGGCAGTTGATGTGTACGAGGCTCGAGCACAGCAGGAGTACATAATGCCCCGGCTCTCGCAGACTGACAGATATCTTGGGCTTACTATGCCGTTTGCCTTGGAATAAGTGAGATGCCTGTGCAGGCAATCACGTTTAAATGTAGGCTATGCCGCATACCTCACAGTTATGTTAGAGATGACAGGGTGTGCTACACACTTCTCACGGGGTCAGAGTATGATCCTTATGGAACTCAGCTGCATAACTTCATATGGCAGAAGGATAGCATTCACCCTTCAGTCTTAAGTAAATAAAGTGTGCACAGCGTAGGATTACATAGTCCTTCTATGTCAGCTTGAGTGGCCTTGGCCGGCAATAATGTTCTGGGTAACAGCTTCGGCCTATTTTGCAGGGATAGGTTCTCTCCCCCCTTGTGGGAGGGACCTTTCTTCTGACCAGCAGGAAGCAGGATGCACTGCTAACTGAGAAAGGTTATTGGATAGACATACGTACAAAGGTTGCAGGTAGGAAGGAGGCTAAGTAGTGGGGGGCCTGTCCAGCGTCGGTTGCCGCCGGCCGGGCTGTGGCGGAGTTACAGGGCAATCCGGAAGCAGAGAAGTTCAGCACTGGACCTCAGCAGGCACATAGGGGTGCCAGAGCCTAAGACCTGGGGCCTCATGGGAGGTTCCGGGAACTCGTGTTGGTGCCCCATTTGTCCTTCGGGCGGTTGTGGGCCTGTGCATCCGGGGGTTTGCCTAGTACGCCCCGCAAGGGGCGTGAGTATTATGTTTACCATAAGGGGCAGCACATGGTGGTTCGCCACGGTGCTGCCTGGCTCATCAGGCGGGCAGGTGGCGAGAATGCGGCCTGCCTTTGGATTGCCCGTAAGATAACCCACTATGATTACATAACGTTGTATGTAATAAAATAAACATGCAGCAATTTTTCCCCAATCTAACACTGGTGTCTAGTTTGTTATTTGCGGTATGCATGCTAAGTGTGGGGTGGGGGGTCCTGTTGCCCTGAAGTGTCTATGCGTCTGCCCGAGGCCACGCAGTGGCCATCAGGAGGGCGGCCCCTTAGACACTGAGGGCTTCCACCCGCCCCTCTCTAGCCTCTCTCCTCCCCCGGGCAGGCGGAGCCCGAGGGGAGCTAGGAGGAGCTGGATTGTCACGTCCGGCGCGGCAGGCAGGGGGCGAGGGGTACTTAAGCCCCCCTCGCCATTTTCTCTGCCTCTTTGCCGCACCGGACGCGTCATAGTGTCCTCGTGGTGGGACACACATTTTCCCTCCCGACCTCTCACCCTGTGTGTCAGCTTGTGGAGGACAGTTTGAATGTTTTAATGTTCTTATTTTCGTTGCAGACGGAGTTACAGGTCAATCCGGAAGCAGAGAAGTTCAGCACTGGACCTCAGCAGGCACATAGGGGTGCCAGAGCCTAAGACCTGGGGCCTCATGGGAGGTTCAAGGAACTCGTGTCGGTGCCCCATTTGTCCTTCGGGCGGTTGTGGGCCTGTGCAACCGGAGGTTTGCCGATGAACGCCCCGCAAGGGGCGTGAGTATTATGTTTACCATAAGGGGCAGCACATGGTGGTTCGCCACAGTGCTGCCTGGCTCATCAGGCGGGCAGGTGGCGAGAATGCGGCCTGCCTTTGGATTGCCCGTAAGATAACCCACTATGATTACATAACGTTGTATGTAATAAAATAAACCTGCAGCAATTTTTCCCCAATCTAACACTGGTGTCTAGTGTGTTATTTGCGGGATGCATGCTAAGTGTGGGGTGGGGGGTCCTGTTGCCCTGAAGTGTCTATGTTCTCCGACGCCAATCACCTGATGCGCAGGGCTGGCTCCTCTGGGCCACTCGGCGCGTGGCTCTCGTTGAGCAAGTGTGGGGGTCATGGCAGAGTGAGCAGCGGTGGGGGTTCTCCGCTGGGCAGTATGTCGCGTGTGTGCCACTGCCGGTTTTGGTTGTGCTGACACATGTGGGGCGAGTCTGTTTTCTGGGTCTGGCGTGGTCGGTGTGCAGGTCTCGTCGCAGCGGCGAGCAGGTTGTCTGGGCGGAGGCCGCATCTCGTAGGTCACCATTGCCTAGCAGCCAAGGTCTCGGACTCTCACACAGGAGGTTCTGGGTTCAAAACCTGGTGTTTCAATGGCTGTGAGTCATCAATCCAAAATAAAAAGGCAATGTTACTTTGTTCAGCACCACTGTGGTCATGTGGTTATGAGATTAGTCTCTTACCTTCAGAGTTGGGTGTTCAATTCCTGGTGTTTCATTGGTTTCTTGGGGCACACTATCACAATGCGGGGCGACTCCGGGCCAGAAGCACCCTGGCGCTGATCAGTGGTGGCAACAGTGCGGAAAGCAGCACTCTGGTATATGCATGGGTGCTTTGCGGTCAAAATCAAGGTATTTCCCTGTTCTGTGCCACTAGGGGGAGGCATGGTGCGTAATTGTTGGGCCGAGCTACGGTGCCTGGTGCACGCAGTTGGTTACCGGGGGGCCCTATGTCGGGGGTGGAGGTGCCATGGAGCATCCTGCAGTGGTGGTGGTCCCGGTTCACTGGTGCCGCTGACCTTGGGCTTTGGGCACTTTAGGCAGGGCATTGTTACGGGTGCAGAGGTACAGACCTTTTAGGGTAAGCGCATGTTCCAAGATGTCGGCCACAGTGCATTGGGGCCCTGGTTGGGGCCTATTGGGTACAGGTATTCGCTAACGACGATCAGATGGGGCCTGGCCAATCCTTTGTGGCACCTAAGGCTAAAGCGGTTCGGTATGTCCCTTTATAGTATTTGTCGAGCTATTTGTGCGATGTGATATTTCACAAACTACTTTCACTCATGTAAAGTGGTTGCAGTAGGTGATGTTTTAAGAGGGTTCCATGTTCCTTGCCATGAATATTGAACTTGCATCTCTTGTGAAACGTTAAAGGTAATGCAGGCATAAGTAAAATCACGCTCAAATACTGGAAGTGTTTTGTCACTAATGCTCTGCGTGGTGGATTGACGGGTAGCCGGCGCAAACTTCCCACCACTAACATGTCGTTACAGATGGCCCACTTGCTGGTGGAAACAAGGAAAAATGGAGGAGGCCCCCTTATCTGTCAGTTCTGGGACAGGGGAGATTAGCTGAAAAAACAGGGAAGTCCCACAAGTAACCCTAGTTGGTTAGTATTATTTTGTAGGTGCCCAAAGTCTTATTTTTTACTAATACCAATCAAACAATACTGTTACCAAATCTTATTTGTAGCTTTCTTAGATTATATATCAGCCAACATAGTGATGCAACAAATATCAGATGTATTTAATACCTACTAAACTCGTACTCTCCTTGATTTTATCAAGCTTAAAGAGGACAGGACATTAAGTTTTTAGAAAAATATAACATTGTGTGTTTATTTCAGAGTCGCATGTAAATCGCAATAAGCACAAGTAATAAAAACAATTTTTACAGTAACAAGTTTAAAAACATTGCAAAATCATTGGCATACACAATAAGCAAATAGTTTATACATGATTAAAAAGTTCACAAGAACAGGGGTCGACGCGGCGTTTCAGTTTTGGAGAAACAATTAAAACCTTCTTCAGGACCAAGTTCTTAGTTATCAGAAACTGTCATCCAGATAAATCATGGAGGACTCTCTGCCCAGATATACTTTTCGGGTCTCAAAAATGCTGCATATTACCAGGTATAGACATATGTCTTTACGTGATTGTGATACCTTGTAATTTCATGAACTGATTTTGCGCTCTAGTAGTAGGAGCCACCGATATGGGTTTTCTGTAGAGCCAGAATTTGAATTACTGGATCCCCAACTTAACACGACCTTTTCAATTGACGTTGTGTTAAAGGTTGCTTCCTTATGTTAGCACGATACTCCTTGCACGTAAATTCGCGATTCAGCCTCCCTGCTCCTACTACCACTTGCTGGTGGGCCTGTCGGTCTGCCCGGGGGGTCTGAGGGGGGCGGCATTCCATGTGGTGTGTTGGCTCCTATGCTGCTCTGTCCCTTCGTGGGAGCCGGCCTCGCGATGTATGGAGTGCTTACTGGGCCACTGTAAACAGGACTTGCGCACTCTGGGCCAAGGAATCCAATAGGGGGTTCACCGGGGGCATTAGCTTACAGCTGCCCTGTGCAAACCTCTGGGCTACTTGACTAATTGGAAAACTTTTACATTGAGCTGCACTGACGACGAACTAACAGGTATTCGCAAGGTATATTTAGATAGGATACATTATCATAAACATGTCTTGTTTCATGAAAGGTTCACACTGGGCATTGCATTAATCTCTGTGGCTGGTGTGATGAGACATTCTGAGGTGCTCTTGCCAAGGCTCACCTGGTATGTGTTAATCAGTCTGGTTTGGCAAAGCACAGCCTGCTTCGTGACTCGCAGGTGGCTCGCACTCTGTAAGCATGATGATAGTGCTGGAAGCCAAATAATTCTTTGGCCCAGGACAGTCGAGACGGCGTGTGATTTCTATTTCGCCAGCCCGATAGAATAGAGAAGTCAACTAATGGGTCAATAGTGCAGTAGGGTTCGTACAATGCGGGGGCACAGCACAATGACCACTGTTCTGTTACATAATTTCACAGCCTCATTGTCTACAGTGCCAGCTATTCACAAGCAGGTTTATGGTTAGTGCGCAGTGCAGACTAAGCAACCAACAAGAATAACTCTTAGTAGTAAATAGGCTACTGTCAGTTAGGATTGCAAAAAGTGGTAACTCAACCCGAGTAGCAAAGGCTTGTAAACAATTTATAGGTTTGCAGTAGGGCACAATTTGCAGACTAGGTGTGAAGGTAGTGTTGAACCCCTCGCCCCCCCAATGGCATAAAGCGCCAGGCCAGAGGTGGCACTGCTCCACTCCTATCAATGGTTCTCAAGGGATCTCGCTGAGCCTGTGAAGCTGGCTCTGAATGCACTTGATACACCCTAAGCCAGTGGTGAGAGGGGAGCGCAAATATAGACCTGGGAGTCGCGGGCAAGCTTACAGTTCTAATAGGTTTTGCAATGTGCCTCTGTCAATTATAATATCAACTATACATGGTTTAGTATACAGGCTAAGGTGTGGCTGAGTGACACTAGAGTGACACTCTAGTGTTGGAGGTGGTCTGCCGGCTGGCAGCCCTTCTAGATGAAGGTTTCTCACCCGGGGCTGTCCAACCAAGGGTTTAAGTGCCAGAACTCTGCTGGATTGAGGTGTCTTTTGGGTCATTATGACCAAGTAGAGCATTATCGCTTGGTATATCCGGGCATAAAAGAATGCCAGACAAGAGTACAGGGGATTATAGGTCAAGGGTTGCCTCTCCTGAGCATAATATATGCAGTCAGTAGTAACATGAATGGCCACCGGTTCTACTGTGCATCATTCCCCCTCAAGAGAGATGGCTTTCCTTGAAGCCCTCTCTATCGAAGGTCGTACATATAATTTAATTACACTTATCGATCTAATACAAGTATCACGGATAAGGGGCATAGTAGCTGCAACAACAACAAGGGAACTACCGGTCTGTAAGTGTCAAGACAAAGAAAGACTAGAACATGTAACATCAGAGACAATGTAAACCCATAATCACTGAAAATTAAATCCCATCAGCCCACCACAGTGGCGGAGCATCGTCATTTGGGAGTAGTTATGAACTATATGACTGGTGTGGCCCACACCTTTCCAGGGAGGCGGCTACACTTTAGTCATTACCAGTTACTCCTCCAACCACAGTTACATTGTATTCAGTGGTGCTGATGATTTGCAGTGCTAAACAGTGTAAAGCAAAAGGTGAAAAAACATTCTAAAATTAACTACTAAGAAACAAAAAACTTTAATAAACGCTGTCTTAGTGTCAAGATTAAAAACAATCCTAATAGTTTTAAAAAATAACTATCTAAAGCAATAGAGACAAAGGTCTACATGTTTCAGCCAAAAAGGTGTCACTAACCAGGCTTTCTTCAGGACCAGATGGAAACTTCGCTACTGCAATTACTACAAATCAACTGTGCAAAAAAATCTTTTAAACGCTCAAAAAATCGGTACGATACATCCTACCAGTGTGTGTAACTCAGGGTTGAGTAGGCATGGAATCTATCACCGGTGGTGTTACTTCCTTCCCAGCTTTATGTGGGGGCCCAGGAAATGAGAGGTGGCAAGTGATAAGACAGCTGTCTTGGTGGCACGGGCCATGCAGGTATACGCTAAGGTTAAGTTGACAAACATGGGGTGCATTTGTCACAGGAGGGCATGGACACATTCCACTGGACATGCAAGAGGCCCTAGAAAGCAGGTTGTAGGTGATAAATGAGCTGTTTTGGTGGGGGGCTCTGGTGCTGACGGGGGCCACCTCCAGAGCTGTGGCGGAGTTACAGGGTGATTTGGAAGCAGATGGGTACAGAAGGGTACCTCTGCACGGCACAATAGGGGTGCCAGAGCCAAATACCAGAAGCCTCAAGGCAGGCTCCTGAAAAACTGCATCGGCGCCCACTTAGTCCTTCTTGCGGTTGTGAGCCTGAACAACTGGGCGCTTGCCTTGCTATGCTCCACTCTGTAAGGGCAGTGAGTAATAAGGGACCAATGTGTCACGAGATCAGGAAAGAGGATCACCCCATAAGGTGTAGCATTGATTGGGTTCTCCAAAGAGCTTGGCTCATCAGGCGGGCATGGCAGCATAAGTTGGTTACAGCTGCCTGCCCTTGGATCGTCCGTAAGATAACCCACCATAATGCATACTTTTGTGTGGAATAAACCTGCAGCAATATTTTTCCAAACAAAAGTTGTGTTGTGTTTTTATTTATTCAGCATGTATGCTCTGTTGTTGTGTCGGTGGGGTGTGTTGTCAATATTGGCACTATGCGGCTGTCGGCGGCCCACGCAGGGGGCCACCCTAAGTGGACTGCCCTTTTAGTGCCATTTGGGCACCAATCCACCCCCTCTGATGACGGGACTCAGGTGAAGAACCGGGTTTTAGAACCCAGCGGCGCCAGGGGCACGCCCAAAGTCTTCGGGTTCACCTGTCTTAGAATACAGAGACACGGGATACTTCTCGGTGACGTCAAAGATCAAATTTATTGGCTGCAACCAGGAACAGAAATCTACGAAGTACGACACGTGTAGTTCGCTAGAGACTGCTCAATTTTCGTAGAGCGAGACATCGTCTTTTATGCTAAAGAAATCACATTCCTGACAAACACCAATTATTTACAAATTATCCAATCACAAGTGACATTGCAAAGGGTATCGCATAACGACAAGCCCACTTTTCAGTTGTTCAGCCCACCATCAATTATACGGGAAAACCCAACATTCTTGCTCGGACAGGCCGGACGAACCCATACTAGAAGACCACAACCCAAACCATAAACAGGCCATAAAAGAAGGAATAGAAACAGATGAGAAGCAAGATAGAAGGGTGTGTGCGTGTCCCATAAACTCAGCAATGTCCTGCTCTTTGATCTCTATCTCGACCAGCTGTCGGACAAGGAACTGGCTCAGCAAGGTTAGCTTCAGGCAAAGGAGTCAGTTCGCTCAGGTCATCTAAAAGTCAGCTAAAGGTATACGTGTTCCAAAGACTCGTTCGGCCGAAGTCATCGGCCTATGTGAGGGCAACCACAAAATGGCTGCCGTGCAAAAAATGGAACCCAAAGGAAATCCCTGAATACATAGTGATTCCATCGATCGAACATGCCGAAATCACTCGTACTTGCCGCACTCGTCATTTGCGGTTTGCTACTACCAAAATCGTAACAATACCATGACCTTTATGAAACAGGTTAAGAATCACGGAACCTCAGACTCTCCTTTTGCCCTTACATAGGCAATAACCTAAACTCACGTCAATCTGAATCCAGGTCTATATTCATCAGATCATCAAGATGTTGCTGTAGCATCATCCTATTACTTAGTAACTCTCTCTGGACAGGTCTCCTTACACACGAAGTGGCACAAAGGCCACATATAGCAGGAGCACACTGTACAAAAGACAGAACAGGAAAAGAATAGCTAAAACCATCCCAATGATCATCAGAATCTTCCATCCCCAAGTGGATAACAATTTCCAAAACCATCCCATTAACGACCAATCTCCTTCTTCCACATGTATAGACTCAGAGATCTTATGTAGCTTGGAAATGGCTTGGTACACTGCCGGAGCGTTGTCTGGAATGAAAACGCAGCAGCTCGATTGAATCAGTTTGCCTACCCCTCCTCTATCTGCAAGTCTGACATCTCATAAGACGATCCGACTGAAGCTCAGCAGTCAAATTACTAAGGGCACCAGCAGTCTCAACTATGGTGGACTCAACCACTCTCGTCAATTGCCGTATGTTCCTGCTGTTGACCATAGGTCCCCAAAACGGCAGAAAACCCTTCAGAAAATCTCCCAATTCTTGTCCTGCAGTATCTTCCTTACTGAAGACACCTCTAATAACTCTCGTCCTATGGTAATCTGCCGCAGCAGTATACGTAGGGGGCAACCATGTGTATGCTCTATCGTAACAGACAAAATAAGTACCCTTAGCTGCTAAAAACGATGGGGAAGTCTGGGACACAAAAAGATACGTCTCAGTGCAAATACTCTTCCCTAACTGATCCCTCGGATTCTTGCCATTACCTTGTAGACAAAAATGACCACGATGGGGTACGATCCAAATCGGAGAAGATCTTTTTGCTCGCTGGTTTTCACTCAGACTAACATCATATCCAGTCACGTTCCATCCAATATACGCTAGTGTCTCATCTTTCGGGCTAGTCTCATAGGAGTCAATTCCTCTAATCATGTCTACTATTACCTTAACTAAAGCACTATTATTTGGATTGTCTCTCACAGAACGCATGGGGTAAACTTCACGAGCATAGATAAACATTGTTCTGTATGCCCACACAGAACCATTATAGCTAAATGGCAGGACCAGGCCTTTATCAGTAGTGCGAGGCATTAGACCACACACCCAACAATTAGTGGTATTAACTACTAGCTGATGCTGGTGTAGTAGTTGAACAAAAGAGTTATTAGCAAATTCCAATCTTCTAATGGACTCATGTTCAGGCAAAGGGTGAAAAGAATGCGAAGAAATAGTCGGAAAAGGCATAGGTTGTGTAGTGGGTGCAAATGTCACTTGAAAAGAGAATATAACATATCCCATCAAAACATCGTTATGCTAAGTAGCATTAAAAGACATATTATCAGAAAACATTTTCTACTCATTATTTTACATATTCGTGTCTTAAAACTCATTTCTTCAACGGCTCTCTCCATCTCGAAAAACTCCATCCTCTAACTGTGCTGTTCGCGGCAGTTGGTTCTATTCGCTCAAGTGCACCTCTGAATGTCCCAGGGAACGCCCTAGAACAAACCAGAACCGTTGACCTTGTGTCTACACGGCCGTACCCTCTAAGTCTTTATACCGCGACCCTACAGCTGAACCCGGATGGCGGTTCGAAAAACAAAAATCGATCAAAACAGTTTCTCAGATGGGAGGGCTTAGTTTCAAAAATAGCAAGAAAATAATGTATTTGTTTATTTGTCCATCGACTCTCGGTCGTAAATTATAGCGGCCTTTACCAGGCAATGTCTGTTCACGAAACAACAGTTCAGGTTCAGTAGTGTCCAGCCGAACTGATGGAGGCACAGCTTCTTGCAAAAGGTTGTCGCTTTCACACTCAGAACTTGTCCCACTTAAACGTGCATCGCTGAACGGCACAAAATGGGGCACGGTCTCAGTCTCTGAATCGGCAATACCTTCCTGGACCCACCAGTCGTACGGCAGAGGCAAAGGGGCCCCTCTTACAATGTACGGCGTGGATCCAGTTCTTTTTACCGTGCACTCGCACTGCAGTTCGTGTCGACAACAAAACTTGGTGGGGTCCGGTCCAGCGGGGCTGATCGTTCTTCGTCCGCTGAAAATTCCGAACCAGGACACATGAACCAGGATTGATGGCGTGTCCTGGATCTTCAAATGCTTGTGGCAATGTTTCATGAACCTATTGGTGTAAGACATGCAATTTAGCCGTCAAATCATACAGATAGTCAATCAGAACAGGATGTTCAATTTCGCTAAACTTTGTCGGCCTCGGCACTCCCCATATATTGGCCGGGCGGCCAAATACAATTTCAGAAGGGCTAAGTCCCACTCGAGAATGTACTGTCGTCCTAGTTGACAAAAGTGCTAATGGCAAAGCATTGGGCCATTGGAGGCCAGAGCTCGCCTGAATCTTGGCTAGTTTCAGTTTTAGGGTGCCATTATAGCACTCAAACAGACCAGCTGACTGGGGGTGATTTGCAGCGTGAAACTTCTGCCGAATACCTACACCATCACATACTCTCTCCATCACTTGACCCCAAATTCACTCCCATTATCACTCCAGACCATTCTCGGCAAACCATACCTAGGGAAGAATTCCTTAATTAGGGCTTTAGCTGTGGACAAGGCAGTATTATCTTTCAGGGGATATGCCTCTACCCATCTTGAAAAGGCACAAACAACCACAAGGACATACTTCAGGTTGTTACACCTCTCCATGTGAATGAAATCTAATTGCAAAACCTCGAACGGATACGTCAGAGGCGCAAAATGACCAGCTGGAGTTGGAGTTCCCTTGCCAGGATTATACATCAGACAAACCATACAATTCTTTCGCAACTTCATCCGCAAACGCATTACCACGACCAACTTCATCGGTAAGCTTCTTATGTGCACTGCATTTCACGATCGCAACTTGTATCGGTAACGTAAGCGACTCAAGAAGTTCATTCACCAACTGACCATGCTGTATTTTCGTACCATGCGAAGTCAGGAACCCACGCTCTTTCCACAAATGTCCAAAACTGTGAGCCACACCAAACGCATACTGGCTATCGGTATACACAGTCACTCGTTTTCCTTTCGACAACACACACGCTCTTGTCAGTGCAATCAATTCTGCTGCTTGAGCTGAATTTTGTGGGATACGTGCAGCTTCAACAATCGTTTGCAAAGTCGTAACAGCATATGCCGCAGTCGTATCCCCATTCGAAAGCTTAAAACACGAACCATCTACCAATAAGGTACCATCACACTTTGCAAGAGGAGTATCCCTAAGGTCTATTCTACCCTTTGTTTCCTCCTCTGTCCTAAGAAAACAATCATGCTGTTCAGAAACATCTGTCTCTACAGAAATTGGCAACAACGTAGCTGGATTCAGCGTGTTGCATCTCTTTATATGCACATGACTCGCCAAAAGTGTCAACTCGTAACCTGACAACCGAGCACTAGTTAAGTGCTGTGTCTTAGTCCTGTTTAACAATGTATCCACTGCATGTGTAACCATCACAATCAACGTATTATCCATCACCAAACCAGCAGATTGTCAGATAGAAACAGCTGCTGCCACTGTAGATCTCAAACAACTCAGCAATGCTCTAGCTACCCGATCCAAAGTCGACGAGAAATACGTACCAGGACGTTGTTTATCGCCAAACTGCTGTGTCAAAACTGACAATACACATCCCTCTCTCTCGTGAACATAGAGTGTAAAAGGCTTACTGTAGTCGGGAGTACCCAACACAGGAGCCGAACACAACGCATCACGCAATTCAGAAAAACTCTTCTGGCCTTCGTCAGTCCAAGGAATAGGATTCGGAGTATCCTTAACAGTAAGTGCTAACGAAGGTTTCGCAAGAAGCGAAAAATGTGGAATCCACTGTCTACAGTACGAAGTAATACCCAAGAAAGCACGCACTTCTCTCTGTGTGGTTGGCACATTCATTTTCGCAATCGCTTGAATTGGTTCCGGGGTCAATCTTCTTCCCTCCTTCGATAAGAGATGACCTAAGTAGGTCACTTCTTGTCGACAATACTGCAACTTCGAAAGTGACACTTTATGATGGAAGTCAGACAAATGTCTCAACAAAGAAAGAGTAGCTTCTTTACAAATCTCCTCATTATCAGCAGCAACTAACAAATCATCGACGTACTGAATAAGAACAGCACCATCAGGTAAGACAATCGTATCAAGCTATGTTTTCAAAGCCTGACTATAGATGGATGGACTCTCACAATACTCATCACACAAAGGGTATCAGAGGGTCAGAATTTCTACAAGTGATTATTGGAGACAATAGTAGTGAGTTATTACCACTAGCCATACAACAGATCTTTTGGGTGAAAATAACAAGAGCCAGGACAGGTCAGTGTCTGGTCTCTAGCACCCATCAGTCACCACTCGGAACCGCCCTTCATTATTTGGGGCTCCGAGGACCAACACAGCACCTGATCTTATCTCTAACAGGAAAGGGCTGACCTTCCTGTAGGCAGGGCGCGGTCGCTTTCAGTTGGAAAGATATCCCCAGACGGCACAGATGCCGCGTTGGAGTACCGACGGAGAGAGCGGTGCTTCACCTATGTCCTGAGCCGCAGCCAGGTGGGGTGAGGTCTCTACTTCTTACAAATCAGTGGACAACTGAAATTGTGAGAAGATACGGAACAAGTACACCTAGGAGGTTCATGTGACATATATATCAGTATCTAAGTTGTTCAAAAAATTTTTTTTAAAAACACTTCTTCACACTTCGGGGTTTTTTTGTTTGCAGTAGCGTCATTTAAAGGTCCTGAAGAAAGCAAGGCCACTTGGCCATTATTTGCTGAAACATGTTGACCACGTTCCACCACTAGACAGTTTATATATTTTTCCTTGTCTTGGCTATTTTTAATATTGGTATTGGGAGCTATATCCAATGAAAAAAATTTTTGCTTCCTAAACCAATTTTATTCACTTTTTCTTTATCCTTTGATATCACTTTGTTCTTTGCACTGCACTTTTCACCTCGTCAGTTACATCACTCATACATATCTTTCCAACTGAAAGCGACCGCGCCCTGCCTACAGGAAGGTCAGCCCTTTCCTGTTAGAGATAAGATCAGGCGCTGTGTTGGTCCTCGGAGCCCCAATTGATGAAGGGCGGTTCCGAGTGGTGACTGATGGGTGCTAGAGACCAGACACTGACCTGTCCTGGCTCTTGTTATTTTCACCCAAAAGATCTGTTGTATGGCTAGTGGTAATAACTCACTACTATTGTCTCCAATAATCACTTGTAGAAATTCTGATCCTCTGATACCCTTTTTGTGATGAGTATTTGATAGGGCATGTACTCAGAGCTGGTCATTAAATTAGCCCTAGGGTCCCTCATAATTGTATGTGTTGTAGTTGGACTCTCACAATAGCCTTGAGGAGCGCGCTTAAACCGGAAACTTCGGTCTCCTAAAGAGAAGCCAAAAATATCTCTACTCTCCTCGGCAATCGGGATGCTGAAGAAAGCAATCTTCAAATCAATAACCGAAAACCAGGTAGCAGAAGCTGGAATCATAGTCAGCAAAGCAGTAATATCCGGAACAACAGGAAACTGTGGCACTACGATCTTATTCACTTCGCGGAGATCGATCACAAACCTATACACAGGCGGCTGAGAAGAATCTGTGCATTTCAGAACAGGCAAAACTGGACTATTGCACACATTACCTCTCGTCTCTTCAATCACACCTTTCTCAATGAGATCATAGAGGATCGCTAAAAGTGCTCTTTCACCATCACTAGAAATCCGATATTGGGGAATACCTGGCAATCTAGCATTTGCTTTCAGCGTCACAACATATGGTGGAATCTCCAAAAGACCCACATCATTAGGACCAGTAGCCCAAAGAGTATCAGGGAATTCAACTGTAAGTCGATCTTTTGACAAATACATCGGAGAAATCACTCTCTTACCCAATGTAAGCTGTACTCCTGAAGGATAACAATGTAATGTTGCATACAATCTTTTCAACAAATCCAATCCCAACAAATTCTCACCACAACCTGTCATTAAGATGAGGGGTGCTTCAAATTCACAAGGTCCAACAGAAAGAGACAAAGGACTAGAAACCAGATTACAAACTGGGGCGCCAGAAAAACCTACTGAAACATTCGTTAAGCCAGACAAAGGTGCGCCAGGGAGTTTAGAGTGCATGATAGAACTCTTTGCAGCACCAGTATCCAACAGAAAAGGCTCTGACACACCTGATGTAATCACTTCAACATAAGGTCCACTCTGATCTACTGGAAGTGACACAACTCCCTCTCTTTGTCTATGGCTGTCCTAGCAATCATTACCGTCAATATTCTCACCTTCGACATAGTAATCATCAGCATAATACTGAGTCGTCCTACCTGACGCACCATTCTGTTGATCAAAGCAATTCATCGTATTCTGCGGAGGAAAAGAACGTGCATTCTGGGGGAACACACCACGTCCTCTACCTCTAGGAACTTGTTGAACACCTCAACCTCTCACACCAGAAGCACCATTTGTACGCTGTAACAGAACCGGACAACTATTCTTGAAATGACCTTCTTCTTTACAATATGCACACTGATTAGGGCCTACAGGAAAACGCTGTTGAGAAGGCTCGAACCTTTGTGAATTATCTGAAACTGCTGAGGTTGCTGATAATCACGCGTATTGTTACGAGGCGGATACGCTTGTTGCAAAATAACCTTCGTCTTCAACTCCTTAGTCTTTCTATCTGCCTTATCTTTCTCATCCTTATCCTATTTCTCATAATATTGTGCAGTACCCAACATCTGCGCCGACGAAGAAACAGCCCATGAACTCTCTGAATCCTTCAACTTAGTACACAACTCGGGAAGCAAATTATGCACGAACTTATCAACTAACAACCGTTGGCCACCTTCCGTACTCATATCTTGACGACTATGGTAGATAAACGTCTCTTCGAACCTAGTGAAGAAATCAGACACGCTTTCATCTTTCTTCTGCTTACATGCTTACATGCAGACAATTTATCCCAATTCACTCGCATAGCAGGCATCAAAGTCTTCATATAAGTAATGATCCTACCAGGGAGTTCTGCAACTAAAGGTTCAGGTTTAGCTCCACCACCTTGTCGACCATCTGCTGCAGTAATATTATTCCATGTATCACCTAGCTCTTGCGCATGATCCACATGGCAAATCATTCCCCATAAGGGCTAAGGAACCACATTCCCAAACAACATATCTATATCAGCTAGATTCATAATACATGAGTCTGCTGTCTGTGACAACTCCTTATAATACCCTGCAGAATTTTTACAGGGATCAGGTAAAATCTGCTTAAGGGCCAAAACTTCAGCTCGCTTCCACGGAACATGTACCCAAACACGCTGAAAATGGGCCGGTACAGCTTGAATACCAGCAATGGCGTCGGCCTGAACTGCATCTTTCCATACCGGAGGAACCTCTCTCATTGGATACTGTCGCACTTTTCTCCCAACAGAAGAATCAGGCTCAAACAACGACTGAGAAGGACGCTCACTCCCAAACGAAAGCAATGTTGCAACTGCTTTTTCAACTTCGAGACCCACTATCGTCCTTTTCGCAAACTCGGACTGTACACCGAACAACTCAGACGTAGTGTGTCCCAACTCACCATCTTCCCATTCCTCACGGAGGAAAGTACACATTATATCAAAGACATACCTCTGCTTTGGTGCTTCCCATTGATGGAAAACATCCATAACCGACTCTAAATCATATCTCAAAGGATTAGTAACCCATTTACGCGCCAAATGATCCAACACTGCCCGCTCTTCGGGACCAGGCAATTGACTACATAACTGTTTACGCGCAGAAACAGGGGTCATACTCAATGACCCAAAGAAAGGAGACAAAAAATCAGTAACAGTATCAGTCATTCTCTGTCGAACAGAAGGAGAAGCTGTCATAAGGACAGGAGACAAAGTATTCTGAGATGAAACAAACGTAGGAGTAGTAGCAGAAGAAATAGCAAGTACAGGACAAAAAGTCGTAGGAGTTTGAGGCGGAACGGATAGCAAAGTCGGCAGCCCTTGAGAAGGCTGCGTCAAAGGAATAGGAGCCAACTGAAGAGGAGCTGGCGGCTGAACAACAATCGGAGGCCCAACTAGAGGTTGCGCAACTAAAGGTTGCGGAGGTGCTGTAGCACTCTGCACATAAGGGGGTGGAGAACTCAACAAATGTGACATTAAAGGATCCTTTTCAAGGTCCTTCGTTGCACCTTGCTGAAGAGGTGACAAAGCTGGATAACATTTATCAATGGCCATTTTACGTTGCCTATGCAACTGCTCACTCGCTTGTTCTTCTTCATTATCTTTAAACTGTATAGCAGCCTGCATTATCGATATACCCTTCTCTCTTTTATTTCTCTTTGCTAGTTTAATTTCTTTCTGTTTGGCTTCCTTTCGCCAAAGGTGGAAAGAGTCAGACATCGCCGGCCGGGCTTTCTTCTTGAATAGTTTAACTTCCAGATTATCTAAAATCTCCGTGTCATAGCTACCATGTTGGGGCCACTTTAGGACACCATCCTTCCTAGTGTAGTGGATCCACACTTCATTATACGTAATGGGGCCCACACCATGTTTCGAATAGAACTCATAAGTCGGAGTTCCAACCGGAGGTATCGGACACGAATCCTCCAATCATAAATCCCTATTACAACCACAACAAAATACCTTTCCAAGTCTGCTAAGACCAGGCATCTTAGCTCACTAGTCTAGCTTCCAACTTCAAGGGATTACCAAACTCGATAGTCTCGCAAATATACGAGTCCCTCGGCTTTGGCACTTGCAAGTTCCAAATCAAAGATCCCGAAGGATACCAAAAACGAAGGACTGGAAGACGCTCCACTCATACTTAACTGAGGTATCGATCAAGTCACCAGAAGACCTGTCTATCGTCTCGCTCTACAAATCGTGAAAGGGTCCAAGACAGGGCGACAGTCAGGGCAGCAGTCCCTCGTAGCCGTTGGAAAGCGGGGAACCTCGCAGCAAAAACCTTCGGACCACAACGACATACAGGGGTCGATTAAGTGGTTGGCCTTCCTCCGGAATTTTCTCACAAAGCTCCTCACGATATTCAGGCTTGGACCGGTACCACCGAAGTCGCCCCACGTTGGGCGCCAACTGAAGAACCGGGTTTTAGAACCCAGCGGCGCCAGGGGCACGCCCAAAGTGTTCGGGGTCACCTGTCTTAGAATACAAAGACACGGGATACTTCTCGGTGACGTCAAAGATCAAATTTATTGGCTGCAACCAGGAACAGAAATCTACAACATACTACAGGGTAGTTCGCTAGAGACTGCTCAATTTTCGTAGAGCGAGACATCGTCTTTTATGCTAAAAAATCACATTCCTGACAAACACCAATTATTTACAAACTATCCAATCACAAGTGACATTGCAAAGGGTATCGCATAACGACAAGCCCACTTTTCAGTTGTCCAGCCCACCATCAATTATACGGGAAAACCCAACATTCTTGCTCGGACAGGCCGGACGAACCCATAATAGAAGACCACAACCCAAACCATAAACAGGCCATAAAAGAAGAAACAGAAACAGATGAGAAGCAAGATAGAAGGGTGTGTGTGTGTACCATAAACTCAGCAATGTCCTGCTCTTTGATCTCTATCTCGACCAGCTGTCGGACAAGGAACTGGCTCAGCAAGGTTAGCTTCAGGCAAAGGAGTCAGTTCGCTCAGGTCATCTAAAAGTCAGCTAAAGGTGTACGTGTCCCAAAGACTCGTTCGGCCGTAGTCATCGGCCTATGTGAGGGCAACCACAAAATGGCTGCCGTGCACAAATTGGAACCTAAAGGTTCAGAACGAAATCCCTGAATACATAGTGATTCCATCGATCGAACATGCCGAAATCACTCGTACTTGCCGCACTCGTCATTTGCGGTTCGCTACTTCCAAAATCGTAACGATACCATGACCTTTATGAAACGGGTTCAGAATCACGGAACCTCACAGGGAGGAGTCTCCCTTTGCCTGTGGCTCGCTAGGCACGTCACTTCCTGTGCAACAAGAAACTGGGGAGTGTATATTTGCTCCCCCGCCATCCTGGCATCCTCTGGTGCACCAGGCATGCCATCTCCCAACCTACCTCTTACTCGGCGTGAGGGTGGCAAGCAAGTTTCATAGAATTTTGTAATGTTTTCCTTATTGTGTTGCATGCGGAGTTACAGGGTTATCTGGAAGCAGATGGGTACAGAAGGGTACCTCTGTGCTGCACAATCAGGAAGCCAGAGCCAAATACCAGGAGCCTCATGGCATGTTCCTGGAAAACCGCGTCAGCGCCCCGTTAGTCCTTCAGGCTATTGTGTGCCTCAACAACATGGGGCTTGCCTTGCTACGCTCCGCCCTGAAAGGGGCATGAGTAATAAGGGACCAATGTGTCACGTGATCCGGAAAGAGGATCACCCCATAAGGTGCAGCACTGATTGGGGGGTTCTCCACAGTGCTTGGCTCATCAGGCAGGCATGGCAGCAGAGGTTGGTTACAGCTGCCTGCCCTGATCGCCGATAAGATAACCCACCATATTGCATACTTTTGTATGGAATAAACCTGCAGCAATATTTTTCCAAACAAAAGTTGTGATGTATTTTTATTTATTCAGCATGCATGCTCTGTTGTTGTGTGGGTGGGGTCTGTTGCCAATATTGGCACTATGGGCATGGGATCCTTTACAAATTAAGCACTGAGGGACCGATTCACAGAACTAACTTAAGACAAAATCCTAAACTTACTACCATTTTCGTATTCACAGAAGGCACTTACTCATTTTGGAATTCACAGAAGACACTTACTCATTTCGGTATTCACAGAAGTTAGGAGTCCTAACTTTAGGACTCCTAAATGCCTTCTGTGAATACCGAAAGTCTTAAAATTAGGATTTTTCTCAATTTAGTAGTGGTAAAGTTAGGAGTCCTAACTTTAGGACTCCTAAATGCCTTCTGTGAATACCGAAACTCTTAAAATTAGGATTTTTCTCAGTTTAGTAGTAGTAAAGTTGAGAAAAATCCTAATTTTAAGACTTTCGGTATTCACAGAAGGCATTTAGGAGTCCGAAAGTTAGGAGTCCTAACTTTACTACAACTAAATTGAGAAAAATCCTAATTTTAAGACTTTGGGTATTCACAGCAGGCATTTAGGAGTCCTAAAGTTAGGACTCCTAACTTCTGTGAATACATAAAATGAGTAAGTGCCTTCTGTCAATATCAAAATGAGTAAGTGCCTTCTGTGAATGCCAAAATTGTAGTAAGTTTAGGATTTTGTCTTAGTTCTGTGAATCGGGCCCTCCGTTAGCCACACACACTCCTTATGCAGTCTGTGGAAACGTTTGCAGTTACATATTTATGTTACTTTTGGGGCCGGACACAATTGTTTTGTCAAAGAGGGCTCTGCATCTGCCCATGAAAAAGACTAAACATGCCAAAGCGCACACATACGGTGGCCCGGAGAGTTTTTGGGCATCCAAGAACAAACGTCAAATAACTTATCCGACATCTATGCGCTCTATGATCTCTATAATATGGTCTCTGTGACGTTCTTCTAACACCACGGGCGGCAGGTGATTCGAGTCTCGGCAAGGGCGCCCAACATCCTATAATTCTGGGCAAATCACTCAATCTCCCTGTGCCTAACGAATCCTAATAAAATTAACGTGTCCGTCTGTAACGCAGCTGTTGGTCATGTAAAGCGCATAGATGCCTTCGGGTCGGGTTCGCGCAATGTGAAAACTAAAATACAACAAAAACAGACAAACAGGCATGAGAAATATAGAGAACGAAGTGGTAAAGACTGTCGCACGGTGCAAAAGAGCTAAAGCTCGAGTGCAAAAACACAGTCAAGGGTGTACTGGAAGTGCAGGGTGTTTCTTATGTGACATAAAAACAAGTGCTTCTGGTACTTTTTGAATAGAAAGTGGAAGAAACGTGAATTTTATCAGATGTTGAAAACAAAATATGTGTGGGAGATTTGACAAATTAAAAAAATAAAAAAGAGGTTGAGGGATTTTCGTATTCAATGTGTTATTTTTTATTATTAAAGGTTAAGAATGCCCCCATTATGCATCCTTATGTTATGATACAGGATAGTTACGTTAGAGCTAATCATGTCTAACCGCTGGAGCATTCTGACTTCAAGAGATCACAGTACTTCCGGTTCATCAGGGTGCATTTCATGTTTGCTTGTGGTGGGCGGCTTATTTGAATATCTGCGGTACCGTGAAAGGCTGGTGGCTGTGGCCGGGGGTGAGAGTGGAAACACCGGTTTCCTCCCTCCACCTCTCTGCGGTTCCTGTGAAAAATGAAAAAAAGAATATTTTTGCTGATGAGCAACCCCACCATTCGGCATGCAAAAAAATTACTTAGAAAGAACGTATTCCGTGCGCTGAAAGACTTTAACAGGGCACGTGCTATCGTAAAGTATTTGAGCCCCATGATGGTGAAGTGACAAACCGCAGAAAACTGCATATATTAAAGACTGGTTTAATCCGGAACCCTGCAAAAAAGCCTCGGGGATCAGTTAGTTTTTAAAAAGTTGTAAGAAGTTTGCATAAAACACCACTTTAGGTATTTACCTATTAATTGCCCATCAAGTTTTAGAATTACAAAGTGGAAGAAGTCTGCTGATCGTAGCACTTTCACGGTTTGTTCAGTTACACTCTAATAGCCATTTATTTACCCCTCCCCTGCTGATGACGGAACCGCTCCGTCATCAGCTACGGTTGGGCTGTGCTGATGACGGAGCGGTTCCGTCATGGCCCGGCTGCCGCGCCTGCGCGGCGCTGATTTCGCGCCTGCGCGGCCGTTGTATTGAGCTGGGCGGGTCATGACGGAACCACTCCGTCACCAGCACAGGTCAACCGCGGCTGGTGACGGAGCGGTTCTGTCACCAGCATGCGGCCGCCGCGCGGTCGCCCCGCCCATTTAGCGCTGCAGCGGAATAGCCGCCGCAGCGAAAGGGTTAAAGCAATGAATACAGCAACCTCTCACAACACCTCTGCATTATCTGGTGTTTGATTTATTTGCCTAGACCCATTATTAAAGTCCCACATCAACTAAACACGGAGTGCAACTTTGAAACTAGGACATTTCCAGGCAAACAGAGTGTCTTGGCATCTTCTGCCTGGGAGCTCATCACTTTGCAATGCACCGCAGAACCTGTTATTCCAATGCAGTTGGACTCCAACCTTGGTGATAGTGTGCGCACAACGTAACACTCACTCCTCCCCCACCTCTGACACTCTACCGCCCCCGCGGGGGCCAAGAACTCTCAGAAGCAGGTTATGTTGCCAAGGCGTAGACTTTTTATTCACAAAATCCAATAATCACCACAAACCAACACAAGAGTACATGTATTCCACTTGTGCATATATCATTATTCGCAGCATTGCACTAGCGACATCCACATGTCAAGGCAGTAAGGAAATTAGGCCAGACTTTACACTTGATCTTCAGCTTGGCCGTACACTTCAACTTGAATTTGGCCAATTCGGCCGACATGTCAAGGCAGTAAGGAAATTAGGCCATACATTATACTTGAACTACTGCTTGGCCGTACACTTCGACTTGAATTTGGCCGACTCGGCCGTCCCACTCAGCTGCGCACCTTGTGCCAGCAGGCCCCAAAGCGCTACAGCAAACATTTCCATTACACATTGTGCCAGCAGGACCCAATGCGTTACAGCAAATAGTTGCATTACTTGAAATCCTGGGCACTGCAAAGCGCACCGGCCAACCGGGGTATCTGCACACAGGCCGCCTCCCCAAAATTTTTCTCAGTCCATGCATTGCGGGTTATGGCAGTAGAGTCCAGGACCACCAGCAGGTCAGTCCCCTCCACGCCTACTGGGTTAGGGCAGTAGAGTCCAGGACCACCAGCAGGTCAGTCCCCTCCACGCCTACTGGGTTAGGGCAGTAGAGTCCAGGACCACCATCAGGTCAGTCCCCTCCACGCCTACCCTCTGCACACTTCCACCCTAGCTTCTCCTGGGGTCCATATAGTGCCTGAACATCCATCGATTTGCATGCCCCTTTTCTGTTATCTGTCAGCGCACCACCTTGCTCTTTTGCCGGGTGGGTGGGTGGTTTACAACGCTCCTGCGGCTTCTCTGGCGTCCAAGAAGACAAAGAGGACGAGACCCCGGGATGCCGCCTTAAATAGCATCATTTAGTTTCGGTTTCCTTTACGAACTGAAGCGTCAGCAGGGATCCATCCCCTTCCAGCTGCTAGCCTCTGGAGGAGTCTGGGACCCGTGGCGCAACTAAGTGCGCCCCTCCCCTAGGCATGAGGGATGTCTGCTGAGAGGCATTGAAAGTATGTCTTGTGAGAGACAAAATGTCCATATTAGGAGGAGTAATGGCGGCCACTGCCCGGATCCATGCAGACAACAGTCTAAAGAGCACTCTAGTGTATTCCTAGATTCATATGGATAAGATGCATTGCAAGTGCTCCATCAGTGTGCTGTCAGATATGACTCTGACCGCTCTTGAATGTTCCCAGCACCTGGTATGGTCCCGCACTTCTGTGGTCAGGGCGTCTCATAGAGTCGCGGGGAGAGAGAGGCTTGAAGGGTGGCAGTGAGACTCTAGATGACTGCTCAGTGTGAAGTATGTCAAACCTGGGCTGATTCTTCAGCGTTGAAACAATTCCATGTGCTCCTAGGAAAGGGTGGGAACAGACCTTAAAAATATACCTTCCTAAAACGGCAGTCAGTTCATTGGAGGGTGTCAGAGTCTCCCAATCTAAGATGTGATAGAGACTTTTTCTGTGGTGTCAGTTTCTGCATAAAGTATGTGTTAAAAAGGATTTATGAGAGGAAGATGCGTCACAATGCATTTCCTTTCAATATCTTTCGTCAAAATCTTCGCCCCCTGCTACCACTTTTGTTCCTAATTTTTGCTTTAAGCAGGTTGAATCGTTTTCTTTGTGGAATCTTCCCTTGGCATAGCCCAGCACTTACCTCTCTCCTCATTCCTGATGACAGGCGTAGTTTGGGGCATTGCTGATTTCTCTTACTGTACCTCCATCTTCAATTGAGAATTACCAAATTGCCACAGGAGCTTTTTGTCCTTTGTGGGGATTTCCTCCTAATGGTGACACTCTAAAAGAGACAATTTACATATAATATTCTGTGCATGGTGGCACCCTCTCTGTTGGGAGGAGTCGACATTTCAGTCTAGAAGGGTTCTCAAAAGACCTTTTCATTGACCTGTTGAAAGAAATAGTGTTTCTGGTTGGCTAGGGTATGCATCTATGCCAGGCAGAACCCACCACTCTAGTCTGGGTAAGAGAGTTACACACCGAAGATAACCCCTGCTCACCCCCCTGGTAGCTTGGAAGAGCAGTCAGGCTTATCCCAGAGGCAATGTGTAAACCGGTTGTGCAACACAAACACACACACACACCAGTGACAAACTAGGCACAACACAAAAAGAGACTCCAAACAAGGTTTTGTAGGAATATCCTTTGCATTATACATAAAACATATTATACCATAATCACATAAACCACTTTGCCACTAGGCAGTTGTCATACCAATACATAGATCATAAATCACTTTGCCATAAGGCAATTGTCATATATAAGTTGCACATGCCATAAAACATTATGAAAATAACCTCTTACAGCATCACTGTATATACCATGCAGTTTCTGAGAAGGAGACATGTTATGCTACCCTTGTCAAGTGCAACTGGCATAACTCATAACACATGCAGTGATTGCAGGCAGAGCTAAAACACAAATGCGGTCATCTGAATAAATGCCACCAACAGTGAAAGGCAGCTGCCCACAGACATGTGGCACAGCCGTAGAGACCCAGCAGGGGCCAACAGGGGCCCAGCCACTCTGCTCAGGCTAATGGGGTCAGCCGTACCCCTGTAATGCCGTAATCACAATGCAGTAATTTACTCAAAATAAGGACCCTGTTGGCGGGTAGAGCTAGTTGAGTCTCCAGCAGGATGAATCATGCCCCGGCAGCTGCCCGCCGCCACGTGATGCAGCGTCCAACTAATCCTGGCTCCCAAGATACGGGCTAGGGCGCGGAGGAGACAGGCACGCCCCATCACTGTTGGCGGGGAGACCTCGCAGGGTCCTCTGCAGGCAGGACTCACCAAAGGGGGCTGCCGGCTAACACGCAGTGCAGCTCCTGTTGCCCGGTGCTTGTCGGCCCTCAACGCCTGAGGGCATTGATGGTGGAGACCTACTCTGGTCCCAAGTAGCCTCTCCTGTGGCAAGCGGGGCTGCAGCACGCAGACGTGGTGCGGCTGCAAGGTTCAGGCTTCCCTTCTTCAGAGAGCATCCCGCTTTAGTCGGCCTTCGCAGAGGAGGAGGGGCTGCGACATGCAGTCCTCCTTCTGGCCGCTTCTTCATCTTGGGCGGTTGCCAAGTAACGCCTGGACTCCTGCGGCACTCGTTCAGCTGACGAGCGGCCGCACTTGGTTTCTCCATTCTCTCGGGCCGGTGCACAGCGGGTGGGGGCTCAGCCCAGAACTCGGGTCCACGGCAGTGTAATCAAAGGAGTGCCAATGAGCCTCCCCAGTGGTGAAAACACATGGAGCTCCCAGCAAGCATACAAAGATCCTAGCCCAGCACAGCACACGGGACCAGCACTTAGGAAGTTCACAAGGAAAATGTGAACCACAAGGAAGTTCCAATAAGCACCAGGAACCTCTAGTAAGGTAAAAGCACAGGGAAGTACTAATAATCACCAGGAACTTCCAGTAAAGGTATAGTACAATGGAGGAAGACTTTGATATCCCTGAGTCTTCCAAAACAGGAAGCCGCCACCATGGCTTGACTTAAAACAAGAACCAGCCCTGGACATTAAGTCGGACCGGCCCGGAGTAGGGGGAGGGGATGGGTGTGGTGCTGGTGGTAAACAATGCTGCAGCTTTTGTTACAGGGGGCCAATATTGCAGGACTGCTGCAAAACCGGCCCCAGGAACAAAAACAAAAAACCCCCACCACCCCTACAAAACTGTCTCCCACCCTTTCGGCCCACCGGGGCAATCACCCTGTTTCCACCATGGCCATTCCGGCCCTTGCTAGCACACACAAGCCCTTGAAGATTTTCTACAAGCAGGATACCACAGCAGAGCAAAAAAAGGCAGTCTTTTTCCGCCACCACAGACAGAAGCAGCAACTGCAGGTCAACCCAATCATCATACAGAAAAGGCAGCCCCTCACATAGCTCTTACACTCTTCTTTTTGGCAGGGTCCTCTTGTTTCTTGAAGTAATCTACAGTCCTGGGGTTTTAGGTCTCTTTTATTAATGAATATTTTTATTCTCATCAAGGGAACAACATTACAAATTAAATAATAGAAGTCTTCATTAAAAAAATACATCTAGACAAATATATAAGCATTTCCAAGAGAGGCAGTAAAGTACAGTGCAAATCAAATCATTAATAAATTCCAATTCCTTCCTCCGGGGGGTTTCCCTTCAAATGATATATTACACACTTACACAGTCTAATCTGTTAAGCTTTATATATCTAATGCTAGAGGGCCCCATATCGTGTATAGTTTTACAAGAGAGCAAATTCCTCTCACTCGAGCTAGAGCATTCTCCATTTCATAAGTTTCCCTTATTGCAACCCACCATTTATTTATGGTGAGGGGTTTAGGAGAGATCTAAGCCTGGCAAGGATGAGTCGGGCAGTAACCAATAATATTGAAGTAAGCCACTTAAAACCTTGATCCTCCTCCTTATAACCCACCATAATTTCACTGACTGTAGGGGTAGAAACAACCCCAAATCATTGCCTTATCACCTGAATTATCTTCTGTTAGATCTGGGGGTCTCTAGTTGGCAATGGTATGCACCTTTGTCCAAATGGGAACCCTTACTTCTAAGTCAGGATAATGGGATTACACTCCTAAATAACCCCTGCTCACCCCCGTGGTAGCTTAGCACGAGCAGATAGGCTTATCTCAAAGGCAGTGTGTTAAGCATTTGTGAATATACACAGTAATACAGTGAAAACACTACAGATGGACACAACACAGGTATTATAAAAATAAGTATTCTTTATATAGACTTAACACAAGACCCCAAACAACAAAAATACACAATACTATACTTAAAGTTGACTTAAAGATGATAAAAGTTGCTTAGTTCAAGTTGATGATAAATGCGACAAAGTTCTCAACAAAGAACCTGGATGCTTAACGCAAAGTGAACAAAAGGCTTGCATAAGGGGAGATGCGTTGATTCCGTGATCGAGGGGAAATGATGCGATGCGCAAGATGGCACCTTGATGCGATGAGATGATCTGGTTGCTATGCGATGCGAGAAGATGGTGCCCTTGATGCAACGATGCGATGGCGCTGCGATCAGGATGCGTAGGTGCTATGGCAGCCTTGCGCTGACTGTACTTTGGATTTACAAAAAGGGGGTGGTGATGAACAGAGTGTCTGAGTTAAACAGACCACTCTTACCCAGTCCAAAGATCAGGGCTTGATCCATCACCGTTATTTATCTCACTGCCCCATCCCAGCTCAGAACCTGGCTATATGCAAATCAGTCTGTCCCTGGCCCAGTGCATCATGGGAACAGGGCAGACTAAACTACCAAGCCAATTCTTCACCAGAAAGGAGACAAGCTACCGGGGACCGGTTTCTGGCATTTCAGCCTTCTTCGGCCCGGCTTGCTTGAATCCTGATGGAGCAGTGAGAAAGGGACTCATGTCTGAGTATACCCTGCCACACCTATAGTGGCCAAAAACGATTTACAAAAAGGGGGTGGTGATGAACAGAGTGTCTGAGTTAAACAGACCACTCTTACCCAGTCCAAAGATCAGGGCTTGATCCATCACCGTTATTTATCTCACTGCCCCATCCCAGCTCAGAACCTGGCTATATGCAAATCAGTCTGTCCCTGGCCCAGTGCATCATGGGAACAGGGCAGACTAAACTACCAAGCCAATTCTTCACCAGAAAGGAGACAAGCTACCGGGGACCGGTTTCTGGCATTTCAGCCTTCTTCGGCCCGGCTTGCTTGAATCCTGATGGAGCAGTGAGAAAGGGACTCATGTCTGAGTATACCCTGCCACACCTATAGTGGCCAAAAACGATTTACAAAAAGGGGGTGGTGATGAACAGAGTGTCTGAGTTAAACAGACCACTCTTACCCAGTCCAAAGATCAGGGCTTGATCCATCACCGTTATTTATCTCACTGCCCCATCCCAGCTCAGAACCTGGCTATATGCAAATCAGTCTGTCCCTGGCCCAGTGCATCATGGGAACAGGGCAGACTAAACTACCAAGCCAATTCTTCACCAGAAAGGAGACAAGCTACCGGGGACCGGTTTCTGGCATTTCAGCCTTCTTCGGCCCGGCTTGCTTGAATCCTGATGGAGCAGTGAGAAAGGGACTCATGTCTGAGTATACCCTGCCACACCTATAGTGGCCAAAAACGATTTACAAAAAGGGGGTGGTGATGAACAGAGTGTCTGAGTTAAACAGACCACTCTTACCCAGTCCAAAGATCAGGGCTTGATCCATCACCGTTATTTATCTCACTGCCCCATCCCAGCTCAGAACCTGGCTATATGCAAATCAGTCTGTCCCTGGCCCAGTGCATCATGGGAACAGGGCAGACTAAACTACCAAGCCAATTCTTCACCAGAAAGGAGACAAGCTACCGGGGACCGGTTTCTGGCATTTCAGCCTTCTTCGGCCCGGCTTGCTTGAATCCTGATGGAGCAGTGAGAAAGGGACTCATGTCTGAGTATACCCTGCCACACCTATAGTGGCCAAAAACGATTTACAAAAAGGGGGTGGTGATGAACAGACTTCAAGCAAACCGGGCCGAAGACGGCTGTAATGCCAGAAACCGGTCCCCGGGAGCTTGTTTCCTTCCCAGTGTAAGAATTGGCTTTTGTAGTTTGGTTTGCCCTGTTCCCATCATGCACTGGGACAGGAACAGACTAATTTGCATACAGCCAGGTTCTGAAACTGGGATGGGGCAGTGAGCTAAAAAACGGTGTTGGATCTAGCCCTGATCTCTTGACTGGGTGAGAGCTTTCTGCTTAATTCAGAGACTCTGTCCCTCACCACCCCTTGTTGTAAATATTTTTGTCCACCCTAAGCGTGGAAGGGTATTCTCAGATGTGAGACCCTTGCTCATTGCACCATCAGGATTCAAGCAAACCGGGCCGAAGACGGCTGTAATGCCAGAAACCGGTCCCCGGGAGCTTGTTTCCTTCCCAGTGTAAGAATTGGCTTTTGTAGTTTGGTTTGCCCTGTTCCCATCATGCACTGGGACAGGAACAGACTAATTTGCATACAGCCAGGTTCTGAAACTGGGATGGTGCAGTGAGCTAAAAAACGGTGTTGGATCTAGCCCTGATCTCTTGACTGGGTGAGAGCTTTCTGCTTAATTCAGAGACTCTGTCCCTCACCACCCCTTGTTGTAAATATTTTTGTCCACCCTAAGCGTGGAAGGGTATTCTCAGATGTGAGACCCTTGCTCATTGCACCATCAGGATTCAAGCAAACCGGGCCGAAGACGGCTGTAATGCCAGAAACCGGTCCCCGGGAGCTTGTTTCCTTCCCAGTGTAAGAATTGGCTTTTGTAGTTTGGTTTGCCCTGTTCCCATCATGCACTGGGACAGGAACAGACTAATTTGCATACAGCCAGGTTCTGAAACTGGGATGGTGCAGTGAGCTAAAAAACGGTGTTGGATCTAGCCCTGATCTCTTGACTGGGTGAGAGCTTTCTGCTTAATTCAGAGACTCTGTCCCTCACCACCCCTTGTTGTAAATATTTTTGTCCACCCTAAGCGTGGAAGGGTATTCTCAGATGTGAGACCCTTGCTCATTGCACCATCAGGATTCAAGCAAACCGGGCCGAAGACGGCTGTAATGCTAGAAACCGGTCCCCGGGAGCTTGTTTCCTTCCCAGTGTAAGAATTGGCTTTTGTAGTTTGGTTTGCCCTGTTCCCATCATGCACTGGGACAGGAACAGACTAATTTGCATACAGCCAGGTTCTGAAACTGGGATGGTGCAGTGAGCTAAAAAACGGTGCTGGATCTAGCCCTGATCTCTTGACTGGGTGAGAGCTTTCTGCTTAATTCAGAGACTCTGTCCCTCACCACCCCTTGTTGTAAATATGACTGTACTTTGGAGCCGCGACAGGCCCTGCGACACGCTTCTCTGGTGATGCACTGGCGACTATCTCGATGGCGTCACACTTCTCCGGTGATGCAACAGCGGCGAAGGCTCGCTTCTCCGGCGATGCGATGATTTCAGCTGCATCGGCGACACGCTTCCTCTAGATGCGTCGTGCTTCCAGCTCCGAGGCGACATGCAAATGTCTGTAGTCAGAATTCCCAGCAAGGAAATTCAGAGGGGAGCTGGAGATGAAATCTTTTGTCCCTGAGACTTCAGCAGGAGGCAAGCACAGTTCAAGCCCTTGGAGAATATTCTGTAGATAATGAAAATCCAAAAAAAGTTCCTTCTCCTTTCCTTGGCAATGAAACAACCACTGCAGACCAACCCAGCAAACAGCATACTGGCAGAGGGGCAGTCAAACTCCTGCAGCTTCCTTGGTTCTTCTCCTTGGCAAAAGGTTTCTTGTTCCAGAAGTGATCTAATTTCTTGGGATCAGGGTCCCAATATTTATATTATTTATACCTCAAAATCCTTTGTTCTCTGAAGGCAGAGAGGCCTTTGCCTAATCCAAACAATTTCCTGAGCACTTTGTTTACATGACTCTCTCCTTCCTTTCACTGTGCAGGGCAGAGAAATAAGCTGCCCCACAGGAGGTGGAGCCAGCACAGTGGAGGAAAGGCACAGCTCTGGAGCACTTTGTTGACAGGATTCCTTCTCTCCTTTCACAATGCAGGGCAGACACATCAGACATGCCACAGGAGGTGGAGCCAGCATTGTAGAGGGAAGGCACAGCCCTATCAGGTCACAGGTGAAACTCCTCCCTCCCATCAAGATGCAGATCTCTCTATTCACCACTGGGCTTCCCAAGCCTGTCTCAAGGAAATCCCCAGCCCTGTCACTCAGAAACCCAGACAAGGAATACACAACCTAGCAGAGGCTGGCCTGGATTGTTAGGCCAGAAAATACCTACTTTCTAAAAATTGTATTTTCAAACACAGAATGTTAAAACCAACTTCACTAAAATATTTATTTTATCATTCTGAGCTCAGGCATACTAAATTCAAATTTCTACCATGTTCCCTGAGTCAGTTAGGATTATAAGAATGTAATAATCTAACTGCCCATTCTAGCCTATAGAGAACAGGTAGCCTTGCAATAGTGAAAAACGAAAATGGCTGTAATTCACTATTTGGACATGCTACACACACCAGAGCATGTCCTACCTTATGCTTTCAATGCACCCTGCCCCGGAGCCTACCATAGGGGTGACTGATATGAAGCAAAGGGAAGGTTTAAGGACTGGCAAGTGGGTGCACTTGGCCAAGTCGACATGGCAGTGCAAGACTGCACATAGGCCTTGCAATGGCAGGCCTGAGACAAACTTTACAAGCTGCTTCTGTGAGTGGCACAACCAGTACTGCAAGCCCACCAGCAGCATTTGATTTACAAGCCCTGGGCACACATGGTGCACTGTACTAGGGTCTGACAAGTAAATCAAATAACCCAATCATGGAATCACTAATTAGTACATCAATTTAACATAGGGAGCACTTGCACTGTGGCACTGAATAGCAGTGGCACACTGCCCAAAGCATATGACCAGCAAAAACATATCAAAACAGAAGAGGCAATCCGTCAACAATGGAAGGGAGACTCACGCCAACGGAGCCAGGTCTAACATCTTCTGCCAAAAAGCTTCTAGCTCTGGACAAGTGGCAAACATGTGTATTAGGTCTGCAGCATACATTCCACATTTAGGCCATTTTTCCTTTTAGGCCGAGTCTCCTGAGCCCAGCTAGCAATCTTCCCTGGAGTATAGTAAAGCATGCAAATTGTATGGAATTGCTTTAGTCCGAGTTTAACAGAGCGAACTGAGTCCCCTGTATTTCCTAATGCCAGAGCAATGATTTTAGGAGTAACATTTATACCCAGGGTCTTAGTCCATCTTGCCGCCAACTTTTGACACCCGTTCTGTCTAAAGTTGCTGAAACACTGATACATCCTACTAATTATTGATTTTTATTTTTACTTATACAAACAGTATCATACTTCTGAATTAGATACTGCCATTAAGGCTAGGTGTTTTACAAAGTAGTGCCTAATTTGAAGATACGTGAGCATATGTTACCAGGGAGGTTATAAAGAAGCTGCAAGTTCTCGAATGTACTGAAGCCATTATAATCGTCCAGTTCACCCAGACATTGGATCCCATACCTAGACCAGCGCCTACTGGAAGTATCATGAAATACCTCTGGTAACAAGGGATTACCCCATTGTGGAAGTTTTTCATGAAAGAATGAGAGACTAAACTTAGCAGACATAGTTCAGCAGATGTGCATACTATCTCTATAGTCTTGAACCTGACTCTTTTAAAGTATTTGGTGTCACTAGTTTTATATAAAAACATTCGACCTTCAGGTCCCAAGACCAATCAGTGAAAAAAAAGTTGATCTTCGGAATCTAAGAGACTGTGAAGATGACTCGCGAATGCAGCCCAAAAATACATTTTAAAATCCGGGATACCAAGCCCCCTGATTATACGGGTGTGTCAATAAATCTATTGCTCGTCGTGCATTTTTGTAGACCCAAATAAAGCTACCTAGCACACCTTCTAGTTGCCTGAAAAAAACATTGGGTACAAGAAGAGGAATTGAACGAAATAAGTATAAAAACGTAGGCAGTACTTTAATTTGTATAATATTACACCTCCCTGCAATGCCAATGGGGAGCTTATGCCAGCCTTTCAATTGTTTATCTGTGGGTTTTAACAAGGGCTCATAGCTCAATGTAATTATACGTTCAATCTGTGCTGAAATACGCACCCCAGGGTATGTGGCTACAGAGCACAAACCTGCTATAATTCTGGAAGGCCAGAAATTAAGGATCACTTGCGTCTTTTTAACATTCAGGTTATAGCCTGACAGGAGGCCAAATTTGCTCGCTTCCTCTTCAATAAGGCTAATACCTGTTTCTGGATCAGTAGTGAAAACAGCGATATCGTCCGCGTAAGCAGTTACTTTCACTTGATTGTCTCCAGAAATCAATGGTGTAATTTGTATTTTAGCCTGTAGTGCCCGGATAAATGGCTCCATATGTAGAACGAACCAAAGGGGAGATAAAGGGCACCCCTGTCTGGTGCCACTTAATATAGGGAAAATTGTGGCTTGTAAGCCTAGTTAAAGCAGTTCTGCCTGAGGTTTATTGTACAAAGCCCTTACCCATAGGCTAAATTTCCCTCTAATCCCAACGTCGATGAGTGTTGTCCACAGATAACTCCACACCACCCTGTTGAAAGCCTTTTCGGCATCTAAGAGGACCATGCCTAAGCTTTTGGCTGACTTCTTGGCCAGGCCAATGGCCCCAATAGCAGTGTTAACATGAGCCTTGCATAAAGCCATGTTGTTGCTTGGATACTAATCCGGGCATTAATGGGGCAAAACGGGAAGCCAAGATTTTAGCAAAGACCTTTGCATCTGAATTGGTAAGTGAGATTGGTTGGTAAGAACCGCACTCCTCAGGAGATGTGTCTTTCTTTAAAAAGAAGACTGTATTTGTCATGTTCCAGGACTCTGGTATCTTGCCATGATAGCAGATATGTTGTATGACCACAAACATAGGTAAAGCTATGAGGCTTTTAAAAGTTTTATAGAACTCGGCAGGAATAGAATCCACCCCGGCTGCTTTCCCAGAGGGAAGAGAAGATATTGCTTCAACAATTTCGTCTTGCAAGATTTCTTTCTCCAATGGAGCCAAATCCTCCTGTCTCAAAGTCCGTAGAGAGCTACCTTGAAGATACTGTTGTAAATCACCCTCCTCTGGTAATGTAAGTTGTGCATATAGTTTTTGGTAAAACTTAGAATATTGATCCACAATTGCCTGCGACGATGTAAGGAAAGTTCCATGTGTCCCTTCTACAGCCTTTATTTAGCCCTATTTACTGCTACCTGGTGAACAAGCACTTTCCCAATTTGTTCCCCATATTCATATTGTAAAAACATATACTTGTTATAATTCGCAGTCACTTTTTCCCTTAATGTCTGACTCATACCTATGCTTGCATTCACCAAAGAGATATATAATTGGTCTTGATAGCAGCCCTTTGTGAAGCGCTTCTGCATGTTGTATCTCAGCAACAAGTAAAGTTTGAATAGCTGTTCTGCTTAAAGTTTCCCACTTCTTATTCTCTTGCCAAATATATTGTTGGGTGACCCCTCTTATAAATGCCTTCATGGCGTCCCATACAACTAAGAGAGAAGCCGTCCCTGTTTTATCTAGTAAGAAGTCTTCTAGTTGTTTATGAATACTAGCCAAATAAGTTGCATGGGAATGAAAAGGATCTAGCTGTCTTATGAGCCGCTTCAACCTGAAAGGACAGTAAAATAGAATTATGGTTGGAAGTAATCCTGGGACTCACTTCAATATCTGCAGATCATTTTCTCCGAGACCCATGCCATGTAAATTCTGGAATATTGCTTATGTGGAGGAGAGTAATAAGTATAGCCGGGGATAGTTAGGTGGAGTTGCCGCCATGTGTCCCGTAAGCCATGTATCCGCCCTATTTCTAATATTTCAGACCTGACTTTCCCCATTCTTGAAATGGATGCTCTGTTCATTGAATCAATGGAATAATCCCTGACACAGTTAAAATCCCCCATAATTAAGTATTCCCCCTGACATTATAGCAATTAAATAGTAAAATAATTAAACAGAGTGAGGTCATCGACATAAGGGCTGTATATTACACAAAAAATATATTTTCTTCCATTTATCGTTTAGTGTGTTATCGCCCATCTCCCCTGTTGATCAGCTAAAGTCTTGATGTTTCTATACTCAAACTTCTTATCAAATAAGATAGCTGTGCACTTATAGAAGCATTCTGTGTTGTACATATGATTGTCTTATACTCCAAATGTTTAAGAAGACCACGATCCTTGTAGGCTAAATGTGTCTCTGTAAGTATAACAACCTGAGGTCTATACATTTTCAATTCCTCTCGAACAAGTTGTCTTTTAGTTCAATTATTCAGGCCTGCTACAGTCCAGGCCATACATCTAATCTGTAGCATGATAAGTATAATTCGTATCACCGAAACTTATATATAGCGTACACCTCCTAACCCCCACCTGTTATGTCCATTCCCTCCATTTAAAGTACTGACGTCCCTCCTCCCATCTAATGCCTTCTTTTCCTAATGTTTTTGTATACCCCTGCTGACATTTTCTTTAACCCCCTTTCCCTCATTCCCACCCAGTTCCTCCACCCCCTGTTCGACCACCCTCCACCCTGTATTGTGCCAACGGAATCTATCCCTTTATACGTTGCCGATCAATAGGTAGCTGCGGGGAAGCAGCACCCCCACATTAGCCCATACACACCAGTATAGCCCTATGTGTCACAAACCTAAAGAAAAGGAACAGAGATAAGAATGAAGAAAGCAAATAATAAAAATGATAAGAGATAAGAAAAACATTCAGAAGACAATAGCATTAATTGCCATCAGCAAAGAGATAGCTCCGTGTCTTTAGAAATCCAGTATTTTAGCTCTTTGTCCCTGCTGTCTCTGCTTGCAATTTAAGTAGTGCCTGCTTGGCTTCCTCTTCCGTGAAAAAGAAGCAAGATTGTCCCCCTTTCAATGACTTTTAATCATGCATGTTCTTGTAAGAAGACTTGTGCACCTTCAGCCTTCAGCAGATCTATACGCTGCCTTAATTTCCAGCGCTTATCCATAGTCGTTCTGCATAAATCCAATCTCATACAGATAGATAAAGAATCAACACTTACAGGAGAGCTAGGACGAGCCTTTAGAGATAAAGCTTTCCGGAGTAAGAAATTGACCAAAACAATTAGCAGAGGCTGTGGATATTGAGACCCCTGCTTGTGCACATCCATTGGTAGTCTGTGCATACATTGTAGCTGGCAATCCCAGTCCCAATCCGCAAAGTCGGGAAAAGCTTTTTGAAATCCCTGAATTACAAACGGACGAGGATCTGAACGCTCTTTACCCTCCGGAACCCCAAATAATCTTAAATTATTACGGCGTTGCCAATTCTCCATATCTTCTATCTTGGACTGCAAGGTTATTATCTGGATCAGGTGCGTTTGTACTGAACTGGATGTTGAAGTAGTTGCTTCTTCGATTTCGAAAACCCTTTGTTGTAATTCCGATATGTCACTTATTATTGTCCCAATCTTCATTGTTACTTCACTAAGTGCTTGCTGGATACTAGCATTGTCTTCCCTGGCCTGTGCGCAGTGCTCTTGTGCTTTCAGTCTTTGGTTGTGTAGGGCCTGCAGAATTAGAGAAAATACTGGTTCACTACTATCTTGTATAATTTTAGGATTCTGTTTCTCTGCCGCCTCATTTGTGATTGCAGCTATAGGTGGTAGATTCTATGGTCCAGAGCTAGGTGCCTCGGTAGCTGGCATTATAGGCTCCGGGCTGATGGTTGTTCTGTTGCTTATTCTTGTATTGTCTGTAAGTCTTGCGCCCGAGAGCCGGAAGATCATTGCTTTGACTTCACTCTTCGCTTGCGCCCACTTGTGAAGGGGACTGCCATCTGAGCGGGCTTTGTTACGTAACGTAGCACTGTTATGTCATTGTGTGCCAAAACTTTCAGGGGTCTTCTTTACGGCCTTAGTTATTTGAGATTTTCCTCCTTTCCGCTGAGGATGAGCTCAGAGGAATCTTGATAAAGACCTTGTCTGCCGATTTGTTAGATACAGCTGTCGAGACTGGCGAGGCTGGTGAGACTGTGGAAACCTGTATAGAATGTTGCTGCTTAGCCAGTACAGGGTTGTCATTACTTTGAGCTTCACATCCCTCATCACACAGTTCATCCCTGCTGCTAAAAGACGAGGCTTGCAGTGTCAGCTGTGCGGGAGGATCCTCACTAAGGATAGGTGTTCCTTCATTTAGATAGCTTGCCTGCTTATCTAGTTTTCCAGCTGCAGAGCTTTCCGCATCTAAATTGGTAGCCATCTCTTTTTGCTTGTCTCTGCCAGTTAGGCCCGTTCTGGCTGCTATAATGTTTCCATTTTTAATTAGTGATTCATGCAGATTCATTGTATCCTCAGCTTGTTGTATCTTATAGTCAGTGTTTGTTGTTCCTTGAGGGGCCAAGATATGTTCAGAATCACCTGTCTCAACATTCTGATCCTCCTTGATTGAATGTCTGGGAATGCCTCCAAGAGAGCACCTGCTCTCTTGGCCCGTAGGCTCTAATAATCTACCAGCTGAAAGCAGATCCACAGCCTTGCCAAAGTGAAGCAATTTCAACATTGGCTTACTCACTTTTGAAGTTCCTCGTAGAGCGGTCGTCCCCCTCGCTGCCCGTGGCATATCCATACCGATACCGATATCGGTACCACCTGCAGAGCAACCTCCAGTATTTGCCGGCATGCAAACCACTTGTGCGCCTCTCTCAACCGTCTTCAGTGCACCAGAGATGAACAGAAGCTGTTCAGCTCCAACCGTTAACGCTGCTGACATCCGCCCTTAGGTGCCGCAGAGTATCTTTTCAGTTTCTCAACAGTTTTCAATCTCCACTATGTCTCACCTATATCCTACATCCCTTAAATCACAGCTATCATCTACTCTTCCGATCTCTCCATTATCTGGTGTTCGGGAGACTTCTGTGTGTCTGCCTCTCCCTTTCCGAGCATTCCGGCCTAGAGACAGATACCACATGATTGGTTCCCGCCGCTTTGCAAGTTGTTGAGATACCGCTGCATGTTTCTCCCTATTCATGGATGAGAGCTAAACCAAGCCCACACATTCCTACTACACGGCGAAGATCCCTGCCGCTGTATTTAAGTGCTCTTCTCAGTCCAGTCCTGATGAAGACTCCACCGTGAGGATACCATTTAATCCTGCACCTAGAGGTCGAAACGTCAACAACACACAGACATCATACAACACAAACTCTGGCGACAATGTTATAAAAAGTGTTTGTCCATTAGGCTATGTGTACTTTTAGGAACATTTAACCTACCCTAGGCTGGAAAAGTTCTCATCATGCATAACTGATGTATATATGTCACAAATACCTTTTCCCTGTCCTCCACCCACATGTTACCACTTAACATCCATTCCCTTCCTCTTTCCGCGCCAAGAGCACTGTAATATAATGCACTGTAATCATATTGAGCAACAGTGTTGCCATTATCTGCTAATGCTTTGAATATAATTGCATTAGAGGCTTCTGTTCAAAAGTAAATAAATTGGACTCATGCCATAACGAATAGTTAGTGATTGCTACTATATACTGTCTGAATAGAAGTTCTTTGCTACAGTGACCACATCTTTTTGTACTGCCTCCCAGCTACGGCATCAACCCAACATCTTCCCTTGACTGGCTTCCTGATGACACAGCCTGGGGCTTTAGGTCTCATACTTATAGTCCATTTTGTCACTGTTCTCTTTGTGGCAAGCGTCTCTCAAACCAGTCCTGTCCTCCCTGGAGCAGCATGATCACAGGGGGTGGAGACAACGTTGTGCAAAAGAGACACAGCCTATTCAGGTGGTAGCAAAGTTCCTGCCACCACTTTAAATGCAGACCAGGTCTATTCAGCCTAGTTAAGAGTCACCCAGGCAAGGCAGGGCACACCTCAACCCCCCAGTTACTGTCTAGAGTGAATGCACCCCCCCCCCCAGCTCATGTCATTCCAAAACCAGATGCTGAGTACATAATAGTCAGAGGCACACAGAATGGTAAAGCAAGATAATACCCACTTTCTAAAAGTGGCATTTTCAAACACACAATTTAAAAACCACCTTTTCCAAAAGGTACGTTAATAAATTCTGAGTTCACAGAGCCTAAACTCAATTTTTCTATTTTGTCTCTATTGAAAGTTACACATGTAAAATATTACAGTGCAGCCCCAATGATCACCTTTCAACAGTGAAAACCAAAATACACAATATTTTACTATCAGTACATATCACACACCCGTACATGTCCTACCTTTCACATACACTGCACTCTGACATGGGGGTACCTTGGGCCTACCTAAGGAGTGTCTTACATGTAAGGAGTGTGAAGGTTAGGGCCTGGCAAATGGGTGAACTTGCCAGGTTAACATGACAGTTAACAACTGGGCGTGCAGACACTGCAGTGGTAGGTCTGACACACATTTACAGGGCTACTCATGTGGGTGGCACAACCAGTGCTGCAAGCCCACCAGTAGCAATTGATCTACAGGCCCAGACACACACCGTGCACTTTACTAGGGACTTACCAGTAAATCAAATATGCCAATCAAGGATAACCAATCATATTCACAATTTACACAGAGAGCATATGCAATTTAGCACTGATCAGCAGTGGTAAAGTGCCCAGAATCCAATAGCCAATGAAAACACGGTCAGAAAATAGGAGGCGAAAGGCAAAACGTTTAGGAATAAACCTGTCAAAAGGGTCAGGTCTAACACCATTCTTGACAGCGCCTGAAAAAAGGCAATTGTTTAATGAGTTGGCAGGTTGAATGCAGAACAGATCCACCCAGAGCCCTGGAAATAGTTTTTCACTGTGTGGGCTCAAAAAACATAGGGGCATATTACCAAGCAATAGCGATAGTTAGAGACAAAAATTTACCGCTGAGGTGCGGCGATTTTTATCGCAAATAAACCTTGGTATTACCAAGGTTTATCGCAAATGCAATAAAAATCGGCCGCAATGCATGAATATCGCTGAAAAGTCAGCGATATTCATGCATTACCGAGCTAATGCTCTTAGCCATGTTATCCACCTTCCATTGGATAACATGGCTAAGAACTGCTCAGGGCAGGTGTTAGCTTTTGGAGATATTCACGCTTAGAGCAAATATCTCCAAAAGTTGGTAATAGGAGATAGCGATGTTAGCGACTGTTTCCAGTCGCTAACATCTTGGCACGCCCACTTTGCATGTCATTAGTGATAAATATCACTGACATGCAAAGTGGGGCCCAAGATGGTAGCTATCCCCTACTAGCTGTCGCTAACTGGTGTTAGCGACAGCTAGGTAATAGGGAGATAATTTTATCTCCGCTTTCTTGGCTTTTAAAGCCAAAAAAGCGGAGATAAACCGCCTTGATAATATGCCCCATATACACAAGTCATATTTTTCTGTCTTATGAGCCTGACATTTTTCAGTAGAACAGGTTCTCGAGGGGATCTGTCCCAATTAGACACATACAACCTAACAAACATTGTTGGAATCACCCTTCCAGAATTTAGAACAGGATCTGTCAGGCCGCGTGCTTCTCAGTGAAATGACCTATTTGAACATAATGTGTTTATGACTTTGAAAGCTCGTGAACTGTACATTCTTATCAATGTTTGGTAAGTCTAACAAAATGAATCCTGCAGATAGTGTTGTAGTTCTTAGACTGTGTCCGAAGACATACAGTAAGGTGAGCCTAAAACATGTATTTCGCTTCTTGCCTGGGGCTGTGGCCTTCTTCATGCACAGTCCTGTATTTCTATTGAGTTTGCCTGAGTTGTAAAATGAATGATTATGAGGCTCCGTTGGTCCACCACAGGGATTTCATAAAATCCCAAGAGTCTCTCCACCATTACCAAAGTCCTGGAAGTGGCTAAGAAATTGTTGCTCTCAATTTTTAGTTAATGAAGAACTTTAATAAGGGGTTTAGGCAAAGAAATCAAACACAAGATAATTCAGAGGTGTTTCAAGAGGTTGATATGTGCGTTGCTTAAATAAATGTCTATTAGAGTGTAACTTGACAACCTGTGTAAGTGCTACGATCAGTAGATTTCTTTCTCCTTTTTTATTCTGCAAAGTTAGGGGAAGCAATACATCTAAATGGACATTTTCCCTACAAAACGAGCCGTGTAATTATTAAACAATGCAGATTATGATCACAGTTAGAGTACGAATAGTTTATGCTCTTGAGAAAACTTCTTGATGGAGACAACACTTGTTAAAAAAATGGTGTAAGATTTCATTTTAACAGTGCCTGGAGAGCTTCACCATTTATCTGAAATGGTGATTGCCATGTGACAGGCATAGGCTTCTACAGAGCCTTCTTGTGGATTTCTGGGACAATCTTATCCCACTCACAGCGATTCGTGATTTTTCTCTCACTAACTATGCTGGTCTATAAAACTGGGCAGAATACATTCTGATACACAATGCTTAAGATAAAGATGTAATGAGTTAAATGATAGGAGGTACAATAGTGTCTCACCAAGCACCAGTGATTATGACTTCAGAAAAGGAAATGCAGGTTGAATGAAACTCAACTAAAAGATGTACAGCCTGATTCATGAACGGGCCGTTTTGCGAGGCTCAAATAGCGAATCATAAGGAATCGCTATTTGAGACTTGCAAAACGGTATTCATGTAGGAATCACAATATTAATTGCGATTCCCACTGATTCCTTATTTGCGATTAGCTAATTGCTAATCGCAAATAAGGAATAACTCCCCATGCATTCCTATGGGCCAAAAGGCCCATAGGACATTTGGGTTTTCGGGTATAATTGAGGTGACTGGAGGGAGGGGTTAGATTTTTTACGTTCTGATGGTTGAGGTGATCAGACTGTTTGGGAGATCGTTGCTGTCGTCAGTTTTCTGTCTAGTTCCTGTCTACCTCATTTCCTGACTTAGTCTTTGCCGCTTCAAATCTCTTTGAGGGGCCTTGCTGCTCTCATGGCCCGAGAGTAGATTTCCTATTCTTCTTTGGGTTAGTATAGACTGAAATCTGAATTTGAATAATCATTTGCAAATTTTTTTTTGTCTTTGAAACCTTTGTTTCTACACCTTTCCACTCCTATTTGTGTTGTCATTGATATTAATTTGTCATTTTCTCTTCTAATGTTGTTTGATCTGTGACAATCTATGATTTGTACTGTATGTTGGTACTGATGAGCATTATTTCACGTTATTTAGATAAACATTATAAATATACATATGAGTCTGTCTTTATTTAGAGGTGTATATATTTAGATTATGAGTATTATTATTTGACCTAAGAATTAGTTTGCCAAACCCTGTCAACTATAAAAAGATAGCGTAGCCATAATTGGTATACTAAAATGAAGATACAAATTGGTGATGGGTAAGTTTGGTACATATAAAGAAATCCACTAACCCAGCGTGAAGAGACTTATGGGGTAATGAAATTTGGCCTTGTCTATAAGAAATGTATTAGTCCTAGATCAGTTTTGGTAGCAGCCTGTGGTTAGTGTTGATTATTTTGGCAAATTAATAGTTGAATTATTGATTTTGGTTACTAATATGAAAAGTTTCCGCCTTTGCTTCATGTTGTCTGGAAATACGGGTACGGAGTTGCCTAAGATTCCGGGATGTTTATTTAAGCCCTTGTGGTAGAGTCATAGTGTGAAGAAATATCACACTGCAGAAGTACTTTGTCTGTTGTGGTAATATCAAACAGTGAAATGCTGTTGATATTATAGTAAGGGACCTATTCTGTCATAAGAAGATTGTATGAAATAGTGAAACTCCGCTTCTGAAACTTTGGCCTTACATCCCCGAAAGAGTACCAAAACCTCTTTTCTAAAGGTTCTCTTCCGAAACTTTGGCTAGTATCCCCAATGGAGTACCAAGACCTCTTTCACTTGAGAGTAGAGTAGAGTGGCGCTGTTCGCTATTTTACTGGAAGTAAAAAGAATCTTTTTGATTAATAGAACTAACTCTTTATTAGTGGAGCAGACAAAGTAGCAGCATTTTGTGTTGTTTCTAATAAGAATTCGTTTAGAAAAACGTTGTAGTACATTGCCGTATTATTTGGTGAAGGGAGGGTCAGTCATAGGAGTTATACTGACGTCACGAAAAGCAGCGCTGGCATTTGTCAGAATAGCGGCTGTGTATTGTTCAGTGATTGGTTGGTTGGTGTGAGTCACGCTGTTATTGGATGAGTGCGAACCAATAGAGTAAGCAGAAATACGGATGGATTTCCTTGATTTCTGAAATATTTAATAAAAAGAGAGAGTTGAAAATGAAGTTGATAAAAGCGATTCAGGATTTCTTCAAAAAAGATACGCCGATGGTTACTAGAGAGGGAATTCCTGTACCTCCTCCAAGATCGCCTGCTTCCTTTATGATGTTAGAGTGTGGGTATTATGCGTGTACATGGTTGAAGAACTGAGTGAGGTATACACAGGATGATGGCGTTTTAGCATTACCAGAGCATGTTACTTTTAATTTGAGAATTTAGGAGAGTTTGAGGAGACAAATGAATTTGTTGAAATCAAATCCTAGACCTATGCAGGTGCTTGAAGAATGGGAACATGAATGAAATACTCCCTATTCATTCCTATGGGCCTTTTGGCCCATAGGAATGAATGGGGAGTTATTCCTAATTTGCGATTAGCAATTTGCTAATCGCAAATAAGGAATTAGTAGGAATCGCATTTTTTTTGCATATTCCTACATGCATCCCGTTTAGCGAGTCCTTAATAGCGATTCGCTATGAATCGCTATTAGGGGCTCGCAAAACGGGAGTATGATGAATCAGGCTGTTGCTGCCTACACGTGCGTTGAGCTGCAGGCCACGAGTTAAAATCCTAGCGAGGGCGCCCGAGCATTTTAGCTTACAGAGGTTGGTAAATTTCAGAAAGTAGCACACGGTGATGAGCGCACAGCACCATGGGAGGCGCCACTATGAAATCGCGGAGGAGGGTGGCAGGATTTCCTCGCCTGGCAGATTTCCGCTGTAAAATGGACATGTAATGCTAGGGGTGTGTTGTGAGTGCCCATTAATCATTTAATGCCACCGAGCCATGCGACGGACAGGGTGGTTACTGCTGTTCAGGGGCACAACTAGCCCCGAACATCGGAGGAGGAGGGGCGGGGGGGCCTAACACTCCTAGCCAGGGCTAGCCCTAGCACTGGTTGCAAGTCTTTCTTGGCACCCCCTCCCCCATTTTCTCCTTCCCCATGAATTCCCTCACTACCAATCACCAACAATGCACTTCATCTCTCTATAGCACCTTTCTGACAAACATTTCATTTTTTTTATAGTCCTACTCATAGTTTATTCACACTCAGATCTGTGATCTGCATGGTCCACGTTCATTGTAGGACCATTAACCCTCTGCGCCGTGTGTGTGAAAGGAGTGCCCATGTGAGTGCATGGTGAGAGATGGGACAGTGTGAGAGTAGGGTAAGAGGAGTGACTGCAGGTTGAGTGGGGTGACCATAGGAATTTGGGTGCAGATGTAAATGCAGAGTGGGACGAAATAATGCATGGTTAGTGATGGGGTTGTTTGATTGATATTGCAGATTGAGCAGTGAGAGGGACAGGTAAGTGAAGTGTCGCATGAGTGCAGGGTGAGTAGTGTGCTTGTGTGACTGCAGGGTGAAGTACAGGTTGACCAGAGCAAGTGCATTGTGAGTGCAGCATTATCACTGTGAGTGCAGGGTGAGCGGGTGAATGGTGTGAGTGCATGGTGATCAGTGTGAGTGCATTGTGATCGCTGTGAGTGCAGGGTCAGCGTGCAAGTGAAAGGCGGGAATGAGGGGTGAGTTGGCTGAATTCAGGGTGCATTCCCTGACACGAAGTAACTCAGCATGTTATTGACAGTGGTGTAGGGTTTCAGAAATAGGTTAAACTATTGCTATTATGGCATTAATCAGGGATTGAGGTTGGAGAAAATAAATAATGTGCTCATCCTGCAACAAACTTCCAGTTTTATGATTAGGGTTGCCAGCTCATTATTTTGATGTCACAGATGGTATAAAAATAAGCAGTCGCCTAAAGCCGTATTTTCACCACTTATCTGATCCTAGTTCGGACAGCAAATAAAAATAGAAAGCACTTATAATTGTGCGCTAGGGCTGCCTGAATGATCCTTGACTGATAAATAAAAGGAGCAAACACAGAAAAGTCACATTACAAATTACTACATACTTTTTTATTTATAACGCTATTTAGGGTCAAGACAAGGTCTTTGCCGGCTCTTTAAACACATGGCTGGCATTTTTCTAATGGCAACCCTACTTTATATTCCTTTTCATGAACTGCATTTGCACACTACAGCAGTAAATGTAAAATACAAAATAAGGCAGAGTGGGGGGCCCAGGGGGTTTGAAACCAAAAAAAAAAACGAAACCTTGGAAACCAGTTTACAAAGGTATGTAAATATGCAAATGGTCTCTAAAGACCGGTGAACTCGGGCGTGCCAGAGTAAAGACTGCAGACACTGCCCAGCCGACCCATACCAGCAGACGCCTGGGCTGAGACATGACGGCCGGGGGAGGGCGAAGGGGAGATAGCTGAAGCCCTTTTAGCCATATGGGTGTTGCGTGCCTGCTGCTGTACCTTTGCGCCTTTCTTTGACTTGCTTATGAACGTATCAGTGACACAATTCTGAAATGTAATGTGTTCCTTTCCCACCTCGACTAACGTACTGTGTGCACTCCTGCCTCCACTAATGTACTGTGTACCCTCCTGCCTCCACTAATGTAGTGTGTACCCTCCTTCCTCCACTAATGTACTGTGTGCCCTACCGCCTCCACTTATGTACTGTGTGCTCTCCTGCCTCCACTTATGTACTGTGTACCTTCCTGCCTTCACTTATGTACTGTGTACCCTCCCACCTCCACTAATATACTGTGTGCCTTTCCACAACCGTTAATGTACGGTGTACCCCTGCCGTCTCCACTAATGTACTGTGCGCCCTTCCACCGCCACTTATGGACTGTGTAGTCTCCCGCCTCCTCTAAAGTACTGTGTGCCCTCCTGCAACCACTAATGTATGGTGTGCCCCTACCACCTCCCTTAATGTACGGTGTGCCCCTACCACCTCCACTAATGTACAGTGTGCCCCTACCGACTCCACTCATATGCTGTGTGCCCTCCTGCCTCCACTAATGTACTGTGGGCACCTACCGACTCCACTCATATACTGTGTGCTCTCCCTCCTCCACTAATGTATTGTGTGCCCTACTGCCTCCACTAATGTGCTGTGTGCTCTCCCGCAACCACTAATGTACTGTGTGCCCTCCTGCCTCTACTAATGTACTGTGCCCTCCCGCCTCCGCCAATGTACTGTGTACCCTCCCGCAACCACTAATGTACTGTGCCCTCCCACTTCCGCCAGTGTACTGTGTACCCTTCTGCAACCACTAATGTACGGTGCCCTCCCGCCTCCGCCAATGTACTGTGTTACCTCCCGAAACCACTAATGTACTGTGTGCCCCTACCACCTCCACTAATGTACTGTGTGCCCCTACCACCTCCACTAAGGTACTGTGTGCCCCTACCACCTCCACTAATGTACTGTGTGCCCCCACCGCCTCCACTAATGGACGGTGTGCCCCTACCACCTCCACTAATGTACTGTATACCCTCCCGCCTCCACGAATGTACTGTGTACCCTCCAGCCTCCACTAATGTACTGTGTGCCCTCCCGCAACCACTAATGTACTGTGTGCCCCTACCACCTCCACTAATGTACTGTGTGCCCCTACCGACTCCACTCATATACTGTGTGCCCTCCTGCCTCCACTAATGTACTGTGTGCACCTACTGACTCCACTCATATACTGTGTGCCCTCCTGCCTCCACTAAAGTATTGTGTGCCCCTACTGCCTCCACTGATGTGCTGTGTGCTCTCCCGCAACCACTAATGTACTGTGCCCTGCCGCCTCTGCCAATGTACTGTGTACCCTCCCGCAACCACTAATGTACGGTGCCCTCCCGCCTCCGCCAATGTACTGTGAACCCTCCCAAAACTATTAATGTACTGTGCCCTCCTATCTCCACTAATGTGCTGTGTGCCCTTCCACCCCCACTTATGTACTGTGTCCCCTCCCACCTCAACTAATGTACTGTGTGCCCACCCGCAACCACTAATGTACTGTGTGCCCCTACTGCCTCCACTAATGTATGGTGTGCCCCTACCACTTCCAATAATGTGCTACATACCCTCCCACCTCCACAAATGTACTGTGTACCCTCCAGCCTCCACTAATGTACTGTGTGCCCTCCTGCAACCACTAATGTACTGTGTACGCTCTTGCCTCCACTAATGTACTGTGTACCCTCCTTCCTCCACTAATGTACTGTGTGCCCTACCACCTCCACTTATGTACTGTGTGCTCTCCTGCCTCCACTAATGTATTGTGTGCCCCTACTGCCTCCACTAATGTACTGTGTGCACCTACCGACTCCACTCGTATACTGTGTGCCCTCCCGCCTCCACTAATGTATTGTGTGCCCCTACTGCCTCCACTAATGTGCTGTGTGCTCTCCCGCAACCACTGATTTACTGTGTGCCCTCCCGTCTCGACTAATATACAGTGCCCTCCTGCCTCCACCAATACACTGTGTACCGTCCCACAACCACTAATGTATGGTGCCCTCCCGCCTCCGCCAATGTACTGTGTACCATCCCGAAACCACTAATGTACTGTGCACTCCTACCTCCACTAATGTATTGTGTGCCCCTTCTGCTTCCATTAATGTACTGTGTGCCCTCCAGCCTCCACTAATGTACTGTGTGCCCTCTCGCCTCCGCTAATGTACGGTGTACCCTCCTACCTACACTAATGTACTGTGCGCCCTCACGCAACCACTAATGTATTGTGTGCCTCTGCTGCCTCCATTAATGTACTGTGTGCCCTCCAGTCTCCACTAATGTACTGTGTGCCCCTCGGCAACCACTAATGTATTGTGTGCCCCTACTGCCTCCACTAATGAACTGTGTGCCCTCCCGCCTCCACTAATGTACTGTGTACCCTACTGTCTTCACTCATGTACTGTATGCCCTCCTGCCTCCACTAATGTACTGTGTGCCCTCCTGCCTCCACTAATGTACTGTGAACCCTCCCGCAACCACTAATGTATTGTGTGCCCCTACTGCCTCCACTAATGCACTGTGTGCCCTGCCACCTCCACTAATGTATTGTGTGCCCTCCTGCCTTCACTAATGTACTGTGTGCCCTCCTGCATCCACTGATGTACAGTGTTCCCCTACTGCCTCCACTAATCTACTGTGTGCCCTCCCGCCTCCCCTAATGTACTGTGTGCCTTCCCGCAACCCATAATCCACTGTGTGCCCTCCACAACGATTAATGTACTGTGTGCCCCTACCATCTCCACTAATGTACTGGGCCCTCCCACCTCCACTAATGTACTGTGTGCCCTCCTGCCTCCAGTAATGTACTGTGTGCCCCTACTTCCTCCACTAATGTACTGTGTGCCTTCCCACCACCACTAATGTACTGTGTGCTCTACCACCTCCACTAATGTACTGTGCTCTCTTGCCTCCACTAATGTACTGTGTGCCTGCTTGCCTTCACTAATGAACTGTGTGCTCTCCTGCCTCCACTAATGTACTGTGTGCCTTTACTGCCTCCACTAATCTACTGTGTCCCCTCCCACCTCCACTAATGTACTGTGTGCCCTCCTGCACCCACTAATGTACTGTGTCCTCCCGCCTCCACTGATGTACTGCGTGCCCTTCTGCCTCTACTAATGTACTGTGTGCCCTCCTACCTCCACTAATGTACTGTGTGCCCCTCCTGCCTCCACTAATGTACTGTGTGCCCTCCTGCCTCCACTAATGTACTGTGAACCCTCCCGCAACCACTAATGTATTGTGTGCCCCTACTGCCTCCACTAATGCACTGTGTGCCCTGCCACCTCCACTAATGTATTGTGTGCCCTCCTGCCTTCACTAATGTACTGTGTGCCCTCCTGCATCCACTGATGTACAGTGTTCCCCTACTGCCTCCACTAATCTACTGTGTGCCCTCCCGCCTCCCCTAATGTACTGTGTGCCTTCCCGCAACCCATAATCCACTGTGTGCCCTCCGCAACCATTAATGTACTGTGTGCCCCTACCATCTCCACTAATGTACTGGGCCCTCCCACCTCCACTAATGTACTGTGTGCCCTCCTGCCTCCAGTAATGTACTGTGTGCCCCTACTTCCTCCACTAATGTACTGTGTGCCTTCCCACCACCACTAATGTACTGTGTGCTCTACCACCTCCACTAATGTACTGTGCTCTCTTGCCTCCACTAATGTACTGTGTGCCCGCTTGCCTTCACTAATGAACTGTGTGCTCTCCTGCCTCCACTAATGTACTGTGTGCCTTTACTGCCTCCACTAATCTACTGTGTTCCCTCCCACCTCCACTAATGCACTGTGTGCCTTTCGAACCCACTAATGTACTGTGCCCTCCTGCCTCCACTAATGTACTGTTTGCCCTTCTGCCTTCACTAATGTACTGGGTGCCCTCCTGCCTCCACTAATGTACTGTGTGCCCCTACTGCCTCCACTAATGTACTGTGTGCCCTCCCACCTCCACTAATGTACTGTGTGCCCTCCCACCTCCTCTAATGACTGTGTGCCCTCCCGCATTCACTAATGTACTGTGCCCTCCTGCCTACACTAAGGTACTGTGTGCCCTCCTGCCTTCACTAATGTACTGTGTGCCCCCTGCCTCCACTAATACACTGTTTGACCTCGTGCCTCCACTAATGTATTGTGTGCTCCTACCATCTCCACTAATGTACGGTGTGCCTGTACCACCTCCACTAATGTACTGCATACCCTCCCGCCTCCACGAATGTACTGTGTACCCTCCAGCCTCCACTAATGTACTGTGTGCTGTCCCGCAACCACTAATGTACTGTGTGCCCCTCCCAACTCCACTAATGTACTGTGTGCCCCTACCGACTCCACTCATGTACTGTGTGCCCTCCTGTCTCCACTAATGTACTGTGCGCACCTACCGACTCCACTCATATATTGTGTGCCCTCCCGCCTCCACTAATGTATTGTGTGCCCCTACTGCCTCCACTAATGTGCTGTGTGCTCTCCCGCAACCACTAATGTACTGTGTGCCCTCCTGCCTCCACTAATGTATTGTGCCCTCCTGCCTCCACCAATGTACTGTGTACCCTCCCGCAACCACTAATGTACTGTGCCCTCCCGCCTCCGCCAATGTATTGTGTACCCTCCCGGAACCACTAATGTACTGAACCTCCTACCTCCACTAATGTACTGTGTGCTCCCCGCAACCACTAATGTATTTTGTGCCCCTACTGCCTCCATTAATATACTGTGTGCCCTCCAGCCTCCAATAATGTACTGTTTACCCTCCTACCTCCACTAATGTACTATGTGCCCTCCCACAACCACTAATGTATTGTGTGCCCCTGCTGCCTCCATTAATGTACTGTGTGCCCTCCAGCCTCCACTAATGTACCCTGTGCCCTCCCGCCTCAGGTAATGTACTGTGTATGTCCTGAGCACAACTCCACCGTGAATGTAAAGTTCAGTCAGTCTTCTTTTGTGTTGATTTTATTCTTCCAGTCAGAAAAATCTTCTTAACAAACAGATATGGAGATCTTCAAATCATCCAAGTAAACTCATCCAGTAGCCAAAAGGCTTTTGGCTACTCGATGACTAATGTACTGTGTGCCCTTCTGCCTCCACTAATGTACTGTGTGCCCTCCTGCCTCCACTAATGTACTGTGTGCCCATAGTGCTTCCACTAAAGTTTGGTGTGCCCTCCCGCCTCCACTAATGTACTGTGCGCTCTCCCGCCTCTACTAATGTACTGTGTGCCCTCCCGCAACCAATAATGTACTGTGTGGCCCTACCACCTCCACTAATGTACTGTGCCCTCCTGCACCCACTAATGTACTGCACCCTCTTGCCTCCACTAATGTACTGTGTGCCCCTACTTCCTCCACTAATGTACTGTGTGCCTTCCCACCTCCACTAATGTACTGTGCTCTCTCGCCTACACTAATGTACTGTGTGCCTTCCTGCCTCCATTAATGTACTGTGTGCCCTCCTGCAACCACCAATGTAGTGTGTGACCTCCCGCAACCACTAATGCACTATGTGCCCTCCCACCTCCACTAATGTTTTGTGTGACCTCCCGCCTCCACCAATGTACTGTGTGCCCTCCCGCCTCCACTAATGTACTGTGTGCCCCTACTGCCTCCACTAATCTACTGTGTGCCCTCCCTCCTCCAGTAATGTACTGTTCGCACTTGTGCCTTCACTAATGTACTGTGTGCCCTCCCGCATCCACTAATGTACTCTGTGCCCTCCCGCACCCACTAATGTACTGTGCCCTCCCTCCTCCAGTAATGTACTGTTTGCACTTCTGCCTTCACTAATGTACTGTGTGCCCCTCCTGCCTCCACTAATGTACTGTGTGCCCTCCTGCACCCACTAATGTACTGTGTCCTCCCGCCTCCACTAATGTACTGTGTGCCCTCCTGCCTCCACTAATCTACTGTGTGCCCTCCTGCACCCACTAATATTCTGTGCCCTCCCGCCTCCACTAATTTACTGTGTGCCCCTCCTGCCTCCACTAATCTACTGTGTGCCCTCCTGCACCCACTAATGTACTGTGCCCTCCCGCCTCCACTAATGTACTGTGTGCCCTTCTGCCTTCACTAATGTACTGTTCCCTCCCGCCTCCACTAATGTACTGTGTGCCGCTCCTGTCTCCACTAATCTACTTTGTGCCCTCCTGCACCCACTAATGTACTGTGTGCCCTCCCGCCTCCACTAATGTACTGTGGGCCCCTCCTGCCTCCACTAATCTACTGTGTGCCCTCCTGTACCCACTAATGTACTGTGCCCTCCCGCCTCCACTAATGTACTGTGTGCCCTTCTGCTTTCACTAATGTACTGCGTGCCCTCCTGTCTCCACTAATGTACTGTGTCACCTCCTGCCTCCACTAATCTACTGTGTGCCCTCCTGCACCATCTAATGTACTGTGCCCTCCCGCCTCCATTAATGTACTGTGTGCCCTCCAGCCTTCATTAATATACTGTTTGCCCTCCTGCCTTCACTAATGTACTGTGTGACCTCCTGCCTCCACTAATGTACTGTGTGACCTCCTGCCTCCACAAACTGACTGTGTGACCTCCTGCCTCCACTTGCCTTCACTGATATACTGTGTGCCCTCCTGCCTTCACTAATGTGCTGTATGCCCTCCCGCCTCCACTAGTGTACTGTGCGCCCTCCCACCTCCACTAATGTACTCTGTGCACTCCCGCCTCCACTAATGTACTGTGTGCCCTTCTGCCTTCAGTAATGTACTGTGTGCCCTCCCGCCTCCACTTATGTGCTCTGTGCCCACCCATCTTCACTAATGTACAGTGTGCCCTCCCGCCTCCACTAATGTACTGTGTGCACCTACCGCCTCTACTAATGCACTGTGTGCCCTCCCATCTCCACTAATGTACTCTGTGCGCTCCTATCTTCAATAATGTACTGTGTGCCCACCCGCATCAACTAATGTATTGTGTCCTCCCGCCTTCACTAATGTACTGTGTGCACCTACCACCTCCACTAATGCACTGTGTGCCCTTCCCCTCCCCTAATGTACTCTGTGCCCTCCCGCCTTCACTAATGCAATGTATGCCCTACCGCCTCCACTAATGTACTCTGTGCCTCTCCAGCCTTCACTAATGCACTGTGTGCCCTACCACCTCCACTAATGTACTCTGTGCCCTCCCTCCTTCACTAATGCACTGTGTGTCCTACCGCCTCCACTAATGTACTCTGTGACCTCCTGCCTCCACTAATGTACTGCGTGCCCTCCTGCCTCTACTAATGTACTCTGTGCCCTCTGGCCTCCCCTAATGTACTCTGTGCCCTCCCGCCTTCACTAATGCACTGAGTGCCCTACCGCCTCCACTAATGTACTCTGTGCCCTCCCACCTTCACTAATGCAATGTGTGCCCTACCACCTCCACTAATGTACTCTGTGCCCTCCTGCCTTCACTAATGCACTGTGTGCCCTACTGCCTACACTGATGTACTCTGTGCCCTCCTGCCTCCACTAATGTACTGCTTGCCCTCCTGCCTTCACGAATGTACGCTGTGCCTCTGGCCTCCCCTAATGTACTCTGTGCCCTCCTGCCTTCAGTAATGCACTGTGTGCCCTACCGCCTCCACTAATGTACTCTGTGCACTACCGCCTTCACTAATGCACTGTGTGCCCTTCCACCTCCACTAATGTACTCTGTGCCCTCCTGCCTCCACTAATGTACTACGTGCCCTCCTGCCTCCACTAATGTACTCTGTGCCCTCTGGCCTCCCCTAATGTACTCTGTGCCCTCCCGCCTTCACTAATGCACTGTGTGCCCTACCGCCTCCACTAATGTACTCTGTGCCCCCCCTCCTTCACTAATGCACTGTGTGCCCTACCGCCTCCACTAATGTACTCTGTGCCCTCCTGCCTCCACTAATGTAATGCGTGCCCTCTTGCCTCCACTAATGTACTCTGTGCCCTCTGGCCTCCCCTAATGTACTCTGTGCCCTCCTGCCTTCAGTAATGCACTGTGTGCCCTACCGCCTCCACTAATGTACTCTGTGCCCTCCCGCCTTCAGTCCCTACTGCCTCCACTAATGTACTCTGTGCCCTCCCGCCTTCACTAATGCACTGTGTGCCCTTCCACCTCCACTAATGTACTCTGTGCCCTCCTGCCTCCACTAATGTACTACGTGCCCTCCTCCCTCCACTAATGTACTCTGTGCCCTCTGGCCTCCCCTAATGTACGCTGTGCCCTCTCGCCTTCACTAATGCACTGTGTGCCCTACCGCCTCCACTAATGTACTCTGTGCCCTCCCTCCTTCACTAAAGCACTGTGTGCCCTACCGCCTCCACTAATGTACTCTGTGCCCTCCTGCCTCCACTAATGTACTGCGTGCCCTCCTGCCTCCACTAATGTACTCTGTGTCCTCCTGCCTCCACTAATGTACTCTGTGCCCTCTGGCCTCCCCTAATGTACTCTGTGCCCTCCTGCCTCCACTAATGTACTGCGTGCCCTCATGCCTCCACTAATGTACTCTGTGCCCTCTGGCCTCCTCTAATGTACTCTGTACCCTCCCGCCTTCACTAATGCACTGTGTGCCCTACCGCCTCCACTAATGTACTCTGTGCCCTCCTGCCTCCACTAATGTACTGCGTGCCCTCCTGCCTCCACTAATGTACTCTGTGCCCTCTGGCCTCCCCTAATGTACTCTGTGCCCTCCCGCCTTCGCTAATGCACTGTGTGCCCTACCGCCTCCACTGATGTACTCTGTGCCCTCCCGCCTTCACTAATGCACTGTGTGCCCTACCGCCTCCACTGATGTACTCTGTGCCCTCCTGCCTCGACTAATGTACTGCGTGCCCTACCGCCTCCACTAATGTACTCTGTGTCCTCCTGCCTCCACTAATGTACTCTGTGCCCTCTGGCCTCCACTACTGTATGGTGTGCCCTCCCGCACCCACTTGTTTCTTTTTCTTTTATGATTGCTTCCTACAGAGACACAGATGCCTCCTCGTGCAGGGAAGGTCTATAAAAAGTCGAACGGAGATCGGCTTCATGGGCACAGCCAAAAGATTTAATCTATTTTGGAGGCACACGCTCCCACGCAACTGTGACTTAAGCACATAATCCTTAGGCACAAATGTAGTGCTTTTTTACCTAAGTTCACGACTTTACAGACAGTACACTACTGAAAAAGGGCACTGAGTTTACTAGACCCAACATCTGGGGTCAGGGCGGAACAGGACAGTTGCAGCGGTTTGCTTTGACATAAAACAGCACTCATCTTTCAGAAGACAGAGCAGGTGGGAGTTCATCGCACTAATGTACTGTGTGCCCCCCCCACCTCCACTAATGTACTGTGTGCCTTCCCGCATCCACTAATGTACTCTGTGCCCTCCCGCACCCACTAATGTACTGTGCCCTCCCTCCTCCAGTAATGTACTGTTTGCACTTCTGCCTTCACTAATGTACTGTGTGCCCCTCCTGCCTCCACTAATGTACTGTGTGCCCTCCTGCACCCACTAATGTACTGTGTCCTCCCGCCTCCACTAATGTACTGCGTGCCCTTCTGCCTCCACTAATGTACTGTGTGCCCTCCTACCTCCACTAATGTACTGTGGACTCCACTAATCTACTGTGTGCCCTCCTGCACCCACTAATGTTCTGTGCCCTCCCGCCTCCACTAATGTACTGTGTCCCTCTCCTGCCTCCACTAATCTACTGTGTTCCCTCCTGCACCCACTAATGTACTGTGCCCTCCCGCCTCCACTAATGTACTGTGTGCCCTTCTGCCTTCACTAATGTACTGCGTGCCCTCCTGCCTCCACTAATGTACTCTGTGCCCTCTGGCCTCCCCTAATGTACTCTGTGCCCTCCCGCCTCCACTAATGTACTGTGTCACCTCCTGCCTCCACTAATCTACTGTGTGCCCTCCTGCACATCTAATGTACTGTGCCCTCCCGCCTCCACTAATGTACTGTGTGCCCTCCAGCCTCCATTAATGTACTGTTTGCCCTCCTGCCTTCACTAATGTACTGTGTGACCTCCTGCCTCCACCAACTGACTGTGTGACCTCCTGCCTCCACTTGCCTTCACTGATATACCGTGTGCCCTCCTGCCTTTACTGATGTGCTGTTTGCCCTCCCGCCTCCACTAGTGTACTGTGCGCCCTCCCACCTCCACTAATGTACTCTGTGCCCTCCCGCCTCCACTAATGTACTGTGTGCCCTTCTGCCTTCTGTAATGTACTGTGTGCCCTCCCGCCTCCACTTATGTACTCTGTGCCCACCCATCTTCACTAATGTACAGTGTGCCCTCCCGCCTCCACTAATGTACTGTGTGCACCTACCGCCTCTACTAATGCACTGTGTGCCCTCCCGTCTCCACTAATGTACTCTGTGCGCTCCTATCTTCAATAATGTACTGTGTGCCCACCCACATCAACTAATGTATTGTGTCCTCCCGCCTCCACTAATGTACTGTGTGCACCTACCGCCTCTACTAATGCACTGTGTACCCTTCGCCTCCCCTAATGTACTCTGTGCCCTCCCGCCTTCACTAATGCAATGTGTGCCCTACCGCCTCCACTAATGTACTCTGTGCCCTCCTGCCTCCACTAATGTACTGCGTGCCCTCCTGCCTCCACTAATGTACTCTGTGCCCTCTGGCCTCCCCCAATGTACTCTGTGCCCTCTGGCCTCCCCTAATGTACTCTGTGCCCTCCTGCCTTCACTAATGCACTGTGTGCTCTACCGCCTCCACTAATGTACTCTGTGCCCTCCCGCCTTCACTAATGCACTGTGTGCCCTTCCACCTCCACTAATGTATTCTGTGCCCTCCTGCCTCCACTAATTTACTACGTGCCCTCCTGCCTCCACTGATGTACTCTGTGCCCTCTGGCCTCGCCTAATGTACTCTGTGCCCTCCCTCCTTCACTAATGCACTGTGTGCCCTACCGCCTCCACTAATGTACTCTGTGACCTCCTGCCTCCACTAAAGTACTGCGTGCCCTCCTGCCTCTACTAATGTACTCTGTGCCCTTTGGCCTCCACTAATGTACTCTGTGCCCTCCCGCTTTCACTAATGCAATGTGTGCCCTACTGCCTCCACTAATGTACTCTGTGCCCTCCTGCCTTCACTAATGCACTGTGTGCCCTACCGCCTCCACTGATGTACTCTGTGCCCTCCTGCCTCCACTAATTTACTGCGTGCCCTCCTGCCTCCACTAATGTACTCTGTGCCCTCTGGCCTCCCCTAATGTACTCTGTGCCCTACCGCCTTCACTAATGCACTGTGTGCCCTACCGCCTCCACTGATGTACTCTGTGCCCTCCTGCCTCGACTAATGTACTGCGTGCCCGCCTGCCTCCACTAATGTACCCTGTGCCCTCTGGCCTCCCCTAATGTACTCTGTGCCCTCCTGCCTTCACTAATGCACTGTGTGCTCTACCGCCTCCACTAATGTACTCTGTGCCCTCCTGCCTTCACTAATGCACTATGTGCCCTTCCACCTCCACTAATGTACTCTGTGCCCTCCTGCCTCCACTAATGTACTACATGCCCTCCTGCCTCCACTAATGTACTCTGTGCCCTCTGGCCACCCCTAATGTACTCTGTGCCCTCCCTCCTTCACTAATGCACTGTGTGCCCTACCGCCTCCACTAATGTACTCTGTGCCCTCCTGCCTCCACTAATGTACTGCGTGCCCTCCTGCCTCCACTAATGTACTCTGTGCCCTCTGGCCTCCCCTAATGTACTCTGTGCCCTCTGGCCTCCCCTAATGTACTCTGTGCCCTACCGCCTTCCCTAATGCACTGTGTGCCCTACCGCCTCCACTAATGTACTCTGTGCCCTCCCTCCTTCACTAATCCACTGTTTGCCCTACCGCCTCCACTGATGTACTCTGTGCCCTCTGGCCTCCACTACTGTATGGTGTGCCCTCCCGCACCCACTTGTTTCTTTTTCTTTTATGATTGCTTCCTACAGAGACACAGATGCCTCCTCGTGCAGGGAAGGTCTATAAAAAGTCGAACGGACATCGGCTTCATTGGCACAGCCAAAAGATTTAATCTATTTTGGAGGCACACGCTCCCACGCAACTGTGACTTAAGCACATAATCCTTAGGCACAAATATAGTGCTTTTTTACCTAAGTTCACGACTTTACAGACAGTACACTACTGAAAAAGGGCACTGAGTTTACTAGACCCAACATCTGGGGTCAGGGCGGAACAGGACGGTTGCAGTGGTTTGCTTTGACATAAAACAGCACTCATCTTTCAGAAGACAGAGCAGGTGGGAGTTCATCGCACCACAATGTTTATGTTTCTGTCTTCGGTGACCACTGACTGCTGTGGGTTTCCGTTAGCTTTGGTTTTTAGATACCACAGCTAGAGTTGCTAGGTTAAGAATTTGTGCACCAATGCAGGGAGTGCACAAGTTCCCATGATAAATTGGGTGGAAGAAAGGTGACTTAATGATGCGCACAGTGTAGCATTTATAATTCTATAAGGGTCAATAACGACATGTAAAGTGGGCGAAGGAAAACGCACGTGCAACCACAAATAAAGAGCACCATTTGTTATTTTTTCGAACATTAGTCTGGGAGATGGGAGTGAACTACCCAAACAGTGTCTTGATATGTTTGTTATCATTTCTGTTGAATTCATCCCTCGTTTACCATACCTTTTTCAATTTACCACTGTACAGCGAGTCGCTATGCATTAATTGAAGGGTGCCCTCTGAAATGAAATGAAATGGGATATTTATAAAGCGCAAACTGTCACGCCGGAAGGAGTCTCCTGGCGCTATACGGATAGAGACAAGCTTAGCAGTGGAGTATAGAGACCTAGATGAGGGCTTGACAGAATTCATCTGATGCTCCAAAGATCCAGGTCTTTAGGGCTGTAGCATCCTGCTACAAAGAACCACAAACACAGGTTCTTAATTAAAGGAGCTTTATTCACAGTTACTTATCTCTACCCTGTCCCTACTCTAACTGCCCCTTTCCTGTGTCCGCTCCTCCTCTTCCTCTGGCCCCCTAGCTCCGCCCACTCCCAACTACTAGTATGCTAACTTCATAACATCTCCCCCCTTTGTGACAAAACACACAAAACATACTGACTTCTCAGTCCATCTCTACGATCAGTCTCTTGGGTGGATGTACGTCACGATGAGGTCGTGGCGACCTGGCTCTCGGACTATTAGTATTCAGTGTCTCAATGATCGGAGCAGTGCTCTCACGATCATCTGAATGCAGTTCTGCCGAACTGGGAGTGTCCATTTCACTCATCATGGTTCTGGAGGTATCTTGTGGCAGTTTCTTAAAGTGCGAGATGTTTCTCGTGACTCGCCGCTGCTCGGACTCCGCCGTCAACATAGTTCTTTTCCTTTTCGTGATCACCAATGGTTCGTCCTTGAATAGACAGTCGGTCTTTTTCTGTGGCTCCTGCTTGACGATAACATGGTCCCCTTCATGTAACGATAGTGACCTCGCTCTTCTCCGGTGGTCTGCGTAGGCCTTCATTTTTCCTTTGTTGCGTTCGTCAGTTGCTCTTATTTCATGTGGATCTTTTGCAGATGATGATGCTTTCAAGGCTCCATCCCACGTTGGAATGCGATTCCTCATGGGACGTCCCAGCATGAGTGTCGCTGGGCACTGGCCAGTCGTTGCGTGAGGAGTTGTGCTGTAAGCTTGGAGGACTTCATTGAGTGCTGCTTGAAGATCCCTTCCTTCCGCAGTAGCATGTTGGAAGGTCTTTTTGAGCGTGGCCATGAATCTCTCAATTGTCCCATTTGCCTGTGGCCAGAGGGGTGTAATCCTACGGCGATGAAAGTCTAGGTGTTTCGCAAAGGCTGCAAAGTCTTTCCCATTGAAAGGGGGCCCATTGTCTGATTTAACTGTCTTGGGAACCCCCCACGTTGAAAAGACTTCATCAAGTACTTTAAGAGTACTGGAGGCGTTTGTGGACGGTACAAAGCATGCAATGGGATATCTAGAGTATTCATCAATGATGGCCAGTACATATTTGCCCGATGACAGGGGTCCATAGAAATCAATAGCGATCTCTTGCCACACACCACTGGGTAGGGTGGTCATGTGTAATGGTGCCGGGGGATCGCTCTTGCTAGTGAGTTGACAGAGATGACAATCCTTCAAGGTGGCTTCCACCAATTGATCGAGGTATGGAAACCACACTCGTTCCCATAGTGCTCGTTTGGTTGACACAATCCCCCGATGCCCTTCATGTGCAAGAGCAAACACTCCTTGTCTCAGTTGAGTGGGGATTACAATCCTCTGTCTCGCAACAGTATGCCATCAGTGGTGGCCGACAGTTCGCCACTCACATGCCGGAAGGCCTGCATTTCACGTTGGACAGAGGAGTCGGTATTCTCATCCTGAGGGTCGTGTCTCCATCGATTGTTTCGAACCCTGTGAAGGACTATTCTGCAGGATGACGTCCTGTGCCGTACTCTCCCGAATGGTATCCATGGGGATAGCTGGAGGTAGAGCTCGGTCAGTCACAAAATGTATGTACTCTTCTGCGATGGATGAATTGGAAGCTGACGATGGAAGTGGGTGCCGGGACATGTAGTCCGCTGGATTTTCAGACTTCCCCGGTTTGTGGATTATGGTGAAAGTATATTCTTGTAACCGTAGGCCCCACCTTTCAATCCTCGGGGGCATCTTGGATCGTGGGTTTCCATAAATGGTGATAAGAGCTTGATGGTCTGTAATTAAAGTGAAATGTTTGCCATATATGAAAACATGAAAATGTTCACATGCTCATACTACGGCTAGGCTCTCCTTTTCGGGTTGTGAGTAGGCCCGTTCCGGGTCAGTCAGACTATGACTCGCGTAGGCAATGATACGGCGTTGATCTGAGTCATTCTCATATTGTGCCAGGATCGCTCCAAGCCCCACGGGCTGGCATCCACAGTTATCTCAGTCTTTCGCTTTGGGTTGAAGTATGACAGGTGATCCGCTGATTCCACCGCTTTCTTGATTTCCTTGAATGACTGCTCACATTGGGGAGTCCATTCAAACGGTTGACCCTGTTTGGTTAGCATGCGGAGGGGATGGCTGATCGTTGCGTAGTCCCTAATATAACGAGCACAATAGCTGGCCATTCCAAGGAACAACCTGAGTTCACTGACATCTTGGGGACTCTTGGTGTTGTTTAAGATCACAATTTTGTCAGGGTCAGGCTTCATGCCAGCTCCAGAAAAGATATGTCCAAAGAACTTCAGTGTGGCCTGGTGAAACTCGCACTACTCTTTGTTCAGAGTCAGGTTTGCCTCCAATAGGGCATGACAGACACAATTGAGTGGGATATCGTGTTCTCGTACATCAGAACCATAGACAAGGATGTCATCGCTATAGTTGAGCGTGTTAGGAATGTTTTGAATGACTTGCCTAATGGTTTCCTGAAATATTTCGGCCGCTGAGGAAACGCTGAAGCTCAGTCTTTTATATCTAAACAACCCCAGATGGGTTGCAAAGGTGGTGATATATCTTGACCCTGTGTGAAAAAACAGTTGATAATATAACCAGGGAAAGGAACAGTATGAAAAGCACAACAACCGATTAAAAAGCACAAGTTGAATTTATTCATAAATGTACATCGTCATATTAAAAAACAATTAGTGCAAAAACATGTGAACTCAATATTTATAAAAAACAATCAATAATACATAGGTACTATATTCATAACACATTTATACAAAAAAGCATGTATAAAAATGGTGGCGAACAATATAAAACTGCTACAAAGAACCACAAACACAGGTTCTTAATTAAAGGAGCTTTATTCACAGTTACTTATCTCTACCCTGTCCCTACTCTAACTGCCCCTTTCCTGTGTCCGCTCCTCCTCTTCCTCTGGCCCCCTAGCTCCGCCCACTCCCAACTACTAGTATGCTAACTTCATAACAAGGGCCTTCCTAAAATTTCAGGTTCTACAGATCTCAATTTATTTGGCATTAGATTCCAGGCCTTTGCACCTAACAAGGCTGCAGATTTCCCAGCGGTTTGAGGAGGTTTGCTGACGAAGATCTAAGTAGCCTCATTGTAGTATATTTTGTGAATTTTGATTAAAGATATACTGTCCCCAGTGGGCAAGTAGCTCCGAGGAAGTTTCAAGACCAATCGGGCTGCTGCATGCTGCACTACCTGTATCCTCTTCAGTGTTGATTTGTTGGCACCTACCAGAAGGCTGTTACAATAGTCTAGGCGCGAAAGTATCACGGCCACCGCAACTATTTTACTGGCTGTGAGAGAAATAAGATCAAATATTTTTTTCAAGGTTTTAATTAAACCAAAGCAGGTGCCAGCCACCCTCAGTGCATTGGGTTTAAAAGAGAGAGAGGAGTCGAACAACACTCCCAGATTTTTAGCCACTTCCACAGTGGATGGTGGGCTGCTACATCCTCAGGCCACCAGGCCTTAGGTTGAAAGGGATTGTCTTTTCCTATCAGCAGGATTTCTGTCTTGTCTGTATTACATCGGAGGTGGTTGTTTTTCATCCATTTAATGACCTCCGTAAGGCAGAGTTTAAAATTTTCTTCTGCGTCTGTAGAATTTTTATCAAGGTACAGGATCAGCTGTCTATTGTCAGCATAAGATGTTATTTCAATTCCAAATGATGAAATAAGGCAGATAAGTAGAGCAATGTATATGTTGAATAGAAGTGGACTGAGTGAGGAGCCCTGTGCGACTCCTGCAGAAATGGTGCGTTCTGAGGACAGGAAGGGGCCGAGAGAGACCGCATGCCTCCGGTTGGTCAGGAAAGACTTGATCCAGGCCAGTGCAGTGTCAGAAATGCCACAAGATTTTAGTCTGGACATAAGTATGAAGTGTGAGATGGTATCAAAGTCGGCAGACAAATCAAGCAGAATCCGCACTGCCTTCCTGCCATTATCTGTGATGAATTTCAGAATGTCTGTTATCTCTAGCAGTGCAGATTCTGAGGAGTGTTGGGGGCGGAAACCTGACTAGCGAGGGTGGAAGGTCTGAGAGGTTTGAAAAAAGTTTGAGAGCTCATTATAGACCATTCTTTCAGTTCTTTTACCCAAAATTGGCGGTAGGGATATTGGCTGAAGATTGGAAAAGTTGGATGAGTCCACATTTTGATTTTTCTTTAGTGGCTTCACTATGGCGAGTTTCCACTCATCAGGTACCGTGCCGGAGACAAGAGAGGTGTTCACAATGTGGTTAATCACTGGATTTACTATATACAAGATTCGGAGTAATATCACAGGGGGGCATGCATCCAACGGTGAGCCTGATTTACAGGCTAAAATTGCTGTCTGTGTAAGCTGAAGAGTGACAGGTTGAAAGGCATGCAAGGAGGGCCTATTGTGCATATGGTCCAATTCATGATCGTTGACGAGTTCTTGTGAACTTAATGTTCTAAAATCCTTTTTGATATTTTTAATCTTGTCCTCAAAGTATATTGTAATATCATTGCAGAGGGTCTGAGAGGGGAGAACCGCTTTGGGGTCAATAAAAGATTTTACGATTTAGAATATCTCTTTTTGATTGTGCTTGGCAATAGCTATTCTGTTAGAAAAATTTTCTTTTTCTGCTAATTTGATAGCAGTAGGATATTGTTTTTGTGAATTTTAAAAACATGCAAATCGGCTAACTCAAAGCCCTTCTCCATCTACGTTCTAGTTGTTTGCAGTGTAGGTGCTGCTTCGCTAGATCTTTTGTAAACCATGGGTCCTTATGCAATTTTGCTTTGCCCCTTCTAGTAGCGTGTTTAGATGGGATTAATTCCTCACTTATAGCCGTCATCCATGTTTGGAAATGGTAAGAATCCTTTATGGGATCACCAGTAAAAACTTGCTTGTTTTCTAGGGCAATTTTGGGCAGGTTGGGGTTGGCAGCTAACAGATGCCATTTGCTCCTAAGCACCGCCAAAGGAGTATTCTTAGCTGCTGTGCAGTATTAGGCATCAAGATGATCAAGGGGATAAAGCAATGATCTGACCCGGCCTGAGGAGTAGGCATATCTGTAATGAGTGAGGTGAAGTTGGAACAAACTCCAACCAGTGTATGCCCTGCCCGGTGTGTCGGCGCCCTAACTAGTTGATTTAAGCCAGGGAGTAGTTATTTCCGGAAAGGTGGCGACCCCCGGGTTGTTACCGTATTCTAGGTGCAGATTAATATCACCGATCATGGTGAAATTGGCGTATCTGAGCAGGGCGTCACTGAGTGTTTCCCCTATGAGTCAAGAAAGGCACTACTATGGCCAGGAGGGCAGTATATTAATGCCCCAGAGAATGAAAGGGAGCCATTTATAGCACAGCAGTAATTGAGGCTTTCTGCTCCCTTAAGGGTATGCAGGTCGAAATGCTTCCATTGCATTGAGTCTCTGTGGATAATGGCCAACCCTCCTCCCTAATATATTCTCTGCCTTTCCTAAAGATCGTATAGTTGGGGGGGAAGAGCAATTGCAATACTGGGTTACAATCTTCCTTTAACCAAGTTTCTGTTATGCATAAAAAATCTATTTCTTGTTCTACGATTAGCTCTCTGATATCAAGTGCATGTTTGACTAAGGAACGTGCATTGATTAATCCCACCTTTATTAGAACCTGATGGTTGGCTGCTCTATTTCCTACCATTGTGTGTTTTACTTCAATGAAAGGTAACTCCGCTCGACATCCCCAGCAAGTTACAGGGCCTCTGATTTTGTCTACGTCCATGTGGTGGATACATTGACTGTTATTATTTAGATGTCTTAAGTGAGTCGACGAAAATACATTATCTGGATGGAAACCGGCAGCATGACTGGCTCTGGCCATGGTCCAGATGCGGACGGGCTTGCCTTTGGTACGCCTTTGGCACACAAGCGGCGCATCCGCTGCACGCATCCTCTGCGCGTTGGCACCATTCCCCTGTCTTGTACTGTGAGTTAGGTACACCTATGCAGATACTAGACCGTCTCCCTCTCAAGATGGCGTCTGCTAGGTGTCCTGGTGGAAGTGAGGAGAAATCTAGTGTTGATGCTCCTTCCACTCAATCAGCAACAGCTGTGGCACCTCTATGATTTGGAGTGAGGTGTGTCATGGAAGGGTGCCCTCAATGCTTTGGAGTGAGGAGTGTAAAGAAAGAGTGCCCTCAATGCTTGGAGTGAGACATGTTATGGAAAGGTGCCGTCAATGCTTGGAGTGAGGCATGTTACGGAAGGGTGCCCTCTAAGCATTGGAGTGAGGCTTGTAATGGAAGGGTGTCCTCAATGCTAGGAGTGAGGTATGTAACGGATGGGTGCCCTCAATGCTTGGAATGAGACATGTCATGGAAGGGTGCCCTCAAGGCTTGGAGTGAGGCATGTAACAAAAGGTTGTTCTCAATGCATTGCGGTGAGGCATGTAATGGAAGTGTACCCTCAATGCTTGTAGTGAGGCATGTAATGGAAGGGTGCCTTCAATGCTTGGAGTGAGGCATGTAACAGTGGGTGCTCTCAATGCTTTGCAGTTAGGCATATAACAGAAGGGTGCCCTCAATGCTTTGCAGTGAATGTCTGACATATTATCGACAGACAGAATATCTACATACAAAAATATTGACACAAAAATATCGACAGCAAAAATATCGGAGTTATATCTTCATAAAGGTAAGTACAAAAATATCGGAAAAAAAATATTGTAGTACAAAGATATCGAAATTAAATATATCGTTTTTTAATGTATTAATAATAATGTAAAAATAATTTTAAAATACATATAATTTTACTACTATTACATAAAAACATTAAAACATATTTAAAAAATAATAACTAATACATATACATTTAAAATAAATTAAAAAGTGTACATCTAAATTAATATATATACTTACTACACATATTGCAACAGTAGTAAAAGCGTTGGATAGCGTAGGGGTTTAAATTACTATTCCCACTCCAGAGGGTGCAACAGTAGGGAAAGCGTTGGATAGTGTAGGGGTAAAAATTACTCTTCCTACTCCAGAGGGTGTAACAGTAGGGAAAAGGTTGGATAGCGTAGGGGTAAAAATTACTATTCCCACTCCAGAGGCTGCAACAGTAGGGAAAGCGTTGGATAGCATAGGGGTAAAAATTACTATTCCCACTCCAGAGGGTGCAACTGTAGGGAAAGCATTGGATAGCGTAGGGGTAAAAATTACTATTCCCACACCTGAGGGTGCAACAGTAGGGAAAGCGTTGGATAGCGTAGGGGTAAAAATTACTATTCCTACTCCAGAGGGTGCAACAGTAGTGAAAAGGTTGGATAGCGTAGGGGTTAAAATTACTATTCCCACTCCAGAGGGTGCAACAGTAAGGAAAGCGTTGGATAGCGTAGGGATAAAAATTACTATTCCCACTCCAGAGGGTGCAACTGTAGGAAAAGCGTTGGATAGCGTAGGGGTAAAAATTACTATTCCCACACCAGAGGGTGCAACAGTAGGGAAAGCATTGGATAGCGTAGGGGTAAAAATGACTATTTCTACTCCAGAGGGTGCAACAGTAGGGAAAAGGTTGGCTAGCGTAGGGGTAAAAATTACTATTCCTACTCCAGAGGGTGCAACAGTAGGAAAAAGGTTGGATAGCGTAGGGATAAAAATTACTATTCCCACTCCAGAGGGTGGATAGTAGGGAAAGCGTTGGATAGCGTAGGGGTAAAAATTACTATTCCCACACCAGAGGGTGCAACAGTAGGGAAAGTGTTGGATAGCATAGGAGTAAAAATTACTATTCCTACTCCAGAGGGTGCAACAGTAGGGAAAAGGTTGGATAGCGTAGGGGTAAAAACTTACTATTCCCACTCCAGAGGGTGCAACAGTAGGGAAAGCGTGGGGTAACAATTACTATTCCCACTCCAGAGGGTGCAACAGTAGGGAAAGCGTTGGATAGCGTAGGGGTTTAAATTACTATTCCCACTCCAGAGGGTGCAACAGTAGGGAAAGCGTTGGATAGCGTAGGGGTAAAAATTACTATTCCCACTCCAGAGGGTGCAACTGTAGGGAAAGCGTTGGATAGCGTAGGGGTAAAAATTACTATTCCCACACCAGAGGGTGCAACAGTAGGGAAAGCATTGGATAGCCTAGGGGTAAAAATTACTATTCCTACACCAGAGGGTGCAACAGTAGGGAAAAGGTTGGATAGCGTAGGGGTAAAAATTACTATTCCCTCTCCAGAGGGTGCAACAGTAGGGAAAGCGTTGGATAGCGTAGGGGTAAAAATTACTATTCCCAATCCAGAGGGTGCAACAGTAGGGAAAGCGTTGGATAGCGTAGGGGTAAAAGTTACTATTCCTACTCCAGAGGGTGCAACAGTAGTGAAAAGGTTGGATAGCATAGGGGTTACAATTACTATTCCTACTCCAGAGGGTGCAACAGTAGGGAAAAGGTTGGATAGCGTAGGGGTAAAAACTTACTATTCCCACTCCAGAGGGTGCAACAGTAGGGAAAGCGTGGGGTAACAATTACTATTCCCACTCCAGAGGGTGCAACAGTAGGGAAAGCGTTGGATAGCGTAGGGGTTTAAATTACTATTCCCACTCCAGAGGGTGCAACAGTAGGGAAAGCGTTGGATAGCGTAGGGGTAAAAATTACTATTCCCACTCCAGAGGGTGCAACTGTAGGGAAAGCGTTGGATAGCGTAGGGGTAAAAATTACTATTCCCACACCAGAGGGTGCAACAGTAGGGAAAGCATTGGATAGCCTAGGGGTAAAAATTACTATTCCTACACCAGAGGGTGCAACAGTAGGGAAAAGGTTGGATAGCGTAGGGGTAAAAATTACTATTCCCTCTCCAGAGGGTGCAACAGTAGGGAAAGCGTTGGATAGCGTAGGGGTAAAAATTACTATTCCCAATCCAGAGGGTGCAACAGTAGGGAAAGCGTTGGATAGCGTAGGGGTAAAAGTTACTATTCCTACTCCAGAGGGTGCAACAGTAGTGAAAAGGTTGGATAGCATAGGGGTTACAATTACTATTCCCACTCCAGAGGGTGCAACAGTAGGGAAAGCATTGGATAGCATGGGGGTAAAAATTAATTCACACACTACCCCCCTTTAACACACAACAGAGTACACATACAAAAAAACACAATTAACAGAAATATCAAATAATCAATTAATAACAATTATTTATATTAAATTGATCTAATTTAAATTGAACTATTAACACATATTAATTACCAATTAATTAACAATAAATACCAATAAATAAATACAATCTCTTTAATTAATTACAATTCATTATATGACACCCTATTACCCTATAAACACACAACCCATTACACATAAATAAATCATATCATTTAATCACTTAATAATTATGATTTACCAATTAATTATTATTTAACAATAACATAAATGTAAATATATTAGCTCATCAACTCTAATTAATTTAATTAAATAATGAATATTATTTAATTACTAATTAATTATTGATTAACATTAAAAAAATAACATATATTAGCACATTAACTCTAATTATTGTAATTAACTAATTAATATTAATTAATACCAATAATTATTAATTACCAATAACAATTACCAATTAATTATGAATTAGCAATAACAAAAAAATTATACTAGCACATTAACTCTAATTAATGTAATCAACTAATTATTATTAATCAATTAGCAATTAATTATTATTTAAAAATATTTTAAAATATGTATTAATTAATTAATTATTATTAAATTACTTCCCACCCTATTCCCCTATAAACCCACAACCCGTTCTGATACTAAAACGCAAAATGTAAACAAAATTACCAATTTTCAAACATACATTTAATAACATATTTAACAAACATATAAACAACATAATAAAATACAAAACACTAAACGTAATTTCGATATTATTAAATTTCGATATTAGTAACATACATACCATAAAAACGATATTCTGTCTGTCGATATTCTGGACATCGATATTCTATACTATCGAAATTAAAACATCGATATTATTGTATATCGATATTTAAATTTTGATATTTTGTCTCCCTACCCTTTGCAGTTAGGCATGTAACGGAAGAGTGCTCTCAATGCTCTGTAGTTAGAAATGTAACGGTGGGTGCTCTCAATGCTCTGCAGTTATGCATGTAACGATGTGTGCTTTCAATGCTTTGCAGTTAGGCATGTAACGGAAGGGTGCCCTCAATGCTTTGTGGTGAAATGTAAATGTAAATGTATAGGCATTTATATAGCGCACTACTTACCCGTAGGGTCCCAAGGCGCTTCGACCGATGCGAAACCCTTCCTGGCTTCCCTGAGAGATGGTCCCTTAATGGGTATCTCCAGGGTGAGACCAGGCATCCCCGACGGTCTGGTGGGGCCGTTAGTGAAGATGAGGCAAGCTAATGCCCAGAGTTGCCGAGTGTGATCGCTGATCAGAGTGGGCACCGAGGCGAGAGAATTATCAAGTCCGCTGACCCTGGTCCAGAAACCTGCCGCGCTGGGAATCGAACCCTGGTCCCGGGCCATCCTCTGCTCTCGGGTCTGCCGCCTCTAACCAGTGAGCCACACTACTTCACTAGGCATGTAATGGAAGGGTGCCCTCAATGCTTTGCAGTTAGGCATGTAACAGAAGGGTGTCCTCAATGCTTGGAGAGAGGCATGTAACAGAATGGTTCCCTCAATGCTTTGTAGTGAGGCATGTAATGGACGGGTGCCCTCAATTCTGGGAGTGAGGCATGTAACGGAAGGGTGCCCTCAATGCTCTGCAGTTATGCATGTAACGGAAGGGTGCTCTCAAAGCTTTGTAGTGAGACATGTAATGGAAGGTGACCTTAATGCTTTGTTGTGAGGCACGTAAGGGTGCCCTCAATGCTTGGAGTGAGGCATGTAACAGAAGGGTGCAGAAAAAGGGGGTGGTGATGGACAGAGTATCTGAATTAAGCAGAACACTCGTACCCAGTCAACAGATCAGGGCTTGATCCATCACCGTTTTTTAGCTCACTGCACCATGCCAGCTCAGAACCTGGCTACATGCAAATTAGTCTGTCTCTGGCCCAGTGCATCATGGGAACAGGGCAGACCAAACTACCAAGCCAATTCTTATACTGGGAAGGAAACAAGCTTGCGGGGACCGGTTTCTGGCATTACAGCCGTCTTCGGCCCGGCTTGCTTGAATCCTGATGGTGCAGTGAGCAAGGGACTCATGTCTGAGCACACTCTTCCACGCTTATGGTGGACAAAATGATTCAGAAAAAGGGGGTGGTGATGGACAGAGTATCTGAATTAAGCAGAACACTCGTACCAAGTCAACAGATCAGGGCTTGATCCATCACCGTTTTTTAGCTCACTGCACTATCCCAGCTCAGAACCTGGCTACATGCAAATTAGTCTGTCCCTGGCCCAGTGCATCATGGGAACAGGGCAGACCAAACTACCAAGGCAATTCTTATACTGGAAAGGAAACAAGCTTCCGGGGACCGGTTTCTGGCATTACAGCCGTGTTCGGCCTGGCTTGCTTGAATCCTGATGGTGCAGTGAGCAAGGGACTCATGTCTGAGCATACCCTTCCACGCTTATGGTGGACAAAACGATTCAGAAAAAGGGGGTGGTGATGGACAGAGTATCTGAATTAAGCAGAACACTCGTACCCAGTCAACAGATCAGGGCTTGATCCATCACCGTTTTTTAGCTCACTGCACCATCCCAGCTCAGAACCTGGCTACATGCAAATTAGTCTGTCCCTGGCCCAGTGCATCATGGGAACAGGGCAGACCAAACTACCAAGCCAATTCTTATACTGGAAAGGAAACAAGCTTCCGGGGACCGGTTTCTGGCATTACAGCCGTCTTCGGCCCGGCTTGCTTGAATCCTGATGGTGCAGTGAGCAAGGGACTCATGTCTGAGCATACCCTTCCACGCTTATGGTGACAAAACAATTTAGAAAAAGGGGGTGGTGATGGACAGAGTATCTGAATTAAGCAGAACACTTGACCCAGTCAACAGATCAGGGCTTGATCCATCACCGTTTTTTAGCTCACTGCACCATCCCAGCTCAGAACCTGGCTACATGCAAATTAGTCTGTCCCTGGCTCAGTGCATCATGGGAATAAGGCAGACCAAACTACCAAGCCAATTCTTATACTGGAAATGAAACAAGGTTCCGGGGACCGGTTTCTGGCATTACAGCCGTCTTCGGCCCATCTTGCTTGAATCCTGATGGTGCAGTGAGCAAGGGACTCATGTCTGAGCATACCCTTCCACCCTTATGGTGGACAAAACGATTCAGAAAAAGGGGGTGGTGATGGACAGAGTATCTGAATTAAGCAGAACACTCGTACCCAGTCAACAGATCAGTTTCCTTCCCAGTGTAAGAATTGGCTTGGTAGTTTGGTTTGCCCTGTTCCCATCATGCACTGGGAAAGGAACAGACTAATTTGCATATAGCCAGGTTCTGAGCTGGGATGGTGCAGTGAGCTAAAAATACGATGTTGGATCTAGCCCTGATCTCTTGACTGGGTTAGAGTATTCTGCTTAATTCAGAAGCTCTGTCCATCACCACCCCTTGTTGTTAAATATTTTGTCCACCATAAGCGTGGAAGGGTATACTCAGATGTGAGTCCCTTGCTCATTGCACCATCAGGATTCAAGCAAGCCGGGCCGACGACGGCTGAAATGCCAGAAACCGGTACCCGGAAGCTTGTTTCCTTCCCAGTGTAAGAATTGGCAAGGTAGTTTGGTTTGCCCTGTTCCCATCATGCACTGGGACAGGAACAGACTAATTTGCATATAGCCAGGTTCTGAGCTGGGATGGTGCAGTGAGCTAAAAAACGGTGTTGGATCTAGCCCTGATCTCTTGACTGGGTTAGAGTATTCCGCTTAATTCAGAAGCTCTGTCCATCACCACCCCTTGTTGTTAAATATTTTGTCCACCATAAGCGTGGAAGGGTATACTCAGATGTGAGTCCCTTGCTCATTGCACCATCAGGATTCAAGCAAGCCGGGCCGATGACAGCTGAAATGCCAGAAACCGGTCCCCGGAAGCCTGTTTCCTTCCCAGTGTAAGAATTGGCTTGGTAGTTTGGTTTGCCCTGTTCCCATCATGCAGTGGGACAGGAACAGACTAATTTGCATCTAGCCAGGTTCTGAGCTGGGATGGTGCAGTGAGCTAAAAAACGGTGTTGGATCTAGCCCTGATCTCTTGACTGGGTTAGAGTATTCTGCTTAATTCAGAAGCTCTGTCCATCACCACCCCTTGTTGTTAAATATTTTGTCCACCATAAGCGTGGAAGGGTATACTCAGATGTGAGTCCCTTGCTCATTGCACCATCAGGATTCAAGCAAGCCGGGCCGACGACGGCTGAAATGCCAGAAACCGGTCCCCGGAAGCTTGTTTCCTTCCCAGTGTAAGAATTGGATTGGTAGTTTGGTTTGCCCTGTTCCCATCATGCACTGGGACAGGAACAGACTAATTTGCATATAGCCAGGTTCTGAGCTGGGATGGTGCAGTGAGCTAAAAAACGGTGTTGGATCTAGCCCTGATCTCTTGACTGGGTCAGAGTATTCTGCTTAATTCAGAAGCTCTGTCCATAAACACCCCTTGTTGTTAAATGTAACAGAAGGGTGCCCTCAATGCTTTACAGTTAGGCATGTAAAAGAAGTGTGCCCTCAATGATTTGTAGTGAGACACGTAACAGAAGGGTGCCCTCAATGCTTTGTAGTGAGGCATGTAACGGAATGGTGCACTCAATGCTTGGAGTGAGTTATGTAACAGATGGGTGCCCTCCATGCTTTGCAGTTAGGCATGTAACAGAAGAGTGCCCTCATTGCTTTGTAGTGAGGCATGTAACAGAAGGGTGCCCTTAATGCTTTGCAGTTATGCATGTAACGGTGGGTGCTCTCAATGCTTTGGAGTGAGGCATGTAACAGTGGGGGCTCTCAATGCTTTGCAGTTAGGCATATTACAGAAGGGTGCCCTCAATACTTTGCAGTTAGGCATGTAACGGAAGAGTGCTCTCAATGCTCTGTAGTTAGACATGTAACGGTGGGTGCTCTCAATGCTCTGCAGTTAGGCATGTAACGGAAGGGTGCCCTCAATGCTTTGTAGTGAGGCATGTAATGGAAGGGGGCCCTCAATGCTTTGCAGTTAGGCATGTAACAGAAGGGTGACCTCAATGCTTTGTGGTGAGGCATGTAATAGACGGGTGCCCTCATTTCTGGGAGTGAGGCATGTAACTGAAGGGTGCCCTCAATGCTCTGCAGTTATGCATGTAACGGAACGGTGCTCTCAATGCTTTGTAGTGAGACATGTAACGGAAGGTGACCTCAAGGCTTTGTTGTGAGGCATGTAACGTAAGGGTGCCGTCAATGCTTGGAGTGAGGCATGTAACAGAAGGGTGCCCTCAATGCTTTGTAGTGAGGCATGTAACGGAATGGTGCCCTCAATGCTTGGAGTGAGTCATGTAACAGATGGGTGCCATCCATGCTTTGCAGTTTAGCACGTAACAGAAGGGTGCCCACAATGCTTTGAAGTTATGCATGTAACGGTGGGTGCTCTCAATGCTTTGCAGTTAGGCCTGTAACGGAAGGGTGCCCTCAATGCTTGGAGTGAGGCATGTAACAGATGGGTGCCCTCCATGCTTTGCAGTTTGGCATGTAACAGAAGAGTGCCCTCAATGCTTTGTAGTGAGGCATGTAACGGAATGGTGCCTTCAATGCTTGGAGTGAGTCATGTAACAGAAGAGCGCCCTCAATGCTTTGTAGTGAGGCAAGTAACGGAATGGTGCCCTCAATGCTCGGAGTGAGTCATGTAACAGATGGGTGCCCTCCATGCTTTGCAGTTTGGCATGTAACAGAAGAGTGCCCTCAATGCTTTGTAGTGAGGCATGTAACGGAATGGTGCCCTCAATGCTTGGAGTGAGTCATGTAACAGAAGGGTGCCCTCAATGCTTTGCAGTTAAGCATGTAAGAGAAGGGTGCCCTCAATGCATTCTAGTGAGGCATGTAATGGGAGGGTGCCCTCATTGTTTTACAGTGAGGTAAGTAACAGAAGGGTGCCCTCAATGCTTTGTAGGGAGGCAGGTAATGGAAGGGTGCCCTCAATGCTCTGCAGTTAGGCATGTAACGGAAGGGTGCCCTCTATGCTTTGAAGCGAGGCATGTAATGGAAGGGTGCACTCAATGCATTGTAGTGAGGCCTGTAACGGAAGGGTACCCTCAATGCTTGGAGTGAGGCATGTAACAGAAGGGTGCCCTCAAAGCTTGGAGTGAGCCGTGTAACAGAAGGGGGCTCTCAATACTTGGAGTGAGGCATGTAACGGTGGGTGCTCTCAATGCTTTGTAGTGAGGCATGTCATGGAAGGGTGCCCTCAATTCTTGGAGTGAGGCATGTAACGGAAGGGTGCCTTCAATGCTCTGAAGTTAGGCATGTAATGAAAGGGTGCCCTCAATGCTCTGCAGTTATGCATGTAACAGAAGGGTGCTCTCAATGGTTTGTAGTGAGGCATGTAACATAAGGTGCCCTCAATGCATTGTAGTGAAGCATGTAATGGAAGGGTGCCCTCAATGCTTGGAGTGAGGCATGTCATGTAAGGGTACCCACAAGGCTTGGAGTGAGGCATGTAACAGAAGGGTGCCCTCAATGCTTTGCAGTTAGGCATGTAAAAGAAGTGTGCCCTCAATGTTTTGTAGTGAGGCATGTAACAGAAGGGTGCCCTCAATGCTTTGCAGTTAGGCATGCAAAAGAAGGGTGCCCTCAATGCTTTGCAGTTAGGCATGTAACAGAAGGGTGCCCTAAATGCTTTCTAGTGAGGCGTGTAATGGAAGGGTGCACTCAATTCTTGGAGTGAGGAATGTAAAAGAAGGGTCCCCTCAATGCTCTGCAGTTAGGCATGTAATGGAAGGGTGCCCTCAATGCACTACTGTGAGGCATGTAATGGAAGGGTGCCCTCAATGCTTTGCAGTGAGGTAAGTATCATAAAGTGCCCTCAATGCTCTGTAGTGAGGCATGTAATGGAACGGTGCCTTCAATGCTTGGAGTGAGGCATGTAACGGAAGGGTGCCCTCAATGCATTGTAGTGAGGCGTGTAACTGAAGGGTGCCCTCAATGCTTTATAATTTGGCATGTAATGAAAGGGTGCCTTCAAAGCTTTGCAGTTAAGCATGTAATGGAAGGGTGCTTTCTATGATTTCTAGTGAGGCATGTAACAGAAGGGTGCCCTCGGTGCTTGGAGTGAGGTGTGTAAAGGAAGGGTGCCCTCAATGCTTTGTAGTGAGGCATGTAATGGATGGGTGCCGTCAATGCTTGGAGGGAGGTATGTAACAGAAGGGTGCCCTTAATACTTTAGAGTGAGGTGTATAACGGAAGGGTGCCCTCAATGCTTTGCAGTTAGGCATGTAACAGAAGGGTGCCCTCAATGCTTTGTACTTAGGCATGTAACAGAGCGTGTTCTCAATGCTTGGAGTGAGGTATGTCAAGGGAGGGTGCCCTCAATGCTTTGCAGTTAGGCATGTAACGGAAGGGTGCCCTCAATGCTTTGTACTTAGGCATGTAACAGAGCGTGCCCTCAATGCTTGGAGTGAGGTATGTAACGGAAAGGTGCCCTGAATGCTTGGAGTGAGGCATGTAACAGAAGGGTGCCCTCAATGCTTTAGAGTGAGGTGTGTAACCGAAGGGTGCCCTCAATGCTTTGCAGTTAGGCATGTAACAGAAGGGTGCCCTCATTGCTTTGTACTTAGGCATGTAACAGAGCATGCCCTCAATACTTGAAGTGAGGCATGTAACGGAAGGGTTCCCTCAATGCTTTGTAGTGAGGCATGTAACAGAAGTGTGCCCTTAATGCTTGGAGTGAGACATATAGCAAAAAGCTGCTCTTAATGCATTACAGTGAGACATGTAATGAAAGAGTGCCCTCAATACGGAAGGGTGTACTCAATGATTTGTAGTGAGGCATGTAATGGAAGGGTGCCCTCAATTCTTGGAGGGAGACATGTAACGGAAGGGTGCTCTCAATGCTCTGCAGTTAGGCATGTAATGCAAGGGAGAGAAATAGAACCTCTGAACTGACCTATTTGTTTTTCAAAACATAGAATAAATCTAATTTATTTCACAGAGGATGCTACATGGGTGGAAATATTCACATAGGCATGTTATACTTTAGTTTTCCATATATCTTAATTTTCATACCTTGAGATCAAGAAACATTTTTTATCACATGTTTCATGTTTTTTAAGACAAAAACAGATAAATACTACAGTGTAAGAAATTCATTATTGGCAATAAGAAATTTGATTTGAACCCCACAAAGAAAAACTATAAAGTGCTGTCAAAAACATCCATCAATCATTCCACATCATTAATTTTAAATCTTGCATACTCACACTTATAACAAAGTACAATGGAAACAAACAAAGGACAACAGTACATCTGAGATCCCAATTGATTCTTTGTAGCTAAGTGTCCATTTCATTTTTCTTGATCATATCCAGTTTATGAGTCATTTAATCATAAGCTTCTTTCTCCTTCTTATCTTTTTGTGTAGGGGTCTCAGGTGTATATGGCCTACGTACGTTTCGGTGAGCTTATTTTATCACCTTCATCAGGGCCGACAAGAGACAAAAGCTAATACACATATATTTAAAATCAGGGGGTCCTTTACATTTTATAAATAAAAGAACCGCTTTCCTTGGTGCAGTTTACTGAAGTACGCTTTGTTGGATTAGATAATATAATCTGCAAAAAGCAGTATTCTCTTAGAAGTGTTGTAGTACACGATAGATCTATTTTGTTAGATGTAGCATCTTTGTCAATTCTCACAGGGGGCTGGGTGCTGGATAGATGGTGTGCTCACTAGTTGGTCAGAACCTGTAGGTATCTATCGCAGAATTCATCACCTGATGTTTATATTGCTCCAAAGATGCTCTGCGCATTGGTCATATATATCTCAGGGTAGTATTATCCTGTCCTTGAGCTAACGATCGACGTGACACCTCCAGCCACCCACGATACCGCGGCTGCAGTTCGGCATGTAATGCAAGTGTGTCCTCAATGCTTTGCAGTGAAGTATGTAACAGAAGGGTGCCCTCAATGCTTTATGGTTAGGCATGTAATGGAAGGGTGCCCTCAAAGCTTTGGAGTGAGGCATGTAATGGAAGGGTGCTCTCAAAACTTTTCAGTTAGGCATTTAACGGAAGAGTGCCCTCAATGCTTTGCAGTTAGGCATGTAACGGCGGGTGCTCTCAATGCTTTGCAGTTAGGCATGTAATGGAAGGGTGCCGTCAATGCTTGGAGTGAGGCATGTAACAGAAGGGTGATCTCAATGCTTTATAGTTAGGCATGTAACGGTGAGTGCTCTCAATCCTGTGTACTTAGGCATGTAATGGAAGGATGCCCTCAACGCTTTGTAGTGAGGCATGTAACAGAAGAGTGCCCTCAATGCTTTGTAGTGAGGCATGTAAAGGAAGGGTGCCCTCAATGCTTTGCAGTTAGGCATGTAACGGAAGGGTGCCCTCAATGCTCTGCAGTTAGGCATGTAACGGTGGGTGCTCTTAATGTTTTGTAGTTAGGCATGTAACAGAAGGGTGCCCTCAATGCTTTGTCGTGAGGCATGTGACGGAAGGCTGCTCTCAATTCTTGGCAGTGAGGTATATAATGGAAGGGTCCCCTTAATGCTTTGTAGTGAGGTATGCAATGGAAGGGTGCCCTCAATGCTCTGCAGTTATGCATGTAATGGAATGGTGCCCTCAATGCTCTGCAGTTATGCATGTAACAGAAGGGTGCTCTCAATGCTTTGTAGTGAGGCATGTAACAGAAGGGTGCCCTCAATGCTTTGTAGTGAGGCATGTTATGGAAGGGTGCCCACAATGCTGTGTTGTGAGGCATGTAACAGAAGGGTGCCCTCAATGCTTTGTAGTGAGGCATGTTATGGAAGGGTGCCCTCAATGCTTTGTAGTGAGGCATATAACGGAAGGGTGCCCTCAATGCTCTGCAGTTAGGCATGTAACAGAAGGGTGCTCTCAATTCGTTGTAGTGAGGTATATAATGGAAGGGACCCCTCAATGCTTTGTAGTGAGACATGTAACGGAAGGGTGCCCTCAATGCTTTGTAGTGAGGCATGTAACAGAAGGGTGCCCTCAATGCTTGGAATGAGGCATGTAACACAAGGGTGCTCTCAATTCGTTGTAGTGAGGTATATAATGGAAGGGACCCCTCAATGCTTTGTAGTGAGACATGTAACGGAAGGGTGCCCTCAATGCTTTGTAGTGAGGCATGTAACAGAAGGGTGCCCTCAATGCTTGGAGTGAGGCATGTAACAGAAGGGTGCCCTCAATGCTTTGTAGTGAGGCATGTAACAGAAGGGTGCCCTCAATGCTTTTTAGTGAGGCATGTAACAGAAGGGTGCCCTCAATGCGTTGTAGTTAGGCATGTAATGGGTGGGTGCCCTCAATTCTTGGAGTGAGGCATGTAACGGAAGGGTGCCCTCTATGCACTGCAGTTATGCATGTAACGGAATGGTGCTGTCAATGGTTTGTAGTGAGGCATGTAACAGAAGGTGCTCTCAATGCTTTGTAGTGAGGCATGTAATTGAAGGGTGTGCTCAATGCTTGGAGTGAGGAATGTAAAGTAAGGGTGCCCTCAATGCTTGGAGTGAGGCATGTAACAGAAGTGTGCCCTCAATGCTTTGTAGTGAGGAATGTAACAGAAGGGTGCCCTGAATGCTTTGTAGTGAGGCATGTAACTGAGCGTGCCCTCAATGCTTGGAGTGAGGCATGTAACAGAAGGGTTTCCTCAATGCTTGGAGTTAAGCATGTAACGGAAGGGTGCCCTCAATGCTTTTTAGTGAGGCATGTAACGGAAGGGTGCCCTCAATGCTTGGAGTGAGGCATGTAACCGAAGGGTGCTCTCAATGCTTTCCAGTGAGGCATGTAATGGAAGGGTGCCCTCAATTCTTGGAGTGAGGCATGTAATGGATTGGTGCCCTCAATGCTCTGCAGTGAGGCATGTAACGGAAGGGTGCCTTCAATATTTGGAGTGAGGCATGTAACGGAAGGGTGCCCTCAATACTTTGTAGTGAGGCATGTAGCAGAAGGGTGCCCTCATTGCTTTGCAGTTAGGCGTGTAACAGAAGGGTGCTCTTAATGCTTTAAAGTTAGGCATGTAATGGAAGGGCGCCCTCAATGCTTGGAGTGAGGCATGTAACGGAAGGGTGCCCTCAATGCTTATTATTATTATTATTAAATGGGATTTATAAAGCGCACTGACACCGTGGGTTTCCTGGCGCTGAATGCTTAATAGTTAGGAATGTAACGGAAGGGTGCCCTCAATGCTTTTTAGTGAGGCATTTAATGGAAGGGTGCCCTCAATGCTTTGCAGTTAGGCATGTAACTGAAGGGTGCCCTCAATGCCCTGCAGTTAGTCATGTAACGGTGGGTGCTCTCAATGCTTTGTAGTTAGGCATGTAATAGAAGGGTGCCCTCAATGCTCTGCAGTTAGGCATGTAACGGAAGGGTGCCCTCAATGCTCTGCAGTTAGGCATGTAACGGTGGGTGCTCTCAATGCTTTGCAGTTATGCATGTAACGGAAAGGTGCTCTCAATTCTTTGTAATGAGGTATATAATGGAACAGTCCCCTCAATGCTTTGCAGTGAGGCATGTAACAGACGGGTGGCCTCAATGCTTTGTAGTGAGGCATGTAATGGACAGGTGCCCTCAATTCTTGGAGTGAGGCAAATAACGGAAGGGTGCCCTCAATGCATGTAACCGAAGGGTGCTCTCAATGCTTTGTAGAGAGGCATGTAATTGAAGGGTGCCCTCAATGCTTGGAGTTAGGCATGTAAAGTAAGGGTGCCCTCAATGCTTGGAGTAAGGCATGTAACAGAAGGGTGCCCTCAATGCTTTGCAGTTAGGCATTTAACAGGAGTGTGCCCTCAATGCTTTGTAGTGAGGCATGTAACAGAAGGGTGCCCTCCATTCTTTGCAGTTTGGCATGTAACAGAAGGGTGCCCTCAATGCTTTATAGTGAGGCATGTAACAGAGCGTGCCCTCAATGCTTGGAGTGAGGCATGTAACAGAAGGGTGCCCTCAATGCTTTGCAGTTAGGCATTTAACAGGAGTGTGCCCTCAATTCTTTGTAGTGTGGCATGTAACAGAAGGGTGCCCTAAATGTTTTGTAGTGAGGCATGTAACAGAGCGTGCCCTCAATGCTTGGAGTGAGGCATGTAACAGAAGGGTGCCCTCAATGCTTTGTAGTGAGGCATGTAAAGGAAGGGTGCCCTCAATGCTTGGAGTGAGACATTTAACAGAAGGCTGCCCTCAACGCTTTGTAGTGAGGCATGTAACGGAAGGGTGCCCTCAATGCTTGGAGTGAGGCATATAACGGAAGGGTGCCCTCAATGCTCTGCAGTTAGGCATGTAACAGAAGGGTGCTCTCAATTCGTTGTAGTGAGGTATATAATGGAAGGGACCCCTCAATGCTTTGTAGTGAGACATGTAATGGAAGGGTGCCCTCAATGCTTTGTAGTGAGGCATGTAACAGAAGGGTGCCCTCAATGCTTGGAGTGAGGCATATAACAGAAGGGTGCCCTCAATGCTTTGTAGTGAGGCATGTAACAGAAGGGTGCCCTCAATGCTTTGTAGTTAGGCATGTAATGGGTGGGTGCCCTCAATTCTTGGAGTGAGGCATGTAACCGAAGGGTGCCCTCTATGCACTGCAGTTATGCATGTAACGGAATGGTGCTGTCAATGGTTTGTAGTGAGGCATGTAACAGAAGGTGCTCTCAATGCTTTGTAGTGAGGCATGTAATTGAAGGGTGCGCTCAATGCTTGGAGTGAGGAATGTAATGTAAGGGTGCCCTCAATGCTTGGAGTGAGGCATGTAACAGAAGTGTGCCCTCAATGCTTTGTAGTGAGGAATGTAACAGAAGGGTGCCCTGAATGCTTTGTAGTGAGGCATGTAACTGAGCGTGCCCTCAATGCTTGGAGTGAGGCATGTAACAGAAGGGTGTCCTCAATGCTTGGAGTTAAGCATGTAACGGAAGGGTGCCCTCAATGCTTTTTAGTGAGGCATGTAACGGAAGGGTGCCCTCAATGCTTGGAGTGAGGCATGTAACCGAAGGGTGCTCTCAATGCTTTCCAGTGAGGCATGTAATGGAAGGGTGCCCTCAATTCTTGGAGTGAGGCATGTAATGGATTGGTGCCCTCAATGCTCTGCAGTGAGGCATGTAACGGAAGGGTGCCCTCAATGCTCTGCAGTTAGGCATGTAACGGTGGGTGCTCTCAATGCTTTGCAGTTATGCATGTAACGGAAAGGTGCTCTCAATTCTTTGTAATGAGGTATATAATGGAACAGTCCCCTCAATGCTTTGCAGTGAGGCATGTAACAGACGGGTGGCCTCAATGCTTTGTAGTGAGGCATGTAATGGACAGGTGCCCTCAATTCTTGGAGTGAGGCAAATAACGGAAGGGTGCCCTCAATGCATGTAACCGAAGGGTGCTCTCAATGCTTTGTAGAGAGGCATGTAATTGAAGGGTGCCCTCAATGCTTGGAGTTAGGCATGTAAAGTAAGGGTGCCCTCAATGCTTGGAGTAAGGCATGTAACAGAAGGGTGCCCTCAATGCTTTGCAGTTAGGCATTTAACAGGAGTGTGCCCTCAATGCTTTGTAGTGAGGCATGTAACAGAAGGGTGCCCTCCATTCTTTGCAGTTTGGCATGTAACAGAAGGGTGCCCTCAATGCTTTGTAGTGAGGCATGTAACAGAGCGTGCCCTCAATGCTTGGAGTGAGGCATGTAACAGAAGGGTGCCCTCAATGCTTTGCAGTTAGGCATTTAACAGGAGTGTGCCCTCAATTCTTTGTAGTGTGGCATGTAACAGAAGGGTGCCCTAAATGTTTTGTAGTGAGGCATGTAACAGAGCGTGCCCTCAATGCTTGGAGTGAGGCATGTAACAGAAGGGTGCCCTCAATGCTTTGTAGTGAGGCATGTAACGGAAGGGTGCCCTCAATGCTTGGAGTGAGACATGTAACAGAAGGCTGCCCTCAACGCTTTGTAGTGAGGCATGTAACGGAAGGGTGCCCTCAATGCTTGGAGTGAGGCATATAACGGAAGGGTGCCCTCAATGCTCTGCAGTTAGGCATGTAACAGAAGGGTGCTCTCAATTCGTTGTAGTGAGGTATATAATGGAAGGAACCCCTCAATGCTTTTTAGTGAGACATGTAATGGAAGGGTGCCCTCAATGCTTTGTAGTGAGGCATGTAACAGAAGGGTGCCCTCAATGCTTGGAGTGAGGCATATAACAGAAGGGTGCCCTCAATGCTTTGTAGTGAGGCATGTAACAGAAGGGTGCCCTCAATGCTTTGTAGTTAGGCATGTAATGGGTGGGTGCCCTCAATTCTTGGAGTGAGGCATGTAACCGAAGGGTGCCCTCTATGCACTGCAGTTATGCATGTAACGGAATGGTGCTGTCAATGGTTTGTAGTGAGGCATGTAACAGAAGGTGCTCTCAATGCTTTGTAGTGAGGCATGTAATTGAAGGGTGCGCTCAATGCTTGGAGTGAGGAATGTAAAGTAAGGGTGCCCTCAATGCTTGGAGTGAGGCATGTAACAGAAGTGTGCCCTCAATGCTTTGTAGTGAGGAATGTAACAGAAGGGTGCCCTGAATGCTTTGTAGTGAGGCATGTAACTGAGCGTGCCCTCAATGCTTGGAGTGAGGCATGTAACAGAAGGGTGTCCTCAATGCTTGGAGTTAAGCATGTAACGGAAGGGTGCCCTCAATGCTTTTTAGTGAGGCATGTAACGGAAGGGTGCCCTCAATGCTTGGAGTGAGGCATGTAACCGAAGGGTGCTCTCAATGCTTTCCAGTGAGGCATGTAATGGAAGGGTGCCCTCAATTCTTGGAGTGAGGCATGTAATGGATTGGTGCCCTCAATGCTCTGCAGTGAGGCATGTAACGGAAGGGTGCCTTCAATATTTGGAGTGAGGCATGTAACGGAAGGGTGCCCTCAATACTTTGTAGTGAGGCATGTAGCAGAAGGGTGCCCTCATTGCTTTGCAGTTAGGCGTGTAACAGAAGGGTGCTCTTAATGCTTTAAAGTTAGGCATGTAATGGAAGGGCGCCCTCAATGCTTGGAGTGAGGCATGTAACGGAAGGGTGCCCTCAATGCTTAATAGTTAGGAATGTAACGGAAGGGCGCCCTCAATGCTTGGAGTGAGGCATATAACGGTAGGGTGCCCTCAATGCTCTGCAGTTAGGCATGTAACAGAAGGGTGCTCTCAATTCGTTGTAGTGAGGTATATAATGGAAGGGACCCCTCAATGCTTTGTAGTGAGACATGTAATGGAAGGGTGCCCTCAATGCTTTTTAGTGAGGCATGTAACAGAAGGGTGCCCTCAATGCTTGGAGTGAGGCGTGTAACAGAAGGGTGCCAGCAATTCTTGGAGGGAGGTATGTAACGGAGGGGGGCCCTGAATGCTTTGTACTCAGGCATGTAACAGAAGCGTGCCCTCAATGCTTGGAGTGAGGCATGTAATGTAAGGGTGCCCTCAATGCTTTGGAGTGAGGTGTGTAATGGAAGGGTGCCCTCAATCCTTTGCAGTCAGGCATGTAACAGAAGAGTGCCTACAATGCTTTGTACTTAGGCATGTAACAGAGCGTGCCCTCAATGCTTGGAGTTAGGCATGTAATGGAAGGGTACACTCAATGCTTTGGAGTGAGGGTTGTAATGGAAGGGTGCCCTCAATGCATTGCAGTGAGGCGTGTAACGGAAGTATGCCCTCAATGCTTGGAGTGAGGCATGTAATGGATTGGTGCCCTAAGTGCTTTGCAGTTAGACATTTTAGCTGCTTTAGCTGCCTCATGAATAAGGATTAGGTCCACATCTCTTGAAAGATTAGGCAGACTTTGAGTGATAAGGTTGGAATGTAATACCCTACTTGTTGTCATACTGCCTGCATCAAGCACAGACTGTGCCAAATACAACAAATAATGAAATGCATAAGGACAGCCCATATCCACCTGGAACCAGGGGCGTTTAAATATATGTACAACAAAGGTTCTGTGTGGAACGGTTCATCATCAAGAATACTTTATTCAGTATACTTGACAAACGAATCGTGGAGGCATTAGATAATAATGCTCCATGGTCTTCGAGAGTATCGGGTAGGCAATTAAAAACCGCACCATGGTTCAGTAGTGAGCTCAGAATAGCTAAATCAACCTCTAAGCTCCTTGAAAGAGCGTGGAGGAGAAATTTCTCAGAGCTTAGGATAATTGAATATAAATCTAGTCTTAAAAAATATTACTCTCTTATCAGGAAAGCGAGGGCCACCTACTATAATGATAGGATTGGGACAGCGGGACAACGGAGAACTCTTTGAAGGAACTCTTTACCATCTTTAAAGAGATCTCTTCACTAGCAAGAGTCACAGCTCCTAATACCAGCTCAGCTGACTCCTGCAATCTGGTGGCAGACTTCTTTGCAGAGAAGGTGGGAAAGATCTATTCTACCTTCCCTGACACAGCACGAAACAGGTGCTCGGATAGTGAGGGGACACCCAACATAGCAGAAGCGAAATGTCTATGTGAATTTGTAGCCCCCACAGGTGACCTGCTTAAAGACGTAGCCTTAACACCTTGCGCGCTAGCGGTTTTCCCGCTGTGCGCTGGGTTTTTGAAAAACCTGCGTTACATGACGAGCTCAGCTCGTCATAAGTGTACGAGAGGCGTAACTCATGACGAGCTGAGCTCGTCATGAGCATAGAAGGGGTTAAGTATCAAGTCAGGCTCACCTAGAGATCGGGCCACCCCTAAGGTTCTAAGAGGGAGTCTGGATGTACTAGAGCATTATATTGGACACCTTCTTGAGCTCTCGTTTACCTCTGGAACAGTCCCTAAAATATGGAAAGAGGTGATCGTCAACCCCTTAATAAGGAAACCGAACGTTAGCATGAGCCAGCTGAAAAATTTACGTCCCATCTCACTGCTGCCTTATTTCGCCAAAATAGCAGAGAAGGTGGTTAACATCCAATTGATAGCTCACATCAATAAACATAATCTACTTCACCCCACTCAATCGGATTTTCGTGCTACATACTCTACTGAATCGGCACTGCTCTTATCTACAGAAATCATTCGCAGACATGTAGGTGAGGGACAGACGGTTGCTTTAGTCCTATTAGACCTCTGTGCCGCTTTTGACACTGTTGCCCATCATATGCTATTTCAGCGTCTCAGGAAAGTAGGTATGGCGGGCCGAGCCTTGGAATGGTTAAGGTCCTTCCTACATGATTGTAGCTTCCAGGTGTCGCAGGAACCTTTTTACTCCAAAAGCATCAAGCTGGACCCCTTGGCCATACTTAGCCATACTTAGCCCTAACCCCTTCAATCTCTACATCACCGCCGGCAGAGATTATTGGGAAATTTGGTGTCAGTGTTGTGTCATACGCTGATGCCACATAATTGGTGGTGACCCTAACTCAAGATTATGATATGGCAGCCATTAATTTCTTAACGTGCCTACAAGAACTGGTGTTGTGGATGGCCTATAACTGCCTTAACCTTAATGGCAATAAAACAGAGGTACTAGTGATAGGCAAATCACCCTCGATCTGGTCCTCAGCATGGTGGCCTCAGATGTTGGGACCGACCCCCCTCACCCTCCCCACTAGGGATCAGGTTAAGAACCTGGGGATGTGGTTGGATACCAAACTTTCCTTTGCAACTCACACCAGGCGGGTGGCGGGTAGTTGTTTCGGGGTTCTGCGAGGACTCCGGAAGACCTTAGATTTACTCCCTGTCACAGCGAGGAAAACGATGGTCCATGCCCTGGTGACATCACACTTGGACTTCCGGAATGTCCTCTACTTAGGAGCAAAGATGAAATTTGTCCGGAGACTCCAATGCATTCAGAATGCAACGGCTTGTCTCGTTCTAATGCTTCCTAGGAGAGCTCCCTCAAACAAGGCCCTGGCTTCCCTTCACTGGTTCCCGGTTAGGGAACACATTCTTTTTAAAGCTTTGTGTGTCAGCCACCGCATCCTACAAATGAAAGGGCCCACCTATCTGCATGACCTACTTACCCCGTATGCTCCTACCCGCCGATTGAGATCAAGTGGGACGGGCAGGTTAGCATGCCGACAATCAGAAGAGCTTGGATGGAAGATCGCTCCTTCCGCTTTTTAGCTGCCACACACTGGAATAAACTCCCCATAGGGCTCCAGCTGGAGTCTTCAGAGACAATTTTCCGGATAAAGCTTAAGACCTGGCTTTTTCCATCTGTAAGACCCCACGTCTAATCTTTCTGTCCTTATTGCCCGGCACCTGGTCCTCTCTGCTGCAGCGCAGGGACACACTAGCTAGTGTAGACATGTGCTTTATAAACTTGTTTATTATTATTATTATTATTATACTACACCATCAAAGTACAGCAATGAAACTTTCAGAAAAAATAATATTACACCATACTACTTAATAAGCATTGGCATATACAATAGGTCTCGCCTTTGGGACCTTATAAGTGGTTAGCCATGCAGCACACAAGCTGCAAGACTACAAACATCAGAAAGAAGACAGAGCAACCTGTCACATTTCGTTTAAAAGTGGTAGTTGCACTGGACAATTGTTTAACCACTTGTGCTTGAAGCTGTGCGCTTACAAATTAATTTCAATTTTAATGATAACATATTCAGCCTGTTCTAAGGCAATTTATCTTTACAAGGTCTGACACTTCTGGGAAGCCTAGGTTGAAGGTAGGAAGGAGTGAAGATAATACTTACTAGCACTAATGTACATCTTTGGGTAGAGTTCGCAATAAATAAGATCAATATAAAACTGCAAACGGATCAAGTGCCCTGCGGACGTCTCTGTTGGCATGTGTGCACCCAAGGCATTGATGAAAAAGGTGAGGCGCTGGCAGCGAGGCCTGCTCTAATTTTTATGTATTGCATGACTTGGTGTCTTCTGACTGACACCCCTTCAAGGCAGTTTTTCCTGTCCTAATCTCAGTGCATACTCCTTACCTCAAGTGGGCTATTCTTCCAAATTGTCTGCAGCCTGGTTCTTAGTATGCGCACATCGGGGCATTGCCTCCTCCTCAAATTCCTTCACCTTACCACCCGCTACGCCCAACAACTCTCGGAATCAGGATATGTTGTCTACGGCGTAGCCTTTCATTCACATCAATCCAAGTGAATCACCATAGACCATTACCAAGGAAAAGTAACCTTCTTAGATATATATGAACGATTCCCAGCATCACACTTTTTCTACATCAACATGTCAAGAGCAGTTAGGGAATTAGGTGCGACATTACACTTTAGCATTTAACTCGGCCGTACACTAGAACTACTTGGCTGTACATTTCAAACTTACACTTTAACTTTTAACTAGGCTGAACACAAGAACTTGGCCATACATTTGAACTTGGCCGTCTAGGTCGCCAAAGTCCCACTGAGCTGCGCACCTTGCGCCGTCAGTCCCCAATGCGCTACAACCAACGGTTGCATTACTTGACATCCCGGGCACCGCATACCGCACCGGCCCTCCGGGGTACCTTAACACAGGCATCCTCCAGAAGATTGTACTGAGTCCAAACGTGGTGGGTTAGGTCAGTAGAGTCCAAGACTACCGTCAGGTCAGTCCTCCTCCCCGCCTACCCACTGCACTCATGGAATCTACTCCTTCCAGATGTCCAACGAATGGCTGCACCTCCATTGTTGTGCATCCCCCTTTGTTGTAAACTGTCAGCGCTCCGCCTTCGTGAAGCTTTGACCATTCTCCCGGGTGGGTGGGTGGTTGATGATGCTCCTGTAACCAGTCTGTGGTCCGAGGGGACAAACAGATTGGAACCCCTGGAGCACAGCCTTAACACCTTCAGAGCGGCGCAAATTTTCGCGCTGTGCTGAAGGTTCTAATGAGCCAACGGGCTCATGACGGAACGGTTCCGTCATGAACACAGGCCAACCGGCGCTCATGACGGAACCGTTCCGTCATGAGCATCGAAGGGGTTATATACCTCTGGTAAGTTTTGTTTATGATAAGTTTCATTTTTCCACATCGCCAGCCTTTCGTTATAAAGCCAGCCCCACCTCCTTTAGGGTTGACTGAAGTTATCGCGCATATCTCAGTTAAATGAACCGACTATAGTCCAGTTTATACGACACATCTCTGCAGTGTTGGATGGTTACAATGTGTTCTGTCGAATGTTTTCTTTTGGAAATTTGCGTATATTGCCACCTATGCGGTAGCACACATTGCTGTTTCGTGACTGACATTTGAGGTTCTCGTTCGCTTATCAGTAGCCACACATAACAAAAACAGCCAGAGTAGCAGGAGAGAGCTGTATTTGTTTACACCAGAAGGATGTGACCATCATAAGCTGAGTAATACAGATGATGACATGTGTTACTTTTTAAAGAAAATATACACCCTGCAGCTGTGCATTGTTTATGGATTTTAACAATGCTGCTTGGCATATACAAAATCTCAGTTAATAGAAAGGAGTGGCTGTGTTTCGATATAAACCAAATATAAAGTAAATCTGGGAAATGAAATCTCTGTAGGGTTATTTCACATCCGAGTTGTATCTAACTATTGCAATTAAAACCTTAGCTGATGGCCATAATCATCACATGCCTAACTCAAGAATCAAGATATATGGGAAAAGGGTTACTCTTTGAAATCAGTGTTATGTCTAGTTTGTCACATGAGAAAGGTCCCCGACCAAGACACTTGTTTTACCATCTACAGCATTTCCTTTATTTGCTCCTGAAATTGATTGCACCTTAAGAAAATAGGGGATGCAGTCAAGCTTCCGTTGTTGCTGGAAAACAAGCAAAAGCGAAAGCACGGCGCGTTGTGGGTAACCTGAGCCACGAGGAATGCAGCTGCTACCCTATGCCCCGCTGCTCGCTACTGAGAGCAAAACGCAGTGGGAGTGAACATTAAACAACAATGTGGGATATGCACCCGCCTTCAGCCATTTGCGTGCTTTCATTTCTGAAAGACACACGCAAAAGCCAATACTGTGTGTGGGAGGAGCCAGACCCACACGGAGTTGTTGAGAATGCTTACAAGAAGCCTTGCAGAGGAGCGCATGCGCCTTTGCTCAGGCTCGAACAAAAAAACAGAGTCATTAACTGCTAACATTTTTGCAATAGTACAGTAAGTAGATGCCACACACTTTTTGCATTTCAAACGACTCACCTAATGCATATAAAGTATCCTGCGTCTTACAGCAGATAAAAAAATAGAACAAATTTGACACATCTGGTTTCAAAAATGTATAGGTTTAATACTTGTTATGGCAGAAATAATAGTAACATCTTGTTGTTTACGAAAAATAAAATCTTAACGTATAAACTCTAATGCTATCTGATTATTTCCAATGGAGGAGCATTAGCTAAAATGCTTTGGATTAATTTCAGGAAACAAGATGCATAATACATAGAATGTAGCTAACAGAGCGGCATACTTCGAGTTATACTCCTGTAGTTAAAATTTGTTTTAAAAAGTTCTTACATTTAAACCAAACATTAAGTAGGAAATGAGTGAATGAGAACACAATGGGGCCATATGTATCAGTTTGCAATATTCGTTGTGTTTTATGGCTATGGGTACGCCCCATATTCAGATAGAATGGCCGTAACCACTGTTGGTGCAATCCACGGTACCCAGGGCAAGCAGACATAATATATTCCACTTTCTCTCGGTCCAAACCACAAGCAGGGCAGATGACAGAAGCCTTTTCCAATTGCTGCTAAATGTTCTTAAGGGTAAAGAGCCAAATCTGAACCTTACATAACGGATTTTGGCAAGGGGTGGTGTAATTGTATCTAGGAAGTGTTCTATAGCCAGAACTGGTCTAACCTCCAGACACCATTCAGTCAATTGTCCAAAATTCCCCTTTCTCATTTGTTGTTCATATACATGACACCGATATATTGAATTTAAGACCTGCCCATCCGCCTTATGGATTTGTTCAGGGGCATCTCTAATATTGGAAAAGCCTAACTTCTTGCACTAACTATGAATGGACCTCAATCAAGAAACCTTTGTCTCGTTAAACCTCGTAAGAAGTCTCTATAATCAGATAACTCCGGAGTCAACCAAATACTTATTCAAAATAAAAGTGGCTTAGGTTGGGCCAAATCGGAAACGTGTTCTATACTTAGGTCATAACAGAGTGGATTTGGTGCTAGTTGGCACTGCAACTAATTCCCTTATGAAATGTTCTCAGCTGACTACCAAATTATGAGTGTCATTAAACCAACAAATTTCAGCTCCAAACAATGCAGTACTTCGAGTCTTGTTTTTTTGGGGCTTCCATTTAAATTTGTCTGATAAAGTAACTCCCAAATAATCAAACCTAAATACCCTGTCAATTTTTATCAGCTCCAGCTTTTACAAAGTTGTTTCTAGATAATCCCTTGCAGAAAAATCATATATTTTGTTTTGGAACAATTCAGCTCAAGATCACTGGTCCCACAAAATACTATGAATTTATCCAACAGGTTTTGGAAGCCCACTGGTCTTTCATAGGAGCAAATGCTTCACCCTATGTCAATGCCCCTCTCCCAACATCCTTTCACCACAATCCAAGCTAGCACAACAATCAAAACAACAATCCGCTGCCTGGAAAACATTATAGTCCTCTGCAGTGCCCTGAGGAACACTGAATGCATGTGGGGGTTATCCGTTTATTTGAGATCATCTTACCTTACCACCTGATCTGGTAAGTCAAGGTTTTATTGAGTACTGGGCACTCAGTCAGTGTATTATGGAATGCCTCTCTCATAAGAACAACAGGTGAGTTAACCCCCAGAGGGTCTAGTGCCAAGGAGACTGTGTGTTTGGCACATGAAAGAAATATAGGGTGGGACAAATTTGCTCCAAAAACACAGAAAACCAACAACTAGCTAAATAACAGTTTCTCTGATGATACTGGTGTACCTCCATGACCTGCTCCTCCAATGGATTGCATCCATATCTCTACCTCAGTCCTGTGTTTCTCCATCTGCTACTCCATGATAGGTTCTTTGCAATGTTTCAGTTGCATTTTGTTTAGCTCACTTTTCCACGCATGTGTGTACTATGGAGAGATCCATGAAGAATGTTATGCTGTTCTATCCAAAATTATCCATTTCACAGGTAAGAACAGCAGGGAACAGCAGTATGTATTTCAGCTTAAGGGAACAGAAGACTTTCATGACCTTCCCAGATTTACCTCTCTGTTGTTACACATTGGTAGTGAAATCCAGGACCAGGGATTCCTTATTACAGCGCACCACATTTGGGTAATCATGCCAGGAAGCTGTAGTAGATTGTTCTTATCTCTGTAGGCTTGCCACCACCAGGAGAAAGGGATATGTGGACGTGTTGCAGGAAATCTGGGGGCTCTCTCTATATAGGAAGGAATTTGCACAACCCTTCTGGTGCCACCCTGGATAGCCATAACTAACACCAGGTCAAAGTCTATGTCTGTCCTCTTGAGGTGCCCATCTAGGCACATGCTATTTCTTCTGAACCTGGCCTGTACCTTATATTCAATACACTTCACCCTTTGCTGCAGTTTCCTGACATGCTCACGGAGTTCTTGCTTTGAGGGTAGCATTGTGGCCAGTGATGACTCTATGTCGACCACTCTTTTAGCTATTTTGCATTAGTCCACCCCCAGAAAACCGAGATCAGTGGTCACTTAATCAATTTTCAACTCCAGGGCCTCTGTTTTTTCCCTAATCATGGCCGGATTTGGATCCAATTTGTCTGCAGATGGAGGCTCATGTCCCACCTATTCCATATTGATTTACAGGGTTTTGGGTGGTCTGAATCGTCCATAGGTGGTAGACATGGGTTCCTGCTTACTCATTGTCACTCCTTCTAAGGGAGTAAAGAGCAAGGGCCAAAATCAGCATGCTTCAGTCGATGGCAGTTCAAATGTCCCTCAAATGACACTGCCCCCGTTGGTAGTGCCACTTTGCTAAATTGCAAGTGTCAGAGAGGGACTGCACCAGTGTGCAACTAAAAGTCACATACTCCCCAATTAGCCACTCACAACAGTAGTGAATTGCCAAATTCAATGGGGACAGTATAACAGGCCTCTTCTAGTATTTTTTCCACAGGTACAGTATATTGCTCACCTTCACTATGCGGGCCACCATACACCATTCGCCATCCTATTTTCTGCACTGTTCAAAAGTGTCCCTAAACACTCTCCAGGAAGCCACTTTCAGGAGTATTGAGATGTCAGTCCCAGCAGGTGGAACCCAGGCGACACCATTGGTCACAACCAGAAGGTCACCATTGCCCGCACAGCTTTGCTGTGGGTCTTCATATGCCTCTTCATGCATTGGAGGGAGGTCCATTGACATCCACCATTTCTTACCATTCATTTGCTCCTCTGTCTCTGGGATCCCTAGGGCTACACAGTATTCAATCTTGGGGCAGCAGCAGGAGCACCATCAACTGCACCCACCAGCAGTGGCGGCTCCTCCACTAAGGCAGAGGAACGGCGCCTCACTGGTAATCCAGTGGCTCGTCGGAGGTCTGGGCAGCACAGGGGGAGGAGTGGTTCGCACTCCCTAAGTGCTTGGGCTGGCCCTGAAGCACTTTGCATGTTTCCCACCAGACTGCATTGCAGAGCCTGGTGAGGATCATGCAAAGCCTCCCTGTACCCATGTAAGCACCGAACCACGGTGCCCATACCAATCACAACAATATATTGCAGCATTGTGATTGGCTACAAAGGCCAATCACAATGCTGCACTGCAGCATTGTGATTGGCTCAGGAAATCCTGCTGCCCGGGTGCTTCCTTTTGCAGCTGCCGGCCGGTACTGTGACCGGAAGATGAAGAGGACGGAGGAGAGGCGGCTGTCGTCCATTTCAGGTAAGTACAGTTTTTTTTCTCCATTCGATTTACCCCTCCCCTACCCCACCACCCCACCTTCAGAAATGTGGTGGGGGTAGTACAATGTTCAGCTGCCCTCCAGTCAACAGTCTGCCCAGCAGATCTTCTGTTGGTACCAGCCCAGCTCTTTGCAATGCCTCACCACACATCCACTTCCACTGCACCTCCACTGACTTGGCAAGCTGTCACTTCAGTTGCCGGCTACCCTCGAGAAAGCAGGGCTGCAACTAGCCCGATGCTATGCCTCTCGGCATACCACGCTCTGCGAATGGGACAGTTCAGCGGAAGTCATCCCCATTATGAAGCACCTCTAGTGGCATTCAACAGTGCTACATTGGGCCTCCCTCGCCAGGATTCTGCAGGATTAAAGAGCAGTAGCGAGATCCCTAGGAACACACGTCTGCCCCACTATGTTGTTCTGCCTAAGCCCCAAAAATACAAGGTGTTTTAAATAACAAAACTACAACAATAACATACATACATCAAAAATAATTCAATAAATACAACTATACAAAAAAACAAATCAAACATCAATAGAATAAAATAATTTAAAAGTACAAGGTAATTCGATCGACGGGGCCAAGGCTGAGACTGTTGTTTGGGTTGTTCATTGTGGTTTTATCGGTAACGGGACTGCTTCATTAGCTTAACGGAGTCCGGGACAGGGTTGGTGGTTCCCCCCGGGATGTTTTCTCAGTTTGGAATATTCAGATGTGACAGTTTCGGGGGGACCCCTTTGTTAGGGCGGGGGGGGAGAGACCGGGAGCACGTAGAAGATAGCCCTCCTGCATTTCCCCTCTTTGGGTGGGGTTTCATTTCTTTCTGTCTTTCTCTGGGTCTTTCTATATTTCGGGTCTCAGTTCTTGGGCGACAGGCACGCTGCTAGGGGGGTAGGCCGTAGTCATCTGCAGGGATGCAGGGTGGGGGGTTGGAGGATGGGTGTTTTGTTTTTCGTTTTATTTCTATGGCCTTTTTTCTTCTTATCTTTCTTTGCCCTTTTCTTTTCTTCCTTTCCGGGTCAGTGTAATGGGTTCATTTTTATGGCCATTTCTGCTGTTTCATATGTGCCTCAATTCTCGCGATGTTTCAGTGCTACTGGGTGGACATTCAGCTGGCGCGAACTGTATTTGCACGCTCGCTTAATCCTGAATAGTATGTTTTAACGCCACTGACTTACACGAGGATGATTTAACTGTGGACATATTGCTATTTCGCCCCCCCCCCCTTTTTTTTCCGCAACTTGAGATATTGTATGGCACCTGATCCTTCTATCTTATATTATAAAATGGAACCTTTTTATCCTGTTACCAACTTGATATGTTTTACAACCAGTACGTATGGTGGACGTGGCAAATCTGCTCCCCGGGATGCTGAGTCTAGGTTTTGATTGTTTTATTGTGTTGCAACTGCTTAGCGGCCGGCCCTGGGGGTTGTAGGCCCGTGTTTGTACTTGGTTGAAATGTCAAATAAAGGTTTGCTAAAAAAAAAAAAAAAAAAAAGTACAAGGTAGATTAGAGCTAACTAACTAGAAAATTGACACAACAGAAATCTCAGGGTCTTATTTAGTGTTTAGCCGATAGGATACACAATCACAAATATGATGCATGTCTCGTTCACTGTATTAGAAGTGCATTATAGTCTATGGCAATTGTAGTAGGGCAGATGGGATATCTGCTACCTTTCAACAGAGTATTCACCAAACTTGAAATAATGTGATGAATTCTATTGTGAATGCATATAAGCTCTCACCCTAGTCTTAAAAAAGATAACGATGTGGAAATTTTAATGCCGGTCTTTGGCAGGACATTCCACATCTTTTCCCAGCCACTTCAAGCCATATATCCTATAAGATTTACTAACCCACAGGGTAACGTTAGATGATCAGAAGAATCCATGATTTCTCTTTTCAAAAGAGACAGATACACTATGAGAGCAAGCTCCAGTTGTCTATGATGTCACTCAGAACCCCAAGGGAAAGCATAACCACTACTCATTGTTACCCACATACAATTTTATAATATATATGGCCCACCAAAGTCTTCAGGACTCATGAGGGACTCATACAGATCATGGTGTACCCTGCTTAAGCCCCCTTACCCGTGTTATGCCTGCTGTCCTGCCACACAGCAGTGGAACCCTTTGACCATCATGACCCTCTTCCCCAAGAAGGCTACTTGACATCACGCCCATTCACCACCTTCAGCAGTTCGTCCAATATTTAAAAAGTGCCTAATGTCCCACCCTAACCGCCCTCTGTAATTACCACCCTTCCACACCCACATTAGAATAAGAACCTGGTGTTTACTGACACCCACACACACCAACCTCTAGTCAATCGATTCTCCCCACCTAGATATATTAAAGTACAGAACAAAACCCTTCCCCAAACTGCTGCAGGTGGCTAATCTCACTGCGCACAGTCACAGGGTTCCTTCCACCTAAGGGCCAACGATCTGCTGGAGGCCAACCATCACTGCACTCAGCTGAAGGAAAGGCCTTGTGCCTAACCTGATCTTATGGCCAACCCTCACATAGGGCAACTGCTGATGCGAAACTGTCGACAACTAAATGAATTTTTTTCTATGTTTTTTTCTGGATCTGGGATTTGCAAATCTCGCACAGGAAGTCTACATTTTGCAATAAAAATAAATACATTTTGTAACATTTATTTCAATACCCATGGCGTGTGGGGTCAGGGGAGGCTCACCCTCATTTTTAGGTTTCGCCTGGCGATTCGCTGCGCAGCAGCGTTCGCGCATGCGAAATCTAATGCCAGAACAGTACAGGGGCTTTGTCCCACCTGCTCTTCCATTGGCTAGCTCCATAAATGGAGGCTAGCCTTTGGAAGAGCGATCTGTCCATCATTGCCGGAGCAGATTCGTGGGCGTTCCCACGGTTTTTACTCAGCCCACCCCTTTTCGTATGTCATGCGGCGGTGGGCGGTGTTTTTTGTGTGTTTTTTTAGGTTTCTTTTGGTCAGTTCTCTGAAGATGGCGGCCGGGTAGTAGCCTTCATGGCGTGGTCCGCTTTAACACCCGACACAATGGCCGGTCCTTGTGGGCGATCTGTGCCTCGCGCCCAGGACTTTCATATGCAGGTGTGCGGCAGCCCTGCTGTCACTGCAAGGAGACGGTACATCATTGGTTGTGACCCACTCCTCCTCTTTTTCACCCCCTCCTGCCGTCACCTCTGCTTCCTCCCCTCGCATCTCGCTCTCTCCTCCAGCCTTATCCGTCGCCTTCCCTCCTCCTCTCGTATCTCCACCGAGGGCGGCGGGGGAGGCTGGTTTTCAATAAAGGTGGGTATTACTGTGTTTCTGTAAATATTTCATCAGCCAATCAACGTCTATGACTTGAAGCAAAAGAGAGTCTCTACTTCACATCCAGCACAGACAGGAGCCGTAGTCGTCCTATGCACGCGATAGCCTCAGCGCTGTACAAAGTCTGACGAAATGGAGTCCGAAGCAGCAGCAGCTCCGGATCAAGCACAGCCGCCTACCTCTCCCCCACAACCAAACAAACCGAAGAGTTGAGAACGTAATTATTTCCTGACAAGAATGATTTCCCTGACGAATGCTGGGCTCTCCTCATTTGTAGCACGATTAAGCCAGAGCAAGCAATAGACTGCATAGAGACACGCAGCGAACTGACTGTATAGGATGCAAAGTGTACGTGTGCTGCGAGAGCATTTGAAATTAAAACTTTTATGTTGTGGCTCCCTCCTAAAAGGGAGTTTTGTTGGGCTCTTTTGCTACGTAATTTAGAGCATTTTAACAGCTGTTTGAAACAGGCGATCTGCGAGCGAGGCGGCATTTACCTTTGGCGTGGCCCCCACAACCAGCTCTCTCTCCGTTTCTCCTTTCCAAACACGCCGTGCTGGAGATGCCTGGCTCCGCCCGCTCACAAATTTAATAGTTGACTCATTCCAGTTTACTTTTTTTCCCCTTTTTCGCAGATTTTCTTTTGCGAAATTGTTCACCTTCGTTGTAATGCAACTCAATCTTGTCATTCCAGATGAATTTGGCCTTAGTAACAACGCAGAGCCCAAAAAACATATAAATGTAGGTGAGAGAAAACGGGCAGGCAGTTAGAAACACAATAATGGCAAACTATCCCAGTATAGACAATATCCAGTCACCTTTTTTTGTCAGCCTCAACGTCATTTTTGTGCGCTGTTGCCCGTGAGAGGACTGCGCTCCTTTCAGAGCCCCCCGCCGCACCAGTTCCGTCACATTTTCCCCTCCTCCGAAACAGACTTTTTCGCATTATAATAACTGGCTTAGGGTTGGAAACGCAAACAGAGAGAGCCAGACATGGAGACGGGGGCCGGAGAGAAATGGATGCACAGAAACGATCCACGTCTATTCCATTGAGTGTCAGAAGAGCTGGGACACGGGCTGTCATGCGGGCGTCAGGTACATAGGTCGCAGAGAAGGTGTGGCGTAACGGCCAGAGCGGCCGACATTGACGTTAGGGAACCGAGTTCGAGTGTGAGCAGGGATGCTCAAACATTCTGTGATTCTGAGCAAATCACTTAATCTCCCTGTACCTGAAAAACGAATGTGACCTGGTGCTCATGTAAAGGGCTTTATACCCTCGGGTCGAGTTCGCGCTACATAAAATTGCAAAAAAAAGCAATAGCTTGTTCTCATTACTGTGTTCGGTGCACTGTGTAAGATAATGGCAGCCACAAGAGAAATTTTTCTGTGGCAGTCAGTCAATCAGAGCACAGCAGATACGCAAACCTGCAGTCAGTTTGTGAATCCTAAAATGACAGCAAGAGAAAAAGTTCCCTTGTCGACTGGTGTGCCTTTATTCTTTTAACTGGATTGCAAATCCTATTTGGATACATGCAGCACAGGTAAACGTGGTGTGGCCGGGCAGGTAGCGGCTGGAGGGAAGCCAATAGACTACGCATTATTTATTTATTTAGCTATTCAGTTGACTGTTGACTTCCCCCTGCTCCTACCCCGCCCCGCCTCTGCCCCGCCTTACAGCGTTTAGCTGTGCCAGCCGCCGCTGTTGGATACGCAAAGCCATTAAGGATCCTCAAATGAACTGACCAGGTTCACTTCACTACCTTGTAATGCTTTCAAGTCCACCCGAAAACATTTAAACGCTAATTTTCCCAAACTACTGAATGCAATTACACCAACCCAAGCAAATGGACTTCCACGGGTGAAGCTCATGTCAAGTTGGGTATGATTCGATACAGCCATTTTTCCTGTTCAGGAGAGTAAAGAATCCTAAAGCAATTGATATGGCAAATGCCATTTTTTTGCCTTGCCCTTTTATTTGTGGGCCTGTCCTGTTATTTGGCCCCCAACTTTATAGATCTGCAAGAAGCCTGCCATGCCGAACACAAATTGGCACAAAAAAAATGTATGGGAAAGTTTTGTGCAGATTTAATGGCATCAAAGTTATTAAGAAAACAAAAATGCCTTTTCAATTGAAAAGTCAGACCTAGCCATAACTATAGAGGCACCATCCCTGGTTCTCTGTATAACAAGTAAGCAAGCAAATGTGTGCGTGTGTGTGCATGTGCGTGTGTGTGCTTGTTCCTCTGGGGAGGAGGGAGATTGTGACAATTGATAGTTAGACGTTTGCCTATGAAAGAACTAAAGACCTGCTATTTCAATATCGCTTCCAACGTTGAAAGACAATTTTCTTGTTCTTGCTGTAATTTACATAACAATATCCTGTCCTACCGCTTGCTACTCACACCGTATAATCTATGGACCAATATAACTGCATTTTGTTAAATATTGCACTGTATTATATTATATATTGCAGTATTTACTATTTTATTTTCCTCTTTTTGTATGAAGGCGTTCTTTTGTAAAGACTCGGTCTTGTTCACGCTATATAAAGCTGCTGATAGATCCTGCACTTGGCATGGGGATGACTTCAAGGGATCAGTACATGAGTCAATGCTCTTTGCGAGAGAGCATTGGAGTTGAAGAGATATATGTAAGCAAGTAGGAGTTAGAGACTTGTCAAACCAAATCCCAAGATATTTATAATAGTTGACAATTTCTAATTTCGTTTGCCCAAAGTAAATTTTTGATTTATCTTACCGAAGCACATAATTTTTGTTTTTTCCATATTCACTATAAGGCCTTTAGATGCACAATATGTATTGAACGCATTTAACTTTCTTTGCAGACCCAACTCCGTTTGATCTAATATTACTAAGTCGTCTGCATCCAACAAACAAGATACATGCTTCCCATTAACTTTTGGGCTTGCACTTCTATCGGTCATCAAGGAAGATGGTAGGTCTGTGAGAAAGATCGAAAATAGAAGTGAGGCCAATGCGCAACTCTGTCTAAGGCCATTATTTATAGCTATTTCCGGAGTCAAACCCCCTCTTATATCTTTAATGACCTGTCCCCAGTACTGTCTATGCAAGTCTTGAATTATTGCTAGGAGATGCTCCGGAATATTATGACTTCTTAGTGTCTTCCTAAGGCACTCCCTATCCACAAGGTCGAATACTGCACGGAAACCAAGAAAGCAGCAGTATAATCTACCCTGCTGTTCCATAGATTTACGTGCTAATGCCCATAAGGCAAAACAATGATCTATCATTGAGTGCCCCTCTTTGAAGCCTCCTTGTTCGACCAGTACGATTGAATGTGAGTCCACCCAGTCTTTTAATCTGCCCAGTATTATTTTTGAGAATACTTTCACTCCAATATCTAGCAGATTAATTAATCTATAGTTCTTAGGATCGTTCCTATCACCTTTCTTGTGCAGAGGCCTAATAACGGCCCCCCTCCAGGATTTTGGGATAGTACCTGACTCTAAAACAGCTAAAACCAGGAAAGAAATTGTGCCCACCAGTCTAGCTGAGTTTTAATTATCACAGCAGTCAAATTATCTGGGCCGGGAGCTCGAGTTAGATATAGCTTCCTGATTATTTCCTTCACTTTTTCTACTGAGAAGGATAGAATTAGCTCTTTTACTTCCCTTCCTTTAAGGACCCTACACTTGCTTATTACTGGCACATTACTAGCCATATATAATTGACCTAAATGCTCCTCCCATACTGCCTCGTCGACTACACAGCTCAGGGTTACAGGGGTCCGACCTGAGGCATCCTAGATCAGCTTCCAGAACCCTTTCACATTTTTTATTTCTATTGTTTCCAGTAAATTCTCCCAACATTTTTCTTTAAAAATTCTCATCTTAGTCCTTACCAGCATTTGATATTCTTTCATTAGTTATTTAGTTTAGTTAGACCCTCCTGATCATACCTTAACCGTAGGGACCTTTCTACTCTCCTTATTATCCTTTTTTTCCCCCTACACACAGGATCGAACCAACCAGCTTGCCTTCTAAGAGGTGATCTTTTGTTTTTAACTTCCGTTTCCTTCTCTTTCAGGTCAACTCTAAGACATTGTACTATCTGATTAATTTTATCCTCAAACCATAAAATCTTCCGATCAGTAACTTCCTTCAAGGTTACATTCTGTTGGAAGCTTGCTAATGTAGCTAGACATTCATCTGTTAATTTTTGTAGTCAGAAGTTTTGTATATGACATAGTCTGTGGAAGAACTCTTTCACAACATTTTAAAGGCCCCCTCGTTAATTCATAATATAGGGCATTATGGTCACTTTCCTCTCGCTGAAGGAGTTCTTTTGTAAAGACTCAGTCTTGTTCACGCTATTTAAATCTGCTGATAGATCCTGCACTTGACATGGGGATGGCTTCAAGGGATCAGTACACGAGTCAATGCTCTTTGTGAGAGAGCATTGGAGTTGAAGAGATATATGTAAGCAAGTAGGATGAAATGTAAGGGAAAACCACCCTATTTCTCATCCAGAAAGGCGGCGAGATGCTAACTCTTTGTAGCATCCAGTTCTGTAATATAAAAAGGACAAAAATATGCTTCCCTACAATACAAGCCTTAGTAAAAAAAGAATTTGGTAGTCAATGAAATATGGTTAGATAGAGAATTCAATGTAGATAATACCAAACAATTACCATTTTTGTATTATTCGTGTCACTGATATAAAAGTTAACATGGTATAACTTATTTCCTTTAATAGGACATACTATGTTTAGATCCAACTTGAGAGGTCAAATAGCAGCCACGGCAATGTGAAATGAAAGAAAAAGTGTAATTTACCTGGGTCTTGCTTGCATTCTTGAAGATCACACTCTGAGCAAGCCAAAGGACCTGTGGTCAAGAAAAGAAGGTGATCACTAAGGTTTTATTCATGTAAAATTGGCATTTACGGACTGGTTGTACTTCAGAAAAAAGTTCCCATTGCATTAATGTTTCAAACTTTCTGCCCAAAGCAACAGCGGACAGTGCAGGTAAGTGTGGTGAGGCAGGTCGGGCGGTGGGGATATCAACAGATGACGGAATAGTATTTATTTATTTAATTTTCCCTATTTTGTCGTCTGTCGACCCCCCTCCCACCCCGCTGCTGCCCCGATGCACAAAAGCTTAGCTTCGAAAGCTAGAAAGTGGTCTCTTACCAGACTACAGCTAAGTTTGTATTCCATCTCGTACTTTCATCCTCTTCATCAAAAATATCAGACATACATCTGATTACTGTTGTTATGGTCATCTCTAAATTAGCGAGACAGCGCCAACTTGTGGCAGACTGTCACATGCACTGGTGTTGACAATTAAGTGCCGGTGCTGAGCACCGGAAACTACCAGCTTAAATTAAGCAGTGATTTGACCTGTCTTTGAAGCGCAGCAAATGTGAGAAGATAAAAATAAAATGTACAGGGATCTTTATTGCTATTTCACCTTCAGCACTCTAGCATAGGTATTTTGGGGGTGCTTGAGCACTCCCACACCCTACTTCCAGCGCCTATGGGCATATTATGCAACTAGTCTTTAGTACATTTTACTTTCCTATTTCTTATAGTGTCACTAAGGGGGAAATGTACTAAAATGTGGTGCAATCCACCACAGCAACTAAAGTTGCTCTGCAGTGTTGTGCCAAAAGGAGAGTGCAAAACAACATGTATTAATGTATGGTGCTGTTTCTCTCCCCCAGTGCTGGAGATCTTTAGACTGCCTAGCACAAACACACATAAACTTGCACTATATGGCAAGGGAGAGCGCATCCTGTGAAACAATAAATAAGACATGATACTTTTGCTACTTTGTGTACTGTACAATGCACCACACAAAGCAAGTTTGAAAAGTATATAGAAACTCAGACATTTCTCCTCCATTACGCCTGCTTTGAGGTGAAATTAGGTTGTGGCACACTTTTTAGTAGGAAGGGATTTGCACCAAACCCATGGGTGGATGCACGAGAATGTCCATGTACCATGGAAAGCCCCTTTGGTGCAAAGTAGCATAAACTTTGCATAACTTTGACCAGCATTCCTGTACAAATCATGATTTGTGTTATAAAGTAAATTCCATCAGAACACTGCCCGGCTTGTGTAACAAACATAACACAAAATTGAACAAAGTCTTAGTAAATCTGGCCTAAATATGTGGGTTTCTCTTCCTACTCCCAATCTGAAAGCATACTGCCCGTGATCAGAAGGTATGGGCAGAGAAGGTATTCAACTACATGCAAGGGGTGGGCATGCTAATGCACAAGCCTACACTTCTTTGTGGATTCACATGCTTTTGCAGGTTCTCCAACACAGGAAAGTCCCAAGTCCACCCCGCCTCCTGAGTATGTTCAAAATTTACCATTCTCGTGCAATGTCTGCATGGTCAAAGGACATCTGTAAGGGCGAAATTCAGTTAACTATGACTTTGTGAAAGGATTTGAAATTACCAAGGCAAATTATTTTCTTTGTGCCCTTAATTTAAACTTAGGTGCTCAAAAACATGAATGTTCGGTGTGACAATTCATCACATATTGAGACAGGGTATCAAAATAATAGACAGTGTAACAGTTATGAGAAGATTTTCAGTGGATGCCTTCAAAGTCACACACTTTCAAAATCTGAGGAATTGTAATATTTCAGTGTTATCCAGAGCTCATCAACTGCAAGCAACAAAGAACACAAATAGGCAGCATCTCGATATAAGTATAAAATAACAATGTTTTACTGATTAATCTCAATAGAGTTGTAACTCTTCAGATGCATACTCCTACATCCAGGAACTGTGTAGTTTTAAACTTTGAAAGTAAGAATAGATTACATTACCAAGAAAACCTGGAACTAGACTACAATGTATTCGTTAACAATCCATCACTGTATAACCCAGTTTATAAAGTTCCAGGCAATAGCAAACAAGCCCTCTTTTCTTCCAGTCAGCTATTTAAGTGCTTTCTAAGTTCTGTTTTTAAGCCCTTAGTGTCTCAGGCCTGGTTCTCTGCCACTGCTGCCATCTGCTCCCGGGTTCCTAGGGGTCCTTCGACATCTTTGGCTGCCTGCGACGTGGGCTCTCCTACCTTCGCTGTCCTGTCTTGGGCCATGGTTTCCCCGGGTCACTGCCCTTTTTGGGGTGTTCTGCCTGGGGGGGGTCCTTCGGGGTTTCCTCCGGGGTTTGTGTGTTCCCTGGCCTTCTGGCTTTTCGCTTGCTCAGCGCTTGTTGTTGGTTGGCGTCTGGGCTGGGGTCGGTCCCTGTGGGTCTGCCGCTGGCAAAAACAATAGCGTCTGGGCTGTGGTCGGTCCCTGTGGGTCTGCCGCTGGCAAAAACAATATCAAAAGTGGGTGTTTAATCGCAAAAGGAGCAGTCCTTTAGCCGTCACTTCAGAGGATCATTAAATCCTAAGTTCATGTGTTTCACCAGTCTTTTTAGGGCAACATCTTAAATATGGAAATGCGTGAGACAATGTCTAAAGTCCTGACTGGCTTCACAATAGGGGAACCATAGCATGGTACGTCAAATAAAGTACTTTTGCAATTAAACACCCATTTTTAGGTCGAGCCTTTGCAGCGCATGCGCTGCAAAGGAAAACAACCTTTTCCTAGCGCTTAGGCTTTTCAGCCAAGCACGTGCACGCGTTGCCATTGCCTTCAATGGCAATGCGTGCACGTCAGGAGATCCACTCGTGGGAGCGCTCGCAGCGCATGCGCTGCAAGGGAAAACAACCTTTTCCTAGCGCTTAGGCTTTTCAGCCAAGCACGTGCACGCGTTGCCATTGCCTTCAAAGGTAACACGTGCAAGTCAGGGGATCCACTCGCGGGAGCGCGAGGCCCTGCTGGTCCCAATTATCGCTCCTGCGAGTGAATCCCTCCCCCCTGCTGCCGCGCGAGCGCTTTTCTTGTTTCATTTTACTCCTGTAGCCAGACTGCTGTGAAATGTTGTCATCTTTACTACTTTGTACTGACCGACAGAGCAGCCATCTTTCACTGCATGATCTTTCATTTAAAGAATATCAGCTATTTTACACCCTACATACCTGCCTAAAGATATGAACTGCTGCGTCTTACTGATTAAATGCATGTTAATTTGCCAACATCCTTGCCGTAAGCATTTTATCTCTGTTTGGATTGCGTGGCAACAGTTTGTTTATTTAATTATTTTGCCGTGCGAGTCTGCTGCCGCACTTGCCGTTTATTTAATTATGTTGCCGCACGAGTTTCACTTCTGCAGCCGCCCTTTTTATTTCCATTGCAGGGCTTGACCGAAGGCCAATTACAAAACGTTGTGTTTTTTTAAATACTCCAGCTTTAGACATTTTAAGCCCACGGCCGTCGTAGTCAGTATGAGGCTGCCTAACTGTAAACACACAAGTCTTACAGTATTTTAAAAGCTTCGTAAACATTTGTTGGCTGACTGCTACTTTTAATGTCTAATGTCTACTGGTTAATTCAGTGTTTGTGAGGTTTGTAGCGTTGCGCGCAAAGCGCTACAGGAAACTATAACAAGTAATTGAACCTGCCAGTCACCTTGAAGATTAGACTGTAGTGAGTAGTAAAGTAGACTTTTTTTAAACGCACACCAAATTAGGTCTATAGCATAGAATGCCTTGTCACTATTCAGCCTTTAGGCACTATGTCAGGTTTTACTCCCAATATGTGAAGTCTCTCCTACGTCTCTCGCGTGTTATGTTATGTTATGTTACGATAATTTATTGTGCGCACAGATACTCCAGACAAGGAGCGTCCCGGCGCAGAGACAAGGTAGACCATAACACAACAGGAGAATAAGAACAAAAAACAGCTAAAACAGGAAGGTTTTTATAGCCCTCCGGAAGGTCAAGAGGTCCTCCAACAGCCGGATTTCGACAGGCAGGGAGTTCCATGCTGACGCGGCCATTACCCTAAACGAGCGGCCTCCCATGCGACTGAGCCTAAATCTGGGGACCACCGCAAGGGCCAAACCCTGGGAACGGAGGTTACGGGAGGGAACATAAAAGGAAAGACAACTCGATAAGATTTCCGGACCAATACCTCTCAGAATCTTGAAGGAAAGGCAGAGAACCTTAAAGAGGATGCGCTTCCTAACAGGAAGCCAATGTAGGGAGCGAAGGACACCTGCCACCGAGCTGAATCTGGGCAGGCCAACAATCGCCCTCGCCGCAGCATTCTGAACCCGTTGCAGACGGGTTAGCTCGGCCTGGTTAGCCCCAGCCAGGAGAGAGCTGGCATAGTCCAGGCGAGAGATGATAGTAGCCTGGATCACCAGCTGCCTGGTTGGGGCGTCAAAGAACTTGAGAACAGGTCTCAAGCCCCTTAGAAGTCCAAAACAACAGGCCGCAGTTTTTTTAGTGTGCCCTACAAAGGAGAGGCCCGCATCCAGCCATACCCCCAGGTTTTTCACCTCCAATACCGAGACCGGAGTAGGTCCCAGCTCTGAGGGCCACCAGTGGTCACCCCACAGCTCCACTCCTTTACCGACAACCATCACCTCCGTTTTTGTGGCATTTAGCTGAAGGCAGTTGCCTGTCAGCCAGCTAGCCACCGCCTTCAGTCCAGACTGAAACCTGGGGGCCTCAACCTCCGCATCCCCGCTGAGAGTAACCGCCAGCTGTGTGTCGTCGGCATATGAGACCAAAGTTAGGCCCCACTGCCTAGCGACATCAGCCAGCGGTCTCACGTAAAGGTTGAACAATGTGGGGCTCAGCGAGGACCCTTGCGGAACCCCCATGGCCAGCGGTTGGTAATTGGACTTGAAGGGAGGGATGGCAACACAGAAGGAGCGGTCATCTAAAAAGGAGCGGAACCATTGCAGCGCCTGACCGCCAATGCCAGTCTCCTCGAGCCGATGCAGGAGGATGCTGTGATCTACCGTGTCAAAGGCGGCGCTGAGGTCTAACAAAATAAGCGCCGCCGTTTGACCAGCATCCAACCTTGCCCGGAGATGTTCCACCATTACAAGTAACGCGGTTTCCGTACTGTGCCCAGCACGGAATCCGTTTTGTGTGGGGTCGAGGGCATTGGTCCGTACCAGATGTTCCGACAGGGCCAGATTGACATGGGCCTCAGTAATCTTGGCTGGCCAGGGTAGCAACGAAATGGGGCGATAGCTTTCAGGCTTGGACGGGTCCAGGGTGGGCTTTTTAATAATTGGGGACACCACGGCTTGCTTCCACTTAGCTGGAACAACTCCCGTTTCCAGGGAAAGATTGACAAGGGAACATACAGCTGGATGTCCCATAAAAGCCTGATCTCGGAAGAGAGCAGGCCTTACTGGATCGGATGGAGATCCAGATTTGACTTGCAACGCAAGTTTGTCAAAGCCTTCCAAGGTAAGGGGGGGGAAGACAAGCAGAGTAGTCTGATGGTGGGTCCCATTAGTACTTTCCCGACTGGACCCTATGCTAGGGAATGTCCGATAGATGGCTTGGACTTTCCCCAAGAAGTAGGAGGCAAGGGATTCACAGTGGGAAAGGGAGCTTACGGTCATAGAGGTAGTCCGCTTCGTCATGAGATCTTTTACGGCCTTAAAGATGGCTTTCGACGGATTCGAGCTGTTCCGGAATTCAGTGGCATAAAAAGCCGCACGGGCTCGACAGATGGCACGATGGTAGAGCTTGACGGACCTTGCGTATGCAGCTTTTAGATCAGCCCCATAGGTTTTCCTCCAAGCCCTCTCAGCCCGTCTACAGGCACCTTTTAGGGCCCGAAGTGCGCCATCGTACCAGGGACTCGACTCTCTGGAGTTGATTTTAGTTGATACAATAGGTATCAGAGAGTCCAGGGCCCTAGTGATCCAGGAACAGAAGAGGTCACACCCCTTTTCTACATCCGTCAAAGGGCCCAGCGGCTCCTCTAGTAGAAGACGGTGGAAGTCTTCTAACCTAAGCTTTTTCCAGGCCCTCTTCTGGACCCGTCTAGCCGTGGAGATGGAAGGGGTGGCAGAGACAGGGCATAGGATGGACACCAAGAAGTGGTCTGTCCATTCCACCGGAGAAATAGAGGTGATTTGAGTCCCCGGCAGATTAGTAAACAAGGGATCCAGAATATGCCCCCCCAAATGGGTAGGCTGGGAGACCATCTGGGGAAGTTGAAAGGCCTCTAGGTCAGAAGAGATGGAACGCACTGTCAAGCCAGAGAGGGTGTCGAAATGCAGATTCAAATCGCCCATGATAGAAAAGTTGGCACAGTCTGCGACCAAAGGGCCAACAACATCGGGGAAAGCATTTCTAAACGCCACATCACTGCCGGGCGGACGATAAACGACCATCCCGGACAGGGTAAACTCAGGGCTGACAGAGACCTTAAACAAGGCACTTTCACACCCAGAGATGTTTAGGGCACTCCAGACACAGGAATAGATGGACTTAACCACTAACACTACACCCCCACCCCTAGACAGCCTATTCAAGGTGTACATAGAATAGCCGGGTGGGCAGGCTAGATTTGTAATAGCGGTGTCAGCATCCTGTAGCCATGTTTCGGTCATGGCAAATATGTCCGGTGCTTCCTCCTCAATAAGGTCATAGATGTTCTGATGGTGTTTCAGCGCAAACCTGACATTCAGATTCAGGATCCGCAGGGTAGAAGGAATGTCTGTAATACGGCGAGTCTCCAGGGAAATAATCCTTGGGAGAGGACGCGGAGAGTCAAGATCCCACCCATTACAAGGGCAATGATACGGGCCTCGCAATGGGTGTACCGGTGGTAAGGTACAGCAGCGGCTTACCTGACCGATGGCAAACAGGCACTCCCGAGAGTAAGTCAGCATGGTGGCCCCAAGATGGAATAATAGTCCTTAACCAGAGCACCGCGACGTCCAGCGTGTCCTTAGCGCGGACGGGCGCAGACGGGCACGACTCCGGCCACGCGAGGACACGCCCGCTGCGCGATCCCGCTGCGCTAGGGGAGGAGCTTTAAGTAGGTGTTCCCAGGCTGCTCCTGCGCACTGAAGCGCTGGAGGCTAGAGACACCTCGATCCACTCACCCCACTCCAATATGGCGGCCAAAACCGGACAGGGCACCCACCCCAGAACCAAACCCGCCCAAACGGCGGTGCGTGTCTGTCTCTGGCTGTATTTCATCTATAATCCCCCTCCCAAACAGCTCCAGGCCCACCCCCGCCAGAGCCCATGCCAACTGCAGCCTTATGTAATCCTGCTTGGTCAAGGTTTCAGACAACGTGCTGATGCAGGTCCATGCACCGTGCCAGCCCCCCATTGCCACCTCCCATTGTGCACCCTGCACACAAGACGTGTCCGCATTCTTGAGCAGATGGCTTGTTGGAAGCGGTCTCCCTGAAATCATCCGCCGAACCTCCCTCTCGCAGAGTGGAGGAGCACCCAAACAAAACCCTCCTTGTTCCCGGGTCTCAAGATCAGGGCAGGCTTCAACCCACCCATTGGGAAGCGCTGCCGCCTGAGCAGAAGGCAAAATGGGCCGCACCAGACGCACCAGAAGACACCCCCCTACCCTTTAACGCAGAGGTCTTCAAACTGTGGGGCACGCCCCCCTGGGGGGCCGTCGATGGGTTCCCAGGGGGGCGCAAATACCTCTGCAAATATATGTAAATGAAGATGGCCTGGAAGTGAAGCAATGTTTATTTGCTGCATTTCCAGGCTGTCTTCATTTACTCGGAGCCAAGAAGCGTGAAGTGGGGGCGGGGGTCAGTGAATGTGCTGGCAGGGTCAAGAAGTTGCTAAAAAAAAAAAAGCCTCCAAGCTGTAGCATTGTAGGCTAATTTTATATTGGCACGCTCTGAAAAAGGTAGAATATTAGCTTGATGTGTTCAGCTGGATGGCAGCAGGATGAGGTCGAGTCCCAGGGCCACCGTGAGGCCTCATCTGCATGTTCTGCCTCACTCCAGAGGGCCAGCACTGGAGGGCACGAGCAGGCCCACAGTCAGTGGTTGCATGTGAATAACACATTTTGAAAACTTCTGAAAAACAGTGTGTTTCTTTCAGCAAATGTGTCGACGGTTATTTGGTGAGAGTCTGGAAGATTGTTATTACATAAGAAGAATATTCTAGCCACTGCGTTTTGTTTGGGAGCTCATTGCCCTAATTTATTAGCATTATTTGGGGTTCTTCAAAGAAAAGAAATATTCTTTTTTGAGTATTGGCTAAAATAATGAAACGTGACAGAAAAGATTTGACTCATGGAATAATTGGAGTGTGATTAAACTCACCTAGAAAATGACAGACTTGAGTAAAATGAGCTGCATCCACCATACAAATTTGCTGGTAGAAAACGAATATTAAATATTTACCGGCTTTCTTTCTTGAAACGCCAAAGCTTCCATCTTCTTGCTGCTTGTATCACCAGTGTCTGTACTATGTAAAATGTTTTCATTTTTTTATGTTTATGACCGAAACAGAGTAATATTATATTCAATGTTCTGTCAAATTAAATACCGCCTTCTCTAGGTGCTCTTCTACATCTGTCACAACACTAGGCCTTTTACAGTGCTCCACATCTGAATGCAAACTAAGCAAGCGTGAATTTTCCTTGATATTACCACACTCGACAGTGTATTCAATTGGAACTGGCAGAGCTGGCGCACATTGGGTGCACACCAGGGGAACTTCTGATTGTTTCTTGCCACGAGTAACATAGCAAGGGGGAGCTGTGTGTGTGGGGGGGGGGGGGGGGGGTGGGGGGGAAATCGGTAGGTTTAGAAATATGTGAAATTCAAATCGCTCCCTCCGGAAAGCAATGCTGGGTCTAGTGGCTTGGTGGACTATTGCGTTCTCTACTGGAGCATGTCTTTACCCTCATCCCCCTTCGCCTCCCTTTTACTCATACCTAGCCTCCTACTGCTATGAGCTCCACACAAAAAAGAAAATTCAATTCTTCCCTCTTCTATACCTCCACTATTATTTTCAATCCAAAAAACAGACTAACATGTCTACCACTCAAATTAATTTCATAATTCACCACTTATACTGTATGGGTTCCAGAGTAGCATGCTACTCGCCAAAAAAGCACTTCAACGCCCCACCAGGGGTAGCAAAAGCTATGTAAATGCAATTACAATACAAAGTGTTTTGTGTTTTCACAGTGAATTAAGTGAGCATAAAATAATGTAAGAACAGCTTAATAATTATGTGGAAAACGCTGCTGCTGCAGAACCCCATAGTTCCTGTGGCCCTGACTTTAAGGGACTTAATCAATTAATGGCTGGTAAGAAGGCTGGTTTCTTCATTAACTTTGTGCACTACCACCCCACCTTTCACTTTCAGGCAGAGCCTCCTCAAAGTTAGCATCAACCATTCAGGGGCCATTTTTCGTGTGAAAGCGGAGTCCATGGGTAGCAGGTAGAAGGCCAGCAGGGTTGCATTCAGATGCAGAGCCCTACTCTTCTCAACCCCAGGGGCCTCACAGTAATGGTCTTTGAGACAGAGGAAATGATTGAGATACTAGATATTGTCAAAGAGAAGGCTTAGAATAGGGAGCACTGTATGGGGGCTCATTTGTATGCTTACAAATGGTTAGAGACCGTTTCTTCAGAGAGATAATCCTTGCCATAATTTTTGGAGTGGGGCCCGACTCCAAAACATTTTACTTAGGGGGGGCTCTGAGCAAAAGAGTTTGAAGACCTCTGCTTTAACGCAACCATCCACGTGCGGGTATGAACACCCCCCCAATACCGCACGTGCCCTGCAGGGGCGTGCATCCCATTCTGCGCCGCGCATGCTTATCAAAGCGCATTAAGATAGCTCAGCGAGTTAATGCAGCTGTGGCAGATTAGTGCGGGCATTTTTTTGCTGCGGGTTCGAAATCATGCACAAGGACATAGTTGTTCAACCAGTTGATGTAGATAAAATGAGTGGTACCGAATGCTATACCTTTTTGTTTCCGTGCGTTTATATTACTTTTATCTCCTCCTCTTTCAATATTTGGTCTGCTCCAGTCTCTTCTCTTTTTCTTCTCTTCGAATATGCTACGGATTCTCCACCCTTCTCCCCTTTTCTTTACTTTCTGTGTAATGCTTGATGTTTGCTCCTTCGCACCCCCTCGAGCTCCCTAGAAAGGATTTGGAAGTTCGGGCATTTCACGCCGCATATTTAAAGCTACCATAAAAGAGTGAAAATATAAAGTGTATTCCTGCACAAAAATGCATTTTTCGGGTGAAGTGGCATCTTCTGTACATAGTGCACCTGGTGGTGTAGGGCACTGTCTACTTAAGTGAACTTTCAGTCACTCCAACAGCGCAACATAGCAGGTCTAAGCCTGTGTTTTAAGCACTCCCACTGCTGCAGATATGGTCTCCTGAAACAACGTGAAATTAACCTTTATTCCCAGGATCACACGGTGTGGCTAACGAAGGAAAACGGAGAGGCATAGGCACCAGAGCGCACGGCAAGCGCTACAGGAAACTATACCAAGTAATTGAACCCACCAGTCGCCTTGAAGATTAGAGAGTGAAGTAGATGATTTTAAACACTCACCAAATTACGTCTGTAGTTTTCAAGGCAAGGCAGCTGCACTAGAGCGCTACCCAGTGGCAGTGCCCAAAAATAGCCTTTAGGTGTCTGTGGACCGGTACTGGCCGGCAACTTTATTTTTGCCATGCAAATATAAAAAAAAAAATCTATAGTTCCTTCCAGTATAGAGAGCCTGGCTCCAGTCCCGTTCTTTCAGCCAACATCCTAATGCATTCTGGGAGTTGTAGTCTTGATTCGCTTCCATTAACCAACCTGACGAGGTTGAAATAGTTCGGAAAATGAAAGTCCGGCATGGAAATCAGGTGCCCCAGCAGGCAGATAACAGTGCAAAGAGCCCACTCTGAACGTGATCCCACTCACTGGCTGAGGAAACGATAGAGCGCCTTGTCAATATTCAGACTTTAGGCACTATGTTAGGTTTTACTTCCAATATGTGAAGTCTCACCTAGGTCCCTCGCATGTCTGTCTCTGGCGGTATTTCATCTATAATCCCCCTCCTCAAACAGCCCCAGGCCCACCCCACCAGATGAGACAGACATCCTAAGTGTAGTAAATTATACATCTCTCCCACCCGTAAAAGACATAAATGTGAATACTTCAGGGAGCGCAAAACTCCTGTTGGATCACAAAGTGTACTAGCATTTACAATGCAATCGCATTTATGCAAGTTTAAGCTATTGACATTGTAAATGACAATGCCTTTACTTTATGTTTTTTAAAAACTAAAACAAAATTAAAGGCATTGTTATAGTTCAAACCCGCGTAAATGTGAGACCTATTGCATTGCAAATGCTTGTTTATATTGTTTTTGCCGCACAACAAATTAGAGAATTTTAGAATGCAGTAAAAATAATACTTGTGGCATAGGAGACGAAATTAAACAATTGCTGGTGGAGTAAGATTGTGAGTTCCCCCTGAGTAGAGTGACCTTGGTCTGATATCTGGCATGTCCTGAGGAAGGTGGTGTCTATTTACACTTCAAGCCACCAAAACGCGTCGACCAATGCTATTCAGATCCTGCTATATGCAGTAGCCTTAAATGGTCGTGAAGACCAAAAACAATCTATTGTCTCCCACTTTCCAGATGTATGTAGTTATGAATGTGGTACAAATTTAGCGGTAGGGGTGTGTATGAATGAACATTTGTTGAAAGGTTGCTCACTGTCTCTTTACCTGGGGATATTCGATGTTGATAAATGACAATGTCATTATATTGTAATAAGATGTGTATATGTCTATTAGAGTAATTTTATGTGTAAAGTTGATAAAAGAAATGATAAAAACAATTTTGATAAAAGAAAGAAAATAAATAAACAATATTAAGAATATGTGTAGGTTCTTGCACTTTGCTGTTGTTTAAACTTTATGCGCAGCCCATGTTCAATTTGTGCTGAATCAGTAAAAAGAAATATAGGTCCTGAGGGAGTTTTTTTCATTGTATTGTGGTTGGCTGTTGTGCCTTTCCCTGTGCCCCTTCTTGGTTGGGGGTTCTTTTTGCCTCTCCGTCAGGGTCCTGGTTGTACTGTGTTGTGTGCCTCCTGGCTGGCTGGTTGGCCTGCCGGTTCTCCGGCTGGCTTCTTCGGGACTTGTTGGTCTCCTACGGGGTTGGGCTGTTGGCCTCCTTGTTGGTCTTTCCTGTTTGCCCTTCTACCTCTCGGGGTTCACCTTCGGTGGTTCCTTGGTGTCCTCCTTTCTCCTCCCGGCGGTTGGTCGGCTATTGGCTGGTGTTGTTTCCTCGTTTCCGGTTCTGGGGTTTTAGTTCCCCCGGTTCCGTGTTGGGGCTCTGTTGTTGTCATTCTTGGTTGTGCCCTTGTCTGTTCTCCTCTGCTCTAGGCCATTGGGCTGGGTTGGCCTGTTTGGTCCCTGGTTGGTTGGGTGGCTGCCTGGAGGTGCCTGGGTCAGTGGGCTTCGCCCTTTGGGGTTTCTCCCTGGTCGCTTGCCTTTTCTGGCTCAGTTTCTCCGTTGGGGTGCGCCGGTTTCTCCCAGACTTCCTTTGGTCATTCGGCGGGTAATGGGGGGCTTGGTTTTGGCCCCTCTGGTTGCTCCCTCAGGGCTTGGCTCTGCGTGTGTGGCCCCCATTTGGCTTGCCTGGGGGGGTTCTTGTGTTTTTTCTCTGGTCATCCCCTGATGGTTTTGGGGTCTCAGCTCTGTCCGATGGGTTGGGGGCATGCTTGGTTGTGTGCTCCTGCCAGCGTTTTTCTCCTTCATGTGGGCTCCTTTTTGCTTCTGTAGGGGGCCGTTTTTCGGTCTGGTGCCCTTGGCATTGGTGGGGTTCCGGAAGGCCGGGTTCTCTGCTTTGGTATTCTCCACTTAGTTAAGGAATGGGACCAGGACTGGAGGGACCTGGGGGTAATGTCCTAATACTTGTCCTCATCCCATTCTTTACGCCCCCTACCTCCCTCCCTGGCGGCTAGCCTTCAGGTTGTTGGCTTTGTATTTCCAGGCTGCATGCTGGGCTGGTACCGCTTATGTACTCCCAGTGGGGGGGAGTGGGTTGGGTATCCCAGCATGCTCCTGTTCTTTTTTTTCTGTCACGGAGATGGTCATTTCCACTTAGTTAAGGACTGGGACGAGGACAACGGGACCCGAAGTATTGAAGAATACCGATAAGTAATAGGACATTTTGAAGTATTTTTGAGAAAGCAAGAAGGTTAATAAAGCAATTGTGAAAGTGCATTACGTCATGCACAGGCCATCATACAGCTACCATATACTATTGTAATCTGGGAATAGGTCTGTAACCATAGAACATGGGCTGTTCTGGCAGGTCACTTGCAGTTTAGTTGCATCTCAGTCCTGGTAGATTAGATATAGATACAGGCCAAGTATTGCAAGCAGTTAAATACATTTCAGTTCCAGTGGTTTTGAGAGAAGAGGTAGGAGCTGCATTACACTGCACTTCCATAGCTGGGAGTGCCAGTTCAGACAGAACATGGGCAGTTAATGACATTTCAGTTCTAGAGGACTTTTTAAATGATTGTGATAGACAGAGTGACTGTGGGTGCAAAATATTCTCCAATAAATCAACTAACACCCTAAGGCAGTATTACAGAAACTCTAGGAAGTTGAAAAAAAGAAAAAAACACAGGTCAAATAAATAATAAATTTGCACACATTTTGATGCTGATCCAAACAGAATATAAACAAAATTGGCTCAGGCTTACAACACAGAAAAACACTGTTCAAGCAAAACAATCGAGAAAACCGATTCTGAAACATAATTACCACATCCGTGGCTAGTAATAAGTTGAATGAGTAACAGAAGTTAGCAAAGAAACCCTAACTCACAATAACTCTTTGTACTAAACATATTTTTTTTACTATTTTCAACTGCTCATTCAAGAAAAATAAAAAAATTGCCTCAAACACAGTCTAATTCTTTTCCTTTTTAATAGTGACAAAAATATTTCCTCTGTTCCTTATTATGTAAACACAGAAAACCTAGAGTGGCATGCTTGCCTGGGCTTGAGTATAGCTTGCAATATTCTGTGTGACAAGAATCCAAATATCAAACACACTATACACATGCAAAAATAACAAAAACTGCGGTGCGTGTGAAATGGTTGACTATGTGTGTATGTCCCAGATCGAAGCTTTTCCAATACATTTTTATTAAAAAAATGGACGCAGATGCAGGCAGCCACAAGTTTGCCACAACAAACTAGGCCAATGTTTACGCCCATATTCGTTGTCAAAAAGGACAGGAGTGTCCCCACAAGAAGGACAGAATGAAGGTGACCATATTCGTGACACCAAAATCTGCCCACATACAACATATTAAAACCACAGGCCTCTCCAACCGCACATACATGTCCGCCTGTAATTACCTCCCCACACCCCCTGAGAGTTTAATTGCCATGATACCCTAGTGGTGACAGTTATGTTCTATAGGAATCCTAGATAACATAACATGGCATCATTTTAACACATTTCAACAAATGGGGTTAATATTTCCTAACTCACTGTTAGTCTTTTGACTTCATAAAGATGAAAAGTGGACTCAGTACTTAAATGCTTCAACTTTAAAGGGACACGCTAAATGCTGAACTATATTACCCAGTGGGATAAAAATGAAAAATGCAGTCCAAGGACAATGGAAAGCAACATAGTGAACAGCAGAAGTTGGCTTATAATGTGCTTGTACAGGCTGCTTTCAATGCTGTAGGAGTAGACACAACTCAGAACCACTTTAAATAACCTGGTGATGCACAATATAAAATCTGGATAAAGTGTGCACTGTGCTGTATACATTTTATCTGCCTTGGAAAGATGAAAGTCTTGGACAGCTCTACCAATTTAGAGCTTGTTTTCTACACAGCTCAATGCAGCAAGAGACTTAACCCAGTGAGCTATAGACAGGATCATTAGATCAGGTAGATTTATGCCCTTCCTTATAAGGCTTTCTGTGCAGACCGGTGCTACCAGCCTCGAGTCCAAAACCTTCCAGGACAGGACGCCATATGCTCATAGGGAAAAGACGATTGTGCAGCAATTTGGTACTTCAGAAAGGCAGGCAGGGCTGGATCTAGTCAGTCAGCTAGGCTAGTTCCTCTGACTGTCAGGCTTGTTGTAATAGAGGCTGGACTTTGAAAGGCTGGCAGCGACTTGAAAAAGCATTTGCATAGCCAATAGGTCTCGCCTTTGGGACCTTATAAGTGTTTAGCCATGCAACAGTATATGTTGTTGCACCAAGGATATTGCGCTGGATAACTAAATAATACTAAGTTAAAGGCGAGACCTATTGGCTATACCAATGCTTGTTTTTGGTTGGTTTCTGGATGTAACACAGGCGCTTGCGTTTTGAGTAGCCTGTGTTTTCATTTTTTAAACACGTTCACCCGACTTGCTCTGAGAGTGCCGTTGTAAGCAAGGCTGTTTTTATCTGGACTGCTTTGTGACTCCGCCCTTAGTGCTAGTTAAAGACTGAGTCATTTTAGACATGAGCGCTTGTGTTTCCATTTTTTAATTTAAACTTGTTCACCTGACTTGCTCCTAAAGCATTGTTGTAAACATCGCTGCTCTCATCTTGTTTTGCGACTATAACTTCATTATATTGACATTTGTACACATTGACTCTGTATGTGCACAGGATTCACCATGCTACTACCAGTTTAGGACCCAAATACATCGAGAAGCAAGAGTCCTTTATCCTCCTGTACCCTCTTCTTCATCTGCTCAATCTCATGGTGGCCTCTGCTAGGCTGAGCCAGCCTCACTAACTGGTAACTAAAAGTGAGGGACACGTGGCAACACCCGCTTCTTTCCAGCTGATGATGCCAGATTCAGAACTCGGACCCTTGCTGCAGATGGCAACAGTGCAGGTGCTGCCGGTCTCCGTTTTTTGCATTTTTTTGATTTGTCCCGGCCGGGAGAAAACCAAGGCATTGAGGGAACAGAGCATGGATATGCCAATTGCTTCATGGGCCATAAAACCAAGCACTTCGGTAATGCAAGTGGTGAGAGCAATTGGATCTCTAAGTGTGATTCTATAGCCCTACATTAATGCTGTCACACGCCGTTTGGATTTAGCCTGGGGTCCCAGGGAAAAGATGGATCAGAGTATAGTTTTGAAATGGTGCATTGGTTTTACCAAGGTGACTGAGTTTATAACGGGGACAGGTGGAAAAGTTGGTCAGAAATTAAAGTGTGAACAGTGCAGAATTTCTAAATTAAAGACGATTGATATTAGTCTAGTATTGAGCAGTAAAGATTTGGTCGCAAATTAGATTCATGCTGTTTAAAATGGGTATTGAGGGGAGTAGCAAACTGACCCCACTTCATATGGCAATGTGCAGCTATCTAAGAATTTTGGAAATCAATATTTGCGTACTTGGAGCACGAGTGGCAAATACAGCTAGTACTCAATGCTTCATTGGTGCGATTAGGCTATGACCCCACATTGAGATTAACTCACAGACATCAAAAGCTGATCTATGTTTCGAAGTCTTAAAGACGTTTGTTAGAACAAAAGCTCTAGCATGATTAGAGCAAATAGGTGCGAAGAAAACCATTTTTATCATGCAGGCCGTAGAGACAGAGGTGTTGTGTCTTTGCACAGTAACATTCCAATGGAAAACGGCATTTGTGAGGCTTGCACGAATGAGACACACATTTCAAGAGGCATCTGCGACCCATGTGTCCAATGCATCATGTAGGCCGTTCCCCAGTACCTAAAATGATGTACAGTGTTCTAAACTACAGTGGAGCTAGGCATTCTGGCCACTACAGTGTGGGTAGTCACTGTTTGTGCAGCATGGGCGGGTTCTCTTAATAAAGGATAGCAAAGGAAAATGAAAGCCCAAAAGAAAGGTAAGAGAAAAGTAAAAAGCATTAATGAAACCAGGATGGTTAAATTACAGGAAAGCAAATAAAAATGTTCGAGAGGTTCACAATTACTTTACACAATTATTTTACTTTTGTATTTGGATTCCATTGGGAAACAAGCCAGGGAGTTGTGTGCGCGTGCGCTAAAAGAAAACAAGCATTGGCCGCGCGGCCGTGAAAGTGACGCGGCCGCGAAAGTGAAAGTGATCGCGATGCACTTAATAACCCGTGACGGAGGAAAGACAGATGGTGGCTGCGCGCTGCACACGTGTGCGTATCCGCAAGCTTGAGTCTAGCAAAAGCCTGTGGTAGAACTTTCAAAACCCACTTACTAAATGTCTCGCAGGGCAGCGCATGTGCTGCTGAGGCGAGACCTAAAAAGTAAGTCACAGGCCCGTGCAGTTGAAATGCCAGAAGGCTCCGGGTGGAGTCAGTTAGATTAGACAATAATGTGAATTCCCCCAAGTTGGGCCTGGTATAGAGTCAGTCACATAACTGGCACTTATTTCTGTAAACCCAGGAGGGCAGTACGGTGTCTGTCGCATCTGTCAGAACAGCGGGGTTTTGAAAACGCAGAGCTCTCACGTTCTCTAGTTCCAAGCATGAGTAACTCATTCAGTCTGGCATTCTGGGACCAGTAGTTCTGGTCCCAGAACTAAAACGAAACTAAAAATCTAACTAAATCAGAACTAAAAATCCCTGGCAGTAATAAAAAAACAGAGTTTCACACCCACAAAACTACATATCCTGAAAGATCTGAAAGAGTCATTCACATGTCAAGTTCACTTATGATAAACCAGAAGGTATGGGGTTTTCGTCAGAAACTCAGAGGCCTCCAGTTGTCGTTGCTGGTCATTTACTATTTATTCACAACATCTAGTCATACATGTACTTTGAAATGATATGTACGTATATCACAAGGCAAAGGATGTAATAAAATAGGACTGGGAAATCTATGTGGACGCTTGACGTGTACAATGATTTGAGAATTTGAGCAATAAGGACCAGGAGCAGAGTGTCTAAACTGTTATAAGCGAAAACTAGGGGTGGAAGGAGGGCTGCTATTAACCCAGGATGTGTTAATGAAGGACTCGTGTCAGTGAGGTAAGGCGACCTCTCTACACGCTGATAGGTAGGCAGGCAGTGCTAGGATGAAGCGTGGGTGTGAAGTGCCAGGTTTAAGGTGCCAGGTCACTGCCCATTTCAACTGTGCTCCATACATCCCTAGTGGCTCCCCCACTAAATGCACCTCAAGACCCACGGCCAGGGCGTGCCCAAGCACCCCAAAACCTCTTGACCATGAGCAGTCTGGTACTTTAAACAATAGAGGTAACCCCTCCTGCTGGGTGCCAGGTTGCAGGCGAACGAGAACCACGAGGAGCATGTCCAAACCATGGCAGTCAGTTGTGCAATGAAATTGGAGCTAAAGGTGGAAGAGAGTAGAGAAAACAGAAGACGAGGGCTCTCAAATAAAAAAAATTTGCCAAACAAGCAGGATAGCTCAGAAGGTTAAGCATTTGCGACTGAGACATGCGCTAACATTTGGGTGACAGGTTCGAATGAAGGAAGAGCTGGCTAGTTCAGACTTTCATTTTTCAAATTTTCAATGTCGATCAATAACACTGCAAAAAAACAGTGGAGCAGTAAAATGTGCACCCCTCGACTCCGACTTCACACCATATTTACAACTGATGCCTGTGCCTATTTCAAACAAGAAGACACTGTGTGACGACTACGGACGGGCCGGACAGTACTCCTTTCATCTACCTCGGAAGGGAGCCAGCCTGGGGGCAGGGGAGAGCTCTGGCATTGAATACACAGCAGCTGAGTGATAGACCAGTGGGTACAGTTCCTGATGAAAAGCTTTGCTATGTAATGTGCAGAACTTGGGCTCAAATAGACTGTGGTGACAATTGAAGTATCAGCGGGCAGGCACGGCTTGTATCTCACATATCAGGGCGGTAGAGCTTGCGAAACTCAGCCACATCCCATGAGGATGCCTCTTAGCAGGAGGGCTGAGACACAGTCACGTACTTCAAGACATATTGCAACATGAGTGGAATCACATGGCAGACCTTTACATCTGAAGGTTGGGCTGGGACGAGGCCAGTTACATGCAGTCATTTACCATTGCGGGGAATGAGATTTTGATATCAATTTATGATTATGATAAATTTAATAAAGAATCCCATTCATCTGTTTTGGACCGCTTGTATCTGTCATTGAGGAAAGGACCACCCCCGCATTGGTTAGACAAACCCCATTAACTGACGCCACTCTGAAGAACCACTTACAACTGATAAAGTTTAAGAGTTTTTATATAAAGTTATTTTGAATGCGTTACAATCCACTCAGGATAAAATCTCAAAGTATACAAAATACAAAATCGGTTACAATATCAGCTGCTCAAGCTTCGATGTGAAGTGGTTCCTTCTGCGTCATCTGCAGTAAGATAAAAATCATCAAGTTAATCTGTCCCTACTCTATGCTATGTGACAATCCTACTTCGCAAGTTTCTTCCCTAAAAAGGTGTCAGCAGTTTGACTTCCAAAGAAGTTCAAACTCTCTTTAGCCTCTAAAGGAAATCTTAAGTTTCAGAAGCAGTACCCTATCTGCCTACCCATCCGCTCTCTAAGGGTCCTCGGCTTACTGCTCCCTCGTGCTCTGATGTCTCAGCACATCTGCTCAAGGCATCTACCTTCGCCCTTTCTCTGAGCAATTCGTCTCGCTGTTCCTAATCTCCCAATTGCTACCTCCTCCCCGGGGTGCTGTCCCTAAAATACACAATCACAGTGTGGGTGGAACGCCCCTTGACGCCCACCACGGACTTTCCCCGATGATGTCAACTTCCTGCTTCTTCCATTGGTCCACTCCTTGCGTCGTTCGTTAAGTTGACCCTTCTCTTAGATGTCATCTTCATCATCTCATCGTCGACTTTTATTGATTCTTTCAGATCAGGTATCATACGAATTTAGACAAGGCTTTAACTCTATGTCTCTTAGCTTGACCCTGCTAGGTCCTGTGAATGGTCTTGTCAAAACATAGTCCACATTCAAAAGTGTCTCTCCTCACGTTCGAGCAATAAGCTCCGTCCGGCATTGTCACCTTAAATCTAACAAGTGCTAGACTTCTTGGCTCTCACGTCCACATCAAGCTATTTACGACTTTTACAAGCCCACTAAATTACATACATTTGACTATGCTCCTGCGAACTCTTGACCAGTTAGGTTACAAACACAAATGACCTAAACTCTTCCAACATTCCTACAGAAACCCTCTACACAGTACAACCTTTGGCATACATTTATATATCCGTATTTTTGCAAAAGCCTTCGTTATACTTAAATACATTCTACATCAAATATAAGTAATACATAGAATACGACTGCATAGAATATAACTTATGCATTTTCCTTGGTTACATCTTTATGTGAATTCTCTTATACATTTATCCACGTTTCTCCATTTAAAGTTACACATGTTTAAAGTTACACGCGTACACGAATTCTACTGTGCACGTTCCACGTTTCCTAAGCATTTCTACATTACCCATCATGTATACGGGCCTTCTAAATCTAATGCATTTTATCATGTAAATACATCTACATCTTCTATACCATGTTATCACATTCGTTGGCCTTTATGCTATAATCGCCAACTTAACATTACAATGTGCGTTTCATTCCTACGTTTATGACATATACGTCTAGATATGGCTATGATATACTTTGCATTCAAATTGCGCTCTCTCAGTTCCCCCCTTTGATGACTTTTTAGGAGTCATCACTAAAAGCAATTTGAATACATCTCTTATACCGAACTAGTTACATCAGTTCCTCTTTTTATCGATTCAAGTGTTCTCAAACTTTTATACTGTTGATCTTGTAGAACAGCTAGTCTCCTTTCTTGGTCTCTCATCGATCTTTGTAACTGGTTCGACCTATACCATTTATACAATTTTACTAATCCCAATAATGTAATTATACAAATTAATACTATTAATACAGGCTTTAAAATATACCAAACTATACCTTTGCCTAGATTAGCAAACCAACTTCCAACCTTTCCCACTCCATTTCCTACTTTTTCCCAAACATTTACTTTTGATAAATCTTCAATTTCTTGATGAATCTGTGTAATGTTCTGTATGACTTTCTCAAGTGGTTTTGAATTATCAGGAATATAGGTACAACATTCCTGAACCTTCAAAGCTTTACAAACTCCGCCTTCCTTTGCTAATATCACATCTAAAGCAAGTCTGTTCTGTAAAACCATCGCTCTAATCGACTGCATCTCACCTTCTACTAACATCAATGATCTTGCAGTACTAGCAGACAATCTATCGACGACTGTCGCTAACCTTCTAATCTTAACATCGTTAAGAATCAAACCTAACAATGGAAACATCGCTCCAAATACATCTCCTACTACTTCTGCATCTCCTACTTCCCTTTTCGTTCTCCTCGAAGCCTTTCCTTCTATGATCGCTAAATCCTTTGCATGATATATTTTGGGGAAGACAATTGCCAAGTAACACGAACCATACCAATTGTCTGGAAGTTTTACATAGGCATTTCTCCCACAAACAAAATACACATTCGGAATAGCTTGCATCCCTTTCATAAAATCTTTCGTGTAGTACTCTAGTTTAAAAGAGTGCTCGCAACTAACTTCACCTACAAATTCGCTCTCATAATACGTCTTACTTCGAGCTAAACATAACTTTCCCTTCTGCGTTCTATCCAATGCTATTGGACCATTGCTACCTTTCTTTTTATGTGCCTTCTCTTCTTCTGTCCAGTCTGTTTTCCATTGTCCTGACATTTTTAGAATCTTCTGCCGTCTGCATCGATCATCTACTTGTGCTATAAACCTCTTCTCTACCTCTGCTACTTTGCAAGTCAGATTATTTCTCCGTGCATATGATGTATCTAATGTATCCCAAGGAAGAAAGAATTTAGCCAGTCTATCTTCCTTTTTGTAGTAGTCCCACTTATTCATTTGCTTATAATTCGGAACTTCAGGCAGTACCGAATCATAATTTGAAAAGTAGTACTCAAATCCTTCTCTACCATAAAATATACTAAGCAGTAAACTACATGTTATCCCATAAGTCAATGGGAGATGGTGATATCTAATGCCTTCGTCTACAGAAGCCGGCAATTGCATACAAACGTAGCAATCTTTGGCCTCCATGGCATCGATATATTCGTACAATAATTTAGCATATGCATTTGACCTAAAGTTTCCCTGTGACTCGTCTATGTGTAATCTACGAGCTTCATCTGTAAGTAAAGCCTTTTCACGTATAACATTGCTCTCCTCCTTCTTTCCCACAAGAGCAGGTTTCAAGGTCGTTACAATTTTTACATTTGCTATTCTTTTATCATTCTCATGTCCTGCCATGTAAGATATTGTTACTACTATGATTATGAGAAATATCACTATTGCTATAAGTGTACCTACTATACATCTAGCTTTCCTGTTTGGGTTGCCGTTCTCCATGTTATCAAAACAGCGTACCTCGTTCTCTAGCGAAAATTCTCTTTCCAGTCTTTGGTTGCTTGTTTGCTTTCACAGTCTTTAAAGTGCCTTTTTTTTTGTCAACAGGTATCTTTTTCACCACAATGTCTTTTTCTCTTCTTAGCAGCAGACAACCCTAGCCCTTCTCCGTCCTCTAAATGTAATCCCTAATTTTATTCTTCTTTCCACTCGGTGCTAGGTTATCTTCTCCTTTATGACATACGTACAAAGTCTTTTATGCATCAACAATTATTTTCGGACCTGCAGCTTTCACAACAATTATTAACAGTTCAAAGCGAATAACTTTTTCTTCTTCTTCTGTCATTTGCTGACCAACTGTTGGAAATTGTAGTCTTTTTAGCACTAAATCTTGGATTTTACTCAGACGTGGGGGTATAGGAAGTGTGAAAGTCAGTAACCCCTCAGTCTCGAGTCCAGGCGCCAACATCCATATCTCCACTGCCACAAATGGATCGAGATCGATTACTTTCACGCTCTTCACTCTCCCAGATTTCTGTCCCCAATACATCTGCTAGATAAGTCCACTCTGGGGTGGCGTACCTTCTGCAGGGCACACGTACCCTTCTCGATCTTCGTGGACTCTCAGTTCCTGAATCTGTCGTCTCTTCCTCCTGATCCGATTCTTCAGCGATCGGGGCAAGAGTTCTTTCCTTTTTCCTTTCCGAACTTGGCCTTTTCCTTCTCTCCGGCCAACTGGCTTCGTTGCTTTCCGTCTTTCCGCTCCTTGTTCCAGGACCCGTCTCTTGGTCACTCCCAGTTTGCTCGATATCTGTGTCGGACTCCCAATTACTTTCTTCTCCTGAGGCGACTTCGGTCTCACTAATGTCCTGACCTCCGTCGTCCTGTTCCAACACAGTTTCAGCTTCTTCGATCACCTCCACAGCTTGGCTTTCCCCCTCTATGGCTTCTCCGCTTCCCGCCGGATTCTCATCCGAGAGAGGAGCTGTTTCTTCTGGAGGTGTTGGTACTCTTCGGGTGTGTGAGGCATGTATCCAGTTTGGCAGACCTCCACACTTCACTGCGGTATTCGTTACAAGTATGACTTGAAACGGTCCTCGCCAACGCACGTCTAAGCAGTTCTTCCTGACATGCTTCTTCACCAGGACCCAGTCTCCTGGACTCAGGTCATGGCACAAGTCTTGTACTGATGGAACCTCTGCAGCCTGGACCTGGAGGGACACAGAATTTACGGCATCAGATAGTCCCTTGCAGTAGTCCAAGATCAAATCGTCTGTGATGTTCACTAGCGCTGCAGTCGGAACCGATGGCAATCTCATAGCTCTCCCCATTAGCACTTCATGTGGAGAGAGGCCTGTTCTTCTATCAGGTGTGCTACGTATGCTCATAAGAACTACTGGAAGTGCGTCTGGCCAACTCAGGGATGTCGATGAACAAACTTTAGCCAATCTGGACTTGATAGTACTGTTAATTTGCTCTACGATCCCTGAAGCTTCTGGTCGATAGCTGCAGTGTAACTTCTGATCGATATTCAAAGCTGAACACAGCATCTTCACCACTTCGCTATTAAAATGAGTTCCCCTGTCCGATTCCAAAGAGGATGGCACCCCAAATCTCGGTATCAACTCTCTAAGTAACAATTTTGCTACTGTAAGTGTATCGCACCTACGTGTAGGGTAAGCCTCAACCCATCTAGAAAATATGCAGACAATCACTAACACGTATCTGAGTCTGTTGCATGGAGGCATTTCTATGAAGTCAATCTGCATCCTATTGAAAGGCCCCCCAGACCTTCCTATGTGACTCAAGGTAACTGGTGTTCTCTTTCCCACATTTAGTTGCTGACAGATCGTACATCGCTGACACACTGCTTCTGCCGCTACTCTAAACTTAGGATTGAACCACGTCTGTCTGAATACTCTCACCATAGCATCTCTTCCTATGTGTGCTGATCCATGCAATTTCCTTGCCATTGGACTAACAAGCTCATTTGGTAAAACTGCCCTCCCATCGGCAGAAACCCAGAAATTCATCTCACCTTTTTCACACCCTGCTGTTTCCCAGCTCTTTTTCTCATCATTTGGTTCATTTTCCTGTACAGCTCTCAATTCATCCCACGTATCCACCGTGTCTAACAACATGGTCAATTCCGTTCTTTCCTGGATTCCCCCCACTTTTGCATCAGTGTGAGAATATCCCTGCTCTGCGCAGTAACGCGCTACTTCATCTGCGTATTTGTTTCCTAGTGATACAAAGTCCGTATTTTTTGTATGTGCTACACATTTGACCACAGCTATGGCCATAGGTTTTTGCAAAGCTTCTAACAGTAGTTTCACGAATTCTCCATTCCTAATAGGAGAACCCGAGGAGGTCATGTAACCTCTTTGAGACCATAACTGCCCGTAATCATGAACTACGCCGAAACCATACTGGCTATCGGTGTATATAGTGACTCGAAGTCTGTCGCCTGCTAGACAAGCACGAGTCAAAGCCACAATTTCAGCTACCTGTGCGGAGTGTACTCCTTCCAGGCAAGCGGCTTCTATAACTCTGGTAATCGTGCATACTGCATAAGCGGCTCTCAGCTGACCGACATCGTTTCTTACGCATGAACCATCAACGAAGAAAATTTCGTCTGGGTCTGTCAATGGCTCATCTACGATATCAGGTCTCGGTTTGGTACATAGTTCAGTCACATCGAGGCAGTCATGTTCTGTACAATTTTCGTCGTCCACTTCATTCGGAAGTGGCATCAAGGTTGCAGGATTCAAGACAGAGCATCTCTTTAGGGTCACATTCTCGGCAGCCAGTATGACCTGCTCGTAGCGTGTGAGCCTGCTATTCGTCAGATGCTGAGTCTTAGTCCTGGTCATTAACAGTTCTACAGAATGTGGTACATACACTTCTAACTGATGACCCATAACTACGCTTTCAGATCGTTCAATGCTGACACCCGTTGCAGCTACGGATTTGAGACATCCGGGCAACGCTGCGGCTACTGGATCTAATGTAGCCGAAAAATACGCCACTGGCCTGCGCGCATCTCCATGGACCTGTGCTAATACCGCTAAAGCGCATCCCTCTCTCTCGCAGCAGTAAAGCAAAAAAGGTTTAGTGTAATCTGGCATTCCTAACGCCGGGGCACGACATAAGTCCTCCCTCAGCTGCAAGAACGCCATCAAACAATCTTTGTCCCATGGTACCGGATCACTTACTCCCTTGTGCGTCAGTTGTAATAACGGTTTTGCCTTCAGTGAGAAGTTGGCTATCCACTGTCGACAGTAACCGACCATGCCTAGAAACATCCTGACTTCTCTTTGTGTCGTAGGCGCGTTCATTTTCATAATCGCCTCTATTCTGTCTGGAGACACCTTCCGCTTTCCCTTTTCAATCCTGTGGCCCAAGTATTGCACCTCAGTCTTACAATATTGCAATTTACTTGGAGACACCTTGTGTCCGTTCTCGGCCAAGTGATTTAACAAGGTGATGGTGTCTTCTCTGCAAGCTTCCTCAGTTTCTGACGCAACTAGGAGGTCGTCTATGTACTGGACCAGAACTGACTTCTTAGGCAGTACTAGACTCTCAAGATTTCGTTTCAATAACTGGTTAAAGATCGACGGGCTTTCTGTGTACCCCTGAGGGATACGACACCATGTTAAAACGCGATCTTCCAGCTTGAAAGCGAAAAGATACTGGCTCTCTTCGTCTAACGGTATCGAAAAGAAAGCCTGGCACAAATCTATCACGGTAAACCATTCAGCTTGGAACGGTATCTGAAATAATATCACTGATGGATTCGGTACCACTGGACAACATGAGACAACAATGTTATTAATCTTTCGAAGATCTTGCACTATTCTGTATTTTCCACTAGGTTTCTGCAAACCCATGATCGGGGAGTTACATGGACTACCCACGATCTCCTTCAGTATTCCCTGCTTAATCATGGATTCGATCACAGGCTTGATCCCTGCAATCGTCTCTGGCGTTAGCTTATACTGTGGTGTTCTTGGATACTCAGCATGGGGTCTTACCAAGATTTTTACCGGTTCCACTCCTTTGATCAATCCTATTTCTTCCCCAGTAAAATCCCATACCTCAGCTGAGACTTTCTCTCTCAAGTCTTGTGGAAGCTCCTCCACTGTTAAGGTAGGATAAAGTTCCACACACTCCTTTGAGTTTACAACTTTAAAATCAGCGTCCTCATCATTGGTCTGCACTTCTACCCCCTCAGGTGTGCAATGTATTGTGCAATTCAGTTTGCACAGCAAATCTCTCCCTAATAAGCACACAGGACTAGAATCGCAGATCACAAACTGATGTTCGTCACTGTAATTCCCTATCCTTACTGACACTGGTTCGGTCAAGGGATTTGTCATCCTTTTGTTCGCGACTCCTACCACCTGAACCGTTTCTCCTGATATTGGCAGACCCGGGACTACCGCAGATCTTAACGTGGATCGAGTGGCCCCTGTATCCACCAAAAAGGTCGTAGGACATCCCGCTATTTCCGCCTCTACGTATGGTCCTCTCTGATCTACTTCCAAAGCGGCTCCTAGAGTACAATCTTCCTCCCTATTCGCCCGCTGCCCTGTAAGAGGATCAACGTAGTAGCATTCCTCTCCTCCTACAAACAATGGCATCTGTCTGTAGGTTTTCCCTCCGTTTGAGATGCGAGGTGGTTGAGGAAACGGGGCTCGAGGAGTCTGAGTCCCCCCTTTGACAAACCTGCCCTTCGGGACTGTGGCTCCCTTAACCACGTTGTTCTGAACCTCTTCCTCCTCTTGCTCTAATTCCCCTGACTCAACATTGTAAGGACACTCGCGTCGCCAGTGTCCCACCTCATTACACTGATGGCATCTCGTCGTCTTTTTCAGTGTCGCGATATCCATTCTCGGTCTCGGTCTTTCTTCCTCGTCTCTGCTCTGATTATTCTGTTTCTTTGCCTGCGTTCCTGTTCCCTGCTGCCGCGGTTTATCCTTTCCAGCAGCTTGCATTTGCACTAGCATTAACTTTTCTTTAAGCTTCTTTGCCTTAGAGTCTATTTCGTCACTACAGTACCTTGCATACCTCAGAATTTCATCTAAAGGTTTGTTCTGCCAACAGATCAGATGCTGCTGGATCATTAGACATATTTCTGGTCTTAATCCGAGGACAAACTTCGAAACAAACTGTCCTATGTCCTTGGGATCCATCACATCCAACCCGCTGTATTGCTTGAACGCTTTCAGTAATCTCTCATAGAACTCATGAACTGTCTCTTTCGGCTCCTGAGTAGTTCGATCTATCTTTACCCAGTCTATGTCTTGCACCGGCACCTTCTCTTTTAGCCATGTTATTACTCTCTCGTATTTTTCCATGACTCTGACTGATGGACCATTCGTCCGGGTATCTCTCGGAGGCTCGCAAGTAGGCCATTCAACACTAAGCTTGCACGCCGTCCACAAATCTCCGGGTACTACGATATCGAACAGTGTGTTCAAATCGATCCACAGTACCTTCGAGATCTTCACGAATCTTTCTACCTGCTTGTACCACTCGACGGGATTATCCCTAAGCTTTGGGAAGGAATTGGTGAATGCCGCCAAATCCCCCCTACTCCAGGGCACATGAACGTAGCTTCCATTCGCGATTTCTCGCAAAGGGAAGGCTTCCATTCGCATCAAGCCTGCGTCCTGGGACTCCTCAAGCACACTCCGTCTGGCAGAGCCCTTTCTGGACCATCTTTCCTCCCATCTATCTAAATCCCTCCATATTCTGATACTTACGATCAATTCCCTTATGTGTACTTTCAGTGCGATTGTTCTGCGATCATCCAAATCCTGATCCGTGCAAGTTAGCCTATGGTTACTCTGTAAAGCCTTAGTTCGTGACAGGTCTACCATGTACCTGTTTGCCAAATTAGATAAGTTCTCATGAGCTGACCTCGCCCTCCGAGTAATATCTTTGGATAGGAACAGTATCTCATCTGGTGTATACGAGGCTAATCTCTCCAATGGCACTGTACCATCAATCAATTCATCCAGATCTGCCTTCAAACTCATCACGTCAAGCCGTTTTGCTTTTATTTCAGCTTTCAGCATTTCAGTTCTATGTTCTTCTCTCATATCCCTCTCACCTCCACTATGCGCCCTACGCCTGAGCACAGGTGAGTTATGAGGAGTCTTCCTTCCATCTCTTCGTTCCCACCCTTCTAGATCCCAAGCCTTTCCATCTCCACGTGGGGTATGGTGGAATAATGCTCCGTCCCCCAACCCTATGTTCCGATTTTTAGGCTCGGTTTCTCCAGATGTGAGATAAGATCCACCGTTCGGTTCTAACCCATTATAACTTGCTTGTTGTCTGGTGTCGCTTAATAAAATGAAAGGCCCTCGCCGGTCTTCCGCGTTCCCGTGATCTCTTTCGTGATCACCGGATGCATGGCGAGACGTTTCGCGACTCCCTAAATTCTCATGACTCCTTCCACTATCCCCGGATGCATGTCGAGACGCTTCGCGACTCTCCATGTTTCCGTGACTCCAATGTCTCACATTCTCACCTGGGGCATGGTGTGTGCACCTAAAGGTATTCTGGTACTCCTGTGTCCTACGTTCCCCTTCACTGAAGGTGACGCGAGGCACTTCGCCACACCCTGCACTTCTGTCTTCGCACATTAGCCTATTGCTGTTATCAGTGGGATAAGTATCTCTTCTGCTCTCTTGGCTTCCTCTCTCCCACTCGGGGCTGCTTTCGCCAGCTCCACAATGAGAGAGAATCCTGTTATCCTGCTCTCTCCATTCGGATCCCGTTTCTAAACTTCTATTCCGAGCTTCTTCGGCAGCGTCCCATTCTCTCAGGTATTCCCTTAATTCCTTATGGGTTTTCGGTTTAGGACCCCTCAAATCCATTGGTCCTCTTCGACCTCCCTGTTCTACCCTGGGACCCGTTGCGGAATCCAATGGGGTACTCCGACTTATTGGTGCTCGTATTTGCCTGTGGGGATTCATTGTGGCATTCCTATTCTCCTCTTCTGCTCTTTCATTGTCCCATCGTGCCTGTTCCTCCTGCTGGACCCCTTCTGGGTTGTAGATTGACACAATAGGGCCTATGGTGACCGGGACCTGCAAAGCGTCCGGCATTTGGTATGACCTAGCGCATTGCGTCTCCGGCACCTTCTGGACCACAAATCTTCCCACTACTCTCTGTTCAGAACTGGTTTGGGGTATTTCCTCAGTCTTGTTAGCGTCCCACTCTGTTACCGGGATCGACTTATACTCCCCCCACCTAGCTCCGTCCGTTTGCGGTAATATGGGACTCGCAAGTTCACCGCTGTATGGAGGTGGTCTGTCTGTCAATAGCCTCTCTATCAGATCCTCCTCCGACTCGCTTTCCTCGTCTTCTTGTTCTAGAGGTTTCCTTTCTCCCGTAACTTCCAACATCGGGTACAGTTTATCTGCTTCTATCTTCTGCACCCTCCATTTCTTAGCTTCATCGTCCCATTTAGCATCCTGCACTGCTTTTACCGATCTTCTCACTCTTTCTTGGCGCCTCTTTACGCCCCTTTCGTGTGCTGTTCTAAACCACACACCAAGAGCTTCAAATTGTGTTGGCCTCGGTAGAGGTCTCATTGAAAGCATCGTCGCCTTCAGTTGGTTCAACACTTCTAATTTAAACGTTCCGAATCTTGGAAACGCCAGTTCCTTCTGCCCTTCAGTTAGCCTGTGCCACTCGGAAATCCATAATATCGAGTGTAAGCCTACATTTACTGCCATTTGATATGCTGGTGTGCCTTCTGGTGGAGCTTCTTCTCCGGCATATAAATTTCTCCTTTTCTTTTTAAAGATTTTTCCTAAACCCTTAAAACACTTCATTTTGATCCTTGCTAATTCTTTTCCTTGTTTGCGTCTTGATAACAACCACCAATCCCTGTACGACTCTCGCTAATCAGCCTATCTCAGTGCGACTCTTCGCTAACGTCTGACAAACTAACCAATCTCAGCGCGGTTCTATGCTGACGTCACTCGTCTCTTCTTCAGCAGCTTCCCTCGTTTCTCAACTCGTCTCACGATTTCACATGCGTTTTCATTCATACATTGAAAAATGACTACTTCCGTCCAAGCGATCACTTTTCTCTGACTGTACGGCCACAGCCTAACTGTAATTGCTACCTCAACTGGCACCGCGTCTTTCCTCTTACGGTCGGACACTTGCCTCAACTGATAGGTTACTTACACACAGTAAACGTACGACCAGCGTCCGCTACTCATTCACTCACACATACGCTCCCCCTATCATCGGTCTGTCGGGAAATCAATGGTACCTCATGACCCCCTTTCAATGGTAGTCAAATTACTCTGGGTGTTCGATACACCCGGACCACTTAAGTCCTCTGGACATAAGATTTCATCCGGTTGCGCGCGCTCACAACCTTCCCCCAATCACACTACAGGCATTCAACTCCGCTTGACATTACAACACAGGAACAACATAAAACACCGCAATCTTACAACGCATGACCCTTATACTCACTCTCGACCGACTCTGCTGCTTTTCTCTCGACGCACCATCAGCACCGTCTCCAGCTGCAATTCTTCTTCTGGTCGACGATGACTAGGGACCTTGGGGTAAACTAACCTGGCCTAGGTCGTCTTCCTCAAGAAGATAACCATCATTTCTCTGCTACCAACTGCGGGGAATGAGATTTTGATATCAATTTATGATTATGATAAATTTAATAAAGAATCCCATTCATCTGTTTTGGACCGCTTGTATCTGTCATTGAGGAAAGGACCACCCCCGCATTGGTTAGACAAACCCCATTAACTGACGCCACTCTGAAGAACCACTTACAACTGATAAAGTTTTAAGAGTTTTTATATAAAGTTATTTTGAATGCGTTACAATCCACTCAGGATAAAATCTCAAAGTATACAAAATACAAAATCGGTTACAATATCAGCTGCTCAAGCTTCGATGTGAAGTGGTTCCTTCTGCGTCATCTGCAGTAAGATAAAAATCATCAAGTTAATCTGTCCCTACTCTATGCTATGTGACAATCCTACTTCGCAAGTTTCTTCCCTAAAAAGGTGTCAGCAGTTTGACTTCCAAAGAAGTTCAAACTCTCTTTAGCCTCTAAAGGAAATCTTAAGTTTCAGAAGCAGTACCCTATCTGCCTACCCATCCGCTCTCTAAGGGTCCTCGGCTTACTGCTCCCTCGTGCTCTGATGTCTCAGCACATCTGCTCAAGGCATCTACCTTCGCCCTTTCTCTGAGCAATTCGTCTCGCTGTTCCTAATCTCCCAATTGCTACCTCCTCCCCGGGGTGCTGTCCCTAAAATACACAATCACAGTGTGGGTGGAACGCCCCTTGACCCCCACCACGGACTTTCCCCGATGATGTCAACTTCCTGCTTCTTCCATTGGTCCACTCCTTGCGTCGTTCGTTAAGTTGACCCTTCTCTTAGATGTCATCTTCATCATCTCATCGTCGACTTTTATTGATTCTTTCAGATCAGGTATCATACGAATTTAGACAAGGCTTTAACTCTATGTCTCTTAGCTTGACCCTGCTAGGTCCTGTGAATGGTCTTGTCAAAACATAGTCCACATTCAAAAGTGTCTCTCCTCACGTTCGAGCAATAAGCTCCGTCCGGCATTGTCACCTTAAATCTAACAAGTGCTAGACTTCTTGGCTCTCACGTCCACATCAAGCTATTTACGACTTTTACAAGCCCACTAAATTACATACATTTGACTATGCTCCTGCGAACTCTTGACCAGTTAGGTTACAAACACAAATGACCTAAACTCTTCCAACATTCCTACAGAAACCCTCTACACAGTACAACCTTTGGCATACATTTATATATCCGTATTTTTGCAAAAGCCTTCGTTATACTTAAATACATTCTACATCAAATATAAGTAATACATAGAATACGACTGCATAGAATATAACTTATGCATTTTCCTTGGTTACATCTTTATGTGAATTCTCTTATACATTTATCCACGTTTCTCCATTTAAAGTTACACATGTTTAAAGTTACACGCGTACACGAATTCTACTGTGCACGTTCCACGTTTCCTAAGCATTTCTACATTACCCATCATGTATACGGGCCTTCTAAATCTAATGCATTTTATCATGTAAATACATCTACATCTTCTATACCATGTTATCACATTCGTTGGCCTTTATGCTATAATCGCCAACTTAACATTACAATGTGCGTTTCATTCCTACGTTTATGACATATACGTCTAGATATGGCTATGATATACTTTGCATTCAAATTGCGCTCTCTCACCATTGAACAAATGTTGCTGTGGCGGTGTAACACTCAGTCACTTTTCGGACATCTCTGCCCTTGTAAGACCAGTGGGAGCTAAGAATTTCTGAAGCATGTTTCTGAGTGGTGCATGCTTTTGAAAGGTTGATCGCTTTCCAGTTCCGTTCTGTGCCTTCAAATGTTAGTATGCCTGTGACAGAGTCAGTCACAACAGACATTCTTCTATACTCCCAAGTAGTTACTGACAAGTCTTGTCAGAGGGCCTGAAATTAATTTAAAGGCCCTTCTTCACCCCGTGTGAATAAAAGTTAAAACACCCACCGTCCGCTCCGTATTCTCGGCGCTGTCTGACTCTGAACACTCGTGACTTTGCCGCCAGGCGTGCCGCGAGCAAGGAACCAGCAACCTTTCTCCAGGTCCAGCCTCACCCGGCTGTTCCCGCGCCAATCTAGACTCTGCTTCCTTGCTCTTTCTGTTAGCTCCATTATTTTCTATGAGAGCTTGTTGCAGTACCTGTGAGTCGCCATGTGTGGTGCTAGACTTACTTCAAGGCAGGGCTGCAGTATATTTACTACGGTAAGGTAGGTGCGGTATGGAATGGAACATTACTTTAACTATATCTAAAACATTTAGACATCCTTAACTAGGTAATCGACCATTACTTCGGTCTGGTCATTTTCTTTCCATTCCTTGGAGCCTAATCTCATTCTTGACCTATTGTTATTTCTCCAGAATCCAACTCCTAGTGGATCGATCAATTGAAGCACTCATCAGGCCTTTGATTGTTACCTGAACTAGTAGGTTTCCACAACCACCTGTCAATCATTTCACATTATGTATCACACCAGACTTATGGTTCATTTCTCATTAGGCTGTCCCGCCATGTCCTGAAGAAGACCCGCTGTGACTCCATTTGAATCACGCACCCTCTGGGTGGAAACGTCGACATGCCACCATTCCTACTCTCTCCAATCCACCTAATAGCAGACATGTGTATGGATTGGAGATACAAGTGCATAGGGATTGATGTCTATCGAATGAACATTTTATATATGTTTTGTACAGCACTGTATATATGTTATTAACCCAAAGCACTTTGTCACTTCTAGATCACCTTATCACAGATTAGTTTATGTTGCGTCTTTTTTTAATAATGTTTTGTTTTCTGTGACAGCCTGACTGCGTCACAACCAGAGAAAATTGTAAAACGAAAAATGAATTAATTTGCTAATACAATTCCTCTTGATTATATCAATCTAGGTGTGTGTCCTTTTTTTCTTTTCATGTATAAATGTTTAAGATATAGTTAAAGTAATTATTCCATTCCTGGCAGAACCTACATTACCTTAGATTTCAGATACCCAGGTTCTGAGGGTCACTGGGTAGCCCCATTAAACTTGATGAAGTACGTTTTCTGCTGTTTTGTGGCCTTCTGGGCCGTTGTAACTTCAGAAGTGTAGTTTGTGAATAGTTATGGGCATACCCTTCTTTGGGTGGCTGCTTGAATTCACATGTCCCTCCCTACCAGTCTCCTTAAACCCCTTCTAACTTCCCCTTAAACCCTTCCTATTTGTAGTAGGTATTCACCATTTTCCAAACACTCCATCTCGTCTATCTCACATTTACTACAAAATGTATACTTATGTGTGCAGAAATCTCTGCCACATTGGTCATGATCTCCCCATACATTAGTGAGCAGGATTTAGTAGTACGTCAGCAGTACTATCATAGAAATGATTCATGTATTGCAAAATCCAGTTTGTGAATGGACCCCTTTGTTTTTCCATTCCAAAATGAAGAAAAATATTTTACCTTAGCACGGGTAGCCAAATATTTCTGAATACCACTTGTCATTTTATAGTCTGTCCCTAATGCTAGTGTAGTCTTGCTCTGAGACAGAGTGGAACTCGTACACCAGCCTGCACCACCCACAGCCCCTGCCAGCGCGGTCATTGGCAGCACTGACAGGGGCTGTGGGTGGTGTAGGCAGGGGTGACCTTCTGACCAGGGCCCTGGCACTTATTTTTTTTACAAATTAAGTACTGACTAAATTGCTTGTACTGGGAATCAGGTATGGCTGACAGTCCCAGCTTGTATCTGCTGGTCATGGAAGCTTGCCATGGAGTGTAGTGCACTGCGAATCTACAGGGACTAGCCTTTACCAATCACCTCCATTACTGCAGATAGAGACACCTGATACACTGCCTGCCGAGAAGGCAATAGGAAAATAACGATGTCAATGACAGCTCAGAAAATCAACATATTGTAAAGCTAACCTTACTTTTCAAGAAAAGGCCTACTGAATCTTACGTGCATATGTGTGTCATGGCCCTCTGAAATGATGACCTTAAATATGATGAATAATCATTTTTTGAAAGAAACATTATTACCACATAAATAGAAGTAAAACTTAACGGATCAAAAGTTTAACTTCAGTTGATAATGATATGGTAAAAATGAAGAAATACAAAAGTGTATTCCAGTATTCACAGTACCTCCTTTTAGCCAGGTCATTAACAGGAGAGACAGGATAAGCTTCATCTTGCCCCCTAAAAATAGAGCATAAGGTTAGTGTGACATTTGTTCAGACTGAAATTACTTACATAATTAGTAAATGTTTACCCTGATTTCATTTTAGTCAGCATTCACCCTGGACTAAATAAATCGCCAGACAAATCTAAAATAAGCATAAATCATGAAAAAATAGAAACACTGAGGAACTTTTAGGTGCATAGATTTTTATTGTCAGATGTATTATTTTCATATTTTTTAGCTGGAGTATTGTTCTATTTTCCAATCAATAAAGTATCAAAGTGTATTCGTGTGTATCAACCAGTACATTTGATATAGCACTTTATGATTCGACTAAAAGTCATACAAAAATATATACAATACATGTGTAAACGGGGTAAAGGTTTGTCACTATCCATTACAATACCAAATATTAATAAAAACATATCTAGAGAATACTTAAAATATGCTTAAGCTCCTATGTTGTTTCCTCCATGACCCTAAGCACTGCCCAAATGTATGAAGCCACTGCACAATATATAGTTGTTGAATGTGTGACATAGAGTCATAGGCCCAAGTTTGCAAAAATTAAGATATGATGTGGTTTACCTCTTCTATTTTCCGTGTATCTAGGTGTAAAGCTTCTAGGTATGTTCCCGCTTCATTTACAAATAGTCTTGACAAGAGGGCCGCTACCACGAATCCCTGGCGAACCCCAGTAAGGACTGGAAACTGTATGTTTCAATCACGTGCTTGAATGGAGAGATCTGAAGACCCCAATCATGCATTCTCATCCTCATGTCTGCAGGGCCTCCAATAATAAATGGATTCCTGTCCACTTGAGTTGAGTGCTGTTTTCAAATCAATAAATGTCATATAAAGTGATACTTTCTTTAGTTTGAATTATGTAGGACAGATTACATTCTTCATTGATTGATTATGTCCAAGCACTGTCTGAGGTATACTTGGATGTTACTGGAGGGACAGAGTGTATTGTTACTTTTAAAAGTGTGGGGGATTTTGGTGAAGTTTAATAGCATCTTCTAAAAAGAAAATATGCTGTAGATTGAAGGTAGAAGGAACAGCAGGGCTCGAGTCTCAGTACCACGCGGGTGGACGGCGTCCCCCCACTTATTTTACCGGGGGGACAAAATCCCCCCTGCCAAACAGCTGGACTTCACTCTTTGGCCTCTCTGGGACGAGGAGCTCGGCACCTTCCATGACGCCACTTCCGGTCGTGACGTCACTTCCGTGACAGCGTCCCCCCCACTTCTTTTTTTACAACTTGTGCCCTGAGAAACAGTGGGCACTTCCAACTAACATACCTGGCACCATTAAGACAATTGTAAAAAAATGATGACAGTCAATGTAATAGCTCAATAAGTACTAATCGATGTACCTGGAACATGAACTGTTGCCTTATGTCCCCTGAGCTGCCTAGGCTTGGCTTTTAGATGGCCGGAGACTTGGTGTACAAAGGATATATCACTGGGATTCTGGAGAGGGGATTCTGAACACACAATTCAACCATCTCTGGAGGGATGGCGTCAGGCCATGGTCCCAGCCTTCCTTAATGTTATGGGCCTCCTACTAAAATGCAGCCAAGCATGGCCCTTTAGACAGCATCAGGCACACCTGGTATGGTTTGCATTACATTATTTGTAGTTTTTGAATGACATTTCTGAGGCTTTTAAAACATTTAGAAAAGTGCTATAAGCAGAAAAAAACACACCTTACTCGTACCGCAGATTTTTCCAGTCTCTCTTTCTTGTTCTTCTTCTCTGTCTTTGTAGGACGAGTTCCTTTATGAGGGCATGGAAGTTCGTGGTGGCATGTAATATTCTTTTTGCGTACTGCTGAGGGTATTTTATTCCTTATAATACATGGTGACACCGTCACCTATCCCACAAACCATTTAAATTCTTTGTGTCTTTCTCATATCATGAAAGAGATAATATTGTTGCAGACATGATTAATAAAACAGGATCTGTAATGAAAAATGAAACACACAAAAAGGTACAGTTAGCAATTTGCTATAAAAACACATTTGAAGTAGTTTAATGCAAATTCGATTAAAAAGGCAGCGTTTCAGAATGAGTAGTAACGTGTAAAGAAATTCATTCTTTTCTGAATGGAAAAATAAACACCTACTGCCATACATCTCACCATTCTACTAAGTTTAGAAAAGTAGATCATAATAATGAAAAGTGTTTAAAGTGCAGCTGCAATTATGCCTTTCACCCTGACTGTTTGCTTTGGAGCAGGCATTATGAGGTTACAATTTAGCTGAAGCGCTATAGGCCGAATTTTTATTTAATGGATGGAGTAGTATCTGCTGGGACGACAGAGGATATTAAGTTCACCATCACAGCTGTACTCTGCCCATCAAATTTAGAGATGAATGCCACCCCAGTGATGATCACAGTACCTTTAACCCTTTCGATGCTTATGACGAGCTCAGCTCGTCATGATGCACGGTTGAGCTGTGCTGGTGACGAGCTGAGCTCGTCATGAAACAAAGGAAATAATGAAAAGTCAGCACAGGAGGGGAAAACACCTAGCAGCCAAGGTGTTAAAAGCACTGCCTTCACGCTGGTTCCTTTTAAGGTATAAAAGGTATAGTGGGTGGAACAGTTCCAGTTCACCAAACTTTTAGCCTGTTTTGTTCCAGAAACAAACTGCCAAATGGAGAGTTTGTTTCTGAAAAACAAAAAACTAATGAACACAACATCCAATTGTGCGGGAGGTAGAGGGCATTATTGCTTTTCTCTGTTTCTCAGCACCAGGCTTTTCATGGTGGTGACAGACAGAAACAAGCATTTGCAATGGAGATTTTGATCTATTGGCATTGTAAATGACAATGTTTTTTTATTTATGGGTTTAAAAACCTGGAATAATAAAGGCATTGTCCTTTACAATACTAATAGGTCAAGCTTTGGAAAATGCAAGACCTATTGCATTGCAGGGAGCGCGGTGTCCCACTTCAGGGACACCTCAATCTGTTTTAGCGATTTTTTTTACCTTAAACTGTAATGCCACATTCACCATTAAAGTTAAAAGTAACAAAAAAAAAGCTGAAACAGAGCGTGGTGTCCCTGAAATGGGTGCCGCATTCAGCAATAAAGTAAAAAAAATTAAAAAGCGCAGTGTGCTTGAAGCTAGCGCTACGCTCAGCTTCCAAGTTTTAAACACAATAAGCGGCTGTCTTTGTCCCGCGTGTGCTGTGTAGGGGGTGGGGTGGGGCAGCCACTTTTAAAGTGAAAGCGCACATAGCACTCCAACAAGAAGCAGCCAACATTGTCCAGCAAGTGCTCTGTGGGCATGCTGCAAATACAAGAAGCAGCCAGCCATTTTCTCTATTTTTCATTAAACAAAATAGTGCTCACTGACTTAAAAAGCAGATTGTGTAACAAAACAAGTAAAAGTTCTAGTCGTTATGGGAGGTTACAATTGCAGACAAGACGGTACCAAGGAGGGACTAACAAGCCTATTCACAAATGAAAAGCAATGACTTAGGAAGGACAGTAGCAGGAGACAAATAAAAAGATGGGCGGGAAATGTGCAGAGCTTGTATGCCATACCTCTATACAGCATGCCTCGCAGCAGCGCATGCGCTGCCCAGGCTCGACCTACAAAAAGATATCACACTGTCAGCTCTAAATAGAGCAGATGGAATGAGAGCTGTACTCTGGGCGGAAAATCCGTTCTGCTCGCGGATTTTGCGGATTTTCGGTAAATTCGCAAACCGCGAACGCTCGCGAATTTACCGAAAATCCGCAAATTCGCACGCAGCGGATTTTTTTTTCTTGGTGATTCAATTTTGCGGCCTGCGGTGTAAGTTCGCAATTGCGAACATGTAGGTGCGGCGGGCAGCAACAATCTCGCACTCGCGAAATTACAAAAATTGCAAATCTGCACAAAAAATCTACTAGCAAGCAGCATAGACCGTCTGAAAATGATGATTTTTATCAGAATAACTCCTCAGGTTGACATTTGCCTGCACTTTTTTGGATTTGAGGCCTTTTGATTTTCTTTGGATAACTTTTGGATTAGAAATCAACTTTCTCATATAAGCTTGTTTGGGGCATTACAGTTGCTGTAATGCTGTTCTGCAGAAAAACGAGTTTTGCAAAAGTGAAAGCATTTAGCAGGTTCAAAAGTTCAAACTCATCATTAGTAACCATTCCCTGTAGTGCTTCCTGACAAGGGCCCCTCTAGAGTTCAGTTGCTAGTTGCAACAATTGTATGACCCTGCTCTGACCCTCACAGCAGGCTCATAGAATAGCTACAAGTAGGCCACAAAGGTCCTGGAAAAAAAATTTCACTGCAAAAGAAAGCAAATTACAGATAAGGAAGCAGGTGCCAGACTGGAATTTTAAAACAGTGACACATTAATAAATCAACCCCAAATTAATTCATGTCAGTTGAAGCAGGCAGGTGTGCTTGCTTTTTCCCCCCATATTCTACAGTGATGATGAACCAGAGGGTGGCATTGATGTACCAGAGGGTGGCATGGGTGAAACAGAGGATGGCAGGGGTGAAACAGAGGGTGCTGGGAACCTGTGATGATGAACCAGACGTAGAAACAACATAATTGTGACCGTTGCGAGCCGACATGTAAGTTCGCAATTGCGAACTGGTACAAAACCCTCGCGAACTGGCAGAAATCCTTGCGAACTGGCAGAAATCCTTGCGAACAGAAAAAAAAAATTTGCGCGAATTTGCGGATTTTGCGGATTGCGAGTTTGCAAATTCGCAAAATTCGCGAACGCCAGATTCGCAAAATTCGCTCATGCTTACCCTGGAGAAAGCTTTTGGTCAACAGGGCTTATGGTGGCTCTGCCAATGGAAAGCTTACAGTCCTCCTTTGTCTAAATGAGGCGTGTTGACCAAGGTCAGCCTATATGTAATCTTCATAATACAGGTGACTAGAGATGTAAGAACTTAACTGTATTAAGGAAATTTGAGACTGGTTTTTTATATTTGGATTGCAGAGTTCTACATATTATAAATGCATATTCACCTACTTATTAGTACAGTCGAACGGCTTAAATCTGTTATTAACAAACTGTAATTTAACTAATTTCAGATTTCCATGCATAAAGCTTCACAAATCATATTCTAGAATCACTTTACAAAACATTATTGGGGCCTCAGTCACAAGGTCTAGCTATGGTTATTCAATCTTACTTTAGCAGAAGTAAACCCTTGTTTCCTGCAAATGAGTCAGTATATGTATTTTAATAGTGCCTCGTGTAAAAAAAAACAGTTTGGATTAGCTATACATACATGCACATTTACTGAGTGTAACATGTAATTCATGACCGACTTGAGGCTTTACCTCTCATAAATGAAGGCGCCTCTTCTCTACCATTTGTAATAAATAACACATTACACTCTTTGTATCAACATATATTACCCCCACACACAATTGTTTGTGAAGTGATAATGTGTGAGTCTCAAAAAATTAAAGTAATACATCCAAGGAGGCTAAGTGGGACCTTGATAGTACCAATTTACAGTTTACAAACCATTAGAACCATTGCAAACTGTTGTCCATACATAAAATGGAAAAGAATAGGAAAAGTTCTGGGAATACAGGAACATTGTGGGGCACATGCAGCTTGTGCAGCACCTTAGTCCTTAGATAGATGTTGTAGTACTGGCTAAATATTGAGGGTTTTTTAGGTTTATTTGTTGTCTGGTGCTGCATTACTGTTTCCAACCCCTACCACCTCCTAGAGTTACTAACTGACTTTGCCATCCCTAGAAAGACAAGTGACCAGAGGGAATAACATGGCTATTCAATATCAGTCATCAGCACCAGCACCCATTCAGCATACTGACTGTCCCAGAACTACTATATCCTCTCAGGAAAGAGAGTGTTTGTCAGATCTGATCTCAGTACACAATAGGTTTGCGGATCTAAGCATTGATGGGGAGTCAACTTTCTCATGGGCGGAAGAGGTAGATTAGGGAGCCGACACACCCGCCGGCTTGGGGGTTGTCTCCTAGAATGTACATGGATTAAACAATTTAATAAGAACAACAGAGCTTGTAGAGATATGGGAGGGGAACGAGATAATTTGCTTCCAGGTTGGCGGTGAGGATTTTCATCAAAATTGTATCATACATTTTAGGAAAGATGGAACCAAATCGGGTACGAGGCGAGTGAAAGGATGCCTAATGACGCTGATATCTACTAAATCCAGTAAGGGGGCAAACATTTTTTTAATTTGTCTTAGCTTGCCTACTGGATCTCAATGAGGGTGGTCTGCAACAAAATAAGCTGTTGGTTGTGAATGTTTACAAAAATCTGAAGGAATCTAAGGAAGAGGCATGGGAAATGTTCCTGGTAAATCGAATAGAGCTCCTGGTGGAATATCCTATTTTGTTACTAGGGGACTTTAATCTTCATTTAGATACAAGGAAGGCTGACTCTGTTATCTCAGATATGTTAGAGTGTTACAGCATTCCTATCATAATTTTCCAAAATGTGTCGAAGTTTGTTAGGATTATAGTGAAGTTTTTAGCAGAATTAGGGTTTTTATGCCTAAATGGCTGTTTCAAAGAGGACGACTCAGCAGACCAAACGCTTTTATATAGGAAACAACAGTGCCCCATTGACTACATGTTCATACAGGCATAGTATTTTAATCTCTGTAGGGGATTTATGGTGCTACGACTAAAGGGAAGTGTTCACTGGGGGCTAAAATTAGATATAGAGATTGCTCCATTAGTGAGAGAACAAGCTATTCCAATGGCACTAGATTTCCCCAAACGCTTAACAACAAGAATTGATGGGAGATATATGGAGCAGTTAATGCAAAATCAATTAATCAATAATATGATCCAGGATAGAGCCATAGGAGAGCCTAATGGTGCAGGGTATGCAACCAACAACGGTTCGATTAGGAGTGTGCAGCTGCTAGGATGGAGCTAAGGGAAATAGAAGGGCAAGGCGATCAGAAGGTCAAGCAAAGCTAGATGATATCTACCTCTGTAAGAAAAGGGAATGTGAAGCTCTGGTAATGAGAAAGAAGCGGGCTTGATCTGAGTTGAATTGGGATGTGATGATTAGGACACTTCAGGAAAAGGATATGAAAAAATTCTGGAAATTGGTCCAGAAGGGATGTGGTATGGTTGTCCCTCCAGAAAGATGCATGGTGTCAGAAGCAGGTTGGGTCCCCTTCTTAACTTCTTAACTAACTAATAAATAAAGCTGTACGTAAAAAAAGTGCTAAGGACGACCCAGGGAATTACCGGTTGATAAGTCTGTAGGATGTAGGTGCACAGGTGTACTCCAAAGTAATATTAAAGGCTTTAAAGAACTGGATAGAAGGAAACTGAATTCTTCCAATGGAGCTGGGAGGCTTCAAAGCGGGCACTCTACAATAGACCATTGTTTCAGTTTATGGGCTTTGGAGAAAAAGGCAAAAGAAACAGCAGGGAACTTATTCTGTTGCTTTGTTGATTTCAGCTCAACGTTCAATTTGGTTGATCGTAGTATACTTTGAACGAAACTAATATATCAGGGTATTCCTAATTGCTTAATAGCAATTTTGCAGGAATTGCATACCAGGAATTGGACCCAAGTAGAACCTGACTTAGACGGGCCCTCTCCAGGAGTATTTCCTTAGGAAATAGATTAAGGCCGGGCTGTGTCCTGGCCCCCACATTGTTCTCCCTATATTTAGCTGACCTTCCAGGAGTGCTGGCAGCGACTCATTCTATTTCCCCAAAAATGGGAGTAAGACATGTGCCGTGCCTACTCTATACAGATGACTTTGCAATTCTGGACGTGACCCAAGTCGGCCTGCAGAGGAAGTTAACAAAGTTTAATCATTATAGCGAGGCTAATAAATTGAAGATAAACATGGGAAAACAAAAGTAATGATGTAGGGGAAAAAAGTAAATCGTATTACTGGCAGTTAGACAATTGTAGGGTAGAGGTTGTACCCTCCTACAAGTATCTGGGCATGACATTTACCAGTCAACTGACCTTGCATAAAGAATTGGTGGAGTCGAGGGCATTAGCCACGATAGGGGGACTTGTTCATTTTAAAAAGACTTATGGTGGCCCCTCTTGGTCTCCGCTTTTAACTGCTTATAGCGCAATGGTCCCCACGCAATGCCTCTATGGGGCCGAGTTGTTAGTCACGGAGGGAAGTTGGGAGAGGTGTGAAAGGAAATGTCTGAAAACATTGTTGACCCTCCCCAAAGGTGCAATGTCCCAGGCAATAAGGTTAGAAGCTAAATTGTAAGCCTGGAATTTTCTAGCCTATAAATCAACCCTGGGTTTCTGGGATAAACTTTTGGACCCGAACACTCAGAAGATATCAGCCTGTTGTGGCACTGAAATTGAAAGAAGTGATTTACAGTGGGAAAGAAGGTAAAGAAAAGAGTGGAAAACAATGCAGGAACCTAAAAATTAGAATTAAAAATACCTGAAGCCTCACTCTCTAAGGCAGAAGTAAAAACAGCCTATAAAAAAGACCCTAGGTTGGCGGACTTGAAATATGTAAGGAATAAACCCTCCGCAAAATACATGGTAGATTCAGGGGAAAATTTTTATGTATTTCCGTACATACCTGCATTTCCAGATGCCCGGTTACGATTATTACTACTAAAGTTCCAGGTTGCACTAAATGTGCGTTATGTAAGAGCTGAGCTGAGAAATGTCAAGCCCTTCTAGATCAAGAGAATAACTGACCATGCAGACTGCCGTCTCATAATTTCAGTGTTCATGTTTTAATTGATTTTTGTCATTTTTATAGGTTCCGTTGCTTGATTTTGAAACCTCTTTTAAAAAAATATAATACATATTGTTGAAATGACGCACTGGCACTTTTGTTAAGGATGGAATTCTTTGATGTGGCTTGTGCACTGGCTAAATTAAAAAAATATATATATTATAGTGTTAGATAGTATGAGTTTGGGGATTTTAGCTGAAGTATGATGAATTGGTATGTATATGGTGTAATTATATATTAAATGTTATTGTTTTTAAGGAATGTATGTTTTAAAGACGGTGTCTAAACATTAATAAAGTATGAACTGAACACATGGAATTTGATTCACGCTAGCCAACTACACTTTACATTCTGAGATGTGAGTTACTATACTTAAAGTAGGAAACTTAGTCCAAGGATGTATTTGTTTTTGGCTAAAACATTAAGGGTGCGTCAAGGTGTCACACATGAGTGGGCATTGACCTCTTCCGTGCGTCGGGCGCCCCCGGCCGTCTTACGTCACGGTGGACGTGTGCGGAGGACGGCCGGGGGCTGTCCGAACTGCGCACATGTACGGCCGCAGCGAAGCGGTTAAAGGTAGTAATACTGTATCATTGTATCAAAAAACTTTATTTTGGCTACAAAAGCAGTCAAAACGGCACACCACATTAGTATCTCAATTATCATAACAACATGACATGCTTACCTAATACATGGAGCAAAAATAAATATGAAAATCTTAGAAAAATAATATCCTCACAATAAATATTAAATGAATAAGAGAATCTCATTTGTGAATGACCAAGTTTAACAACCTATAAGGGTGAAATTCAAAAGTTTTGACAAACTCCTCAGAAGATCTGGTCCAGGGTGGGCATCTCATAAATTACCCTGGCACATCTAAGAATGCTTGCAACTAAAACAACATCACTTTTCTTTTGGTAATGGCACATTTAAAAAAAACTCTGATTCTGGTCAAATCACTTAATCTCCCATGCCTGAAATAAAAATGAATGTGAACTTATGTAGTGTAATTGGTGTTCATGTAAATAGCTCCAATACCCTAGGGGGAGTTCATCATGTATAAATCTACACACACAAAAATTAAAGAATAACTGTCCATTTGTTTATGTTTAAGATTCTGTAAAAGCCAGAGCATGATAATTAAAGTGGACTATTTATATAAAAACATCCATAGTCTCCTTTAACATGTCTTTTCTGCCTTTGTCTATTTTAAATTAACCCTGGGCGAAGCACTACGCTACGCTTGCGGAGTTTGCAAAGTTTGCACTACGCGAGCTGCACGTAGCACAGTGCGAACACGCGTAGTATAGCGTAGTGCAGCGGTCATTTTTTGCTTGTTCGCGGTCCTCAACGTCATGTTCGCAATCGCGAGCAAGCAAAATGACATCCCGGCGAGATTCTCAACGCGGGGAGGTCAGGTTTCTCATTGTGAGTGGTTGCGCATGCTCGCGACTGCTCTCAATGAGAAACTACCAGTTTGCGTTGAGAAAGCTGCCGCTCGAGTAATAATCTACTCGAGCAGCAGAAAACTACAGCTCGCACTGTGCAAGATGCCGTTTTCAATGATTGCACGGTGCCGGATGCTTGTCCGCACTGTGCAATCATTGAAAACGCATCTTGCACAGCCGAACATGCTACTACGCAGCTCGCGTAGTGCTACGCGAAGTTTGCGTAGTGCGAAGTGCACTTCGCGTGGCTTCGCGTAGCGCTACTTCGCGAGCTACGCCCACCCCTATTATCAGTCAAACTATAGAGCAGCTTTAGACCACATTTTAAAGTGTTTTTGCCTTACGTTTACTGTTTAAAGTACATACTCATTAGAGGAAGAAGTGCTGACTTTGGGTGATTTTCTTCATTTTCGTACCGGCCAGGATATTACAATACTGGTCATGCCAGTAAAGCAACGGCCAGGTGGCAGCGCTAGCCAGATCAGGTGTTGAGGCCCTCGGGCCTGTTATGTGACCTCACCGGCCTGGCCATCATGCAGCGCTTCCTGTTTTCACCAATGCGAAAGAAGGCTTAAAATATTTAAATGAGCAAACATTTCTCTATAAATGAGTCCAAGGAGACTCGTCGAATGGTGTTTCATGAAAGGGCACGGTCCGGGGATGTGGGTCACTTTTCTGGGGAAATCCTAGGTCTAATTGTCTTCCCAATCCGATTCTGATAAATACTAGCACCTCCCCTTAAGACACACAATCAGGGCCCGTTTCTTTGGGCGCCCTCAGCACAAGAGAGGATCCGAAAAGCCACCCGATGGCGCTGACACAGTCTTCTGTGTGAGAATGGTGACGTTTTCATCACAGTGCTTGCTGGAAGTGTGACAGTCCGGCCCCTCGAGGTTTAACATTCTGGCATCCTTTTGCAAAAGCGCGAGCCAGCCGCGTGTTCTGTTAGTTTCCTTGTGTTGTTGCACGCGCATTGCGGGCGCGAAGGCGACGTGTGATGTGGTCTTTCCGACAAAACAGAGCAAACCCCAAGAAGGACTGGCAATGAATGATGCGTTTATCTTTGCCTCTCCGGTAATCCAAAATCACTAGCATACAAGTCTTACGCATTCACATTCTGAAACGGGTCGTGGAATCAGTAATGTTTAGCTCTTCAAATGCAAAAGAGTGAGAGATATTACGTTTACGGTTATGGATGCCAACCAATCACTGAATGGCCTAAGCAAGTATACTGTCACCTTGACCTGTCTTTATCCAATCAGGCTCAGCAAGGATGGCCTTGTGGGATCGCACTAAAAATGAGGACAACAAACCGGAAAGTGCCAGAATGGAAAGTGACCCTGGCTGAAACGGTTCGCAGACTATTGGGTTCAGTCATGTCATACGTAAAACCTTTCACCTGCGCTGTTAATAGCCACCATTTTTCATCCTGTGACTTTTAGTTTCTTTTTTGCGCATTGCAAAAACCAGGTAATATGTCTCAAACGACGAGGGTAGCTGGATAACAAAAAATATAGGGCTACCTGAGTGTCACACATGACATGGGACTCTTGTTATCTATGACGAGACGATGGACTACATTACAGACATGTCATAAGCCTTGCAGAATAGACTAGCAAATATTTTAATTGGCATCATACAGAGAATTTTAAACATGTAATTCATGTATGCAATGTTCTACGTGAGCCCTCGTTACTACAGTCAAACATCTACCAGTATTAACCGAAAATGATTTCATTATTTCCCATCCAACCTGAAAAACCATCCTCCTAAGTCTCATTTTCTAACTTAAACGTAATGTAATTTATGAAAATGTCCGAAATATTTGTATTAGTTTAACTTTAGTCTTGGGATTGTTTACAGGATGGTGTCTTTAGAAAAATAAAATGCTAATAAATCCGTCCCAATGCAGGTTAACGTCACCTGCATGCTACTTAAATACATCACAGTACATAACATACATTAAGAAGTGCATTTTCCACAGTAATTTCTTTGGCGTTCATGGTTGTTCGTTAAGTGATAGATACCCAGTGGCAGCTCATTGCGTAGTTTGGGAGCATGCGGTGAAATCACTCACACGTGCACAAGGGCCACGGCACTGACACTCGCCCCAGCGTTCCCCTCTGTCCTCGACCTCGAGTGTACTTACTGTTGACCTGTGGCTCTCGAGGTGATGGGCAGCAGCGACTCGCGCATCCGGGCTGTCTGATGCTCTTTATTTATTACAGCAGCTCCCCACACAGCTCAATCTACAATCACATCCCGAAATGATAGTAAATAAAACACGTTCTCTCCTCAGGGGCTCTCCCGCAGGCGGGTGGTTTCTGGCCAGTGCACCGAGAGCCCACGCCGTGCGGGTTTGCGGCTGCATATATTGAGCGCTCCCCTACAACGCGTGACCCCTCCCCTTAAACCGACCGACACCTAAACTCCTTCAAGTGTGTTTGTCTCACTGATGGTTGGCTGATGCCCTTTCCTTCAACCCCTAGAGGACACCACCGCTCGCCCGAGCTTCGTCAAAGAAACTGCTATCTATTTCCCTGCATCTTCTCACTGATTGTCAGGAAGTCACGTGCAGCGACTATGATGAGAGTGTGTTCAGTGGCTGCAAAAGCGCAAGCCAAGAACACACCAGGGTGCCTGATCACCAAACATTTTTGATTGACACTTGTGCATGTGCTTAGTGGTAAGTTAAGGCAGTGTTTGGTGCAGGCATCTTTTACCACTTCATAACGAAAACAGGTTCTGTCAGTGGTAATGTGTGACAAACATGTGTATACATCTGTGTTGTAACAGTCCTGATGTGTAGAGGATCTTTAGGTGTTTATTTGTAGATAGTACAAGTCATCCAGTTTTTAAATCCGATACAAGACCCCACCAGGAGCAGCCAGGATGGTCCTCAGCTATGCATACACATTCACCTCCAGTCGAGGTGCGTCCTTATACGGTCATGTCATTACATATGACACTACATGCTTTAAACCTTCACTCCAGTGCACGTTCTTACCTTACTTAAGGTGTCTAGTGTGGGTTGTTTGTTTTATTCTACAGTGCACATTAATTTGATTTTTGTTGTTGTTGTTGCCTCTGCCCGTTCATATTGTTACCCACTAGGGTGTATGGTTTTGCTTCTTGTCTATTAACTATAGTGCATTGGTTCATGTTAGACTGGGCGTTTTTGTCTGAACTTTGTTTTTTTTGTGCTCTATACTGTAGCCCAGTACTTTTCTATTTTGTTTTTAACTCAAATGTTTGTATATTATGGAGAAGAATGAGTTTTATTATTTTTTTCTCTTCTTCTCTGTCATCTTCTATTCTCCTGATGTGGATTGCTCTCTCGCATACTTACCTGGCCAGTTGGTGTACAGAGAGTACTCATTGATGATTTCTCTTTCTTCTCTTTATTTCTTTTTCTCATTTATAGAAAGGAGGATGGGAAACAGGTTATGTTTATATGTTTCTTTAAGATTTTTGGTTGGTTTCTTTCTCTCTACCTTTGCTTTGCTTCTCTCTAGTACGCTCCTCTCGATTTCAATGTTCTAGCTTCTACATCGATTCTATATTTCTCTTTTCTGTTTTCCTTCCGGAAGAAAGGTGGATATGTAGTATCTTGGTTTTAGTGCTCTTCATGTCACCCACTGCTCCTCCAGTGGAACACTGTGGAGATGATGTAATATGGAATGTTAGTCTCTGGAAACCACAGTTGGAGAAGGGCAGAGCGCCCCATAAAAATGTAGTAATCACTCCACGCAGGTAGATAATGTTCAGGAAGATTTATTCATGTTAGTTACAAGATCAGTAATACAGTAGTAGTACAGCCCCACCAGGAGCAGCCAGCAAGGCGCTCAGCCCTTCTCCAACTGTGGTTTCCAGAGACTAACATTCCATATTACATCAGGTTGGCACAGGATTGGAATGATGATGTGTCACCAAGGAATTGGGCAGAGGCGCATACCATCTAGAATTTTCCACACCAACTTAAAAACCTCTGCACAAGGGACAAGCTTTTGAGGGCAGTCTAGACCTAGAGGAAGCGATGCCAGCACAATGACCAGATAGGAGAGCAAAGACCCCTGACCCCTACGGCGAGGATGAACTCAAGGACAACTAAATTCAGTGGCACCCAGGGACTTGATTAGGTTCCACCTGGCCATTGGTGCTGGCTCCTCCTGCACCCCCTGAGGGACAGTGTTTATTTAGATGGACCTCCCGGAGGGGACTTGGAGGGCTCCACTGGGATCTTCTGTGGACTGGCCCTGCAGAAGTGTGACCTCCAGAAGGAGAGTGGCCCTTACTCCCAGGGGCTCTGCAAGTAGCTAAACGAGGGCACTCTGTCTTTGGGCTTGGGGAGTTGCTGAGGAAAACCTTGGGCCAAGGAGTGGTGCCAGGCAAATAGACAGAGGACAGGTCCTATGGGAGAGAACAATAACAAAGAGAAATGCTGCTCTCTATGGAATACGCATGTTTAAAAGCCAGGAGATTGAAGAAAACTCTCCTGCTGGCTTGAGCTTGCCACCAGGAACAAAACAAGACCTGCCCCATGTAAATTGTCCCACGGGGCCAGAGAAAACAAAATAGGAAGCCTGCTTCCCCAGGTGGGACCGACCAGGACATGGCATGTGGAGTGCTCCTTTTGTGGAGCTCCTGAATTCCCCGGGGAGGGCCAAGGACCCTAGGGGGAAAATAGCCTGGGTGTGCATATTCCTTCAAAAGTGAAAGGACCAAATTGACACTGAGCGCAGTTGTGCTCAATATTAACCTGGTCCCTTACTTCCCCTAGTGGCCTGGGAACCAAAAAAGGGAAGGGACTTGCAGGTACAGCCAAATTTCCATGCATCGCTGGGTGCCGTTCCCTGCTCCCTGTGTTTGTGGGACCGGAGGGCACCCAGCACGACCAATGTCACTCATGCTGCTGTAGCAGGATTGAGAGCCCTTCACTGCTACTGCTGTAGTGGACAAAGTCAGGCGATGAAGAAGATCAGATTGCAACTTCTGGGTAACTCCCAGGAAGTTTGTAGCGCTCATGGGGAGAAGGCTGGGACCATAGGGGCTGTAGAGTCTCCCCTTCAGTCCCTTACAAAAGTAGCAAATGGTACCCAATTGGGAAGTAGCACCTGACTTTTAAAGAAGAAGCCCAGAAGAAGACCGTATGTTGAAAAAACACAAAGGAAAAAAAGCATGGCCGCAGGGGATTGTCTCACAAGTCTCCATGGCCACGTCAGCTGGAAAAACAAGCATTGGCATAGCCAATAGTTCTCGCCTTTGGGACCTTATAAGTGTTTAGTTATCCAGCACAATATCGTTGGCGCAACAACATCAAGTGTTGCAGGGCTAAACATTTAGAAGGTCCCAAAGGTGAGACCTATTGGCTATGCCATTGCTTGTTTTGAGTGAGTGCCTTGTGCAGGTATGCCACTGTGAGGTAAAGGTGCTGCAAGTGCATTTACAGGAGCCCCTATGACATTGCGCCTCTTCAAAATGTATCTTGGGTCTGGTGTAATACTTCTAGCCCCTATTCCCTTATTCTCGCACCCAATGCATCCTTAAATGTCCCATGCACAGCTGGGGTTGACACTTCTATTACCCCTGCCCTCCAGTGACACTTTACCTGTTACGGTTGGTGGTGGTGGACGTGGTGGTGGTGGACATGGTGGTGGTGGATGTGGTGGTGGTGGTGGACATGGTGGTAGTGGTGGACATGGTTGTGGACGTGGTGGATGTGGTGGTGGACATGGGGGTGGTAGATGTGGTGGTGGACATGGGGGTTGTGGATGTGGTGGACATGGTGGTGGTGGATGTGGTGGTGGATGTTTGGTGGTGGATGTGGTGGTGGAAGTGGTGGTGGGGGTGGTGGATGTGGTGGTGGATGCAGACGTGGTGGTGGATGTGGTTGTGGTGGTTGACATGGTGGTGGTGGATGTGGTTGTGGTGGTTGTGGTGAATGCGTTTGTGGTGGACATGGTGGTGGTGGACATGGTGGTGGTGGTTGTGGTGGTGGTGGATATGCTGGTTGTAGTGGACGTGGTGGTGGATGTGGTGGACATGGTGGTGGATGTGGTGGACGTGGTAGTGGTGGTGGTGGATGTGGTGGTGGTGGACGTGGTGGTGGTGGACATGGTGGTGGTGGTCATGGTGGTGGACATGTTTGTGGATGTGGTGGTGGTGGACGTGGTGGTGGTGGATGTGGTGGACATGATGGTGGTGGATGTGGTTGTGATGGTGCATGTGGTGGTGGATGTGGTGGTGGTGGAGGATGTGGTGGTGGTGGACATGGTGGTAGTAGATGTGGTGGTGGTGGACATGGTGGTGGTGGATGTGATGGTGGTGGACATAGTGGTGGTGGTGGACATGTTGGTGGACATGTTGGTGGACGTGGTGGTGGTGGATGTGGTGGTGGTGGACGAGGTGCTGGATGTGGTGGACGTGATGGTGGTGGATGTGGTGGTGATGGTGCATGTGGTGGTGTTGGACGTGTTGGATGTGGTGGTGGTGGAGGACGTTGTGGTGGTGGACATGGTGGTGGATGTGGTGATGGTGGATGTGGTGGTGGTAGATGTAGTGGTGGTGGATGTGGTAGTGGACGTGGTGGTGGATGTGGTGGTGGTGGAGGATGTGGTGGTGGTGGACATGGTGGTAGTGGATGGGGTGGTGGTGGACATGGTGGTGGTGGATGTGGTTGTAGTGGATGTGGTGGTTGTGGACGTGGTGGTGGTGGTGGCAGATGTGGTGGTGGTGGACTTGGTGGTGGATGTGGTGGACGTGGTAGTGGTGGTGTTGGATGTGGTGGTGGTGGACATGGTGGTGGTGGACATGGTGGTGATGGTGCATGTGGTGGTGTTGGACGTGTTGGATGTGGTGGTGGTGGAGGGCGTTGTGGTGGTGGACATGGTGGTGGTGGATGTGGTGGTGGTGGATGTGGTGGTGGTAGATGTAGTGGTGGTGGATGTGATGGTGGACGTGGTGGTGGATGTGGTGGTGGTGGTGATGGATGTCATGGTGGACGTGGTGGTGGATGTGGTGGTGGTGGTGGACGGGGTGGAGATGGATGTGGTGGTGGTGGAGGACGTGGTGGTGTTGCTGGTGATGGATGTGGCGGTGAACGTGGTGGTGGTGGACGTGGTGGTGGGGATGTGGTGGTGGTGGATGTGGTGGTGGTGGACGTGGTGGTGGATGTGGTGGTGGTAGTGATGGATGTCGTGGTGGACGTGGTGGTGGATGTGGTGGTGGTGGTGGACGAGATGGTGGTGGATGTGGTGGTGGAGGACATGGTGGTGGTGCTGGTGATGGATGTGGCAGTGGATGTGGTGGTGGTGGACGTGGTGGTGGGGGACATGGTGGACGTGGTGGTGGATGTGGTGGTGGTGGACATGGTGGTGTTGATGGTTATGGCAGACTTGGTGGTGGATGTGATGATGGTGGACGTGCTGGTGGACGTGGTGGATGTGGTGGTGATGGATGTGGTGGTGGTGTTGGTTGTGGACGTGCTGGTGGACGTGGTGGTTTTGGACATGATGGTGGTGGTGGTGTTGGTGGTGGTGGAAGTGGTGGTGGTGTAGGTTGTGGACGTGGTGGTGGACGTGGTGGTGGATGTGGTGGTGGACATGGTGGTGGATGTGGTGGTGGTGGACATGGTGGTGGTGGATGTGATGGAGGATGTGGTGGATGTGGTGGTGGTGGTGGACATGTATTGTTGGTGGTGGTGGACGTGGTGGACGTGGTGGTGGAGGTGGTGGTGGACTTGGTAGTGGTGGACGTGGTGGTGGTGGATGTGGTGGTGGTAGACATGGTGGATGTGGTGGTGGTGGAACTGGTGGACGTGGTGGTGGACATGGTGGTGGACATGGTGATGGACATGGTGGTGAATGTGGTGGTGGACATGGTGGTGGTGGATGTGGTTGTGGTGGATGTGGTGGTGGTGGATGGATGTGGTGGTGTTGCTGGTGATGGATGTGGCGGTGAACGTGGTGGTGGTGGACGTGGTGGTGGGGATGTGGTGGTGGTGGATGTGGTGGTGGTGGACGTGGTGGTGGATGTGGTGGTGGTAGTGATGGATGTCGTGGTGGACGTGGTGGTGGATGTGGTGGTGGTGGTGGACGAGATGGTGGTGGATGTGGTGGTGGAGGACATGGTGGTGGTGCTGGTGATGGATGTGGCAGTGGATGTGGTGGTGGTGGACGTGGTGGTGGGGGACATGGTGGACGTGGTGGTGGATGTGGTGGTGGTGGACATGGTGGTGTTGATGGTTATGGCAGACTTGGTGGTGGATGTGATGATGGTGGACGTGCTGGTGGACGTGGTGGATGTGGTGGTGATGGATGTGGTGGTGGTGTTGGTTGTGGACGTGCTGGTGGACGTGGTGGTTTTGGACATGATGGTGGTGGTGGTGTTGGTGGTGGTGGAAGTGGTGGTGGTGTAGGTTGTGGACGTGGTGGTGGACGTGGTGGTGGATGTGGTGGTGGACATGGTGGTGGATGTGGTGGTGGTGGACATGGTGGTGGTGGATGTGATGGAGGATGTGGTGGATGTGGTGGTGGTGGTGGACATGTATTGTTGGTGGTGGTGGACGTGGTGGACGTGGTGGTGGAGGTGGTGGTGGACTTGGTAGTGGTGGACGTGGGGGTGGTGGATGTGGTGGTGGTAGACATGGTGGATGTGGTGGTGGTGGAACTGGTGGACGTGGTGGTGGACATGGTGGTGGACATGGTGATGGACATGGTGGTGAATGTGGTGGTGGACATGGTGGTGGTGGATGTGGTTGTGGTGGATGTGGTGGTGGTGGATGGATGTGGTGGTGGACGTGGTGGACATGGTGGTGGTGGTGGACGTGGTGGTGGTGTTGGTTGTGGACATGGTGGTGGACGTGGTGGTGGACGTAGTGGTTGTGGATGTGATAGTGGTGGACCTGCTGGTGTTGGTGGTGGTGGATGTGGTGGTAGACATGGTGGTGGATGTGGTGGTGGCAGACATGGCAGTGGTGGATTTGATGGTGGATGTGGTGGTGGTGGATGTGGTGGTGGGGGATGTGGTGGTGGTGGATGTGGTAGTGGTGGTGGTGGACATGGTGGTGGTGGATGTGGTGGTGGAGGTGGTGGTGGGCATGGTGGTGGTGGACGTGGTGGTGGTGGACATGGTGAATGTGGTGGTCGTGGACATGGTGGTGGACATGGGGGTGGTGGTGAATGTGGTGGTGGACATGGTGGTGGTGGATGTGGTTGTTGTGGATGTGGTGGATATGGTGGTGGTGGACGTGGTGGTGGATGTGGTGGCGGTGGAGGTGGGGGTGGTGGATGTGGTGGTGGTGGAGGATGTGGTGGTGGTGGACGCGGTAGAGGTGGATGTGGTGGTGGTGGATGTGGAGGTGGATGCAGTGGTGGATGTGGTGGTGGTGATGGATGTGGTGGTGAACATGGTGATGGGGTGGATATGGTGGTGGAGGAAGTGGTGGTGGTGGATGTGGTGGCGGTGGATGTGGTGGTGGTACTGGTGGTGGTGGTGGAAGTGGTGGTTTATGTGGTGGTGGACGTGGTGGTGGACTCGGTGGATGTGGTGGTGGTGGTGGTACTGGTGATGGTGATGGACAAGGTGGTGGTGAATGTGGTGGTGGTGGACATGGTGGTGGTGGTGGTGGCAGTGGACGTGGTGGTGGATGTGGTGGTGGACATGGTGGTGGACGTGGTGGTGAAAAATGTTGGTGGTGGACATGGTGGTTGCGGACTTGGTGGTGGACGTGGTGGTGCTGGACGTGTTGTGGTGGTGGACATGGTGGATGTGGTGGACATTGTGGTGGTGGTGATTGTGGTGGTGGATGTGATGGTGGTGGACATGGTGGCAGTGGACATCGTGGTGGATGTGGTGGTCGTGGACATGGTGGTGGTGGACGTGGTGGTGGACGATGTGGTGGTGGTTGTGGACGTGTTGGTAGTGGACGTGGTGGTGGTGGTCGTGGTGGTGGTGGACATGGTGGTGGTGGTGGATGTGCTGATGGTGGTGGATGTGGTGGATGTGGTGGTGATGGTTGTGTGTGGTAGACATGGTGGTGATAGATGTGGTGGTGGACATGGTGATCGGGTGGATGTGGTGGTGGAGGAAGTGGTGGTGGTGGATGTGGTGGCGGTGGATGTGGTGGTGGTACTGGTGGTGGTGGATATGGTGGTGGACTCGGTGGATGTGGTGGCAGTGGTACTGGTGCTGGTGGTGGTGAATGTGGTGGTGGTGGACATGGTGGTGGTGGTGGAGGTGGGGGCAGTGGACGTGGTGGTGGATGTGGTGGTGGACATGGTGGTGGACGTGGTGGTGAAAATTGTTGGTGGTGGTGGACATGGTGGTTGCGGACTTGGTGGTGGATGTGGTGGTGCTGGACGTGCTTGTGGTGGTGGACATGGTGGATGTGGTGGACATGGTGGTGGTGGTGATTGTGGTGGTGGATGAGATGGTGATGGTGGTGGACATGGTGGCGGTGGACATCGTGGTGGATGTGGTGGTGGTGGACATGGTGGTGGTGGACGTGGTGGTGGACAATGTGTTAAAAAGGGTTCCAAAGACAACCGGTAACCAAAGACCCTTTTATGTTGCCCGGCAGTATCGCCTCTATGACCCACCAATATTAATCAATGAAGAAGCAGGCGCTGGAGACTGGAAGGCGGGAAACGAGGATTTTATTCTCTCCGGAGGAGAACACATCAATTCAGACAGCAAGTATCGTCACGAGGTGCTCTAACCACATCTCTGAGGCCTGGCCTCTTATACTGGAGTTTACAACCTTTATTACACATAACACATTCTCGCAATACTTTTAGTACTAGAAAGAACATCCTCGGAATCTCCCCTTCAGACCCGTTCCCACATACATTTACAGTTGGATTCCCCACCCCGGTCACAACAGGTGTTGGTTGTCGCACAGCAGGGCATTCCGCCGATTCACGGAATGCATGGGGTTGATCGGATCTCATGGGGTGGGGGCTTTGATCGGTTCGGGGGTCTTTTGATGGGGAGGGGGAAGCTTCCTACTGTACGGGGTAATAAACAGTATCCGCAGAGCCAGGTGGCGGCCTGGGAACAGGGAAGACAAACGGGGACGCAGGAAAAAGGGGGTTTGCATCAAAAGGGTTTGAGGCCATGAAAGGAATGAGGGGAGGTGTCGCGCTGGGAACAGGATGGGATTCAGTGGTGGAGCTGCGCTGAAGAGGGGTTTATGACCCAAGGCATGAGAGAGCGGGGGGTTTGTCAGCGTGCGGGGGATGCTTGCGAGGTTAAGAGAGAGAGAGAGACACGCTGGCTATTAGCGAGGGGCAGGGAGGCCATGGCATTCAAAATGGCTGCCGCTTACGCGCACGAATGGGCTCGAAAAGGGGGGGGGGGGCAAGATGGCGCAGATAATGTTCACCAAGATTGTATTCATTTTTCACAGTCCTCCCTTTAACATTTCCAAGACATCTTGCTGGCCTATTTCCTATCTACACCTATATGCAGCGATCATAAGTAAGGGAGAGGGGCTTAGGCAAAGGAACTGCGCATACACATTATTTTATAAACATCACATTGAAAAATCTCATCATCTAGTAAGCGGGTTCATTGTTAAGTTGGTTGCAGAAAAAAAAATCATCGTAATGCAATATCAGACTAGAATTACGCAGTGAGGGCGTTGGGTACAGATCATAGAATAAGAACTGGTGAGTTATCATATAAGTAAGTCCTTTTTGTAAACGGCGGGCGCATAGTCAGTCCAATGGTGATTGGGAGAGAAAGGAGATACAGTAAAAATGTCAGAGTTCTCGTTGTCCTTTGTCGTCTTCTGTCAGCACTGTTGAGCACCTGGATTACCTATCAACAAAAAATGTTCATGTGGATTGAGTCGTTGGAGGTCTGCGGGCAGGGGTACTTTTTGCTTAGTTTCGCCAGACCCCATAGGAGCAATGCGTTACGGTTTTGGAACAGGTGCACTTTCTTTTGTAGCGCAGAGCATTGATTTGCAATAAAAAATGCGATTGTTCCAGAATTGTGAGATCTGTTCGTATCTTGAGTCTCTGTGGCGGGCATTTCCTGTTGCTTCCATCATCTTCAGGGTGTTTGGTAGCGGGCAGAACCACAGACTTTGTTTAGCTTTTCTTCGGGGGCGACCCTTGGTGGAGTTCTAGGTCACCGTTCTGGGGTTTAACATAGTTCGTGGTCTATTTAGTCGGAGCTCCCTCCCTTCTGACGCAGGGAGTACTTTTCTCTGGGTAGCTCAGTAGGATTTGGAGGAACTTGGGAGTTCGGATGGAAAGGTGTGGGTGTGAACAGTCCTTATGGTAGGTCGGAGGAGGAGGGGATGGAGCAAGGCCAAGTCGGGAGTAGATCAGGGGGAGGCGGAGAGTTTGCGACAGGCGAGTCCGTAACCATGTTCAGAGAGCGGGGACTCTTGGCACACGTTGATCATAGAGCAGGGGCTTCAGGTCAGCCCTTTCCTTAGCTTTGTTTGAAACAGTGCCCCGTCCTGCGACTCCTTACTGCTGTGGTCTCGCCTCGGCCTCCGTTGCTGATGTTCCACGATCCGTAGTCAGGCCGCGTGCTCCCACATCCGATCTCTTTCTCCTCCGACAGTGATACCCTTAAATGAGTTTGAAAAGACAGTCTTTAGAGATTTTGCAGAAGAAGGTAATTACATAAGTCTATTTCTCTCCCAACACCAAGCAACTGGGGTAAGCACTCGCTACATTAGAGATTCTTGCGGCTAACGTATAAATAATTGATGATGGGTTTGCTGGATTCCTTACAATTTCCTTTCGCTGGCTAATTCTTTGGCGCTTTGATGATTATTTCGTTCATTTGTCATATGTCTAGTATAGTAGATGTCAGTTCTTCTGGCAGAGACCCATTTCCCTAGTACAAGTCTTGAAAGGCTAGGCTGGTCTTCAGGGCCTTGTATTTTACAAAAAGTGCAACGTGCTATTCACCATAGTCTGATAGGCATCCTTCTGAGGGATGAACATAGGCTAAACAAGTCTGCATTACATAAAAGCATCTTATTTTCAACCATGCTTACTGCAACAAGTTCCTTCGTTTTTCAATCTAATTTTCAACTTTGCACACATCCTTCTAACTTTCTATATAAATCCTCGCAACCTGGTTACTACAAAAACTCGGGAGGGGTGGTTTGCAATAATTATTAAACTTATCCTCGGGGAAGGAGGGATCTTATGGATACCAAACTGGGGGCATTTTGGGTAGATGGGGGTGTCTCGATCATTTCTTACAGCTTGGGGTACGGAGACAATTTTCAATGGGGATGGTCGCATTACCACAGACACATTTCTATCATAGGAGCCACTGACAAATAGTTCCCTGAGAGTGGGTCAAATTTAGGGAACCTTAGTCGTCTTACCTGTCCCTTTCCTACCGGCCAATTTAAATTTCATCCATATTTTAGTAGAAAAGGAGAGGTAGTAACGTGGTATCGATACAATTTTATTTAGGACAAATTTGTGCAAATACTTGTGGTATTTGGGGCCAATCAGGAGGTGCACCAGGTTCGCCAATTAGGTGCCAGTTGCTATGAAGAGGGAAAGTGAGGAGGGGTGGAAGAGTGAGTGAAAGAGAGAGAGAGAGAGAGAGAGAGAGAGAGTAAGAGAGAGAGAGAGTAAGAGAGAGAGAGAGAGAGAGAGAGAGAGAGAGAGACAATAGGCCAAACAGTACACGTGTGACATGGGGAATGACCGTGTATTGTTTGGGCTATTCAGTGCGTGACCTAACGTTAGACGTTTCGGGTCTGTGTTAGGAGGTAGGAAGCATGCAGTTTTGGGACAGAAAAGCGTTAGATTTGGTAAAAAGGTCGTGAGGGCGTCCTTGTTGTGTCATTTTGCAGCGTTAGTCCGTCTTCATGCATCGGGCGTGACGTGGTTCCAGATCCCTTATGATACTCTAATCGGGATTCTAATGTAACCTGCAGAGGGAAAAGGGGGAGAATAGGGGAGGTAGGGGGACAACATTCGAACACATCAAATGTAAGGGCAAGAAAATCCTTTACTTACCACATACTCGTATTTGTCTCTTCGGGATATAATCCCTTAGGGTTCTGGTTTCTTAAAGTCATGGGGGCAGGCAATGTGATAGGTGGTTCATGGGGAGGTTCGAGGATGGCATTAAGGATCGTGTGTAGTAAAAAACGCTAAAAAGAGGAATCAGAGGTGCCTAGCGTGAGGTACCCGGTTTCGTAGATGTATCCGGTCATCGGGGTCCCTAAATCATTCCCAAAGCTGTGATGTTCTTAAGGCATACCAGTTCTTCGTTCAACCCTGTACCTTAGTACCTTCGACCACCATATCCTTATAACAATTTAACAATCACACCATTTTACTTTACCCATTCCCTGAAGTCGAGGTCCTTCTTCATACGTCAGTTCCTGAGCTTAGTCGCATATCTTGGAGGCAGCGTATCATACCTTCGATTTGACCATCAACCCAGGGCCGAACAACTATTTCTCGGATAACCTTAAAAAGAGAGCAGAACAGTTGCGCACAGAAAAACCCTCCCACCGATACCCGTATTTACAAAAGTACGCGATGCCTATCCATAGTTTTTTAAGACTTTTATTTGTAGAATTATTCAGTACGTAAAATGTGAGAGCGCAATTCATATTTTGGCCTGACATGTCGTCGATGGAAGCACATACAGTAGGGGGTTATTTTGTAGTACAAGAACATGTAAAAAGGTCTAATTAATTATTTGTAAGTAACCAAAAACATTTCATTGCGTGACGAAGGAATCAGGGGCATTTCAGTTCATAGATGGAAACACAGTCAAGCTCATCGTAATCACATTTCCTAAATGCAAAACCGCGGGCGTGCATCATGAGCGACGTTATGTATCAGTTACAACAAATATTAAAAATAAATTGTTCATTGAAATCAACATTTTTACGGAACCCTTCTTAAATGTTCGCCAAGTGAACCCTCCTCCCTTTAACATCGAGTGCGCAATGGTTCGTATATATATATATATATCTTAGTACACCCAGTTTCATTAGCTAAGGAATACCACGAGGCATCCGTTAGTTTCCATTGATGCCAGCGCCATTTTGGGCGAGGCCGGTTTAGTCCGGAAGTAGCATCAGGGGCAAAATATCCCCGCCAATTGGCGGTTGGACCAGAGTCCCTTTCGGTAGTCCAAAAGAAAACTGTGCTAACAAAGGGGGCTGGTGGTGTGGACCGTCAATCAAGTGAGGGAGGGGGTAAAGTCTCTCTTACCGGGTCATGTTGATGTTCAACCGGAACTTGCTCGAGTTCGTTAGCCCATAATGTTCCTGGGTGGTTCAGACGGAAGCTGATGCAGACACGAGAGCACCGCCATCTTGTTGCTGTGCCGTGGTTATTTCATTTGAGATCAATGCAACTGTTCCTCACCGGAAGCCTGAAGGGGCCGAGGGCTCTTGGGACTTTGGTAGAATCTTCAAAGTCGAGGGGATGTTTGTCGATGGTGGGGGCTTGCGCCCAGGTGGGCAAGCGCCCGAGTTGCAATTTCGGACAAAGTTACTCCAGCGGCCTAGACCCGCCTTTTGAGGGCCCAGACGCCATTTTGAGGCCCTGCAGCAACCTTTGCCGTATCCATCAGGAGTGGAGGAAAACTTCTTGTGATGGCGAAAAACAGAGCATCATGCGGTTGGAGCAGGACATTTTGGTTCGGGGCGCCAGGGTGCAGCAGTGGAGCCTTCATCTGGGGAGGTGAGGGAGGCTCACCGTGCCGTCTTCCTCTCCCGGTGCATCCTACACCGTCTCTTGGAATCAGGGGCGCACATGATGACCACCCTACACCCCTGATTCCGACTCTTGGGGGACCACTGTACATCCGGTGCTCCGCAAATATGCCCGTCGGACATTGTGTGTCCTGTACTATGCAAGTATACCAGCCGGGTCTTGTATGTCCTGTGCTGAGAAAATATACGAGTCGGGCATTGTATGTCCTGTGTTGCGGAAATATACCAACCGGACATTATATTTCCTGTGCAGCGTAGGTATATGGCCGTCGCCCGGCTGGAGGACATCGGCGCCGGACCAGGGCAGGGAAGCCTCCTACCTGTGGAGGTGGAAGAGGCTCGTCCGCGTCGCCTCTTCCTCCCTGCCCACCCTGCATCCGTTCGATGGAGGAATTCGTGATGGCCGGACCAGAAGATACGAGGGAGGGGGTCATTTGCAGTCGCCCCCTCCCTACCTGTGGCCCGGGGGACGCCATCCCTGGAAGGGCGGTATGGGAAGACCATTTCATTGCCTGCTTGGCGGAGCCTCCAGGACTTTCTCGCCAGCGATCTCCTTTTGGCTCATGGCTGCTGGCAGGCCCCGCCCCACACGTGCTATGTGTTTCGGATGGGCGGGACCATCGAACTGTTACATTGGAGGACTTCCGGAGTGAGCATAACATGTTTTGTATTTTTCCTATTAGTCAAGTTTGCCTTTTAGTGAGAGTTCTACTAGTTATTCTATTTACCGTTGGTTGTGTGTTTTCTTTACCGTAATTAAATCCTAAGTTTATATAATAGACGCTTGGCTTCCTTGAGTCTTTTCTTTAACGGGGGGTTGTTTACACTGACCTGCAGTTGTGTTTGTTTTTCAGAGTGGGGGAGCAACAGAGAGCAATCAGTCCCAGAACTCTAACATGTCGTTAAAATTGGCCTGACGAAATCTGTGCCACCGAGCATAATCAAACGGGGTGGTCCTGTCTGTTCTGTCTGCACTAGTCTGTTTGGTTTTTATCTCACGTCTTTTTCCTTTCTGTCGGTCCGTCCTTTCTGTCAACCTTCCATTCTTACCTATGCTTTGCAGAGTCGGGCATTGGGCTTTCCAGTGTCCAAGACATTTACAGAAAGCACATTGGTTTGGTTTTAAATCTGTCCGTCCTGTGCGTAATGTCGGGGGATTACCTTCGGGTCGTTGTGTTCCGGGGTTGGCTTGTCGGCACATCCCTTTACACCATTCGCTTTTCATGTCTACTCCTCGGGGCAGTGCCATCGCTGGTCCTTCCCTTTGCCTACTAGACGTTTGGAGGGTTGTCCGTCGTGTCCCTTCACCTTTTCTAAATTCGTCGTCTTTCCTTCGTTGCGTGGCTTCTTTGCGCCACATACCGAGACTATCGAGCATAATGGGTGTTGTTTCATTCCTACGAAGGGCTATTTCTACTGTTTCTATTTTGTCGAGATCAAAGGATCCTCTCAGTGGCCACTGTCTTTCTCGATCCCTTTTTGTATAATTATGCCACAGCTCACTATAGGCTATAGCAATTAATCCATGCTTCATGAACATGTCCTTATTAGGGGTGCCTTCCAGCGGAGCCGGATGGTTCATCTCTAATAAGCGGTCCGGGTTAAACAGGCTATTGACCAGTGGGGAGAAGACAGGCATGACAGATCACAATGGGATAATAGTCAGCACTACCTATCTTATCACTGCGCGCAAAGACTAGACAGAATATTTCTATTCTACGTTGTTTGCACGTAGTGAATACCTCATGAACCAATTCTGAGCAATCAATCAATGTTAGGTCAAAAATAAAAAATCAATATGGTCAATGGGGAGAATAAGTAGGCTCGCAAAGGTTCGCGTCACCTACCCTTTCACTATCTGTAAAGAGGGGACCTATTTTTCCCTGTTTGCAGACAGAGAATCTCCAGAAAACAATCTATAACAGTTAATCAATAGGGGGAAGGGGCAATTGTTCAGTGGGGGAGAAAGATAGGTCCGACGGGTGCGTACCTATCCTTCGCTGTTTATAAAGGGAGAGCCTGTTGTTTCTCCGTTTGTAGACAGTGAATCTCCAATAAATTAACAAAAAGTAATACTAGTATTTTCTCAACAATTATCAATTATTTTCAATTATCTATCACTTTCGCAATTCGTCGTGTTTACACGACCTTACCCGGACCGCATGGACAGTTTCTCGTCTTCCGAATCCAGCGCCCGATCGTCCTCTTCTCTTTGTACTTCTCGTGGCACTCCTGATGGTTCCCAGTCAGGACCGCAGATCACTCGAGAGAGGTCTGTTCGGAGCCAGTGAAGTTCGGATGATCGGCTGTCAGACAAGGGTCTATCGGACAGGGTACCTTCCGATCGTTGCAGTCGTTCACTCTGTCGTCGGGACCTCTCCCACTGGATCCACGAGTCGCTGATGGGCCCCACGTTTGGGACGCCAATTGTTAAAAAGGGTTCCAAAGACAACCGGTAACCAAAGACCCTTTTATGTTGCCCGGCAGTATCGCCTCTATGACCCACCAATATTAATCAATGAAGAAGCAGGCGCTGGAGACTGGAAGGCGGGAAACGAGGATTTTATTCTCTCCGGAGGAGAACACATCAATTCAGACAGCAAGTATCGTCACGAGGTGCTCTAACCACATCTCTGAGGCCTGGCCTCTTATACTGGAGTTTACAACCTTTATTACACATAACACATTCTCGCAATACTTTTAGTACTAGAAAGAACATCCTCGGAATCTCCCCTTCAGACCCGTTCCCACATACATTTACAGTTGGATTCCCCACCCCGGTCACAACAGGTGTTGGTTGTCGCACAGCAGGGCATTCCGCCGATTCACGGAATGCATGGGGTTGATCGGATCTCATGGGGTGGGGGCTTTGATCGGTTCGGGGGTCTTTTGATGGGGAGGGGGAAGCTTCCTACTGTACGGGGTAATAAACAGTATCCGCAGAGCCAGGTGGCGGCCTGGGAACAGGGAAGACAAACGGGGACGCAGGAAAAAGGGGGTTTGCATCAAAAGGGTTTGAGGCCATGAAAGGAATGAGGGGAGGTGTCGCGCTGGGAACAGGATGGGATTCAGTGGTGGAGCTGCGCTGAAGAGGGGTTTATGACCCAAGGCATGAGAGAGCGGGGGGTTTGTCAGCGTGCGGGGGATGCTTGCGAGGTTAAGAGAGAGAGAGAGACACGCTGGCTATTAGCGAGGGGCAGGGAGGCCATGGCATTCAAAATGGCTGCCGCTTACGCGCACGAATGGGCTCGAAAAGGGGGGGGGGGCAAGATGGCGCAGATAATGTTCACCAAGATTGTATTCATTTTTCACAAATGTGGTGGTGGTTGTGGACCTGTTGGTAGTGGACGTGGTGGTGGGTGGTCGTGGTGGTGGTGGACATGGTGGTGGTGGATGTGCTGGTGGATGTGGTGGTGGACGTGATGGATGTGGTGGTGATGGTTGTGTGCGGTAGACATGGTGGTGGTGGACGTGGTGGTGGTGTTGGTGGTGGACGTGGTGGTGGACATGGTGGTGATGGACATGGTAGTGGTGGATGTGTTGGTGGTGGACATGGTGGTGGACAAAGTGGTGGTGGTTGTGGACATGTTGGTGGTGATCGTGGTAGTGGTGGTCGTGGTGTTGGTGGACATGGTGGTGGATGTGCTGGTGTTGGTGGACATGGTGGTGGTGGATGTGGTGGTGATGGTTGTGGTGGTAGACATGGTGGTGGTGGACATGGTGGTGGATGTGGTGGTGGTGGACGCGGCGGTGGATGTGTTGGATGTGGTGGTGGTGGACGTGGTGGTGGACCTGGTGGTGGTGGTGGTGGACATGGTGGGGTGGACATGGTGGTGGCGGTTGTGGTGGTGGATGTGGTGGTGGTGGACATGGTGGTGGTGAACATGGTATTGGTGGATGTGGTGGTGGTGGATGTGGTGGTCGATGTGGTGGTTGATATGGTGGTGGACATGGTGGTGGACTTGGTGGTGGTGAATGTGCTTGTGGTGGTGGTATTGGTCAATGTGGTGTACATGGTGGTGGTGGACGTGGTGGTGGTGGATATGGTGGTGGTGGAGGACATGGTGTAGTGGACATGATGGTGGTGGATGTGGTGGTGGTGGACGTGATGGTGGATGTGGTGGTGGACGTGGTGGACTGGTGGTGGAGGACCTGGTGGTGGTGGACCTGGTGGTGGACATGGTGGTGGTGAACGTTGATGTGGTGGTGGATCAATCAATCAATCAATACATTTGTAAAGCGTGCTACTCACCCGTGAGGGTCTCAAGGCGCTTGGGGGGGTGCTGCTACTGCTCGAACAGCCAGGTCTTGAGTAACCCCCTGAAGGTTAGTAGGTCTTCGGTCTGCCGTAGGAGGATGGGGAGGGTGTTCTAGGACTTGGCGGCGAGGTAGGAGAATGATCTGCTGCCGGAGCTGGCGGTTTGGGGTGTAGAAGATTAGTCGTTTGTTGAGGTATGCTGGTCCAGTGTTGTGGAGTGCCTTGTGTGCGTGGGTGAGGAGCTTGAAGGTGATCCTCTTGTTGATGGGAAGCCAGTGCAGGTCTCTCAGATGGGGTGTGATATGGCTGTGGCGAGGGATGTCGAGGATCAGGCGTGCAGAGGTGTTTTGGATGCGTTGCAGTTGTTTCAGTTGTTTGGCCGGGGCTCCTGCGTAGAGGGCGTTTCCGTAGTCCAGTCTGCTGCTGATGAGGTGGCGGTTCTTCTGGTGTCAGTGGGGAACCACCTGTAGATCTTTCGGAGCATGCGGAGGGTGTTGAAACAGGAGGATGAGATGGCGTTGACTTGCTTGGCCATGGAGAGTGTTGAATCGAGGATGAATCCCAGGTTGCGTGCGTGGTCGGTGGGTGTCGGCGCTGCTACCAGGGCTGTCGGCCACCAGGAGTCATCCCAGTCAGATGGGGTGGAGGAGAGGATGAGGACCTCCGTCTTGTCCGAGTTCAGCTTCAGACAGCTGTTCCTTATCCATTTGGTGACGGCTTTCATTCCTTCGTGGAGTTTGGTTTTGGCGGTTAGAGGGTCCTTGGTGAGGGAGAGGATTAGTTGTGTGTCGTTGGCGTAGGAGATTATTCTGAGGTCGCACAGTCTGGTGACTTGGGCGAGCGGGGCCATGTAGATGTTGAACAACGTCGGGCTGAGGGAAGATCCTTGGGGTATGCCACAGATGATCTTGAAGGCCTTGGATCGGAAGGGAGGGAGGTGGACACTCTGTGTTCTGCCAGATAGGAAGGAGGTGGTCCAGTCCAGTGCTTTGCCTCGGATTCTGCGTCGTGGAGGCGAGTGCGTAGCGTGCGGTGGCAGACCGTGTCGAATGCGGCTGATAGGTCCAGGAGGATGAGGGTCGCCGTCTCACCGTTGTCCAGCAGGGCCCTGATGTCATCAGTGGCGGCGATGAGGGCCGTTTTGGTGCTGTAGTTGCTGCGGAACCCGTACTGGGACGGTTCCAGGATGTTGTTCTCCTCAAGGTAGTGGGTCGGCTGTTTGTTGACAGTTTTCTCGATGACCTTTGCAGAGAACGGGAGCAGGGAGATGGGCCTGAAGTTCTTGAGGTCCCTCGGGTCTGCCTTGGGTATCTTGGGCAGGACGTTGATCTCGGCGTGCTTCCAATTCTCCGGGAAGGTCACGGTTTTGAAGGAGACTGAAGGACTGGGTTCTTTAAGACCCAGCGGTGCCAGGGCACAACACCTGAAACCTTCGTGGGTAACCTGCTCCGGCGTACGAATGACAGAGACACGGGACACTTCCTTCGGCGTCAAAGATTCAAGGTTTATTTACTGCAGGGAACACAGAAATCACAGGAAGTACACCGAGTGTAGTTCGGGGAGACTGCTTCAAATTGGTTCTGTGGATCGCTCCTTTTATACAGTTTTTACCCATAGGACAACATGGCACACAAAAGTTTACAACCCGGTTCCCACCATTATCCCCCAGAGGGGTCGCTTTGGTCACTTTGATATACATGAGGTCCGGAACATAAGTGCGGAAACATTTGCTGATTCCCAACTGCAAAAACCCATCTTCCCAACATTAGTGCATTCCAATCGGCAGTAAAACAGATCGAAATAGGAACAAAGACAGGTGCAGAGGAAGACGGAGACAGTGGGGAGATCGAAAAGGGTGTAAAAGGGGAGGTATCGGGAAACACGAGATACAGGCATCAAAGGGACGTGCCTAATGAGATGCACGGCTGAGACAATAAGTCCGTGCGGCAAGATGAGCCTCGAGCGGCGCCATCTGCTTTACAGTAGCATCCCCCTCGTCATAAAGACACTTTCAAAGGACATGTGTCTTCCGCAAATATCTTGGGAGTCCCAGGGTCGCGAAGCGGACAGCGTCCGTTCGCTGGCTACTTGAGGGCAAGAGACAAAATGGATGCCGTATCTAAGATGGAACCCGTGGGTACAGATGAAAAACCCACATAACAAACGAACGGTTTAAGTTAGCACAGCGAAACTGCGCACACTTACTAAACTCGTCATTTGCGGTTCATAGATACCAGACTCGACCATATTCGTGCGAGTCGAAAACACCACTTACAATTGTCACAGAACCTCAGACGCTCCTTTTGCCCTCATGTAGGCAAGCACTAGTCGGAATCATATTCGATATTCATCAGACCATCTAGATGTTGCTGTAGCATAGCTCTGTCCAACCGAGTCCCCTTGGTAACAGGTGGTTGTCTCATACACGTTGTAGCACAGAGGCCACATAAGGCAGGACCACACTGCACACAAAGGCAACACGTGAACAGGAACACTACAACGACTCCGATGATCATCAGAATCTTCCAACCCCAAGTCGACATCAGGCCCCAAAACCACCCAAGTAGCGTCCAATCCCCTACATCCACGTGTATGGATTCGGAGATCTTATGCAACCTCGAGATGGCTTGATAGACAGTTGGAGCGTTATCTGGAATGAAAATGCAGCAGCTCGAATGGATCACCTTACATACCCCACCTCGATCTGCTAAGATGACATCTAAAACCATACGGTTTTGTAACGTCATAAGTCTCTCCGCCTGAAGTTCTGTGGTGATATTACCAAGGGCACTGGCAGTAATATTAGCTGTCGATTCTACCACTCGAGTCAACTGTCTCAGGTTCCTACTATTAACCATAGGTCCCCAAAACGGGAGGAAACCCTTGAAAAAGTCTCCTGCCTCTTGACCGGCAGTATCCTCTTCGCTAATTACACCTCGCACAACTCTAGTCTTATGATAATCGGCATCTACAGTGAACGTCGGAGGCAACAAATTTGCAATGAAACATGAGCCCATGAAGTCAGCGGGCAACCATGCGTATGCACGATCATAACAGATAAAGTATGTACCCTTGGCAGCCAGAAACACAGGGGACGAGAACATCGGCAGAATGTAATTTTCAGTGCAAGCACTCGCTCCAAGTCGGGCTTGCGATCTTCGGCCACGACCCATAAGACAAAGATTACCAGTGTGGGGTACGACCCATATCGGAGGCGAGCTTTTAAGCTGCTTTTCGCTAGTGAACACACTATATTCACCTCTACTTAGGACCCTATAGGCTTGTACCTCTTCTTCGGGAATAAGCGAGGGATCATAGATATCACTATCTAAATCCTCTATTGCTATCGACAAAGGTTTTTGATACGAGGTAGGACCAGAGTAGGGGGAACGTGGTTCTCGAATGGGGTGGAAACCCAGTGCGCTTCGAAACATTGTTTGAAATGCTCGAGCTGACCCTTGGGAACTATACGGTAACACCAGATATGGAATCCCCTTATCCGTAGTATGTGGCATCAACCCACACACCCAACAATTAGTAGTGTTAACCACTAACTGATGCTGATGAAGGAGCTGAATACAGGAATTGTTGCGGAATTCTACACGTCTAGCCTGTTCGTGTTCCGGTAACATATGAAAGGAATGAGGAGAAGCTGTGGAGGTAGGTTTAGGGTCAGGAGTAGGAGTAGATGTAGTAGAAGGTAAGAAGTAAGACATCGTGTAATACACCCCACCCGCCAATAATGCAGAAGCAGTCAAAAACAATACAAACAGTTGGAATATAAAACATTTGGTACGACTGAGTTGCTGCAACTTGAATCTATGAGCCTGAGCTCCTTCCAAATCATTCAGCTTCGAGAATGCCATTCCCTACGACCGTCCGCAACGTTTCTTGACGCACTTCGTTCTGTGTAGCAATAGTCAATCATTAGGAGTTCCCAGGAACCGACGGCCTTTAACCTAGCGTCAAGACCTACTATCCAGAAGGAAGTACGCGCGTGGCCCTACGGCCTTTAATGCACAATATGTATATATGCAAAAACAAAGTCTCTCAGCTGTGAAAGCAAAAAGTATAAGGAATGAAACTCAATATATATGTACAAAAATAATTACAATGGTACGAATGTTCAAACTGATCATGGAAAACGGGATAATGCAGTTATCAATACAGAAAAGCAGGATCTTTTATTAGTCTTTAGTGCTAGATCGTAGAAAGTATCGAGTTTTCCCAGGACGTGTCTGCTCGTCAAACAAAGGATCCGTTGAAGAGACAGCGTCCCGCTGATCAGTTGAGTGGTTTGGTCTTGAGTCTTTTGATGATAATTGTTCAACAATGTCTTTCTGCTGTGCTGGGGATTCTCCAACAGGCTGCGCGTCACTAAAAGGTACAAACACCGGCAATCCTTCGGTTTCAGTTGATGCAATGCCTCTCCTTACCCACGGGTCTGTCGGCAAAGGGATAGGGACCTTTTTGGTATGGGTGGCATGCACCCAATTCTTGCGTCCCTCGAGACGAACAGCAGTCCTCGTGGCAAGGAGAACCTGATATGGTCCAGTAAACCTCGGGTCCAGGTTATTCTTGCGTGAAAAATTTCTCGTCACCACCCAATCTCCGGGCTGGAGCTGGTGGCCTGGACCCTCCTTCTGCGTCGGCAATGCGTCGTAAACCTGTTGGTGAATTAACCTCAGTTTAGCAGTCAAGTCATGAAGATAATCGATCAACATTGGGTACTCAAGATCACAGAACATTCCTGGCCTAGGAACCCCCCACACATTCGCAGGACGGCCGAACACTATTTCATAGGGACTGAGCCCTACTCGGGAGTGTACAGTCGCCCTAGTTGACAGTAATGCTAAAGGTAAAGCGTCAGGCCACGAAAGACCAGTCGTAGCCTGAATCTTCGCTAGCTTTAGTTTGAGGGTGCCGTTATACCCCTCAACCAAACCAGCTGACTGGGGATGATTGGCGCTGTGGAATTTTTGATTAATTCCAAGGCCCTTACACACACTCTTCATCACACTACCCACAAACTCACTTCCGTTATCTGACCACACGACTCTAGGCATTCCATACCGAGGAAAATATTCCTTCAGTAGGATTTTCGCAGTAGACAAAGCAGTATTGTCTTTGAGAGGATAGGCCTCGATCCATCGGGAGAATGCGCAAACCACAACTAAGACGTATTTCAGGTTATTGCATCGCTCCATATGGATGAAGTCCAATTGAATCACCTCAAAGGGGCATGAAGGGGGAGCAAAACTGCCAGGAGGAGTTGGGGTTCCTTTGCCAGGATTGTACATCATACACACCATACAATTCTTCACCAGACGTTCAGCACATTTCGTGATACCATCATTCTTCCACACAGGAGACAATAATTTGCAAATACCTTTCGCGCTAATATGTGCTAACCCATGCGCCATTGTCACAACGGCCAGCACATACGCATCCGGTAACATCCATCTTTTCTGATCCGACAAATCAATCCAACAACCATTCGCATCCAACTTTCCCGTACTTTCTTTCCACTTCGCCTTCTCAGTCTCGGTGGCCTCATTCTGAATTTCTTTCACACTTTCGATAGTGTCTTCACACATACTCGATTCTGTAGGCCACCTAACCGAACTCGTCACATACATTCGAGTGCTAAGGTTCCGGGCAGTCTCCCTAGCAATCTCGTCCGCAAACGCATTACCACGACCAACATCATCCGTCACCTTACGATGCGCACTACATTTAACAATCGCTACTTGCTTAGGCAATGTCAGTGCATCCAAGAGATCATTCACAAGCTGGCCATGCTGAATCTTCGTACCATGCGACGTCAAGAAACCTCTCTCTCTCCACAATTGTCCAAAACTATGTGCGACGCCAAATGCGTATTGGCTGTCAGTAAACACATTCACACGTTTCCCTTTTGCTAACACACACGCTCTAGTAAGAGCAATCAGCTCTGCAGCTTGGGCAGAATTCTGATTTAATCTTGCAGTCTCAACAACAGTATTCAACGTTACCACAGCATAAGCAGTAGTCACATCGCCATTCGGCAACTTAAAGCATGACCCATCCACATACAATGTACCATCTGGATCTTCCAATGGGGTGTTTTTAAGGTCCACTCGACCCTTTGTTTCCTCCTCTGTCCTCAAGTAGCAATCATGTTCTGCTACTTCATTTGAGTCCGTGCTAATTGGTAACAAAGTTGCCGGGTTCAGAACATTACAACGTTTTATTTGAATGTGGCTTGCCAACAGCGTCAACTCGTAACCAGACAACCTCGCACTCGTCAAGTGCTGAGTTTTCGTCCGATTCAAAAGGGTATCGACTGCATGCGGAACCATCACCGTAAGCATATTATCCATAACCAATCCTGCTGATTGTCGGATAGAGACCGCGGCTGCCGCTGTTGCTCGTAAACAACTCGGCAATGCTCTAGCTACCGGGTCCAAGGTCGAGGAAAAATATGCACATGGACGTTGCTTATCACCAAAAGGTTGCGTTAAGACACTCAAAGCACAACCTTCTCTCTCTTGAACATATAATGTAAACGGCTTGCTGTAGTCGGGAGTACCCAACACAGGAGCCGAACATAATGAATCACGCAATTCAGAAAAACTTTTCTGACATTGTTCCGTCCATGGTAAAGGAGTTGAAACATCCTTGCACGTAAGAGCCACCAATGGTTTCGCTAGCAATGAAAAATTAGGAATCCATTGCCTGCAGTACGACGTGATACCTAGAAAGGCACGCACATCTCTTTGGGTTGTTGGCACAGCCATGCGCGCAATTGCTGCAATTCTCTCTGGGGTCAACCTCCTTCCCTCCTTTGACAATAAGTGACCTAGATAGGTGACTTCTTGACAACAATATTGGAGTTTAGAGGGCGACACCTTGTGATTTAACTCACAGAGATGTTGCAGCAACGACACCGTAGCAATTTTGCAAATGTCCTGAGTATCAGCAGCCACCAATAAGTCGTTGACGTATTGGATTAAGGCCGCACCGGCCGGCAACCTAAACGCATCCAGTTGACCCTTCAAGGCTTGGCTGTAAATAGATGGACTTTCACAGTAGCCCTGAGGAGCGCGTTTGAACCGGAAGCTCTCCTCGGCAATCGGGATGCTGAAAAACGCATTTTTCAAGTCAATCACCGAAAACCATGATGCAGAAGCTGGAATCAGAGTCAGTAGCGCCGTGATGTCAGGCACAACAGGGAATTGAGGAACCACAATTTTATTCACCTCCCGTAAATCGATAACAAAGCGATAAACAGGGGGTTTTGAAGGATCAGTACGTTTAAGAATGGGTAGTACAGGACTGTTGCACACGTTTCCCCTAGTCTCTTCAATGACGTCTTTCTCGATCAGATCATAGATGATCGCTAACAGTGCTCGTTCACCATCAAGGGAGATACGATATTGGGGAATACGTGGCAATCGCACATTAGATTTCAACTGTACAACATATGGGGAGATATCAAGTAGGCCCACATCATTGGGACCCGTTGCCCACAAAGACGCAGGAAGAGAACTCAATTCCGGTGGGAGCTTATCGAGGGACAAGTACATGGGAGAGACAACCCTCTCTCCTAACGTAAGCTTTACACCCGCAGGAGAACAATACAAAGTCGCATACAAACGTTTAAGCAAATCCAGGCCCAAAAGATTTTCACCACAGCCCGTAGTCAAAATCAACGGAGCTTCTAGCTCACGTGGCCCAATTTTAAGGGGCAAAGGGCGCGAAACTGGATTGCTAACAGGGGCGCCAGAGAATCCAACGGAAACATTTGTTAAGCCAGACAAAGGTGCGCCAGGGAGTTTCGAATGCTTAATGGAACTTTTCGCTGCACCAGTGTCCAACAGAAAAGGCTCAACGACGCCCGATGTAGCAACTGCGACGTAAGGCCCTCTCTGATCAACCGGAACTGATACCACTCCCTCTCCTTGTCTATGGCTGTCCTAGTAATTACAGTCGTCAGTTCCCTGATCGACGTAATAATCGTCTACATTGTACTGCGCAGATCGTCCTTGCGACGATCCACGTTGATCGAAACAATTATCGGAATTTGATGAATTTGATGAGTTATCTGAGCGATCGTTCTGAGTACCACGACCTCTACCACGTGGTGCCTGCTGCGAACCACCCCGACCTCCTCTAGACGAGTTACCATTATTACGTTCATTTAGAACAGGACAATTGAATTTAATATGCCCCTCCTGTCTACAATAAGCACATTGATTGTACCCTAACGAGGATCTTTGGGAGGAGGAGTCATTACGAGTTTGAGATCTGTTCGATTGCGACTGCGATCTATTTTGTTGCGAATTATTCTGATTTGAGCGTGGAGGATACGCTTGCTGAAGCAACACTTTAGTTTTTAGCTCTTTGGTCTTTTTATCAGCACGGTCGCTCTCCTCTTTCTCTCTATTCTCATAATATTGTGCCGTAGCCAATATCTGAGCTGAAGTAGAAACGGCCCATGCACTTTCTGAATTCCTCAATTTATTGCTCAAATCGGGCAGTAAGTTCGAAACAAATTTATCCACGAACAACCTTTGACCACCCTCCGTGCTCATATCCTGGCCACTATGGTCGATGAATGCCTCCTCGAACCTCGTAAAGAAGTCGGAAACACTCTCGTCCTTTTTCTGTTTACAAGCCGACAATTTATCCCAGTTCACCTTCATAGCTGGCATAAGAGTTTTCATTAGCGTTATAATTCTTTGAGGAAGGTCAATAATCAACTGTTCGGGTTTAGCACCACCAGTTTGTAACCCATCCGCTGCTATAATGGCCGCCCAATCACCACCTAATTCGTTCGCGTGATTTTCCTGACGAATCTTAGCCCATACAGGTTGCGGTACAACATTACCAAACAACATGTCAATATCGGCAAGATTCATTACCGTAGCGTCTACGAGCTGCGATAGTTCTTTATAATACCCCACAGGATTTTTGCGAGGGTCAGGCAAAGATTGTTTCACCTGCAACACTTCCGATCGCTTCCACGGGAGATGTATCCACACTCTCTGGAAGTATGGAGGAATAATGGGGTTAGCAGTAGGATCGCCTGGCATCCACACTGGTGGAACCTCACGCATAGGAAATTGACCAGACCCATCTGTCTGTCTTTCGACATCCTCGACAAACAAGGCTTGAGGTATAGGAGTGGGACGAAAAGATAGCAACCGTTCAACAGCACGTCGAACATTAGTATCCACTATCAGTCCAGTCGAAAACTGAAGCTGTAGATCAGACAACGCGGTCAGCACCTCGTCAGGTGCGTCGGCCGATATCTGATCACGAAGAACCTTACACATTTCCTCGAACACAAATCTTTGGGTTGGTATATTGAACTGACAAAATGTGTTGAGTACGATACGAGGTGGATTTCTAAGGGGGTGCGTCATCCAACCCATCGCCATATTGTATAATGAAGCACGTTCCCTTCCACCAGGAAGCTGACTACGTCTCTGAGGGCCATCTGAACCAGCGGACCCAAGAACAGGTCCGAGTGAATGAAAGAAACTAGACGCAAGAGGAGAATTGCGACTACGAGTAGAGGGAGAAGTATAGGACACAGGACTAACAAGTGAAGGAGTAGAAACAGAAACAACAGCAGGGGTTAACAGAGCAGGAGCAGTAGCGTGAGCAGGAGTATGTGAAAGCGGAGGAGCAGTAGGAATAGCAACAGACGAAGGAGCAGGAACAGTCGGAAGAACGGGTGCAAGTTGAGGAACAGGCAAAGGAAGAATAGGTGCAGGAACAGGTACAGGGGGAATCACAGGGGCTGTGGTACACTGTACGTACGGAGGGGGCGACTTCATAAGATAAGACATTAAAGGATCCTCAACTGCCTCTTCCTTCTTTTCTGACTCCGTAGGCAAAGTAGGATAACATTTATCTATAGTCATACGCTGTAATCTGTCAAACACTTCCTTTTCCCTAACCTCCTTATCATGCTGGAACTGCTCTGCTTTCTTTACAATGGTACCAGCACTATCTCGCTGATTTTGTTTAGTCTGTCTGATTTCTTTCTGTCGGGCTTATTTACGCCACAACCGAAAGGCATCAAACATGGCCGGCCTTGACTTTTTCGCGAACAATTTAACCTCTAAATTATCTAAGATCGGTGCCTCGAAGCTACCATGTGGTGGCCAGCGAAGGTCACCATCTTTCTTCGTATATTTGATCCAGTACTCATTAAAAGTAATCGGGCCTAGCCCATGTTTGCTATATAGTTCATACGTGGGAGTTCCAACTGGAGGTATCGAACACGAGTCCTCCAGTCGGGAATCCATACCACAAGGCCTGAAACAACTAAACAAAGTACTGCGACCAGGCATCTTGCACACTAGCCGAGTTTCACAAACTTCAAGGGTTACGGGATTTACCAAGTCCCAGCAAAGAACAAAACCCTCGGTTTTTGGCGGCTGCAGTCGTCAAACAACACAACAAAGTACGCTAGCAAAGTGTCACCGACAAAAACACTTACACAGCATCAACAACAAAAACACTTGCTAAAGTGTCAACAACCAAGAACTCTGGGAGCGACCCACAAATACTTAACTCAAAGATCAATGGCGTCTCCAGGAAGGCCCGTCAATCGTCTCGCTATACCAAGGTCTACGCCAGGCGCCAAAACAGGTCTACAGTCAGGGCAGCAGTCCGTCGCAGCCGTCAGGAGGCGGGAATCTTCGCGGGAAAAGTCTTCGGGCCACTTATTTCGACAACAGGATCGATGAAGCGGAGTGCACCTTCCCTCGGAGATTTCACACGAAGTTCCTCACGATCGTCGGGCTTGGACCGGTACCACTGATGCAGCCCCACGTTGGGCGCCAACTGAAGGACTGGGTTCTTTAAGACCCAGCGGTGCCAGGGCACAACACATGAAACCTTCATGGGTAACCTGCTCCGGCGTACGAATGACAGAGACACGGGACACTTCCTTCGGCGTCAAAGATTCAAGGTTTATTTACTGCAGGGAACACAGAAATCACAGGAAGTACACCGAGTGTAGTTCGGGGAGACTGCTTCAAATTGGTTCTGTGGATCGCTCCTTTTATACAGTTTTTACCCATAGGACAACATGGCACACAAAAGTTTACAACCCGGTTCCCACCATTATCCCCCAGAGGGGTCGCTTTGGTCACTTTGATACACATGAGGTCCGGAACATATGTGCGGAAACATTTGCTGATTCCCAACTGCAAAAACCCATCTTCCCAACATTAGTGCATTCCAATCGGCAGTAAAACAGATCGAAATAGGAACAAAGACAGGTGCAGAGGAAGACGGAGACAGTGGGGAGATCGAAAAGGGTGTAAAAGGGGAGGTATCGGGAAACACGAGATACAGGCATCAAAGGGACGTGCCTAATGAGATGCACGGCTGAGACAATAAGTCCGTGCGGCAAGATGAGCCTCGAGCGGCGCCATCTGCTTTACAGTAGCATCCCCCTCGTCATAAAGACACTTTCAAAGGACATGTGTCTTCCGCAAATATCTTGGGAGTCCCAGGGTCACGAAGCGGACAGCGTCCGTTCGCTGGCTACTTGAGGGCAAGAGACAAAATGGATGCCGTATCTAAGATGGAACCCGTGGGTACAGATGAAAAACCCACATAACAAACGAACGGTTTAAGTTAGCACAGCGAAACTGCGCACACTTACTAAACTCGTCATTTGCGGTTCATAGATACCAGACTCGACCATATTCGTGCGAGTCGAAAACACCACTTACAATTGTCACAGAACCTCAAGATGTTGATGGACTTGAGGAGGTGGGGTGCGATGGTGGCGCTGGCTTTGTTGAAGTTGTGGTGAGGGCACAGGTCTGACGGGGAGCCGGATTGGATAGTGCTCATGACTTTGATAGTGTCGTCATCGTTGATGTTGGTCCAGGTGAGCAGGGGGTCGCCATGGGTGGTGGCAGTGGGGTCTGAGGTGTCATTGGCTGTTGTGGTGGGCTGGTTGTCGAAGCTGTCGTGGATGTCTGCGATCTTGCGGTAGAAGAAGGGGGCCAGGGAGTTGCACAGGTCTTGCAATGGTGGAATGTTGTTGGTGTTGGAGCTGGAGTTGGAAAATTCCTTCCCAATGTTGAAGAGCTCTTTGCTGTTGTGTGCGTTGTTGTCGAGGCGGTCCTTGAAGGAGGTCTTTTTGGCGGATCTCATGAGGTGATGGTGTTGGTGCATGGCGTCCTTGTGGGCTGATAGGTTTTCCGCTGTCTGTTCATGGCGCCATTTCTTCTCTAGCTTTCAGCGCCTGAGGTTGCTGGTGGCGGCGTCGGGGTCGTCTGTGGGTGGGCTTCGGGCTTCGGGCGGTGTGTAGTTGGTCTTCTGTTATTTTGCTCCAGCAGCGGGGGGAACTGTTGGGTGTGGTGGTGTGTGGTAGGCTTCTCGAAGGGGAAGTGGACGCATCGATGATCGATCCAGTAGAGTTTGGTGGTGTGGCTGAAGGAGACATGGGAGCTTGCGGAGAAGATGCGATCAAGCATGTGGCCGGTGAAGTGGGTGGGCGTTGTCATGAGCTGTCTGAGTCTGGGGTTGGCGAGGTTGTCGATCAGGTGGAGTTGGTGTTGTTGTTGTTCTCGAGGTGGAAGTTCAGGTCCCCGAGGAGGATGTAGTCCGTGGATACAAGGGCATGCATGCTGATGAAGTCGGCGATGGAGTCGCTGAACTGTGGCCTGGGTCCGGGGGGGGGCTGTAAATCAGAATTCCTCTGAGGGTGGTGTTGGGGTCAGTGAGGATCTGGGAGCGCAGGTGTTCGTCGATGTTGAGGGTGTCATCGGAGTTGGTTGAGACCTTGAGGGTGGACTTGTTAATGATGGCGATTCCACCTCCTACTCCGTTGGTTCGATCTCTTTGGGTGATCTTGTAGCCGTCCGGGATGGCTATGGCGATGTTGGGTGCCGAGGAGTCATTCATCCAGGTCTCTGTCAGGAAGGGGACGTCCGGGGAGGACGTGTCGAGCAGGTCCCAGAGTTCGACGGCGTGTTTGGGTGCGGAGCGGGTGTTCAGGAGTATGCATCTGAGGTGGTTGCATGCTGTCCTGGTGGGTGGATAGACGGGCCTGCTGCTGGTGAAGCTGCAGTTCTGGCAGGAAAAGAGTCCTTGGGTGCGCTTCGGGGCGGCCTGGAAGCAGGTGTGTGCTCATCCAGTGTTGAGTGCGTGGAGGGTGCTGGCATCGTAGTGGAGATGGGGGTTGTGGCGTTGGCTGGTGCCAGGGGTTCTGGCGCTGGGCGCGGTCCAGGCGCGGAGGGGCGCAGACAGGCATGCCTTAGGCGCGCCTTTGGCCGACATAAGAAGGGGAGGTGGGAGGGAGGAGCAGCTGGGAGGTGGGAGTGGAGGGTATGGGAGCGGGGCAGGGATGCAGGGGATGCAGCGGCGGGAAACAGGAACGACGAGGAGTACAGAAGGGAAAAAGTGCACAGCAAAAATACAATACAAGGGGAATGAAAGGAAGAAAAACTAGCATAATAAAAGAACAATTACAAGCCAAAAGGGGAATGAAAGGAAGAAAAATGAGCACAATAAAAGAACGATTGCAGACCAAAATACAGTGCAAGCAAAGCAAACCTACGGCCTACCAAGGCTTTGAATGAGAGATAGCAGCAGCAGCAGGAGTTCAAGGGCGTGACACACAGGTGGTGTTGTGCGGCGTGGGGAGCGACGTGCCAAGAGGGTCAAGGGTCTCTCTCCTCACCCTGCAGCGGCCGCCATAAGAAGGGGAGGTGGGAGGGAGGAGCACCTGGGAGGTGGGAGTGGACGAATGTGAGTGGGGGCGGGGCCACAGGGGACGCAGTGGCAGGAAACCAGAATGGCGAGGGTACAGAAGGGAAAAAGGGCACCGCAAAAATACAATACAAGGGGAATGAAAGGAAAAAAAAGGAGCACAATAAAGGAACAATTACAAGCCAAAAGGGGAATGGAAGGAAGAAAAACAAGCACAATAAAAGAACGATTGCAGACCAAAAAACGGTGCAAGCAAAACAAACCTATGGCCTACCAGGGCCTCGAACGCGAGACAGCAGCGGCAGCAGGGGCTCAAGGTCACAACACACAGGTGGTGCTGTGCGGCGTGGGGAGCGACCTGCCAAGAGGTGGTGCTGGATGTGGTGGTGGTGGACATGGTGGTGGTAGACATTGAGGTGGTGGACGTGGTGGTGGACATGGTGGTGGTGGACGTGGTGGTGGTAGTGGACGTGTTGGTGGTGGACTTGGTGGTGCTGGTGGATGTGGTGGTGATGGACGTGGTAGTGGTGGACTTGGTGGTGGTGGACATGGTAGTGGTGGATGTTGTGGTAGTGGATGTGGTGGTGGTGGACGTGGTGGTTGTGGATGTGATGGTGGACGTAGTGGGCATGGTGGTGGTGGTGGACGTGGTGGATGTGGTGGTGGTGGGGGATGTTGTGGTGGGTGTGGTGGTGGTGAACGTGGTGGTTGTGGATGTGATGGTGGATGTAGTGGACATGGTGGTGGTGGTGTACATGGTGGATGTGGTGGTGGATGTGGTGGTGGATGTGGTGGTGGATGTGGTGGTGCTGGTGGACTTGGTGGTGGTGGACATGGTAGTGGTGGATGTTGTGGTAGTGGATGTGGTGGTGGTGGTGGACATGGTGAGGTGAGCGTGGTGGATGTGGTGGATGTGGAGGTGGTGGATGTGATGGTGGATGTGGTGGTGGACATGGTGGTGGTGGTGCATGTGGTAGTGGTGGATGTGGTGGTGGATGTGGTGGACAGGGTGGTGGTGGATGTGGTGGTGGACATGGTGGTGGTTGACATGGTGCTGCTAGAGGACTTGGTGGTGGTGAATGTGGTGGTGTTGGACGTGGTGGTGGTGGACATGATGGTGGACATGGTGGTGGACTTGGTGGTGGTGGATGTGGTGTTGTTCATGGTGGTGGTGGGGGTGGTGGGGGTGGTGGTGGTGGATGTTGTGGTGGGTGTGGTGGTGGTGAACGTGGTGGTGGTGGATGTAGTCGTGCTGGTGTACTTGGTGGTGGTGGACATGGTAGTGGTGGATGTTGTGGTAGTGGATGTGGTGGTGGTGGACTTGGTGGTGGTGGACATGGTGGTGGTGGTGAACGTGGTGGTGGTGGACATGGTGGTGGCCGTGGTGGTGGTGGAAGTGGTTGTGGATGTGGGGGTGGACATGGTGGTTGTGGACATGGTGGTGGTGGGCATGGTGGTGGTGGATGTTGTGGTGGGTGTGGTGGTGGTGGACCTGGTGGTGGATGTGGTGGTGGTGGGTGTGGTGGTGGTGGACGTGGTGGTGGTGGATGTGGTGGCGGTGGACGTGGTGGTGGATGTGGTGGTGGTGGACATGGTGGTGGATGTGGTGTTGGACATGGTGGTGGTGGATGTGGTGGTGGAAATGCTGATGGTGGTGGATGTGGTGGTGGTGGATATGGTGGTGGTGGACATGGTGGTGGTGGTGGACATGGTGATGGACGTGGTGGACGTGGTGGACATGGTGGTGGTGGGGGACGTGATGGTGGTGGATGTTTGTGGTGGTGGATGTGCTGGTGGTGGTGGTTGTGGTGGACATGGTGGTGGTGGACATAGTGGTAGTGGTGGACGTGGTGGTGGTTGTGGATGTGGTGGTGGTGTTGGTGGTGGACATGATGGTGGTTGATATGGTGGTGCTGGATGTGGTGGTGGTGGATGCGGTGGTGGTGGACGTAGTGGTGGTGGTGGACGTGGTGGTGGTGGCGGATTTGTTAGTGGTGGTGGTGGATGTGGTGCTGGATGTAGTGGTGGTGGTGGATGTGGTGGTGGATGGGGTGGTGGTGGATGTGGTGGTGGTAATGGCCGTTTTGGTGGTTGATGTGGTGGTGGTGGGCGTGGTGGATGTGGTGGATGTGGTGGTGGTGGATGTGGTGGTGGATGTGGTGGTGGACATGGTGGTGGTGGACATGGTGGTGGTGGTGGTGGACCTGGTGGTTGTGGACATGGAGGTGGATGTGGTGGCAGTGGATGTGGTGGTGATGGTGGTGGATGTAGTGGTGGTGCATGTGGTAGTGGTGGATGTGGTGGTGGTGGTAGATGCGGTGGACAGGGTGGTGGTGGATGATGTGGTGGACATGGTGGTGTTGGAGGACTTGGTGGTGGTGAATGTGGTGGTGTTGGACGTGGTGGTGGTGGACATGATGGTGGACATGGTGGTGGACTTGGTGGTGGTGGATATGGTGTTGGACATGGTGGTGGGGGAGGTGGTGGTGGTGGACGTGGTGGTGGTGGACCTCGTGGTGGACATGGTAGTGGTGGTGGTGGAAGTGGTGGCGGTGGTGGATGTGGTGCTGGATGTGGTGGTGGTGGACATGGTGGTGGTAGACATGGTGGTGGAGGACCTGCTGGTGGTGGACGTGGTGATGGTAGTGGACATGTTGGTGGTGGATGTGGTGAATGTGGTGGTGGTGGACGTGGTGGTGGGTGTGGTGGTCGGTGAGCTGGTGGTGGTGGATGTGGCGGTGGATGTGGTGGTGGATGTGGTGATGATGGTGGTGGACGTGGTGGTGCACGTTGTGGTGGTGGACGTGGTGGTGGTGGACCTGGTGGTGGTGGTTTTGGTGGTGGTGGACTTGGTGGTGGTGGATGTGTTGGTGGTGGACATGGTAGTGGTGGACATGGTGGTGGATGTGGTGGTGGATGTGCTGCTGGTGGTGGTGGGCATGGTGGTGTTGGACATGGTGGTGGTGGGGGACGTGGTGGTGGTGGACGTGGTGGTGGATGTGGTGGTGGTGGACGTGCTGGTGTTGGTGTTGGTGGTGGACGTGGTGGACATGGTGGTGTTGGACGTGTTGGTGGATGTGGTGGTGGTGTTGGTGGTGGACATGATGGTGTGGACATGGTAGTGGTGGTGAACGTGGTGGTGCTGGACGTGGTGGTGATGGTGGTTGGGATGAAAGAATAGGTCTATAGATTTGTTAAAATTGTTCAGTTTCTAAGTGCAGTATTGGCGCCCAGATTAACTGCTGGTATCACTGAGTGCCGAATGTATGGCTGCCCGCGAGCCCGTATGACAGCTGTGAGTGATTTTGTTTCCTGGATGTATGTCACGCTGTATATATGAACTGTGTTTACTGGTGCTTTTGTTCCTCTTTCAGGCGGATTGCTCCAATTGGTCAAGAACCATGTGATGTTCTTAGTAAAGGTACGGGTAATGTGCCAAACTACACAAACAGCGCGGCACGACTATTTTTGTACTCTGTGCCTACCAAAATTGAATGTGTCCTTGTGTAACGTAACTGGGTCTCATGTAAAGCACTCCAATGAGTAAAGGCACAGCCCACACGCAAACAAATGTTAAAAAAAGTGACAAAAGTCATTATAAAACTCACCGTGTTCTGCCGCAAGTAAAAGAACCAGACCCGGGGCGGGGCCAAAAGTTGACAGGGTGGCAACCAAGGGGGACTACAAAGCCTTTGGTACAATATGACACTCTGTTCAGCATATTCAATGATGCCAAAAGACGTACACCAATGAAAAGTACAGGCGGAGCTCAGACATGACTTCTGGAATTGGATCGATTCCAAGAACCCCTCGCATTGCGGGGCAGCACATGTACATTGCTAACGCCAGGCGAGACCTAACAACTGCCTAGATGGCTCTAGGGCACCCAACAATTTGCATAACTTCTCTCAGTGGTGCCCCAGAGACCACAAACGTGACATAAAGTATTTCTGAAGGCTACCAAAAGCTTTGCAGCCCCAAGGGAGCCCCCTCATTAGTTTTGCAAACATCATCCTAAGTCCCTTCGGTGGGGTTAACAGTGAATCATTAGGTGCTATCATGACTGTCAATGTAAGATGGCATCATCCTTAGTCATCATATTGGTATTTATTTTAGTTAATATGGCATATTTCAGCTCTTACTAATGTAGTGACACCTTGACAAAACTAGTAGGGCTGCGTTCATAAATATTCCCTTTTAGATTGTGTTATATAAATGTGGGGATACTGTGGGTTTAGTGTTCAGGGCTTGCTAGGGGGAGCACTGTTAGGAGGGTGTCATATGCCCATTTGTACATATTTGTAAATTAATGCTTAGTATTAAGTAGTGTGTGTACTGAAGTACTTTTCGTTTTTATAAGTAAAAGCACTGGCTGGACAATTATTTATTGGGTGTTGTTTATTGCGCTACAGACTAGAGTACTAGCCCACACGACCTCCCTCGAGTAGGGCTTTGACTGCTGTGCCTCGAGAACTTGAAAAAAACAAGTGCTACAGTGGGCTACTTGGTTGCTAGTAGACTGAAGGTTGCAGACTTATTGCACTTGAATGACCCCATCCTTCACAACTAGTAACACAGCATATCCTAAATTAACACTTGTAGTACTCACTTTCCTTGATATGGGCTTGATCTCATCCTAAAAAGATCTTTCTAAAACTATGCGAAAACATGGAACTAAAATCATCTGCTGTACAAAGGTCCAGAGTATATCGCCTTTGCTGTTGCACACTGCATCTCTGCCTCTGGGGGATGGAATTACGTAGTTCCCTTCTTTTTATCTGTGACGTTTAGCTCTTTCATTAATTACTTTCAGGCAGTGGGTTTGTTCTTGATTGATATTATCATACTCAATGTAAGGCAGAAGGGGCTGGCAAAGGAGAAGCTAGATTATTATAAAGTTGTTAATGGTGTAGGTGTCTGAGGCAGCATTAGACTTTAAGTGTGTCTAAGGTTCTCTACGGGAACCTTCATTGTCAACCGAGATGTACAGATAACAATACTTTCTTGGACTCTCTTCTGTAGTTTCCCCAATCCGCCACCTACTCAACATACAGTGCTTGTCACTGAAAATTAACACAGATGATATTTTGAATGAATTCTTAATTTACTGATGGAATTGTAAGTATTCAATCCATTGAGAGCTTTCTGGAGTCCTTCAGGGGGGGATGTGACCTTTGGGGGATGGGACCTTTGGGCCTCAAGCACATCAGGCAAATCCACTTTGTATACGTTAAAAAGCAGGGGTGCCAGCACACAGCTCTGTTTGAGACATCTATTGATTTTTATTTTGTCAGAAATATGCCCATTGTGTACAAGTGTAATCTGGGCCCAGTTGTTCCAGTGTAGAGACTGAACGGCTCCCAATAGTTGGGCAAGGGTGGGGAGGGGAAAGTAAAATCCCTACCTTTGGAGTTTGGACCAAAGAATCGAGTACACTCCTTGAAACGCTTTTCAATGATCTATAACAGGTTTCTCCAATCAGTAGCTCGTAATCTACTGTAAGTGGCTCTTCCGTGTGCAGTGCAGCCTAATAAATAAGAAGCTTTTGCCTGGATCAATTACATTTTAATATAGGTCTGCCAAAATCAAAAAGAGTGTTTTTGAGACAAAAAAATGTGTACTTTCAGACTGATGTTGTCAGGGAAAAATCACAGAACTTCCAAAATATATATATAAATCTGTCATTGATTTGGGGACACTTATTACTAACATTACTATCTTGGAGTCATGGGTACTGCAGCCATGGCTGTTATGCAGTACACATGACAAAGCATTCTAAATGCCATTATTACATTATTGCTGGCCACTCTGCTTGATGCATAGACATTTATTTTACTGCTGGTAAACTTGCATAGGATAGCCACTAAAGTAATCTGGTTCGAAGTGAGCACCAGACTAAATATTAGTAGCTCTGGATTATTTTGATTGAACATAAGTAGCTCTTACTGCCAAAAAAGTTGGAGAACTGTAAAGTAGGCAAACAGACAACACCTTTTTACCTTTAGTGATGCATATTTTAACACAGAGAGACTAAGGATGATTATGTGTAGAATTGCTAATTCCCCTGAAGCATGTTTGTGTGGGCAAGATTAAGTTGCTGAATTCTGCCCAACTTTCTAATTCTTTTAAGAGGAGTATGGCATAATAGTTGTCTTTTACGCCAAGTAGTGCAATCAGCCTCTAATTAAATAGTATGGAAGGGTTACCTTTCTTAAAGAATGGATGAAGAATAGACCCCTGCCACGATGCAGGAACAATCTGCATTTCAAACGTATAAGTGGATAGGCTAGTGAGAACTGAAGCCCAGACTTGTGTTTAAATAAAGTGTTTGAAAGACTTTTGGGGCTGGGTGGCCCATTGGGGTTTGAGAGTTTAATTTCTGCCTACACGAGACCATACGCCACGATAGAGGCTGTTAAGGCAGGTGGAATGGGCAGACCCAGCACTTGGACTGGTCAGTATATCATGTCTCAATCTGGGTAACCCAAGTTGATTCTAAAATGGCGTTACCCTAGTTGAAGGTATGTTGTGTATCCAATGTATTTATGAACTGCAAAAACGTTTTTGAAGACCCACCTTGCCTATTTGTGTGATTTGTAACCACATATTTTCTATATAGATTGTCTTGATTCCCACAATCTCTGCTTGTAGTACTTACAGAGTTTTTTACTGCTGAGATACACGTAGAGTCAAGCGGTATGTCAAAAACGTTTTGAATGGTTTATATACCTTATTCTGCATATCACCATGACCCATGCCAAACATACAAGATCCTTGAAGCCAGCACATTGCAAAAAGATAACAACCAGAAGCAAGACTCTTACATTTCACCAATGATTCTGGGCTTTTCTATAAGTAAAGAGGCCCTCATTACATATTTTCTCAAATACTGCCTCAATGAATTATTCCCCCAGCCGTCCAATGCTGGACCAAAGGCTGCCTTTTTTGCAGTCAACTGCTTTGGATCACACACCAGAGGCTTCTGTATCAAAGGAATAAGATGGTTAAGAGCAGAATAACGGGCTAGATGCATGTGCTCCTCTAGCTAATAAAACTAGGGGTTCAGGCAATGGTACATACCCCCTTCAAATGGCACTCTGTTACTTACTCAATTAAACATGCATGGATCAGCTACACAATCCTATTCCCATGGTAAATGTACAGAGAGCACTCCATGAAGTTCATGGATTGAACCATTACATACCCTAACATCTATACCCCAAGAGACATCATCTATGATGTCAGAACTTCCAGACTCTTCACCCATGGTCTTTGGGACTTCTTTAGGGACTGATCTATTGTCTCTCCCGAAATCTCTTTTCAAGATTCATGTAAATTGCCTGTAGATATGACCAATGCTAATATGAGTCAGACTTAGAAGACTTTTAGAAGAAGAAAGTCTGAGAAGGTAAAGCTCAGCAGGGTAAGGGAGCTGGCGGTGTCTGTGGAGGAGGTGTCATATTCAGGGAGCCACTGGACAAATATTATGTTGTTTTAGGGGGGTTTGTATGGTGCAGCTTGCACCCATGGGGGGTATCCGGGGGCTGGAGCAGCAGCATGGGCCCTGCAGTGCTCCTAGTTGAACAGCCAGGTATTCAGCTTCTTATGGAACTTGAGGAGTGTTGATGTGTAGAGGAAGTTCATTCCAGTTTTTGGCTACGATGAAGGAGAAAGTGCTCCCTCCTTTCTTGTTTCTGTGGATGTACAGGATTCATACAAGGGAGAGCAAGGTGGATCGTAGTTGTCTGGTTGGATGGTAGAGTTGGAGCCGGTCATTGTGGTAAGCTGACCCTGTGTTGTGGAGGGGCTTGTAGGTGTGGATAAGCAGCTTGAACTTGCAGTGTAGATGGAAAGCCAATGGAGTTTAGTGAGCTAGGGAGTGATGTGGGTGTTTCTGGGGATGTGTAGGATGAGTCTGGTGGTGGTGTTTTTGGTGGTCTGGAGTACTTGTGTGAGATGGTGGAGATGACGACGTAGTGTGTGAATCTGTATTCAAAGTCTGGGGGTTTGGGTGACAGTGCGTCTTGTGTACACGAGAAACCATTTGAAGATCTGGAAGAGCATTCTAAGAATGTGGCAACAGGTCACGACACTGACCTGTTTGTTCATTGTCAGTTTGTCATCCAGGACAATGCCAAGGTTTCTGGCGTGGTCTGTGGTGGAGGGATCCAGGTCAGGTGACCACCAGAAGGAGTTCCAGGGGGAGTTCCTATTTCTGAAGATCAGGTACTCCGTTCTCTCACATCCAGCTGGTCACGTTGGACATGCAGGTGGTGAAGTTGGTCCTGGTGGTGTCGTTCGTATAAGTGAGGGACAGGATGAGCTGAGTGTCAATGGCGTAGGAGACAGTGTTGATGCCATGGGTTCTTATGATGTGTGCGAGGAGTGTCATGTATATGTTGAACAGGGTTGAGTTGAGGGAGGAGTCCTAAGGAAACCTCACAGACTAGCTTCTGTTTGGGGTAAAGGTTGAGAGTCTGACTCTTTGTGTCATGTTGGAGAGGAAGGAGGTGATCCAGCTCAGTGTAGGCCCTTGGGTACCTAAGTCCTAGTGTCTGGCTATGAGGATGCAGTGGGAGGCAGTGTTGAATGCCGCCTAGAGGTCGAGCAGAATGAGGGCGGTGGTTTCTCCTCTGTCCATGAAGGATCAAATGGCATCTGTTGCTGCTAGGGGGGCAGTTGCCGTGCTGTGGTTGCTGTGGACCCCTGACTCCGTCCGTAGGATCTCAGGATGGATGGTGAGGTCGCCGAGCAGGAAGAAGTCATTTGATCTGATTGTAATAGGAGTGATGAAGTGAGGAGTCTGCTGAAAGTGTTGCTGGATCCAGGCAGGCAGTAGATGAATTATCTGAGATGGTCGTGGAGTGGTTGAGATGCAGTTGAAAGTACAAGTGTTGCATGAGCGTAGATGGTTATTCCTTTAAAATAGTAGAGGTGATGGTGCCTTTGTAGATGATTGCTAGGCTTACTCCAGGTTTGTGGAGTCTGTCACGATGGACGATCTCGTAGCCCATGGGTGGGGTGGCCACAGTGATGCCAGGGGTGGATAACGAGTTGGGCCAAGTTTCAGTGAGAAAGAGGATGTCTGAGAAGATTGTGACGATGAGGTCCCAAACCTTGATGGCGTGTTTGCAATGTGGTCTGATGTTGAGGAGCATGCAGGTGACGTGGGCTGTGGGATGTGGTGTGTGTGGTGAGTGTAGTGGGAGGGACACTGCAAGAGAAGCAGTAGTGAGTGCATGAGAAGGGTCCTACCGTGCAATGTAGTGTGGTGAGGGGCAAAAGTTGTTTCGGCATCCAGTGTTGAGCGTTAGCTGGTCAGTTAAAGTGTAGCGGTGGCAATCAGTGGACCAGGAACCGTGGCGCTGGTTGCGGTCCAGGCACGGATGAGCACAGACACCCTTGCCTTTGGCACGCTAGGATCCACCATTAAGTCAATCCTAGGAGGGGAGGAGCGTAGGGGTGGCTAAGGAGGCGGGGGAAAGCAGTAGGAAAAGGCACGCAGGAGAAGGTAAGGAGAGGGGGAGGAGGAAAGAGTGAGGCATGTACAGCACAGGAGGTGGTAGAAGGGGAAGATCCAGACATTAGGGGAGAAGCAGGGAGCACAATCATGGGCACAAAAAGAGGAGAAAGAGGACAAAACAATGGTATAAAAGACTGGGCAAAAGATATAACAGGCACAAAAGCACAAAAGACAAAATGGATAAAAAGGACAAACAGGTAGTAAAGGCACAAACAGGCACAAAATTCAAGGCAGAAAGACTGGGCAAAGCAAAACAAAACACAAACGGCCAAAAAGTACAAAAGAACAGAGCAGGCACACAAGACAAAGCGCACAAAAACCAAAGCACAGATGCAAACAGACACAAAAAGTCATGCACAAGAGACAGAACACCGGATTAAAGTGAGAGTATTGGGGAGTGAAAACAAACAAAGAGGAGGAACACAGTGAGGTGAGGCCTCAAGGCAGACAGCTGGGTCCAGAAGGGCATTAGACTGGTCGGAGAACAAGTCCAAGGTAAGTGGGAGCTGATCACTAGGCACCTGCTCAATGGGGTCTCACACAGGTTGCTGTTAAGTAGATCCTAGGAGGGGAGTAGTGCGGGGGAGACAGGGCTAGGGAGGTGTGGTAAAGCAGCAGGAGAAGGCAGGCACGAGAAGCAGGTAAGTACAGTGGGGGAGGAAGGCGGGAAGACCAAGGGAGGGGGGATGAGGGTGGAAATCCAGATGTGAGGAGAGAAGCGGAGAGCATAATTAATTACGGACACAAAAAGAGGAGAAAGAGCACCAGAAATGGGCCCAAGAGACCAAAGTCGCTGTCAGATTTCTACGTTCAGACTTAGTATCTTTTTTGGAAGTCGAAAATCTCCAGCCAGATGAAGCTGCAGGCTGTAGCCTATGAGAGCTCTACAAGGCTGGATACCCTTTCTGTGAGTAGCTGCTGAACAAGATTTCCTTCTGTGGATGTAGAAGGTAGCTGGAGCTACTTTGAAATCAGACTGATCAGCAATGAACCATGGGCAGATCGACGACCAGGTAGGTCCCGGTCTAGCTTCTGTTCTCAAGGCACATTTTTGGCAGAACATTTTCTAAATCTCAAGGGTTAGGTGGTTTGTGCACCTTTAGCACCTTTTCGAAGGGTCCAGGACTGGGTGGGCACCACTTCGAGGGCAGGACTCACTCCAGGCAGGGTCCAGGAGCAGGGTTAAAGCTGTTACAACTTTTTGTGTCCCTGCAACTTAGAACAGAACAACAGAACAGGAGCACAGGCTGCAAGCACCAAATGGTTAGGGCAAGAAAATGCCAACTTGCTAAAAGTGTCATTTTCAGAATTGTGACATAAAATTTGACTTTACCAATAAAGAGGATTTTAAATTACAATTCTTTAGAAGCCAAACATGACATTTCTACCTGTTACCAAACAAAAGTTATCACTTATTAAATGTAACAAGGTAACCCAATGTTATCCTACAGAGAGTTAGGCCTCAGAGGAGTGAAAAGCGAATTTAAGAGTTTTTTTTACTACCAGGACACATAAAACTTAAAAGTACATGTCCAACATTTAAAATATAATGCACCTTGCACTATGGACTGGGTAGGGAATACGTTAGAGGTGACGTATGTGTAATACAATGGGGTTGTAAGACTTGCAAAAGGGATTTTGACTGGTTAAATTGCCAGTTTAAAACTGCACACAGGCTGCAATGGAAGGCCTGAGTCTTATTTTACCAGGCTACTTCAGCTGGTGGCACAATAAGTGCTGCAGACCCACAGGCAGCATTTAATATACAGGACCTGTTTTAAGGAGTAAGCAGAAGCACCTTAGTACTGTCAGCAGTGATAAAGTACACAGAGTTATAAAGCCAATAAAAACTAATTTCAGCAAACATGAGTACGGTAGGCAAACACTTTGGGGTAAGACCACTTTAAGGCTGGCAGGTGTAACAGTTATCTTTGTTGCTTCTATAGACAGCAAAATTTCCAATTTGAGTTCACTCATATCTTCAGTTCTTGCAGAATCAAGGTCCACACACCAGTTGTACAACTGCTGTCCCATAATTGATACGTTAGTGGGCTTGCCCTTCCTATTTAGCTCCTTGGTAAACCACGTGAGAAGCATCAGCCCCTTTCAAATCTTTGGTCACTGAATGCTTTCAAAAGTTGTAGTGGAGCTGCCTGACAACCTACCGGCTGCCATTTTAGAGGCTCAATCTAAGTTAAGTTTTGATCCTCCACCAATTACTCAATTGGCTGTCTAAATATAGGAGCCAACTGCAGAACCTAGCGGTATGCTTTCCACCACCACACTCATCAGGCAATTAAACTACTAAAAAAAAAAAGCTTAGTAAGAATACAAACAGTAAGTGCTCAAAAGCCCTACTGATCTCTCTAACAAACCCGAGGTCAAATCTTAAAATATACCTAATTTTCACTACCTGCAAATTAGGTACCATCTCTTATACCTACACTAAAGAGTTTATTGGCCTCTCTTTCTCCCCTAAACCCCGGCAGGAAGCCCAAAAGATATTGATTTCAATTGAAAATAAAGATATTCTTATTTTTCTAACTTTAGCCTCACCGGATTTACTAGAACCCCATTCAACCTCACAGGACAAAGTGTCCTAATCTTTCAATTCTGGCTTAGGTAAAACAAGAGGCCACTGTTACAACATTGTATTCAATTGACATTCACTCCAGTCAACAAACAGCTTGCATTTGGGTTCCTGGTAAACAACCAAGTTAATTCGACTAGTTGACTCTACTTTAATGCAATGCCTATTAAAGGTGAACTCTAGAAGGGTGGATGTTCCTCCAGTCAAATATATTGTGGGCTCCGAGAAATCCGACTCTACACAACATGCAGCATCCACTTTACTCAGTCACCATCATACCACACTTGCCTATCCCGAGAGCTCTCCCACTTTTAGAGGCTCACCCTCCTTGCGCTCCAGCGCTCCATCTCTCCAAATCCCTTTATAAGGAATCGGATTCATCAGGCTCTCTAGATAATACTAAAGATGAACCAGCAGGCACAGCCACCACAGGTAATAGCAGTAAGGAGAGGGTGGGGGCGAGTGGTCAGATGACAGGATAGGGAAAGTAGAATACTTTTTTTTAAACACTCACCCGACGAGTGCAAGGTAAGTAGTTTTATTTATTACTTTACTTTACCTGTCCCGTCGTCTGTCCACTCATCGCCCGCCCCACCGTTGTTACCTGTGCCGGCCGCGCCTGCCAGGTTCTGCTACTGTAGCTAGCAGTGTACTGCTTCTGACACCAGTGTACAAGACAAGTGGGTGACAGGATAGGGTAAATAGAGGGAACATTCTCACATTGCCCAAACACCTCCCTGAGTTAAATCGGTTAAATATTGAGAGTACTGAGTTCGTAGACAGGGTCGTCCTTCCGGACCAAGACCTCACAGAGGTCACTTGCAGAAGTAGAAAAGTTCTAGGTCTTGTTTTGAAAATTCCACTTTTGGGGGATCATTATGTCCACGCCAATCCGAGCTAGATGCTTGAACATATCAATGACAGTGCTATGAGTCCTTGAGTGCCAAAAACACTTCTACTTGGATCCTTAAAGGCTGCCAAGGCACTACCACTGCCTATTCTCCAATACATGATCTACCATGAAATGCTCTCTGAGGACAGGGAGACTTGTGCATTCTCAACAAAACACAAGCTAATCCCAATATAAGGGCGAGGATTGGAGCTGGCACACAACAGCTCTTAATCAAGGCCAGACACTTTATGACCAGAGTGCCCATCTGGGTTGGTCACGTGATATTAAGCATGAAGTGCTCGCTCTGCTCTCCTGGAATTTCACAGGCCTCTCAAAACTACTCACAGACGCTGATTCCTGCTCCTTTTTAGCATCGAATGATATCTGCATTCAAGATTTGTGGTGTTGCAATGAGCCTGCTCTCCCAGGTCCAGCAGTATCCTAGGGTGCAGTCTGCTATGGCTTGGCAGGAGCACCGCTCCCGCCAAGCCATAGCAAACTCTGGTCTGTGCTGACAGCCCCGACAGTGCATAGCGGCAGGTAGCACACCTGCAGCCCCAAGTGCACACCTGGAGTGTGTTTATGAGCTAAAGAAAGTCCCCCTGGGGTAGAGGTGGCAATTAATTGCAAAGCAGGAGCTGAGTCTGACTGCCCTAATTACAGATAAACAGTGTGTGAAACAGACACATTGAGAAACGCCTTTCAAATCAACATGTTCACTTGTTTTCACCAACTCCTTTACAAATGATGGCTAGATTCAGGATTGTTTTCTTTAATAACACCTTTCATGCCAAGGGACAGAAAATAATGCGCACGATGTTGACGGTCACACGTTTATTGTGAAACTCTACAGCAGAGGCGGGATGAAGCGCTCATTGCATTGCTAACGTAGGTAAGTACAGGCTTTTCACATGCCAATCAGGGTAAAACATTTTCTGGTTACAGAAGGCCTTGCTCCTTGTGCTTATCATTTAAAAAACACCATTTCTTTTTTCAAAGTCACAAGGAGACTTGGTGTATTGCACTGTGGACAAACTGATCCTACAAGGTTCTGGGCATAATTGTGTCATAGCAGCCCATACATTATTTTATTTGGTAGCCCCTGGCACTATCCACCATCATATGGGTACAAAACTAAATTCCACCATCATGTATAGAAAGTCTAAACAGTAACATGTGATCTTGCTACTGCACATAAAGCCTGTATGGATACATTTGCCTGTCAGATGAATGCCAATCCAATGTCCTTTTCTATTTTAGGGTGTCTAAAACACTGCTGCCTAGAAGCCATGAACTTGATTTCTGCTCGTAAAAAATGCCTTTTCTTCAGTGGTCAGTTAGTCACTCAAGGGCTTCTGTAGTAAACGCCTGAAAAAGTATTTTACGATGTCTTTACCATGATTTCTGGAGCCAAACTGGTATGCAATGAATGTGCAAGTGAAAGGATAAACAGTGCCCTATTCATGTAGTAACTGGGCGAATTAGGAGAAAAGGCTAAATGTGCTCCAACATTTACTCAATTAAGTTGTCTTCAGATTTATGTTGTGGGTTATGCCATGCTCAAAAAACTAAAGATGGTCCCTGAGGTTCTAAGTATAGGGAGAGGAGAGCAGGGAATAACAAGAGATAAAAACAGAAACCTCTCCCTAAACATTAATTATTACATAGGTCATAGATCCTAAATGAGAAAACAGTCCCATAGTTCCACAGAGCAGCTATTTATAAAGTGTTTTATTACTATTATAGTTGTATGAAAGATCTAATTAAAAATATATATATATGTAAATTCATTAATATAGAAAGAACAACAATCTTGATTCAAAAGCAGAAAGACCCCAAAGTAAGAACAATGCAAAAAATATACAAAGACAATTTAGCACCACACAACCATCATTCATACCATACACATCCCAACTGAGCAAGACATAATGTGATCATAACAAATGAACTACCAAAAAACAAAAAACAATTGCCATATACATTATACATAAATAATTGAAATACAAAAGTAATTTCAAGACTTAGAATAGTGCCAACGTGCGTTTCGGAGTGGAACCTTTTCCAACAGTTCCTTTGTCAGGGCGCAGCGGATACAATTTTGCTGTATAATCAGAATTCTGTCAGTGGATCAAGAACAATTTATATAGGGCGGTGGTAAGGGGTTTTCGTATCATAACATTCAAGTATATAGAATTGTATAAATGCAACACTGAAAAAACTTGACAATCAAAGGAATCTCGAATTCATAAGACCATAAACGAGTAGAGGTGTTCTCTTGGAAGGGGGTTTCGCAGTCCCCGAATATATAATGCTAACAGGCGAAGAAAACACCACAAGGGGAGCTTCTCACTGTAGTTAAAAAAAGTGCTTGAACTGCCACAGTCGTGGAGGTAGATGAATCAATGGACAACAGACTACGTATGGAATGGAGTGTCAAATACCATGCAGAAGCTGGCACTGTGTACGTCCTGTGATTATCAAGTACGAAAATAGCGTGCCATATGGGAAACATAAACTGGCACTATGAGCTTCCTGAGTTTAACATGGTGGAGCTTGTATAGCTTCCAGTGTCAAACGACCGGGGAGTTTCTTCCTCCGACGGAGTCAGCAGTGGGTTATGTCATGGCCCATGTGCATACATCTGCCTGCCTGGTGAATGTGGAAACAATTTTCTTCAACAAGAAACCCCTTGAGTCAGCTTGTGTCACACGCTCTGGTCACTCAGTAAAAGACGAATATGACTTTTAAGCCTCACCACTTTCAATAGTCACTAGCCGCCACTGGTGTTACATGTAGAAAATCATGCTAGCAATCTCCTTTTTTGAGAGCCTGCCTATCGGGATATTATGTGGGTAGATATTATGAGGGTTTTGTGAGAGGAAAGGACACAATGATGAATGTCATAAGTACTCTAATATAACAAAAGCGAGACCCATTATGTGGGTGACTTGGTAGAGCAGTGCTCGAGATCTGCATGTGCTAAATGGAGTTGACAACTATAGTGTCTGACGTTATAATTGTCGTAAAAACACTGACTAGAGAAGTGGTAGAAGTGGTAGAGTGGCATGTTACTGATTGGCAAATGCTTTCTTTTCTATAACCATTGATGACTAAAGTCAAGTAGGTTTGGCTTTACATGGGGCAATAGTGCCTTATTCCAGATTGAGTGTGGGTTATGTGCATTGTCCTACTTTATGTCATGAGATAACAAGTATAGATCTTGCTTATTTTTCACATGCTGACAACAGTAGCAGCTTTCTCAACTGGAAGATAATTTAACAATTTGAGCAATGGGATTTGTTGTTAACTGAAATGTGCAGAATTTCTTAAGATACTTGATTATTTGCACAGTAAAGTAAAGCTTATTGTTGATCGAATGCAGCACTGCTGCCAATGGTGCAAAATATAGCGTCAAATTTTATTAAGGATCTTTTAGCTACTTAGAAGACATTAGACAATGTCTTTGTCTGTATTGTCACAGTCAATAGGCATCGTCCCGTCACATCATTAGGAGTAAAGGAATTAAAAGGCATTGCCCCTTTTCTTGTTATGGGATACAAATTAGTCCTGGTCCAATTTTTCACTTCCTTTTAGTATCAGTCATTAATTGCACTTCTTTACTTATCCAAGTCAGCCAGGACCATGATGGTCTTAACTTTATTTTGTAAATCTGCCTTTACCAGGTACGTTTCCCCTTTCAAATGTGGCCAACAATAACTCATCTTGTTCCTGTATTTCCTTTTCACTCTTGTTAGACTGTCAGCCTTAAAGTGGACTCCCCCACACGTTTTGCCTTCATCCTCCTATTTTTCAGAACTCATTTTTGCTGGCCAACCAGTGCTAAAGCACTTGTATTCACTCCCTAAAACATGGTATAATTGGCTTACACCATATTGGCATATTTAGTTTACTTATAGGTCCCTAGTAAAGTGATATACCCAGCGATACCAAAGGGGATGATGGACGGAGCGTTGGAGCAAATCAAACACTCACCCCAGTCAACTGATCTGGGTTTAATCCATCATCATTCTTTAGTTCACTCCACCACCCCAGTTCAGACATGGCCATATGCAAATCAGTCTGACCCTGTGCCTCATGGGAACAGTTCAGCTCGAACTGCCAAGTCATGTCTTCCCTGGACCAGAAACAAGCATACTGGGACCGGTTTCTGGATAATCAGCCCTTAGGGCAGCTCTTTTTGCTGTTCAAAATTACCACTTTTCAACTATTCCTAAAAATACTTGGGGTTTGTACAACTTTTCCAAAAAGACTTCAGGAGTGGAATAGTAAATAACCCCCTGGAATATTAAGGGGAAAGTTGCTCTTTCCCTTGATATTTTAGGTCTGGGGTTAGGATAGTCATTTTGAAATTAAAGTGTCCGCCACAAGCTCTGCTGTCATGGGGCCAAAGTTCAGGGCACGAAACACGAATGAGTGAGTGCAGCACTTATTGTGCCATCCACTTAAGTACATATAAGTAACCCCTAAAGCAGGCCATAGGTAGCCCATCGGGCAAGGTGCAGTACGTTTACGCATTTCTTGTCCTTATATTGAAAAAGCTCTAAATTGGTTTTTCACTACTGTGAGACGTACCTCACCCATACAATAACACCGGGCTGCTTTATTACATTTAATAGGTGATACCCTTTGATTAGGAGAAGGTAGGGAATATAGGGCCCGATTTACGGAACTAACTTAAGATAAAATCCTAAATTACTACCATTTTCGTATTCACAGAAGGCACTTACTCATTTTGGTATTCACAGAAGACACTTACTAATTTCGGTATTCACAAAAGTTAGGACGCCTAACTTTAGGACTCCTAAATGCCTTCTGTGAATACCAAAAGTCTTAAAATTAGGATTTTTCGCAGTTTAGTAGTAGTAAAGTTAGTAGTCCTAACTTTAGGGCTCCTAAATGCCTTCTGTGAATACCGAAAGTCTTAAAATTAGGATTTTTCTCAATTTAGTAGTAGTAAATTGAGAAAAATCCTAACTTTAAGACTTTCGGTATTCACAGAAGGCATTTAGGAGTCCTAAAGTTAGGACTACTAACTTCTGTGAATACCGAAATGACTAAGTGCCTTCTGTGAATACCAAAATGAGTAAGTGCCTTCTGTGAATACCAAAATGGTAGTAAGTTTAGGATTTTGTCTTAAGTTAGTATTGTGAATCGGGCCCAATGTATGGTGTCTAAGAAGTTGGAATTTAAACTATGTTTAATGTTAAAGTCCGATTTTAAGTCACAGTTTTGAAATGGCACTTTTAGAAAGGTACAAAAAATAAAGCAAGTCTTTGTTCAACTTGTCTCCCTGGGCACAAGTATGGGCTGGATCTCCAGCAATAATTTAGTGAATCAATAATTCCATAATTGATTTCTATATTTTCATTTTCATTGTAATCCATGGTATTTTCCATATTTCATAATGTTAATTCACATCAATCCAATTTTCACAATATGTCAACAACTTGACTTTCTTTATATTATTGACATTAGATATCCTCCCAATGCATTTCGGCGCGGAGGCGCCTTTGTCAAGGGATCTGTGAAACAAAGTTTAAATCATTAATACTACTTACTATCGCCATCCGTACAATGCCTGCTTTATTTTTTGTTACCTAACCACTCCTGAGTGGGGAGTGGACCGTGGAGCACAGTAAACCAGAAAAAAACATACGAACAGAAGCAGTGCTCATTCCATTCTCTATTTTTTTTTTTTTACTTTTAGAAAGTTGTCATTTTCCTTTCCTAGCTATTAAGTGCCTGCGGCCTGTTCTTGGGTGACATATAAAAGTGTAGTTGGCAGTTGTACTCTGTTTATTCCTCCCAGGCAGCCACACAATAGAGGGATTAGGTGTGCCTGGATGTGCCATCACTGAAAGGATGATGGGGTGGAACTGGGCACAGCCCCACTTGAAAATCAAAGGCTGTGTCCTGCCTTCACACAAAGGACTTAACTCTACCTAATTGTTCCTGTAGTCAGAATGGAGCCTGGGCAAGGGAAGCAGGAAACTTCAAGCACTTCAACGGAAAATGTCAAGAAAAAAAAAAAAGAAGGCATCAGGTATAAAAATAGGAACCACAGACCCACTCTTCAGTTCAATTTCTGGGCCTGCTGAAGGACTCTCAGAGGACTGCCTGCGGCTCTGACCTGCTGTGTGCTTCTGAAGATCTCTTTGCCACACCTGGAAGAACTGCTTTGCTGCCTCAAACCTGCCTTGCACCCTCATTGTCCTGCCCTGTTGCTTGAATCAGGACTACCAGTGTGATTCCAAGGGCCAGTTGGCTGGCCTCCTGATCAGTGCCTCAGGAACAGAAAAGGCTCCAACTATCTTGAACCTACACCTTTACCCAGCTTGAGTGAGTCTGGACCCTCCAAGTAGTGCCTCCCCAGTCCTGGACCCTTGGAAGTGGTGCTATAGGTGCCCAGATAAACAAAACCCAAAACTCAGGATTTTGAAAATGTTTGGCTAAAAAGTGTTCTGACAACTGACCGGAGATCCGGACCTACCTGCTCGTCAATCCACCCAAAGTGCATCATCTGTCGACCTGACTATGCAGCAGCTCCCACTACATTCTTCTTCACACCAGCAGATCCTGTTCGGTGGACTCTTGCAGAAGGGCTATCCGATTTTGTGGATTTTCAACTTCCAAAAAAGAGACTATGTCTGAATGTAGAAACCTTCACCGTAACTTTGTTCAGCGGCTCCAAGACCATGACACCTCCTCATTGGACACCACCAGCAGTCTTACCCCGCTGAACTTTACCTTCTCAGACATGTTTCCACACAATTTCTTCTAAGTCTGAAGGTAAGTGATGACCAGGCACAATCCACTACTTGTATCTGACCCACGCTCCATCGCAGTTGGCCTTAACTTTCAACTTTGACCCAGACTCACCCGACTTGATATCCATGGTTGGTGCTTTGATCATTTAGGTGAAAGATTTTACTTTTATTTATTTATTACAGGATTTGTAATGCGCATGGCTGCCTCAGCGACGAGGCGTCCCAGCGCAACCAGAAACCAGATAAGAACATGGAAACACAGCGAGCGACAGATATCACATAGTAGGAAACTTTTAACTTTAAAAAATCATAACTCAATGCCTACTGATTAGATTTTTGGTGTCAAATAATCTGTTACAATTTACTCTATTTTTCTAAATTGGTGTAGGATTTTTCTTGTGTTGTGTTTTCACTTTATTACTGTTTGTGTGCTACATAAATACTTTACACATTGCCTCTAAATTAAGCCTGACTGCTTGTGTCAAGCCACCAGAAGGTTAAGCACAGATTAATTTTCTGACTTTAGTGGTTCACCATGACAGGGATTGTGGCTGTCACTTGAGTTGGATTAACCTTCAACTCAACCAACAACTCGCTTTCTCACAACTCTCTTGGTACCGTTATTTAATCAGTGCAACTTCAATTCATCTACTTGTAACTCATAGTCAATTTTGTTTAATTGCCGCATTACTGCTAGCAGGCACACTTCAAGAGAAACAATCATGATCTGAAATCACTGTATTTTTTGGATACTCTCCCTCTTTCCATTGAAACACGATAGTATCAGATTCTTGTATGGCCACCAGACCTTTATGATGTTGATATTTAAGTTTCTCTACCCTTTTCATAGGTGTAGGAGCAATGGTATTGGTCAGCAGAATTGCATTTTTACAGTTAACAAGTGGAGCTAATCTCCTCAAAATTTCTGAAATGAAATCCTGGTCAAAATGATTCCTGTAATAATTAGTCTCAAATGGGTGTTGGTTCGCACTAACTTCGACTGGGGTAAAACGTTATCCTTTCGTTATGACAAATGAGAATTAGTCTGTATGGCTGCATCTGTATCTTCATTTCTTGTCAATTTTGTCATTCTCCATTCTTTGAGATCACTAATGCTTTCACTTCTACTTTCAGTGTAGCCTTCTTTTTTATTTTAGAATAGAATTGAAAACATCTGGGTTATTCCTTGCCCTCCTCCTTTCAAGGTGAATGGTTCAGAGGATTCAGATGAAGAGTCTTGTCTAGAGTCTCCTCTTAGTTCAATGGATTATTTGGATTATTTCATTCAATAATGTTTACCTATTTTACAGGTAATTCCTTGGCTAAGATTCAATTGATTTGTGATTCATTTACAATCAATCAATCAATCAATCAGTCAATCAATCAGAGTACTTGTAATGCGAGCTACTTACCCGTGAGGGTCTCAAGGTGCTGAGGGGAGGGGGTGCCGCTACTGCTTGAAGAGCCAGGTGTTGAGGAGTCTTTTGAAGGTGAGTAGGTCTTGGGTCTGCCGTAGGTGGGTAGGGAGGGTGTTCCAGGTCTTGGCGGCGAGGTAGGAGAAGGATCTTCCGCCAGAGGTTGTTCGTTGGATGCGGGGGACAGTGGCGAGGGCGAGGCTGGCAGAGCGGAGCTGGCGGGTTGGGGTGTAAAAGCTGAGTCTGCTGTTCAGGTAGGCTGGTCTGGCGTTGTTGAGTGCTTTGTGTGCATGGGTGAGGAGCTTGAAGGTGATCCTCTTGTCGACGGGGAGCCAGTGTAGGTCTCTCAGGTGGGGGGTGAGGTGGCTGCGGCAGGGGACGTTGGCGATCAGTTGTAGTCATCGTGGGTGTTTGGCTGGGATTCCTGCGTAGAGTGCGTTGCCGTAGTCCAGTCTGCTGCTGAAGAGGACCTGTGTCACCGTTCTTCTTGTTTCGGTTGGGATCCACTTGTAGATCGTGCGGAGCATGCGGAGTGTGTTGTAGCAGGAGGAGGAGACGGCGTTGACCTGTTTAGACATGGAGAGGGAGGAGTCGAGGATGAATCCTAAGTTGCGTGCATGGTCCGTGGGTGTCGGTGCTGTTCCCAGTGTGGTCGGCCACCAGGAGTCGTCCCAGGCTGAGGGGGTGGGTCCGAGGATGAGTACCTCCGTCTTGTCTGAGTTCAGCATCAGACGGTTGTTCCTCATCCAGTCGGCAACGGCCTTCATTCCCTCGTGAAAGTTGGTTTTGGCGGTGTGCGGGTCCTTGGTGAGGGAGAGGATGAGCTGGGTGTTGTCGGCATAGGAGATGATGTTGAGGTTGTGTTGGTGGGCCACTTGTGCGAGGGGGGCCATGTAGACGTTGAACAGCGTCGGGTTGAGGAATGACCCTGGGGGACGCCGCAGATGATGTCGGTGGCCTTGGATCGGAAGGTCGGGAGGCGGACGCTCTGGGTTCTGCCGGAGAGGAAGGACGTGGTCCAGGGCCTTCTCTTGGATCTTCTAGGAGGCGTGTCTTTAGAGTGCTATTGCAGACCGTATCGAAGGCTGCTGACAGGTCCAGGAGGATGAGGGCTGATGTTTCGCCATTGTCTAGTTGGCGCCTGATGTCGTCTGTGGCGGCGATGAGGGCTGTCTCTGTGCTGTGGTTTCGTCTGAACCCAGACTGGGACGGGTCCAAGATGTTGTTGTCTTCCAGGTGGTGGGCCAGTTGCATGTTGACGATTGTTAGAATTGGGGGTCTCTGGTTGGCGCAAGTATGCACTTGTGACAAGCAGGGACCCTCTCCTCTAAGTCAGGGCGAAGGATGACCCCTTAGAATTACCCTTGCTCACCCTCTAGGTGCGTGGTGTGAGCAGCCAAGGCTATTCCTCAGACGCTATGGAGTTAAGCCCTTGTAATAACGCACACAGTAAAATGTACCAATCCCCCCACAAATGGACACCAGGCAAGTATTATACATAAAAATACGTTCACTTTATGTAAAAATATATATGCAGGCAAGTATTTATCACAAGACCATAGGTAACGCTTTTCTTTAGCCACAAGGTTATAAATAAGCAAGTGTTCTCTTTTCAGTTACAGTTCAAAAGATCAAAGTTCCTTTAGCAACAGGTTGATTTTACTTGATAATGTTCTTTGGTCCTTAAAAATGCTTTTACTAGGGTATTTAGTTACTTGGGGCCACTCTTGGGCCAGCTAGACGCTTCGTAGCGCTTCTGGGCGCTCTGGACGGGAGAAATCACGGCACCCTACCAAATCTCACGCATCTCGCGTGAGTCGCGCACCTGCGGCCCTACCAAGTCTCACGCATCTCGCGTGAGTTGCGTACCTGCGGCCCTACCAAGTCTCACGCATCTCGCGTGAGCCGGGTACGCGGCGTACAGTTCACTTAATACACTAGGGAGCATACAGTCCGGCAGTTCCTATGCGACACGTACAGCTGGGAAATGAAAGGCACGGAGCGTACAGGCTTGCAATGAAAGGTACACAGCGTCCAGCAAGACAGTTCATAGGCGAAGGGTACAGTGTGAAATGATTCAGTTCTCAGCGTACAGTTCTCTCTTCAGCACAGACGCGCCCCGCTCACTTCCTTACATGCGGGGCGTACAAGGCAGTCAGCAAGAGAGTTCAAAGCACAAGTTTACTCACGGCCACATGGAGCGGATGGCAAACGGGGCAATAAAACGTTGCGGGCCCCGAGCCCGTTGGTGCTTGTGACGTACCTCAGAATAGTGGTTCTCTTCTTAGGCCGAGTCATGCGTGGGCAGTGCGGCTCGGTTCTTGGCGGTGATTCCAACGAAGGCAGATGCGAGGCGCACAGCGGCTCCCGGTCAGAGCGAGGCTGGCACCTGAGGCGTCCGGGCTTCGATGGGTCTGGTGCAGACGTCAGGCGGGAGCGTGGGGGTGCACCAGCGAGCCTCCAATGGCGGTGATGCTGCGATCTCCCTCAGCGGGGGGAGAGCGGCTCGACGGAGCGGGGCTCTCCCTCGGCGGGGACGAGGGGGACACAGTTGATCACGGCCTCGAGGAGGGCTGGGGGGGCACCAAAGGTCACGGCTGCGAGCCTCCAAGGTGAGGTGACACAGCGATTTCCCTCAGCGGGGGGAGAGCGGCTCGACGGAGCGGGGCTCTTCCTCGGCGGGGACGGGGAAACACAGTTTGGTCACGGCCTCACGGAGGGGCTGGGGTCACCAAAGATCACGGCTCCGGCGGGGCAGAAGTCCTTGCAAACGAGCAGAGAGCAGGTTGAGCCAGATGGTCCTGTGGCTCAGGTCAGGGGGCAAGCTCAGTCAAGCCCTTGGAGGAAGTTTCAGCACAAATCAGCAAAGTCTTTTTATCAAGTCTTTTCCTCTCCTTCCTCAGCAAGGCAAGCAGCAGGCCAGTCCTTCCAGCGTCTTCTTGGCCTTCTAGTTGGGCAGAGGTTCGTTGTGGGAAACAAGATTCTGATTTACAAGGAGCAGGGCTCCTACTTTTATACAGCATTTCTTTTGCCTTCTCAGGCCAGGGGGGCCTTTGCATACCTTCTTTCAGTCTCTGAGCACTTTGTGCGGTGTAATCTGGCTTCTGCTTTCAGTGTGAGGGGCAGGCACATCAGACGCTCCACAGGAGGTTGAGCCAGCATTGTGGGGCCAGGGGCAGCCAGGAGTACCTTGATGACAGTGCTTCGCCCTTCCTGGGCCAGGTGCAGGCTGAGTCATCAGTCGCTCCCCAGGGGGCGGAGCCAGCATTGTGGTGGCAGAGCACAGCCCTATTAAGAGTCCAGGGGCACTCCTACCTCCCACTAAGGTGTAATCATTGCATTCACCACCTGTCATCCCCCAGCCCTGTCACTCACACATCCCAGACAGTCAGATACACATACTAGCAGAGGCGGGCTGAAATGGTTAGGCAAGCAAATGCAACTTTCTAAAAGTAGCATTTGCAAACAGGATATTAAAATAAACTTTACTAAAAGAAGTATTTTATTATTCTGAGTTCAGGCATACTAAACTTTATTTTCCACCATGTTCCCTGAGCCTGCTGGGATTATAGAGTGTAATAATTCCAGCAGCCCATCTGGCCTAAAGGGAACAGGTAGCCTTACAATAGTGAAATACGAATTTGGCTGTAATTCACTATTAGGACATGCCACACACATCAGGGCTTGTCCTACCTTACACTTACAATGCACCCTGCCCTAGGGCCTACCATACGGGTGACTAATATGAAGTTAAGGGAAGGTTTAGAGGCTGGCAAGTGTGTGCACTTGCCCAACCAGCATGACAGTACCAGACTGCACGCAGGTTCTGCAATGGCAGACCCTAGACACATTTTCACAAGCTGGTTCTGTGGGTGGCGCAACAAGCCCTGGCATTTACAAGCCCTGGCACTCCTGGTGCACTTTACTGGGGACTGATAGTAAATACAATGAACCAATCATGGAAATCAATCACAGTTACATTTTACATAGGGAGAGCATATGCACTTTAGCACTGGACAGCAGTGGTAAAGTGCCCAGAGTCATTAAACCAACAAAAACATGCCAGAGAGAATATTGGAGGAAGGCAAAAAGTTCAGGGATGACCCTACCAAGAGGGCCAAGTCCAACACAACCCCCTTCCAGCCAAAACGCAGGGTAGACCAATCACCACTGTGATGGGCTTCCCTGCTTCGGGCGATAGAACATGGACCTGGCCCGCAACAGCTGGGGCACATTCCAGTTCTACACCAATCTGAACCTATTTCAAATCCTCTGTCCATAATCTCAGGGTCCACCCAGCTACTCCATGGGGCACCCTTCTCTTCCTCTATGGACACCACCTGTGCAGCATCTAACCTTAACTTGCTCACAGGTGTGTCCCAACAGACAGTCATCAAATCACAGTGGCCACTGACAGTAGTCAGGGCTGAGACCCAGGCCTCATGCCTCTCAGGGCTCTCAAACCTCTGTGGCGTTAAGGAGCGGGGGGGGGGGCAGTAGCCCCAGGTGCTTGGCACCTTTTGTCCACTCTCCCTCCTGTCAGGTCAGGTATGTCCTCCTGGCACTGACCCACCAGCCCCAGGCCTGTACCTGGCGGTTGAAGCAAAGACTGGGGTGGGCTCTCCCACACCCGGTCCTCCTCCTTGGGGCTCTGTACCCTCCCACCTGGACTGGTACCCCCTTCCAGAATTGTCAGGGCACCTGTGGCAGGTGACCTGCACAATTCGCCCACCAGTTCAGGGGTGCTATCCTGCAACTGGGGCACCAGGTCAGGGGGGCACCCTGCACCTGGCCCTCTATCTTAGGGTCTAAACCCTCAAACTGTACCAGGGTCAGAGGCAAGGACTCCCTCCCTCTGCACCCCCTTCCTGAGTACTGCCCACTCCCCAATGGAGTGGTAACCCCAGAAGTGATATGGGTCAGGACACTGATTACAGTGGTCCCCCCCTCCAGGTCAGACAACACCTGAACCTGGCTCTCCAACTCAGGGACCCAACCCTGTAGTTGAACACTTGCCTGGCACACCAGGACTTCCCAGGGAGCACGCATGCCGCCCCTGAGGGTGGCACATAGCTCATGTGCTGTGCAACAGTCTGCCTGGCGCAGATCTCCCAACCCCTGCGCCTCTGACAGTGTGGGAAGATCACCCAGGACAGAAGTGGTGTCCCCATGGGCATTCACTGGGGACACAGTCCTGCTGGCTGGCCCCTGACCCACTGGTTCTTCCACTGGGGACTCTTTCCCCCTCTCGCCCCTCTTTCTGGACTTCCGCACCCTCCCAACTGGAGGAGTACTGCCAGACACCAGAACTACTGGAGCTCTGGTTACAGAGCCTCCACGTTCTCTAGCCACTGGGGGATCCCCCTCAGAGGGTGACTCATCCGGACAGCCTAGGCTCCCCACCTGGTGTTCCCTTAAAGAACCATCCAGGCTCTGAGACTGAGGTTGGGCACTACTGGGACAAAACCCATTCTCACTCCTTCCCCTTAAGGACAGGACGTGAGGCCCTACACCCCTCTCACTACTACAGGACCTAGCTGGGCTACTCTGTGCCACTTCCACCACTCTGGGCTGGAATATACCTGAGCCATTCCTCACAGGATCACACCCCAATGCCTCTCCAGACCCTCTGGAATCCACCACAAGATCTGCCTCCAACGGGAGCTCCCTGGGGTCAGAGAACTCACTCTCAAACAGGTGTTGGCATAGCTCTGGAAAACTGGGACTTAAAGTATGCTCTCCCACAATTGGATTACACAGCCCCCTAGCGGGGTTAACCAAACTATCCTTCACCTCTCCATCCAGTGCCTCAAACATATACTCCACACCATTCTTCTGAGACTGGCCAGACAGTAGCGAACTGTCTCTGTCACACAACCCACACTCTTCTGGGCGGTCTTTACACTCACCCACCAGGACCTCAACCATGGGGGAATTCCTCCCACCACTAGGACCATGAACTCCTACGCCAGCTACCCTATTCCCTTCTGGGACGCTGCGTACTACTGGAGCTACCTCATGCCCTTGAACCTCCTGGTGTAAGTTAACCCCCTCCAAGTCAGGTGCCATATCTCTAGGTGCGCGCACTATGCTGTCAGCACTAGATACCTGAATGCTGCTGCCACCAGCTGAGCTGGACTCCAACTCAGCAAAGCTCAATCTGTGAGCTACACAAATCTCTGGATGTTGGGCAGAAGCCCTTCTGGCTTCAAGCTCCAAATCAAGTTCTCTTATCCTCAAGTAGTGATCTCTTTGGCGTTTTTGCGCCTCCATGGCTAATTTTTGGCTTTTCATTGCCAATTTTTGCTTATCCATTTCCATTTGTCCTTTTAATTTCGCCATCTCCATTTCATGTTCCCTGGTTGCTGCCCTGTCTGCCAACTCCTCTGGCGACAGGCATCTGGTTGCTGCTTTTTCCATCCTCACTGAACCAGGCATGACGTCTTCAAAAACACATGGAGATCTCCCAGCAAAATTATAAAACAATAAAATCTGTGGCTGCGTTATAGGTCTGCTCTCACTATGTGGTGATCAGCAATTCACTGTATGTCAACTACAAATGCAAATTCGCAAATCCTCACCGCTGCGTCCAATGTTGGAATTGGGGTCTCTGGTTGGTGCAAGTATGCACTTGTGACAAGCAGGGACCCTCTCCTCTAAGTCAGGGCGAAGGATGACCCCTTAGAATTACCCTTGCTCACCCTCTAGGTGCGTGGCGTGAGCAGCCAAGGCTATTCCTCAGGCGCTATGGAGTTAAGCACTTGTAATAACACACACAGTAAAATTTACCAATCCCCCCACAAATGGACACCAGGCAAGTATTATATATAAAAATACGTTCACTTTATGTAAAAATATATATGCAGGCAAGTATTTATCACAAGACCATAGGTAACGCTTTTCTATAGCCACAAGGTTATAAATAAGCAAGTGTTCTCTTTTCAGTTACAGTTCAAAAGATCAAAGTTCCGTTAGCAACAGGTTAATTTTACTTGACAATGTTCTTTGGTCCTTAAAAATGCTTTTTCTAGGGTATTTAGTTACTTGGGGCCACTCTTGGGCCAGCTGGACGCTTCCTAGCATTTCTGGGCGCTCTGGACGGGAGAAATCACGGCACCCTACCAAATCTCACGCATCTCGCGTGAGTCATCCACCTGCGGCCCTACCAAGACTCACGCATATCGCGTGAGTTGCGTACCTGCGGCCCTACCAAGTCTCACACATCTCGCGTGAGCCGGGTACGCGGCGTACAGTTCACTTAATACACTAGGGAGCATACAGTCCGGCAGTTCCTATGCGACGCGTACAGCTGGGAAATGCAGGGCACGGAGCGTACAGGATTGCAATGAAAGGTACACAGCGTCCAGCAAGACAGTTCATAGGCGAAGGGTACAGTGTGAAATGATTCAGTTCTCAGCGTACTGTTCTCTCTTCAGCACAGACACGCCCCGCTCACTTCCTCACATGCGGGGCGTACAAGGCAGTCAGCAAGAGAGCTCAAAGCACAAGTTTACTCACGGCCACACGGAGCGGATGGCGAACGGGGAAATAAAACGTTGCGGGCCCGAGCCCGTTGGTGCTTGCAACGTACCTCAGAATAGTGGTTCTCTTCTTAGGCCGAGTCGTGCGTGGGCAGTGCGACTCGGTTCTTGGCGGTGATTCCAACGAAGGCAGATGCGAGGCGCACAGCGGCTCCCGGTCAGAGCGAGGCTGGCGCCCGAGGCGTCCGGGCTTTCGATGGGTCTGTTCTCTGGGTCTGGTGCAGACATCAGGCGGGAGCGTGGGGGTGCACCAGCGAGCCTCCAATGGCGGTGATGCGGCGATCTCCCTCAGCGGGGGGGAGAGCGGCTCGACGGAGCGGGGCTCTCCCTCGGTGGGGACGAGGGGGACACAGTTGATCACTGCCTCGAGGAGGGCTGGGGGGGCACCAAAGGTCACGGCAGCGAGCCTCCAAGGCGAGGTGACACTGCGATTTCCCTCAGCGGGGGGAGAGCGACTCGACGGAGCGGGGCTCTTCCTCGGCGGGGACGGGGAAACACAGTTTGGTCACGGCCTAACGGAGGGGCTGGGGTCACCAAAGATCACTTCTCCGGCGGGGCAGAAGTCCTTGCAAACGAGCAGAGAGCAGTTGAGCCAGATGGTCCTGTGGCTCAGGTCAGGGGGCAAGCTCAGTCAAGCCCTTGGAGAAAGTTTCAGCACAAATCAGCTAAGTCTTTTTATCAAGTCTTTTCCTCTCCTCTCCTTCCTCAGCAAGGCAAGCAGCAGGCCAGTCCTTCCAGCGTCTTCTTCTCCTTCTAGTTGGGCAGAGGTTCGTTGTGGGAAACAGGATTCTGATTTACAAGGAGCAGGGCTCCTACTTTTATACAGCATTTCTTTTGTCTTCTCAGGCCAGGGGGGCCTTTGCATACCTTCTTTCAGTCTCTGAGCACTTTGTGGGGTGTAATCTGGCTTCTGCTTTCAGTGTGAGTGGCAGGCACATCAGACGCTCCACAGGAGGTGGAGCCAGCATTGTGTGGCCAGGGGCAGCCAGGAGTACCTTGATGACAGTGCTTCGCCCTTCCTGGACCAGGTGCAGGCTGAGTCATCAGTCGCTCCCCAGGGGGCGGAGCCAGCATTGTGGTGGCAGAGCACAGCCCTATTAAGAGTCCAGGGGCACTACTACCTCCCACTAAGGTGTAATCATTGCATTCACCACCTGTCATCCCCCAGCCCTGTCACTCACACATCCCAGACAGTCAGATACACATACTAGCAGAGGCGGGCTGAAATGGTTAGGCAAGCAAATGCTAACTTTCTAAAAGTAGCATTTGCAAACACAGGATATTAAAATAAACTTTACTAAAATAAGTATTTTCTTATTCTGAGTTCAGGCATACTAAACTTTATTTTCTACCATGTTCCCCGAGCCTGCTGGGATTATAGAGTGTAATAATTCCAGCAGCCCATCTTGCCTAAAGGGAACAGGTAGCCTTACAATAGTGAAAAACGAATTTGGCTGTAATTCACTATTAGGACATGCCACACACATCAGGGCTTGTCCTACCTTACACTTACAATGCACCCTGCCCTAAGGCCTACGATAGGGGTGACTAATATGAAGTTAAGGGAAGGTTTAGAGGCTGGCAAGTGTGTGCACTTGCCCAGCCAGCATGACAGTCCCAGACTGCATGCAGGTTCTGCAATGGCAGACCCTAGACACATTTTCACAGGCTGCTTCTGTGGGTGGTGCAACCAGCGCTGCAGGCCCACTAGCAGCATTGGCATTTACAAGCCCTGGCACTCCTGGTGCACTTTACTGGGGACTGATAGTAAATCCAATGAACCAATCATGGAAATCAATCACAGTTACATTTTACATAGGGAGAGCATATGCACTTTAGCACTGGACAGCAGTGGTAAAGTGCCCAGAGTCATTAAACCAACAAAAACAGGTCAGAGAGAATATTGGAGGAAGGCAAAAAGTTCAGGGATGACCCTGCCAAGAGGGCCAAGTCCAACAACGATTTTCTCGATGGATCTTTCATTATGATTCCATTACCTCCTACTATCAGTACCTTTGGAAAACCTCCTACTATCAGTACCTTTGGAAAAGGACATTGGTTGTCAGTATGTGGTCAAACCCGCAGCGACAGTATGCTGGGATATTATTCTCAACCACCTCTGCCTTGAAAATGATTTTTCTATTCCATGGCTGAGTTATATCCGGGACACTTTAGTTACCCTGGGATTGTCTTGTCTGTTCACTAAGCCTAGAAGCATTTCTAAAGCAGACAGGATAAAAGGTGAAAGCAACATACTTGGAACAATCTGAAGATCAAAGAATGAAAAACAAACTAGCCAAATGCTCAGTCCTGAATTCCTATAGATATTTAGCTACTGGAGAGCCTACTATGTATCTGTCTCTTGTTCGTACACAATGATTGCATTCACTTTGTTTCCATTTCAGGGCGGGCACAGTTTATGGGTCATCATTATGTTTTAAAAGTGTCCCAGATTTTGCCCTTGTTACAATCAATCTGAGCAAACACTATTGCACTTTATGCTTTTCTGTAATTTGCACACGTAAGCACTTTTTGAAATCCTTGTTATGTAAACTAGGGTTCCGACGGTGTTTAGTAGCCTTGCTTTCCCTACAGTTTTTAAGTTTGCCTGAAATTTGTTATTGTGTTTGTGCCTTTCTGAAATAGGCTACCCGGGCAAGAAAAGCTATTGTAGGATAACTGCACATAGGTCTTTTTTACTCACAAAACATTTTATTGTCATTTTAAGATGAAGCATGTTTTTAGGAAATATTGTACGTTTTAAAACATATGCTTGATTAGTTTTCTCATTTATTCCATCTCCATGTACCAACACTGTCCCCAACCATTCCACATTAGCATCAGGTATCAAGGTGGACTTTATGGTCATATCAAAACTCTTCAGAAAAGGGGCCACAGCTAGCCCTAATTTTATCAACTTAAACTCTTGTTCACCCTTTTGACCCCACAAAAACTCAAAACTCTTCTTCAGCAGTCACCTCATCCTCACACATTTCATGGCAAAATTCTGCACAAATGTGCTCTAATACTCAGCCATACCTAAGAACTTAAGAAGTTCCTCCTTACTTCGAAGTGATGACAGTCCATTGATGGCTCCAGTCAAGCTGGTGTTTGGTTTTACGCCATCAGCTGAAATCTCATGCCCTAGATAATCAATTTGAGATTGCCGAAATGTACATTTCTCCCCTTTGATTGTCAAATTCACCCACTCCAACCTCCTGAGGACATCCCTCACTCGTTCATTATGTTCTTCTACATTAGAATAAAAAAACAGCACAGCATCTTGGTATACGTTGACTCCCCTTCAATCCTTTCAAAACTCTTTCTATTGCCCCCTGAAAGACTGAAGCCATAGGCACCAGTCCACATGGCATCCTTCTATATCTAAAAGTGGCAAAAGGTATAACAAAAACAGTTGCAACTTTGGATTCTACATCTAGCTCTATCTGGTGATATGCTGACTGTAGGTCTATAGAAGAAAATACTTTGACACAGCCTTTTATCACCATTACTCTTTCTTGCTACAACCACCGGTGTTAACCATTCTTTACCCTCTATTTCCTCTATCACACCTTCTTTTTACAACTTGTCAAGCTCAGCTTGCACATCTGCTCTCACTGAAAATCGCACATTATGCACCTCTCCACAAACCGGGTGCACGCCTACCCTTAACTTGAACTTGTGCACATACCCTTTCAAACAATCTAACTCCTGGAGCTAGATGGGTGTAGGTCTACCCTCTTCTTTCTTCCATGTGGGGTTCTCCAGGGCTCACCGTTAAGCCCAACACTTCTCAATCTTTATCTCATCCCTCTTGCCATCCTAATAAAATAATTTGGCTTTACAGTGGTGTCATATGCCGATGACACGCAAATCGTGGCATCACTGGCCCGGAATCCTGATGACACAGCTTCTAGATTCCATGATTGTGTGCATGAAATTGGAAAGTGGATGTCCAGTAATTGTCTTAAGTTTAAATCATGAAAGACTGAGGTTTTACTATTTAGACGGGACACTTCTTTCTGGACATGCAGTTGGTGGGCGCAGGGAATGGGAGATCTTCCTACCCCAGTAGGAGTTTATTTTGATGACATGCTCTCCTTTGAAGGTCAAGTAAATGCCATAACCTCTTCTTGGTTTCTCATGATAAAATCTCTTAGGAGAGTTTTACCCATTATCCCTTCTGACAGGCAAGAAAAACGCAATGTCGGCAATGTTGGCACTCATATTGGCAGAGATTAACAGCTTTAGTGCACTCTTTCTTAACATACAATCAAAAGTTTTAAACAAACTGTGGGTTCCCCAAAATGGGGCTGCACGCCTTTTGCTTTCCGTTCCAAAATATCAGTCGGTATCTCATGCCTTGCCATTATTGCATTGGCTTCCAGTTAGAAGACAGATAGAATTTAAGTCCCTCTGCATTGCTTTTAAAGCACTGCATGGGCTTGATCCGGACTAATTTAAACAACATACTCTTTGGCATGTCCCAAACAGGAAGCTCCCCTCCTCATTGTCTTTAAATCTGTTAATCCCCAGGACTAAAAAAGCCCTGTGATGGGGTAGACGTTTTGTAGCTGGCATAGCCAGGCTGTGGAACTCTTTGCCTCTGGCTCTTAACAAAGAATCTGACCTCCACTCCTTCTGTAAACCTTTAAAAACCTGGTTGTATAATAGCTAATGGTTTCTTTAAAGTCCGTGCTTCTGTCTACTTTCTTTCTCCCAATCGAGAAGCATCGCCTAGACACCTCTGAGTATTAGTGGGCGTTATAAATACATTTTTTATTTAATTTCATTTCCTGAACACTGAAGGAAACTCTTGAGTCAATTTCAGTGCAAATTTCTCATCTAACACTTCATCCTCCATGGACCTCCCTGCCTGGCACTATTCTTTCACAATTATTGGGGGATCCTTATTAGAGTCCATCATTAGACCTATATCCTTCTGGTGAAAGCAACTAAGGATGCTATCCCTCTTGATGAAACATATTAATCTCGACATACACACTCCTTTGCATTCAGTCACACCTACAAAGTAACCTTCTAATTTTATTGGCTCCCCACCATAAGCATATGGCCTGCTGTCAGGTTTCTGCAACTTCAACTTTTCCTCAAGTGTTTGATTATAGAATGTATTGGACACAAATGTTATTTTCGCCTCAGAATCAAACAACATTCTTGTGTTCTCCCCTTCTAACTGGATTTTATCAACTGTCTCTTTCTATCACCATTCTCAATATGTAGAACAATTTGTCCACAGTAAATCTCACACTCACTTTCCTCATGCCTTACATCCACCTCTTTGATATTTGAAATGAACTTTCTTTCCACAATATCTACATACAGCTTTTATCGCTGGAAACTCTTTGTGAAAAGCGATGTGGTTTTTGCTTCCACATCTAAAACAGCTCCTCTGATTGGTAGGTTTCAATTCTTGTCGATTGTATTTCTGTTTCACCACACTATCATCTAATTCAAAGACCTTCTTAATAACATCTACACATTTCAAAGAGTGTTCGGTTTTCTTGGCAGTGCCTCATACCTCATCCAGTGTAGAATTATCCTTTTGCCACAACTCATCCCTGACGTTGTCTATGTTACAATCCAGCATGAATTGGTCCCTTATTCCTTCTTCCGCCATTCCCAAAAATGTACATGATTATGCAGGTTTCTTCAAGTCTGTGATAAGTCCTCCACAGATACCCCACTTCTTTGTACCATTCTAGCAAAGCGGTTCCTTTCTAGTATAATAATAACTTTGGCAAGTAATAGTTGTCTAATTTTCTAACATATAATTCATACTCATTTAAGTTTAGCGCATTGCTGTCAGAAAAAGAGAGATGATCCAACACTTCTTGCCCTTCGGGACTCAAACAATGTAATAACAAAGCTGTTTTTGCGTTCAGAATTAAAGATGACCCACTTACCCTAACATGCTTCTCAAATACTTCCCTCCATTTACTCCATTTTATATTGGGTTCGCCAGGTGACAGTAAGAAAAATGGGGGTGCTGTGACATTCTGCATTTTTTTAACAATCAAAACAAAAAAAACTTCAGCTAATATGACAAATACAACCAATACCAGTAATTAGCAAGTCTCCCAAAAATCTTGAGCTACCAATTTCCTCTCCAAAAGGCACAATTTATACACCTAACACCATCTTACATTGCCACAGGTACTACTTGCTATTCAAAATTCCAACAGACACATCTATATACGGGGTGCCTATCACTGTGTTAGTTTCCAGTCACTTGACCTATCATTGCGAGCATTCCACAACATACAACATCAAAAAGGCATGGATGTAGACACAGTGAACTTTCCATGCTTGTTAAGGAGTGCCTATCACTGTGCCTGATCACCGACAGGCACAATGAATGAAGGTAATAGAGTAGAGGTTTTCCTCACACTAATTTATGACAATTTACAAAGAAAAATGATTTGTGACACAACATTACATGGAAATGACAACGTGTGTTAAGCTCCATGTTTGTAGAAATGACAAAAGGTAGTTTTGATTTATATACTGCATTGTAAAAGCATGCAGAATGTTAGAACAAGTTTATGTTGCATTGACTGAATAGATGTGAATTTTAAAAGTTTAATGACATGTGATATTGTGATTAGAGAATTTGATAGGGGTAACCAAGAAATTCATATGTAAAAATGTTATGTTTCACGCATTTGAGATAAATAGTAAATTAAATTGTATAGCTTGCGCACTGAAAATGGCAAAAGAAAAGTAAGTGCTACAAGAGTTTAGCTACATTTGTTTTTTTGATAAATATTTATTTTGATGTGCCTGTAAACGGATATATGACATTACAACGCAGGCTATTATAACGCCTGCCTTTACAACGTAGTTTTTAGATCGCATACCTTTACAACGCATAGCACTTAGAGGTGCTGGATAGTGAAAAGTTTAATTTTCTATTCCAACTACAGTCCCCGTGGACACTAGGGAAGGTGTTGGATAGAAAATTAAACTTATTCCCTATCCTAGAGCGCCCCCCAGCGCAATGCGTTGTAATGGTTTGCGTTGTAAGACCGCGTTGTAATGGTAGTGCGTTGTAAAAGTTTCGTTGTAAGGGTTGTTTACCCCTGTAAACATATGTGCAAAGAAAAACTCATATTATCTATATGTGTGTAACAGAGACATTCTCAAAAATGTAAGTGTACCCTATACTTACATGAATTAATTATGCTATGATTTAAACAATGTGTAAGATTAATATTTCATGCTATGCAATGTGAGATTCATATTTTAGCATAATTTCATAGTGCACAAGCTGTATTTCACAGAGGCCTCAAATTTAGCTTCTTTTTTAATATGAACTTATGAACTGAGTAGTCTGAAGCTTATGGGAACTTTTTGTGATGTTGCCCATTGTGTTCTAGCTATCAATTGTCCCTTTGACATTTGTAGCACAGTTTGACAGAACAGGAAACAAAAACAGATACATGCTAGAGCAAATGCTTCAGAGATAGCAGACAAAATATGAGAGCAAAAACTCATCTATCTACTGAGTGTCACATTGTTCATATGATTAACCTTGTAATAGTTTAAGGACGCTACGTTACCTAAATCAATTAATTCTTCCGAGTTGTATACTTTTTACTTACAACATCATCTCATCCTATTGAAGATGACTAATGGGGCAGATTGGTCTGACAAATTCGGCGATGTCAAGGGGTGTCCCCTTGGAACTAATGAAGTATAATAGCACAGATTTTGGAACTGATTTAGAGAGACTTACTCCCCATTTGGCAGCACTGAGACTGACAGTTTGGACTTCCAAGAACAACGTGAAATGTAACGTAATTCTGCGATCTGCTGCCGGCTGGTATGTTAGCGTAGTGGAACCTTTTCGGCTGAAAGGGTTTGAATCATACTACTGTGACATTAATGTTCCATCAATGGACAGAGACAGATTTCCTGTCTTAAATGAATTTGAACTGATCATTTGGAACTCATTGAACTCTCCTAAGGGTTTGTATGAGGCACAACTGATTTCCTGTACATCTAATTTTGTTTCAATAATAATCTCCCTCGGCTGAGGAAGATCATCTTCTACATCCTTGTAATCTTGCAGAGTTTGGTAATGCTTTATTAAACTTGAATAAGCTTAATTTAAGATTGTATGCCATTCATTTAAAGTTTCTTATGAAATACTAAAACTTCAAGATTTCAACTAAACTCTACTGGTTCTGACTCAATATTTACTTGTGGGTAAATTCATTTGACTAATGTTCATTTCTTGTTTATAAATGTGGGTTTTCTGAGTAATATGAGTATAAAATTATATGTAGCAATTATCTTATTCCTGGTCCTCATTCGATAAATGCCTATCCTCTGAGTATTTCAGTTCAGTTCAGCACAGAACAAGCTCCAACGGAAGGATAAGCATATTTGAGAGGTAGCAAAGGGTAAAATGGGATAAAGAATATGATAGTCAAATCATTGATACATGTTAGACCTGACATCCTTGGCGTGGTTATTCCCCCATCTTTTTGCCTCTGACTCATGTATTTTTTGATGCTGTGCTGGATTTCGTTTTTGCTGATTTAGATGCTTTGGACCCTCTGCCACTGCTGTTCAGTGTCAGAGGGTAAGTGCTCCCTCTTTAAATTGTCATATTGATTGGGTATACCTGATTGGCATATCTGTATCACCATGAAGTCCCTAGTAAAGTGCACTGTGTGTGCCAGGGCTGGTGATGACAGATGCTACTAGTGGGCCTGCGGCGCAGATTGCGCCACCCACATGAGTAGCTCTAAAATGGTGTCTCAGGCCTGCCAGCGCAGGGCCTGTGTGCAGTCAGTGGACTGTCATGTCCGCCTGGCCAGTGTCCCCACTGGCTGGGCTTAACCCTCCCCTGTCTGTGCACATCAGCCACCCCTATGGAAGGCTCCAGGTACCCCCCTGGGCAGGGTGCAGTGTATGGATAGGGGAGAGCATGTACTAGTGCAGGTAACATGCACTGGTGGAGAGCAGCAGCCACTTTGTGTGCTAACTGCTGTAGGGCTGTAAGGCTCCCTAGGGTAACATGGGGAGGATGGTCCCATTGGACCCCAGCCTATCTCCCTATAGGAACAAGATGGAACATCAATGAAAGATATCCCTGGACTCAGAATTAAATGACACAACTTTTAGTGAAGGTTGTTTTTGGATCCTGGGGTTGAGAATAGCACTTTTAGAAAGTGGCTGTTCTTTTGTTTAAACCTTTCTGTGTGCTTGGGCCTGTGTGTGTGGAATGCCTGCATGACAGGAGCTGCAGGGCCCCGGAGGGGGTTGGAGTCGGCCCAGGGGTGAAAGGCGACATCTGTTGCCCGGGGAAGGGGAGAGAGAAGCGCCTGATAGTGCTGGGCTGTGCCTGCCTGACCACCATGCTGGCTAACTCCCCTGCCGGCCCACTGTCACCCCTGGCCCTGAAGCTGTCAGGAAGAAGAACACCAGAAACATTCCAGAGCCAAGGACCCCCTTGCACAAAGAACTTCAAAGGCGTTCAGGGGTATAAGGGAAGGACCCTTACTACAGAAGATTAGATTCTGAAATTCTACAATCAAGAAGGACCCTCGGCTGGAAGGAGGACGGCGAGAGAACTGAAGGAAGATTGCCTTGCTGTGTGCTCTAAGGGCTGACCTGTTCTGCTGTATCACTGGAAGCTGAGGAGGAGAAAGGGACTTTGCTGTGGGCTGTGTCCCTGCCTGCTTGAAACTAAAGAGACTTTGCTGTATGCTGTGTCTACAACTTGAATCTCCAAGGGCCTGAGAAGAGCTGGCTCCCTGTCTGCAACCCAGGAACATAAAGGTTGCCCAAGGCTACAAGAATCTGCTGTGCCCCCCCCCCCTGAAGCTGCTGTGTGGCGAGGAGATCGTGAAACCGTGTGGTTTGCCTGTTTAGCGCATTGGCTGCTCTCTACTGCTTGAGAGCGCCGCGCTGACCCAGCCTGCTGCATTGCCAAAGTCGACGTGTTCATCGACACGTGTGTGGGGCAGACCTGAGACCTGTGAGCCTCTGCAGCGCGAGGAGCGCTGAAAAACAATTGCTGGCCGTATCACCGCCGCTGCCCGGGGCCAGAGAACCTCTGTGTGAAGCGCCATCCCGATCGGAGCTCAAACGGCGAAGAACGAAGCCGCCGCGCTCCCATTGGTGGAGGGAGCCGAGCCCCCTCACTAACGCCGCGACGGGATTGGCCCGTGCGGCGTAGCGTCATCGGAAGAGGTGGGCCGTGATTGGCCGAGGAAGCGGATCGTCATTGTGTGCTTGCCCGGGAGCCGCGCTGCCCTTGGCTGACTCCCGGGTGCTGTGGAGGCTCGCCTGAGGAGCCGCGAAGGGATTGGCTGCCTTTGCTGAGGCAGCCGAAGAAGCCGAGGAACCAACGCGATCACCGCCGGGCCCGGGAAGAAGTGACCTGACCTCGCCGAGGGATCTCCGCGAGTGCTCCAGCCCCTGGCCTGCCGTCTCTGCTCCCCGCTGCTCTTTGAAGGATCCAGAGCGGGCGGAGAGCGTCCTGAGACCGGCCGGGCGGGAGCAACACTGAGCCTTCCCCCGCGAGGTGCCCCTGGGGAACCCGCGTCACCGCGAGCACGGGGAAAGAAGTCCCCCCTCCCTCAGGATACCGGGTGAGACGCGCTTGAAGCGCTTGTGGTCCCTGAAGCCAGGGGACCATTGGGGCATAGGTTCTTTTACGCTGGCATTGTTTCTTTGCTCATTTGAAGAGCATTGTCAACCCAATAACACTGGCATATCTTTTAAACGCTGGCATTGTTTGGACTGCTCGTTTTGAGAGCGCATCATTCAGAAATCAGGGGCATTATTTTTAATACCTGATTTAAGGGACTTGAGACTGTTTTGTTTTGCTGCCTATTTACAAGAACCATTAAGAATTAAGTGCAACCTTTAAGATAAAAGGCTAAGTTGTCTACAGAAGTGATTATCATGCAACTGCTTCGTTTATATGCTGAAACTAGATAAAGTTATATATTTTTATAAAATATACTTACCTGTGTGGTCTCAGTTTGTGGTGGATTGGGGATTATTGTTGTGTTAAGTGCAAATATTATCCACGTTGCCTCTGTTTAGCCTAGACTGCTCGCGCCATGCTACCTTGAGGGTGAGCGGGGGTTATCTCAGAGGGTTATTCCTTCACCCTGACTAGAAGCAAGGGTCCCTACTTGGTCTAAGGTACTTACCTGTGCCAACTAGAGACCCCCGGTTCTAACATTACACAAATGGGTTCAGCACACTAATGCTACAGAAAAGTAATGAAAGTAAACCCAAATTCTCAATATGGCTGCATCGATGTTGTGTAATACTGTTTAGTAAAAGAGTTAGGGCTTGTTCTAAGGCTCCACCACTCATCGACTTTTTCTGTAGGCAATTCCCTTTTTTTTCATCGTGCCCATTCAGGTGGAGACTCTGAGAATGCTGTGCCTGAAGAGGATTTACAAAAGGGGGTGGTGATGAACAGAGTGTCTGAATTGAGCAGACCACTCTTACCCAGTCCAAAGATCAGGGCTTGATCCATCACCGTTATTTATCTCACTGCCCCATCCCAGCTCAGAACCTGGCTATATGCAAATCAGTCTGTCCCTGGCCCAGTGCATCATGGGAACAGGGCAGACTAAACTACCAAGCCAATTCTTTACCAGAAAGGAGACAAGCTACCGGGGACCGGTTTCTGGCATTTCAGCCTCTTCGGCCCGGCTTGCTTGAATCCTGATGGAGCAGTGAGAAAGGGACTCATGTCTGAGTATACCCTGCCACACCTATAGTGGCCAAAATCGATTTACAAAAGGGGGTGGTGATGAACAGAGTGTCTGAATTGAGCAGACCACTCTTACCCAGTCCAAAGATCAGGGCTTGATCCATCACCGTTATTTATCTCACTGCCCCATCCCAGCTCAGAACCTGGCTATATGCAAATCAGTCTGTCCCTGGCCCAGTGCATCATGGGAACAGGGCAGACTAAACTACCAAGCCAATTCTTTACCAGAAAGGAGACAAGCTACCGGGGACCGGTTTCTGGCATTTCAGCCTCTTCGGCCCGGCTTGCTTGAATCCTGATGGAGCAGTGAGAAAGGGACTCATGTCTCAGTATACCCTGCCACACCTATAGTGGCCTAAATCGATTTACAAAAGGGGGTGGTGATGAACAGAGTGTCTGAATTGAGCAGACCACTCTTACCCAGTCCAAAGATCAGGGCTTGATCCATCACCGTTATTTATCTCACTGCCCCATCCCAGCTCAGAACCTGGCTATATGCAAATCAGTCTGTCCCTGGCCCAGTGCATCATGGGAACAGGGCAGACTAAACTACCAAGCCAATTCTTTACCAGAAAGGAGACAAGCTACCGGGGACCGGTTTCTGGCATTTCAGCCTCTTCGGCCCGGCTTGCTTGAATCCTGATGGAGCAGTGAGAAAGGGACTCATGTCTGAGTATACCCTGCCACACCTATAGTGGCCAAAATCGATTTACAAAAGGGGGTGGTGATGAAGAGGAAGCGTAATGTTCAATGGCAGTGGTTGGAGCCTGCAGCTACAAGGGAACCACAGAACAGCAGCGGTTGAAGTAATTTCAAAAGAAGTGTGAGGTGGGCACTTTTTGTTTCTTACCACAATTTGCTTCCTTGAAGACTCGCATGTGTCCACACAATCCTCAATGCTGTGACTTGCCATATGTCTTTCAGTGTGCGTTGCTACCATAGCGTGCAATCTCACCTTCAGTGCACGCGAAACTCAGTTCGATGTTGAGATGGTTTCTCCTCCTCTCCTTATTCTTTTCTTTCTTTAAGACCATGAATTTTCCTTGTCACCAACGTTACAATGTATAATCTTCAGATACAGAAGAGTCTCCACCAGAACATATGCTGTAAAGACATTTATTCAAAGTTCAGACTTGAGGAGAACCATTCCAGGCATCGATTCAGGCTGTCTCCTATTCCACAACTTAAACAAAAACATTCTGTAGTAATCAAGACCACGCTGGTTTGTTCTAATTCAAGTAGGTTTATTCAGGCAAGTACACAAGTAGTATTCATCTTCATCAGCAGGTGTATAGGTGCTGTAGGGCAGCCCCACCAGGAGCAGCCTGCTAGATGCTCAGCACCTCTCACTAACTGTCATCACTCATCCAGTCACCCAAGCATTCATTCATGGCCCATTCACCAACATTCCATACAGAACACACACACACACAGGCTGAGCAGCTAGGACATGGTAACATAGAGCATGAATCATAACACAGAAATACTACATACCTCTTCCCTAATAAACAGAAGAAGAACAAAAACAAAACATAAAAACATGAGAATGAAAGGAAAACTATAAACAAGAAATTACAGGAAACAATTAACAGTCCACAACCCAAAGATGAAGGAAACAACGCCCGCATCATAAAGTGGAAATTAACTATTAGAATAAGAGTCAAATGCTCAGACTCGGGGAGGACGGGTACACAGCATCATGAGATGGTAACAAACTAAAGACAAGAAGGAAAGATGGATACAGAATACCCATCCCCCTCTTCTAGTAAGGAAAAATAAACGTCAAGATGTAAGTTCTCCATGTAAGGAGAAGAGTCATGTGGACCAAAGGGACTGAAACCCAATATCCTGCCCCCAACTTATCCAAGGGACAACAATGTTAATTATATACTCTCCATGTAAGGAGACATGTCTGTGGACTAAAGGGACTGCCCCCACCATTAACAAGGGACAACCTGTAGCGTATATGCTCTCCGTGTGAGGAGGCACACAAGGACAATATCCTGCAACAAAAAAATGTGCGGCACAAGGTGTCTTACGCACACAGGGTACACACCCCTGAAGCAAACAAATAACGTGGGGCATAAGATATCTTGTCATACAGGGAACCCAACCCTGCATCAAAATTGATTGTGCAGCACTAGGTGTCTTACACACTGAAGGAAAGTGTCTCCTTGCAACACGTTTAACATAAATGGGACCTCTACCAATAACCTAATGTAGTGGGACAAGACCCATTTTTTTTCCTCATTCTGCAATAGAGTGTAATTGGAGTTATCAGGGACCCGCTTCTCTGTTTTCTGTTCCATCACGGCCCATGGGTTCGGAGGTGTTCATGTTTCGTATTTTCAGAGTGAGGTCCCCTTGTGTCCTTAACACTTCAGTCTCTAACTGGGGGAGCTGGCCATCCTGGCCACTCAATAAAGCATACTGTTTGTGTTTTTTATTGCTATTGCATAATCATTGGAAATATATGGGCCATATCGTGGTAATGGTGTTAGTAACCGGTTAATTCACAAACTGAGATTCTTCCCAAATCTCCCAATAATCATGCTTCCTGCTGGGTTTTCCTTTTCTATCCCATTTATTTATTCAGTTTATAGAGGCCACCCATTCTAGATGTGTAGGGGCAACCGGTTTTATCCACTTAATACAGAGTTCCCTGCGAGCTAGTAAGATCAACATAAATAAAAGATTCTCTTCTTTAAGTGTTAAAAAGTTTACCCCCTCATGCCTGCTAAGCCCAAAGATAACAAGATCCATACTTACAATTATTGGTCTTCTCAGTACTGCCTCTATGATTTTACTTACTTCCTGCCAGAAACCATCAATCTGGGGGCACTGCCGGAACATGTGCACATCATCCGCCCCTGCTAAGCCACATTTGGGACAAGCTTTCATATTTGGTCCACTGAATTTGGATAGTCGCTTTGGCGTCCAGTAGGCTCTGTGGGTAGTAAAGAGGTGATTTCTCCTTAAAGTAGCAGATTTCGCAATGGACCAACATTTGCTCATAGATACTTGCCACAGGTTTTGGAGATCCAGCGACGGCAGTTTTTCCCCCAGGTTGCTTCTGGAATTAGGAAGTTCTCTTCCCCAGCTTCAATAAGGGCCCAGTACCATAATGCTATTTCTTTTTTCAACGGGGCACACTTTGTTTATTTCTATGGACTTGTTTCCGGCGTTTTTCTCTTTTATTGTTTTTGCCCATCCAGTGAGCAGGTAGAATTTGAATTTTGAGAGGGATGCGTTTGTATTTTCAGACAGAGTTTTCCAATCTATTATGTTGTTACCCACCATTAATTGGCCCCAAACCTGAAAGCCTGATGTTTTCAAAGGTGTAGCGAGCTTATCCTTGAGACACTCTGGTGTTCCTGGAGAATCCCATATTGGCGCAGACTCACTGTAATAGGGTATTTTCCAAGTGCTCCTTATCTGGTACCAGAGTTTTGCAGCTGAACTTAACGTCTTTAGTTGAACTTTCTTAAAGTACTTAGGATGCCCAAATTTGAATAGGAAGTGACCGGTGTTTTCGGTCATTGCTTTTAGATGTTTCGGATATAGATCATAATTACCCAGCAGAATTCTCATGTGCTTAAATTGAAAGGCCCTATAATATTCAAATAGGTCAGGACTGGCAAATCCACCTTCTGCTTTGCGTCTTCGCAGTTTTGCCCAGGCTATTAGTGTACTTTCGGACGCCCAAATATAACTCGCTAGCTCTCCTTGTATTTTTACAGGATTTCCTTCTTAAACTCCAAGGGTATTGCACTAAATAGGAATGTAAATTTGGGTAGAATAGACATTTTAATTAGATTAGATCTACCAAGGAAAGTCAAGGGTGGGCCTCCCCATGTTTTTAATAGCTTTCTCACCTCCGCTGTTACCCTATCTAGATTTGTCTTGGTTATCTTATCTAGGTTTTAACCAGCTCTATTCCTAAATATCTGATTTTTTCTCTGGAAAAGTTGCTATTTACCTGGGTATTCCAGCTCATGATCTCTGTTTTGGCTCGATTTGTTTGATAGCCTGATACCTTCCCGAAGTATTTTAGAGTTTCCTCGATTGCATAGATAGAACCTGCATAGCTGTCGGTAAAGATCATCAGATTATCTGCATACAAGGCTATTTTTTTTCCCATCCGCGGTAAGTAAACGGGGTTATTTCGGTGGGAGCTCTGAGCTTGTTTGCCAGCGGTTCGATGTATAAGTTGAATAAGAGTGGGGATAAGATGCATCCCTGTCGGGTCCCTCTAAGTATTGATATATTCTCTGTTAAGACAAAACCAAAAGAAAAAATGCACAGGGGTAGGGAGCAAATGAGGGAAAAATACTGAAAAAACATCCTTGAAATGTAAAAATGAAAAAAGGAGATATCAGGGCTCGCCTCATACAGTAATGGAAAAATACAGGAAGGCGGTGAGTAAATAAAAAGGGAATAGATGGGGAAAAAGGTAAATATTTTATCTTGGAATGTAAATGGGCTTAAAATACCAAGTAGAAGGCGAAGAATCTTGGAATATTTGAGGGTGGCAGACAGTGAGATCATTATTTTACAAGAAACTCACTTGTTAAAAAAGGAATGGGAAGGAATCATAAAAAAACTGCACTGGGTGGACAGCTATGTATGCACAGATCAGGAGTGTGTTGTAAAGGGAATCACTATACTTTTTAAGAAGTTGGTAAAAGCCAAAATTGAGCAGATAGAGCTGGATAAATAAGGCAGATGGGCTATCACCAGGGTAAGGATCCATAATTCCCTATACACCATAGCAGTCTACTACTGGCCTAACTTGGATGACCCTATCCCCCTACAAAACCTGTTTACTCAGCTGTTGCCATTCGCCTCCCTAGTGATACTAGGGGGGGATTTCAATTTAATACCGGACCCTAAGATAGACTGCCGGCCCCCAATGAAACAAGTAAACTTACTTAAAATGAGGGACTGGCTGGGAATGTATAAAAGAAATATCTGGGCTTGATGGATATCTGGAAGGAGAAAGGGGACAAAAGATACCCCTTCACCTTCAAGAATAAAACACTGGGTATACAATCTAGAATCAACTTCTTTTTGTCCGATAAAATACTAGTTGATAAGATACACAAAGTTGAACATCTGCCAGCCCTGCTGTCGGACCACTCCTCCGTCTCACTTACAATTCACCTGGGTGAGGGACAATCCGTAGGGAGATGGGCAGTGGATCGAACTATTTTTAACGACATGTTAATCATGGATCAACTTTAAATAGACTTGGTTGAGTATTTTGAGAATAATAAAGAGGGAACATCCCAGAAAGTCAGATGGGATGCGTACAAAGCGGTAATAAGGGGGAAAGTACTCAGTCTAGCGACAAACAAAACAAGAGCAACACAACCAGAAATAGGAACGTTAGAAACCAATATCAAAAACCTGGAATTCTTAATAGAAGCTGAGTTGGACCCTGAAAAAAAAAAGAAGTGGGTAGTGGATAAGGGAATCCAAGAAAAAAGGCTAACGTGTGTTTTAGAGAACAAAGTAAGAGAGAGATAGGAAGCGAGCAGACTAGCTAATTATGAGTATGGTGAGGGGTGCAGCAAGCTCCTAGAATGGAAAACAAAGGTGGACGCTAGCAGAAATAAGATACTTAAAATTCTTCCGCAAGATGCCTCAAGCCCAAGCTCAGAAGAATCTGTAATAAGGAAAGAATGTGTTGATTTCTTCTCATCTCTGTACACGGAAGATATATCTCCCTCTAGTGAGGACCTTAATAAGTACTTGGAAAACTTGGAACTCCCGGAAGCAACAAGTCTGGCAAAAGACGAGTTGAATGCCCGATTACTAAAGAGAAGGTAATAGAAGCATTGAAAGGCTCCAAGAGAGGGAAAGCAGCGGGCCGGACACTCTTCCTAACGAGCTATATTCCAAATTAAGTGACGTTCTCGCTACACCACTCACGAACCTGCTAAATAAAATCTATATAGAGAAGGAAAAACTGACTGACTCATGGAATGAAGCAACGATAAGCATCTTGTTAAAGCCCGGCAAGAACCCTGTAAAATGTGAATCCTACCGCCCCATAAGCCTACTTAACTGTGATTACAAGATCTTCACGCAGATTCTAGCAAAAAGGTTAGGTAAAATTGCAGGAAACCTGATAAAAGAAGACCAGAAAGGGTTCATAAAGGTCAGTGTTATATTTCATAACTTGTTAAGTTGTACACTGTCACTTTAAGTGGATGGTCTTGCTCAGCTGTCCATTATTTTATGATGTCATCTGCATCTTGTACATGGTAGAATGTTATGATTCAACACTTGAGAAACTGCAAACCCTGAAGATGCTGGCAGACGATAAGCTGTGTAGATTTTATCAAATAAACCTCTAAACCTCTTCTACTTAATCCACCTGACTCTTGGATTACTACATATTTTTGGCGACGAGAAACGTAATCTTTTAGCAAGATTCTGGTGCAAGGATTACTATAATTACCAATGAGTTGTTTCGTGAGACATGGGGTGGTAGATTACTTTTCCCTCCTGACAGAAAACCTATTTCCTATCAAAAACGTAAAATTGCCCTTTTAGGATTTTTCGAGGATTATCTAGAGTTTAAGGGTAGGAGAATCAGAGGTAAAGTTTATGTAGCTGTCGAAGGACTTAACATTTTAGGATGGTTTCATCAGGGTCTTTTTGGGATGCAGCTTAGACCAGGGATGAAAGAACAAGTTTTACTTGTTTCTTGTGAGGAAGAAAACACAAGGTGGGTTAACGAATTTCCTTCTGTTTTTAGTGATCAACTTGGGAAGATCATAGGTTTCAAACACAAAATAATTGTTAAGGATGGTGCAACAAACTCAGGAGTGTTCCTTTTAGCATTAAGGAAGATCTTAATAAAGAAATCACCATGCTTGGTGAAAAAGGATCATTGAACCCACAGAATCTTCACTATGGTTGTCTCCTCTTGTTGTCGCACGTAAGAGAGATGGAAAACTCAGAGTTTGTGTGGATCTTAGGTCCTTAAACAAGGACATCTGGGTTGACTCCCATCCTCTACCCAAAATTACGGATCTTTTTACCAGTATCAAAGGTGCTAACATTTTTTAAAAATTAGATCTGGCTAGTGCCTACCACCAAATAGAACTTCACCCTGAATCACGATCTCTAACTGCTTTTGTGTCGCCACTTGGTACGTTCCGTTACAAAAGGATGCCTTTTTGGATTGGCCTCGGCAGCCTCTGTTTTTCAGAGGGTGATGCAGAATTTATTGAGAGATGTTGAGGGTGTTCTTGTTTTTCAAGATGATGTCTTAATTTATGCTAAGGATGATGAAACCCATGATAACATTGTAAGGAAAGTCTTGGGAATTTTTAAGGAAAGTGGTGTCGTTTTGAAAACAGAGAAATGTAAATTTAGTTGCAGTGAGATTGAATACCTTGGTCATTTACTTTCTTTTGAAGGGATCAAACCTAGACAAGGATTAATTGACGCCATTATGAAAGCACCTGTACCTAAGGATAGGTCTGGGGTTAAGTCTTTACTTGGATTGTTAGAATATTATTCGAGGTTTGTGCCTGGTTATGCGTCTATTGTTAGACCCATCAGTAATTTGCTCAAACTTTCCACAAAATTCTCATGGACAGGTGAATGTGATCGTGCCTTTATGGAAGTAAAAGACATTTTGAAGAAGGGTGATGCTCTTACTCCATTTCACCCAGATTTGCCTTGTTATATAACTGTAGATGCAAGCAAGGTGGGTTTGGGAGCTATTCTCACTCAACGTTCTGGTGAGAGAGAATTCACTGTTGCCTTTGCCTCCAGGGTTCTTAGGAGTGCTGAAGTTCAATACTCTGTTATAGAGAAAGAATTGCTAGCCTGTGTGTGGGCTATTGACAAATATCGACCCTATGTTTGGGGTAGACATTTTAATTTGATCACTGACCACAAGCCATTGGTGTCTATTTTGTCTGCTGGTCCTAGTAAATGTTGTACACCCAGGATCACAAGAATGGTGACCAAATTACTTCAATATCAGTTTGATATCACACACATTTCGGGTGGCAAAAACACGCATGCAGACTTTTTGTCACGTTTTCCTCAGAATGACGGTGTGAGCGAAGGTACAGGTTTCCATGATTTGAATGATGAAGATGAAGAGGACTGGTTTGTGGCGTCAATAGATGTTCCAGTCCTAGCTGTGGGGTCTGAAGAAGATTGGAGAGAGTTTTTGTCAAAGGACAAGGTGTTGCAGGAAGTGTTCGATTTTGTCAAAAATGGGTGGCCCAAGGAGAAGTCTTTATCTTCTGTGTTGCAACCGTATTGGAAGATTGAATCTGAAATTTCAATTGAAGATTGTTTATTGGTGAGATGTGACAAACTTATTCCACCTCATAGTCTCAGACCTACTATTATGAAGGAAGCTCATGAGGGACATTTGGGTATTTCTCTAACTATACGTCGAGTTCGACAAGATTTTTGGTGGCCAAGTATGGACAATGAGATTCGTACTTTTGTTGAAAACTGTCCAGTGTGTTCTTTGTCTGAAAAATCACTCAAAGTTGTTGTTCCTCCTTTGTCTCCCATTGAGTGTCCCACCAGTCCCTGGGTTAAGGTAGGGATCGACATTATGGGTCCTTTTGAAGTTTTACCCTCAGGCATGAGATTCATTATTGTCTTGATGGACTATACATCGAAGTGGCCTGAGGTTAAGGTTGTAAAGGAGGTCAGTGCTTCTACTGTGGTCAAGTTTCTCAAGGAAACATTTTTGAGAGAAGGGTTTCCTGAATCTATCGTTTCAGACAATGGGACTCAGTTTGTTAGTCTTCAGTTCCAATCTTTCCTTAAGTCTTGTGGAATCAAACACCTTAGGAGTTCACTCTATTATCCACAAACAAATGGTCTTGTTGAGAGAATGAACCGTGTTGTGGGTGATTGCATCAAGTGGGCAGTCGAGGGGAGGCATGATGTCTTTGCATCTCTTGAAAGCATGCTTTGGTCTTATAGAACGACACCTCACTCTTCCACGAAAGTTCCCCCTTTGAAGTATTAAGAGGGAGGAAAGCCAATACCAGTTTTAGACCCAGTTGGATGTCAAAATGGTCTTGTCCCTTAGTTGATTTTGAGTCTGTTTTAGAAACAGTCAAGTCTAATTCCATTTTGGCACAGAATAAGGAAAAAATCTGGTTTGATCAAAAGAAAAATGCCAGGATGGTCACATTGTGTGTGGGGGATTTTGTTAAGATAAATAATCCTACTCACACAAAGAAAGGAAGGAGTAAATACAGTGAACCTATCAAGATTGTGAGAATTGGTGGAAATGCTGTTCAAGTTGAGGGAGGGCATTGGTGGAACATTTCAAAAGTGGTAAAAGTTAAAGAAAATCTTGGAGTTTCTCAAAAATGTGATATGTATGTCAACAATATGAATTCTCCTCGTAGGAAAAGTACTAGACCTATTATTTTGCCTTGTAGGTTTCGTCAGTAGCAATTTTCCTTTATTGACTTTCGTTGTACTGTTGTTATTTTCTTTTCTTTTGTTTCTCCATTTGAAATGAATTCTTCACTTCTTATTTGATATGTGCTTAATACCTGCTTATCTTTTCTTTTGTTTTATTGGTTTCTTTCTTCGGAAGGAAAGGAGGTATGTTATATTTCATAACTTGTTGAGTTGTACGCTGTCACTTTAAGTGGATGGTCTTGCTCAGCTGTCCATTATTTTATGATGTCATCTGCATCTTGTACATGGTAGAATGTTATGATTCAACACTTGAGAAACTGCAAACCCTGAAGATGCTGGCAGATGATGAGCTGTGTAGATTTTATCAAATAAACCTCTTCTATTTAATCCACCTGACTCTTGGATTACTACAGTCAGGCATCTGCAAGACCTAACTCAAGAACTTATCAGGTCAATAAACATAGCGACAGCCGAAAAAACTCCACTGACCATAATAACCTTAGGCGCGGCTAAAGCGTTCGATAGAGTGAACTGGGCATTTTTGAACGCAATATTAAAAAAATATAATCTGGGAGAAAACTTTCAAAGAACGATTAAAGAACTCTATCGAGCACCCAAAGCCAAGGTCCTAGTAAACGGGAACTTAATAGGGACAAGACCCATACAAAACAACCCTGCATAAGGGTTAAACATACTATAAATGTAGAAAACCCCCTAAACATACCCTGTGTAAAGGTTTACACATCCCTCATGTAAGGGTAACTAGGCTGGCTTAAGTAAATGCTACACAAACCCAATACAAAAGAAGAACGTAAATCTGTGGCATCACGAAACACAAAACTTTCTTCAAAGAAATGCAAAAACTCGTAATATAGTACATCCTGATGCTAAAACCCATGCCAGTGAGCGACCTCTCACCCGAATAGAACTAGACATAATAACATAACTCAAAAAAGTAGGTGGAAAAAACATTTTCATGACAATCCCTAGAAGAATTCTCAACACGTTGTAACACATACAAGCACTACAACTGTAAAATGACTAGCTGCACAGACTTCAGGACACTGCGTGACACTGACTTAATTGGACTCAAGATTTCAGAGACTTTATGGAGGTAGATTGTTCTCCAAATAACTTGTGACCGTTGTGTACTCTTCACTCACAGAAGTAAAAGTCTGAAGAGAGAACAGCCTGTTTGAAATTGACACAACTTGGAAATAGCACAAAGTTTAAACAATCACTCTATGAGCCGAAAAGAGAGTCTCAAAGTCTCTTCACAACACAAAAACAAAATGGACGAGGGTAATCCTACCCTAGCAGACGTGAAGTGTGAAGGTTCTGCAAGCCGATATATTAAGCCACTCCGATGCAGTCCAATAATAGAGGACTGTGCACTAACTCGTATAGCAGCAAAAGCAACGTTAACGGACACATCAAAATATGAGTGACTCGTGGTTGGCAATAAAACAAACCAGAACCAAGGTAAAAGTACACTAAAATGAGGAAACCAACCCCAAGATGGCCACACGTATGTGACGCTGCCTGCAGGCTTCCAGAAGCAGCCCAAGACTTGGAATAAGCCATGTCGTCACAGAAGAGCCCACGAAGAAACGGCAAGAGGCTGGGCAGCGTTTATTCACAAAGGAGGTAAGCTTGCACGCGCTGACTAGAGCTCTTTTCAAATTACTTTTAAATTAGGAAACAGCAGTTGATAAACACTGCAGACGTCAGGTCTCCGCGTAGACCAGAAATCAAGGACAGAAAATATGTCTCACCTGACTATGCCCACGAGTCCTGTCCTTTGAAACTGGCTCAGCTGGTACTAGGATGTGTGCCTCAAGGTGGTGATAACACATGAACGTGTACCCCTGAGGAGGTTAAACTGAAGCCGATCCGAACAAGATCACACAAGAAACCAGTTGCTTCCCTTTAGAAAATTCTCCACCTTGTTGGCTACACTCACGTTGTGTTGACACTTCACTTGAAGTTACATTACAAGTAGCTAGACGTTTCAAAGGAACACCACCACCTACCAAAATGGTAGCAAGTACACACCGTAAATACCTGTCCCCTCCAAAACACACATTGTATGGAAACAAGTTGTTGGCATGGAGAATGACACACAGCATAGCATCCCTGAAAGAAGAGTGATGGCATACTTTACATGAAAGCATAGTTCTTGTCGTTGTAGGTACAGCACACTTGTGTGGGGCTGCCTTGCGTGCTCTTTAAGGTCCCTTTGTGACTCCTTAAGTTTCTTTGTTTCATCTTGTAGCGCCGGCTTTTTGCATCTAGTTCCTGTAGTCTGCACCTGTTGTTCTCTCCCTGTTGTAGCTTCTTCCCAACATGTTGTAGAAGGCATCTTTAAGTCTCTTCAGGCTACTTGTACCAAGTGTAGAGCATGGGGAGCTCTCCAACTCGTTGCCAAAATTAATGTAGTCATTAAGACCACGCTGGTATGTTGTAATCCATGGAGGTTTATTCAGGTAAGTGCAGAAGTAGTATAAATCTTCATCAGCAGGTGTATAGCAGCCTGCTAGATCCTCAGCCCCTCTCACCAACTGTCACCACTCATCCAGTCACCCAAGCATTCCACTCATGGCCCATTCACCAACATTCCATAAAGAAAAAACAAACACAGGCTGAGCAGCTCGGACATGGTAACATAGAGTATGAATCATAACGCAGGAATACCACACATTCTTCCCTGGAACATTACCTTCCCAGCATGATTGCACTGAAATGTGACATACGCATAGTCCATCTTCAGTCCCACGTTACCACAGATGCCCTATTGTTCAATCTACAGGTTGTTCACTTTGATAGCCTATATTATTATTTGCTAATATCGTGCTTTTTTTCTACCATTCACAGGTGGATTTCTAATGTGTCTGGCTTCCATGGTAGTATATTTTGAGGATCACCCTCTAGAATTAGAATTTCCGACCTTAGATTCATAGCACCAGGATGAGTAACCACATCATGGAACTCGTGTCTGTGTCTGTGGCCTCTTGTTCATGCTGCACACTTCATATTGCCTTTCTGTATTGTTTTACTTTATTCTTTTTTAGTGCATTCTCTAGCGTGCCCTGTGGCTATTGTGGGTTTTGTCAAAAACCTGCTTTTCTTTTTTCATTTATTACAACTAGGTTGTACGAAAACAAGGTCCGTGGTTGAATGTGTAGACCAATAAGAGCAAAACTAAAAGTGTGGCAGCGAAAGAGGAAGTTGAATTAAAACTCAGCCACGTTGCCATCTGACAAGGGATGCTGCTTCACAGAACACTTTTTGATGATAAACTGTGGTTATTTACTTTTCTTTGCATTCAGATGGGTAAAGACACCAAGACAAAAACCAGTGGAAACCGATGAAAAGATTACATGTACATATTTATAAATCTATTCTACACATAGAGAAGTGGCTTGGGTTTCTGGCGTCAGAGGTCATACCATGAATGTGTGCACTCCTTCAAGGCACAGCTGTCAGCCTGTTTTTATGCAACTGCACAGCGTAAAGTGCAAACATTTAACTCCGGATTTCCGGAACTGTCCTGTTGGCAGCTCTTACACTAACTGGGAGAATTTCCAAGGTAAATGTGTACACTTTAGACAATGCAGTTGCACAAAAACTGGAACAGTGGTGTGATCTGCGCGAGCACACGTTCATGATATGGCCCAAAGCTCTCAACACAGCATGAAAACACAGCGAATACAGCAGCATTGATTATAAGAACAGACATTATTTGGCCATATTTGTAGTGCGCAAAACCCCATGAGGAAATACTATTGCTGAACAACATGAGGTCAATTTTAAAACAAGCTCCAACTTTCACCCAGTGTACTAAGGAATAATTTGCAGAAATTGTCTTTGTGACTATTTACGTGCGGTGTATTCACCTCCATAACACTGCTTGGTCAGGAAATGCCTGTTATGCCGTAAGCCCAGTTGAACAATTGTCTCCGTGGGTATGGTAAGTCCACTTTTTACAATGTATCCTCTGGTTGTGTGTTCATAGCACAATGCTAAAATGATACAATTAACTTTGAGGTCAGGGAAGAAGGTCAAGTAATCTATCAGTTTTAGCATTAACTAGTCGAGACAGAGGCTTACTCTCGGTATGGGTACCATGGAGTGGGGATCATTTAAACGTTTATGCTCTTTAAGGTAGAGTAAAAACTGATCATTCAACCATCACTCTAAATCAGGCGGGCAGTCGAACGGCCAAACCTCCAACATACCGGAGCAGTATGTGAGTGATGGAGACTGAGCAGTCGAGAAATATGCAGCCTGTTTGAGGCTCACACTGGAAAATAACTCAGCCAAACTAAAGCTATGTGTATTTGAAAACGGAGTTTGGTTGATGAATATATGCAAGTGGTTAGGGTAGTGGTAATGGTTCAGGTGGTGGTTAGAGTCATGGTTAGGATGGTAGTTGTGAGGGTGGTGGTGGTTGTTAGGATCATGGTGTTTGGGGAGAGGGTGGTGAAGGTGGGGGTGATTAGGTTGGTGGTTGTGGAAGGGTGTAGGTTATTGGGGTCAGGTGGTGAGGGTTAGAGTAGGATGGTGGTAGTTATGGTAGTGAAGTGGTTAGGGTGGTGGGGTGGTAGGGTTGTAGGGTGGTGGTGGTGGTTAGGGTAGGGAGGGAATGGTCGTTAGTAAGGTGGTGGTGCTTAGTATGGTGGTGGTGGGTGGTAGGGATAGTGGTGGTGGTTAGTTAGTGGTTAAGGTGTTGGTGTTTAGGTAGCTGGTGGCGCTTAGGATGTAGTGGAGGTTAGGGTGGTGGTGATTATGGTAATGTGGTTGTGGTAGTTAGGGTAGAGTGGTGGTGATTAGGGAGGTGTGGTGGTGAGGGTTGTGGCAGATAGGGTGGTGGTAGTTAGTGTAGGGTTGTGGTGGTTTGGGGTTAGTGTGGGGGTTAGGGTGGTGGTGGTAGGGTGGTGGTGGGGATGGTGGGAGTGATGGTGGTTTGGTGGGGTGGTGGTTAGGGCAATGGTTGTACTCAACATGGTAATAAGGTAGTGGTGATAGGGTGGTGGAGTGTAAAGTATTCTCCACTACAATGAGTATATAAGTAATCTGTTATTGGCAAGTCTGCATCTACCTTCTCCAGCTCATCTTCACAAAAATCCTTTCAACTGTCCAACTTAGCATCCCTTTCCCACATTAATTCCATGTTCTACTTGGTGATGCAGGATACATTCCAAACATGGAATGTGATCCAGCGCTCCTATTGAAAAACTGTCTCACAAATGCTACCTATCACCTCAATACTCACCATTAATCATGAAACACTTATACAGGCCCATAAAACCAATGAGACAATATTTGAGCAACTGAATATAGTGGTGTGATTTATAAAACTATTCACATAATATTTACAATATTATATACAACTGCAGTTTATCATCTTTTACCATGGATTTAAGCGTTTGTCATTTAATAAATCAGACCACTTAAGGCGATTGGATCAACTGATGGTAACTAGACCATGAATAAACAAGACCAGCTTGTCTTTTCAAATCTAATTTTTATTAACTTTATTCTTCATAAAGAAGGAGCATTTACGTTTTAGAATCTTTATTTCATAAGCAAATAAGAAAGCAGCATTTTATTAGGAAATGAATTAATAAACTGACATTATTTAAGCAGATTCAGAAACATGAAATATTAGCAAATTAACAGTTTCCATACCCTAAATCTATTTCCCTGTCTATTTCTCACTTCACCTGAAAAGGAAAATATCATTTAAAGACTGCTGTCCTTACGTGCGCCAAAAAGTCCAACAGCACGTCACGTCATTCAGGAGTCGGGAAGCAAGAGAGTTTTTTCCCTACCCCAAGTGTCAGGTTTCATACCTTTTTCTATAGCTAAACTTTCTACATTTCACATTCTTTAGATCGAATCCAAGCTTTCCATTGGCTGTCCTGTGTCAGACCACAATAAAGTAAATTACATCATCTCCGATCCTCGACCAAGTCCCGGCTTCACATAAGCCCTATTGTCTTTCATTTCAACAATATTTGGCTTCCTCAATAGAGTAACTTTTCTTCCAGTCTTGTACTTTTCACTTCCCAACATTGGCAGACTTTTAGAAATCCTGTCCTTGAAGCTTATTCTTCATGTGCACGTTCATCTTGACCAAAAACTGTTTTTCAATTAATAATGTCAGTGCAGCAAAAATCACTCTGGACAAGGTTTCACGTCCGCTGTGCTGTCAGCCATATTTCTAAGCCACCTTTTAGGCCTCACTTTAAAAACTATTATTAAACAAACACAAGACGTCAATTAATTAAAGAATTGAGTCCCATTCTGTTACCCTCCCCCTTCGCTAATTAACCCTGTTAATTGTGTTACCTAGCAGAAGCACAAGTAGGCAGCATTATATTTACTCTTCCTCCAGAAACTACACGGACTCCATAGGCTTTTGTCACAAAAGACATAACTATAGCACACATAATAAGCACATGCCATTAGTTAAACAGCCACATTTAATACTGACAAAGACAATAGATAAGGTTAGTTTATTATTTTTCTTCTTCGCGTTTGCAACACAAAGCATATTCGTTTTATCCCGCATGTACTGATGATTGCAATTTTAAACTAAGTTGATTAATGATTTCACCACAAGCTTATTAGTTTAATTAATCATTATGGGAGATTAACTTCACAGGTTTGAACAAAATTTTGTTCTTCATCTTGCTCCATCAAATGTATCAACACCACACATCTCCCCCGACTACAATGAGTATATAAGTAATCCTTTATTGGCAACACTGCATCTAACTTCTCCAGCTCATTTTCACAAAAATCCTTTCAACTGTCCAACTTAGAATCCCCTTCCCACATTAATTCAATTTTCTACTTGGTGATGCAGGATACATTGCAAACATGGAATGTATCAACACCACATGGAGGTATGGTGGTGGAGGGGATAGGTGTTATGTCCGTCCTTGTTATGTATAATGTGTTCATTACATGCTATGTATAATGTGTTCACCATTGGTCTCCTGGTCACTGTTGCTGTGCTATGATGTAGTAGAGCTCTAGACTCTGTTCTGGAATGTAACTACTCAGACAGAAGAGTTCAGGTCATAGCTGGCAGCTGCATTGGTGAGCTCCCATGAGCCTTTTCAGATACTATTATTAAATCCTACTAATTGACCACGTGTGTGAATCTTATTTGTAAAAGTAGGGTGGTGATGCAATGTGGTGTTGTACTGGTAGGGTGGAGATGGTGGATTGGTGGTTGTAGGGAGTGTTGGTAGTGTGGTAGTAGGATGGTAGTAGGATGGTGGTGGTACACATACAAATATGAGTCGGGGGACAGGGAGCAATCGGGGGAGGAAAAAATAAAACCTCAATCACAGCGCTAGCAAAGTGTTGGGAAGAGCACCTAAATCCCAGTGCTAGCAGAGGAAGGACTCTAATTAAAAAGAAGCTGCCAGTGCTTGGGAATGCTCAACAGAAGGGATAAGTTACCAAAACCGGCATACACTGACCAATCAGGAACCAGCAAATATGAGTGACAATAAAGCTAACAACTGGTAAGCAATGGGCGGGCTCTAACCCCTTTTTAGTAGACCAAATGTCCTGCAAGCAAACAGCACAAACACTGTCTCAGGCAAGACCTAAAAACTATAACTGAAAACAAAAAGAAGGAAACATGAGAAGTTGGCACTGTGGATGATAAGGACATTACATTTTGGCATAATTTTAGGTTTGTGGACCATTACCTAAAAATTCTATGAAAACATTCAAAATAAACCAGGCATTTTCCCCTCATTAAATTCCTGCAGGTTTTCTTTATCGCAATAAATATAGCATCACATGCAATTCAAATCCCGGAATGAATAGGTGCGCAGGAATCCCAGTATCATGGACGTCTTGTAAGCAAGCCCACTCAGGTTTAATGCACCAAGTTTCTTTCATAATAAAGCACATGTTTCTGTAAAAGGAGCTTGTAAAAATTGTTCATCAAAGTAAAAATAGGATCTATCCTAATGTTAATGGAAATTATGTTATACTTGCTAATGGTGAGCAGCCATGACAGCATAGGGATTACCCCGCAATGCCATTACAACGCAGGGATTACAACGAAAGTCGTTACAACGACTATCGCTGGAGGGCGTTGTTGGATAGGGAATAGTTTATTTTCTATCCAACACCTTCCCTACTGTCAACGTGGGCTGGAGTTGGAATAGAAAATTAAACTATTCCACTATCCAGCGCCCTCCAGCGAAAGTTGTTGTAACGACTTTCGTTGTAATCCCCGCGTTGTAATGGCATGCGGGGTAAAAGCCTGTGTTGTAATGCCATACAACCCTTGCTAATGCAAGTATTGGATTAGTATTGTAGCAATCAAGAGTGTAGCCCCAGGATGCTATGAGGGGATCGGCTAAACCCCCTGTTACAGCCAGAACTGTGGAGCTGAGCAGAATTGAATATTCCAGTCCATGTGACTCTTTGTGGAAATCAGTGGAGAGCATATTCCAAAAGGTAGTTAATAGTGAGTGGTTTTATAATTACCGCTTGGAATTACTAATACAGTCGCAATGAGGTCTTAAGTGTGTTGAACTTGTTCTTATATATGTTGACTGATTCCCCAAATTGTCCCCCTCTTCTTCCTTATCAGGCATCCTGTACCATCATGTCTTAGCAGTGGTGCATCATAAATTGGACCCAACCTTAACATGTCACAATTACATACTGGAAATGTGCTCTTAGTACAAGTTTATTGTGTGGTTCACCGACTAATGGAAAGCGTTGCACTTGATATCATTTTTAAAGTACATTCACTGTAGGATTATAGAATTTACTCATACTGTGTGCCTTAATCGTATTAAATGATGTATAATTTGAAGTCGTGATAAATAAACCATTCTTACTCAGTAGACGTGTACTCAATATACAATCAAAATCAATTTATGTAATGCGTGCACTAGTGTTTCATATATCGCATTCAACTGTAGTCCTTACCCATACTTACACAGATACTTTTAAGATTTTACTGTATGCCACGTATAAGATGAATCTAATGTACTGACAATTTACATTTATTTGTGTTTAAATGTGCAAACTCATAGTAAATGTGCACTATTGAGTTATCGTTTTAAATTGACATAACTAGGCATGTTTTTCCATGCTGCATAATATACAGTTTTCCATTTTCTGCTTACATGACTTTCCCTTGCAAGTGCAATTCTCATGCTGTTAGTTGAAGAATAGATGCATTGCCGTACTATTGATAGAATGAGAGAGCCTAAGTAGAAGACCTTGATGAAAGAACATGGAGAGCCAGAGCGTTATCTGAAAGGTCTATTCAGCATTTTCGCAAAATAGCCTGGGGAAGCAAGGACGAAGTTGTTCTCATGTCCAGGGTGGGATCTTTTGCAAATGTTGCAGATTACAACATGAGAGTGAAAAAGGACAATGGTGCCCCTGATGATGCGCACAGAGGGGTGTTGCTCAAGAGACTCTTGTGACTCTTGCGTTATAACCTAGTGTTCACTCAGAACGCCTTCAGAACCTTTCCAGACCCTTTAACCACACTTTTATTTGGCCTTTGAGAGTTAGGCTAGGCTAACACTTACTTTCTTGACCCAATAAGACTCTTGACTAAGCTTCTGCAATTATGACACCTTCCCTCTACTTCGGTAACTTATTCCCCATTTCCAAACTTTCTGTAGTTCCTTGGTTTTTGAGATTCCTTTAGGTTTCAAAACCATCCTCTTGGCTTGGGCTTTAACTTAGATGATTCTAGATAGTACTCATGTATAGGAGAGACTAAGCACCAGCACCAGATACTACTGCTAATCTTTTGTGTTGCTGTGACTGAACTTCTTGTTTGTTTAATACTGGCAAGCCTTAACTTCTTTAGGAAGTTGGGTTTTCCAGTTGTTATACTGCATCTTTATAGCATGGTGCTGAGATTCGTGGACCTTAACTTGACTGCTACCTTGTAATTAATCTTCTAAATTATTGTCACTGATTTTTGGTCCTTATTGTGTGGCCAAATGGGTTACACTGTTAATTCGCATTCGACAAATGTTATGTGAACTCCCATCACCTCTAAGTTGGAAAAGAAAAGACCCATTGGAGGATAAATGGTAGGAGAATGGGCCCAGAGCCCTGCAGCAGCAGTTCAATCCCATGTCTGTCTATCTTTATCTCGATCACTTTTCAATGTGAAGCTCCCTAAAAGCACAGAGTCCAGTTGAGCTATATAAAAATATGAAATAAATAAATAAATTGTCTGAGTGTATGGGTGAATGCACAGCTAGCAGACCACCAAATTATAACAAAAAGGATGACACAGGGTGGGTCTACAAGAGAGGGGAGGTGCTGGATGAAGATTCCAAGTAGACTTTCTGGGTTCAAGAGAGCCGTAAGAGATGAGCCAAGGCTCCAGATCTCAAGTGTGCTCTGCTCGGGAATGAATGTGCAAGACCCTCTAACCCTTTCGCTTTGGGAGTCCCGCTGCTCCCAGACTGTTCAAGGCTCACCGGTCAGGAGGACTTTGCAGACAACTTTCTCAGTTTGAATGCAATTGCTGACTTTTTGCTCTTGAAAATATCTCCCTGTCTGCCAACTAGTTTCGACTGCGCCAGTGGCCAGACTCAAGCCACACGATTATTCCAGCATCAGTGCCCCTCCACTGTGAGAGAACTATCAAGATTTCCCCCCGAAAATAGACCAAATAATTTAATTAAGATTTAATTAAAATGTATTCAGCTAAAAGCTTTAAGTAAGATCAGGCACTCTCTTAGATAATGGAAGAGCAAACACATCCTGTTCAACTTGTTTGGCACTGTATATTTCTATTATCCAACTGCCATACCAGTCAACGTATGTACATGTTTGCACAGTTCCCAATAAAGTCTCTTATTTCCGGATAGGAGAGTGTATACATAAAAGTTAAGTACTGGTATTAGAAGTGAAACATGGTTTGGAAAGCCATTTTACTCACTCTTTCCACTGTTAGAATACACACCATAGGGCCCTCATTCTGAGTAGTCTCCTGGCGCAGACTTGGTTAGAAACAGGGGCCCTTATTTATGAGGCCTTGCGTCAGTTTTGCACCGCCGGTGTGTCACTTTTTGTAACGCACCAGCGGCGTACAAAATGCGCCAAGTTGAGCCATATTTAAAAAGTGACGCATCTAGGTAGATGCGTCACTTTTTAAACCCCTGCGCCACATTATACCTGCGTCAGGTATAATGTATGCAGAGGGGGCGTTCCCCCGCAAAAAGCCTCGTAATAGTGACGCAGTGAAATCTATGAGATTTCACTGCGTCACTTTTAGGATGCTGTTGCGTCAAAATCTTGCGCCTGCCCCACAGCAGGCATAAGACTGACGCAAGCCCTTTCACATGGGGCTTTCCCCATGTGAAAGGACGCATTGCTGGAGTTGCGTCACTTTTGTGACACACTCCAGCAATGCGTCACTTTTGAGCTTACAGATGCGTCAGAAATACTGACGTATCTGCAAGTCCATGCGACATGATGCGTCATACATTAAATATGACGCATCATTGGTGTCGCAAGGAGTGTGCAGTGAAAAGTGACGCATCGCTGTTTTCACGTAGCGATGCGTCACTTTCCATAAATGAGGCCCAGGAGTTTTTGGCCAAATCAGTATTACTTCACATGTTAATACCGCGGGAAAACTATTGCGGGTGATTACCGGTGACAAGTTTCCTATGCCTTGGAATTTGGGAATGACATGAAGGAATCTGTGTGGAAAATCTTTTTCCGTTTCTCTTTGCCATTTCGTGCAAATTCCATTGTAATTGGTATGTAAGACACATTTTTATTTTCTACCCAACTGCTGAGAAGTCAGACCTCGAAACCTCTGTAGGCATTCAGTTCTGAGCAGAGGCGGTGGCAGGGGTTCTACTACTCTCATGCAAAATCCTGAAGCAAAAAAAAATGCTGGAAACATATTTAGATTGTACGTCAGTGATCACAGAAAGAGATAGACTTCCAAGTAATCAGCAGTTAGATCTGTCTGTTTCCTCATCTGAAGTGCTGCAAGTCAATATAAAAGTTACTCTCTGCTGAGTACGCCGATAAAGCTCTAGAAAACGTTTCTTTGTCTTCGGCTCTTCTTAACACTAAGACCATCAAATGATTCTAATCTCAGTTCGCGACAGGTTCTTCTGCAGAGGAAATGATTACATCGGAGAACAGAGGGAAACTTTACCTACTGAAAATACACTCTGTGAGTCATTTTCTTAATACGGTATTTGAGCAAAAAGGGTTTTGGCAAAAGCCTGTCATATTCATTAATTAATTTAAAATATAAATGTCTGTCAATGTCAAACGCAAGTGGTTTGCACACCTCATCACCCCTCCCCGAACGGTAAAGTAGGTTGAGAGAGAAGGCACAGATATAAAATCTAGCTGTGTATCAATCTCACCATTTTTCTCTTCACTTAACTCTGTCTGCAGAAAGGAACACATTAACATTTATAATTAGAAATGAAAAGCATGCGAACTGTTTCTAGCAGTACAGTGGATGCTCATCAACCAGCAACAAATCCAACAAATCCAATACTTACAACAAGTACCACCAAACATAACGGGAACCAACAGGAACCAATCAACAACTAACTAACCAACCAACCAACCAACAACAACCAACAACAACAACATGTACCACGAATTTTGGCAGGAACCAACCAGAAAATCCAACACTTACAACTCCATACTCTTGTATCGATCCAAGCTGAATTTCGTAGAAAAATATGAGGGCCAGGTCAAAACTAGCTTTTATGGGGGCAGCACCAGGGCAGAAGTTGGGGATACACATGGTTAGACGGCATCAACTCACTATTCGCCGTCCACTCTGCCAAGAAGCTAGGGCCCATTGGAATATGCTAAACTCGTCCCGGTGTGTTTTCAGACACCAGGAAACATTCAGCAGCGCCCTCACTTTGACTGCTTTCGTTCCCAGGAGCAATTTACAGGCGGGAGGGGGCTTTGTTATTTTAAATTCCAGCTGGCCCAAAACAAAGGCTGAATTTAATGGACCATCAGGCCTCCTTTTGTTGAGTATCCTAGCACACGAACACATTATATATTGACCATAAATCATAAAAGTGTGTAAATCAATGTACAGGATGTGTTACATAAAACAGTGAGGGTGTCACATGTCCATCATAGCTCACTGTGCTATATTAGATGGATTACAATTTATGAACTGAGAGTAACAAAAGGATCTGTGTTAAAAGCAGCAAACCAATTAGATATCTACATAAAAAAAACAATCTGTTATCTGAATGGTACATGATTTTTTTTTTTTTGCTGGAGACACGTTAACCCTCGATGCTACTTTAATTCAAACCTGGAACTTGTCAAAACACAGATCTCTTGAGCGAATGCATTAACCTCCAGAGTTATCTCACATTATTATTATTCCCTGAAGTTTACTGGCCACACAACGATCTTTGCAGCAGGTACCTTGACCCCATAAGATATTTTAAAATCAGACTTTGCAATCATTTAAGGAGAACAGATTTACCACAATTCTAATTGTTGCTAATTTAAAATAAGTTGCGGCCCAGATTTTCCATAAGGGTCGCATCACTTTTTGGCACAACTCCGACGCAAAATCTCTGACGTTGAATCTTGTAATGCGCTCAAATGTACTAATAAATAGACCTGCTAAACATATGTGTGTGGTCTTAAGATCTGATGTCACTTCTTGTCATGTCACTTCCTGTAAGGTCACGGGTTGTGATGCCACATCTGTGATTTCGCAAGCTTTGATGCCATGTGTGATGTCGCATGCTGGATATCATGTGCTCTGATATTACATGCCATGATTCACTTGCATACTGCCTAACTTGGTTAGTCTCCCCACGTCTTTTTTAGGACTATTGCCATGGGCGGCGCCCTACTCACTTCTGCCATCGGAACTGATCACTGCTCCAGAATGTCACTACTGATATACTTCAGATGCATCTATTGCTACTGCACAGCTGTGCAACTGACTGATTCCATCATCCTATCATCAGAAGTGGTATTGTAATCTAGCTTGTTCCTTTTAGTATCTGCTTTTGGAATTGTGTTATGTTGATATCTTGTGCTGTTGTTGAACTGCTGTGCTTTGTCTCTCACATCTCATGATCTTATGTGAAGAATAATCTCATATTCCATCTGCTACAAATACCACGAGTCTGAAGGGTGCCAAAAAGCTGAGATCACAATTATGAATGGGTCAGATTTTATCGGTTAAGGTTATTGTCAAGCCCAACAAGTGGCACTCACAATCAGGCCCAAAGTCTTTAGCACACCTCCCCCTAACAGGATGTAGAAACCATCTTTATTAAAAATTTTAAATAGAGAGGGTTCAGTTTCTTGCTTCCTCAAAGTCTATGAGTTAAAAATACATGTACTCCAAAAATAGGAAATCTGGTTATAAAACTACAATGACTATAACATTGGTTTGATATTTGTCACATTAGTTAAATAGTGGCCTAGGGGACATATATTAATAGTTATTTCTCAGGCTATTGAGGGGGAAAACTATTGTGCTTTAAATATCAAGAGCCCAAATATTACATTGGTAAGTATAGATTTACTGTTCATTATTGAGCGTCTGTCCACTTTGAAGACATAGATCATCAATGTACATGTATGTGGAGATAATTTTAGTAAAACCAGACTTCGCTGTATATACTTGCCTTTACTGTATTTCTGTTACACCTTATTCTGCCCACAATAGTATAGTAGATAATCATTTTGCTGATCCTTAACATACAGATGTTATACAGACAGGACACTTGAGGCATGGCTTTTTTGAGAGTCACTATTTCGTTGAAAGGCGTTCAGGAATCCATATGATAGCATCACATCCCAACAGTTAATACCCAGCCTCCTTATATTCCCTCCTCTATCCTCCCTTCACTACTTCTGATGTGTTTGTCAAAGGGTTAAACAATTCACAATCAAAAATTTATCTTTGGTGTTAAAAAATAGTTTACTGTCTGACTAGTGTGTGAACCCTGGCCAAGCAGCAACCACAATCCTAGTCAGGGTAAGTTACAGGTAAACCCTAAATTGACCTGTTCTCACCTTCTGGTAGCTTGGCACAGAGCAGTCAGGCTTAACTTAGAGACAATGTGTAAAGTATTTGTGCAACACTTCAAATAATAAACAGTGAAAACACCACACAAAAGGATCCCACACCTAGTTAGAAAAATAGAACGTTGTTTAATAAATAAAACAGGGCCATTAAGATGAAAATACAAAGAGTAGAACTGGAGTTATTAGGGGATATCTGGTCACGCGGGACCAGAACAAAGTCAGAAGTTCAGGCTGACTGCGATGGAGCATGGGCTGGCTATAGGGGCACAGTTGGGCCCCATGAACAGAGTACCTTAAATCCTGGTTGCGGAGCATTGTGAGGATGCATGTAAATAACGCATCACCCAGCCAATGCGATGCGTTGCTTCTGAGATGTGATGAGGTTGCGGTGCGAGGTAGTGTTGCATCAACACAGTGTACCCCATCGACGGGGCTTGTGATGCAAAGTCTGGTGTCGGTGATGCAATGAGTTGATTCCGATGAGCAGAGAAGCTGGAATGGTGCATTTTGTCATCGCTATCTAGGTTGCCGTTACTGAGAGATGAGAGGACTTGCGCCAGGGAATGTGTTGCACAGTGGCAGTTCAGAAGGCAATGCATTGTTCCCAAGATGTGGGTTGCAGGGGCGATGTGAGTCTTTTGCAGCAGTTCCAATCCACTCATCAGCAGCAATGCATTGGTTGTACTCAGGAATGCGCCGCTCAGCTGAGGAGATGCATTGGTGATTGTAACATAAAAATCCAACTTCACTATAAGTTAGGATTTTAAATTAGGATTCCAGAGACATAAAACTTGAACCAGTTTTTTCTTACCATTCGGAAATTACACTTATAAGAGGTAACAAGGCAATCCCAATGTTATCCTATGGGAAATATAGGCTTTTAGTGAAAACAAATGTAAGAGTTCTTCACTACTAGTGCATTTAAAACTTAAAAGTACATGTCCTGCTGTTTTAAAACATTGCACCCTGCCCTCTCGGCTGTCCAAGGCCAACCCGAGAGGTGACTTATATGTATTAAAAAGGAAGGTTTGGGCCTGGCAAAAGATGTATTATGTTAGAATGAAATGGCAGTTAAAAACTACACACCGGCTCTGCAATGGCAGGCCTGAACCATGTTTAAAGGGCTACTTAGGTGGGTGGCACAATCAGTGCTGCAGGCCCACCAGTAGCATTTAATTTACATGCCCCAGGAACATGCAGAGCACTTTAAAAGAGACTTATCTGTAAATTACATATGTCAATTGGGGATAAGCCAATATTATAATGTTTAGAGGAGAGAGCACATGCACTTTAGCACTGGTAAGTAGTGGTGAAGTGCTCAGAGTCCTAATACCAGCAGAAGGAGGTCAAACAAGTGAAGGAAGAAGCAAAAAAGTTGAGGGGAAGACCACCCTAGAGGCTGACAGGTGTAACACCAGAGATGAGCCCAAAGGGAGAATGGGAATCTTTGTGGAATAGGAACAGAGGGTATGATAGCCATAGGTCACTGAAATAGGCTCCTGGGTTAATGTAGCTATGGCTTGAAGGATCCCTATGTACTGATTAGTAGTTTCTATTGTTGGGGAATACCAATTATTTACACACATAAAGGCAACTGTTTGCACCTACCAATATATTACTAGTATTCAGTGCTGGAAAGCAGGTGAATCCCCTCATATTTAGGTTCCGGAAGCTATTGCAAGGAAATATGCTGAATTTGTCCTGGTGTCATTACGACACTGGGACACAACTCAGCAGCACTTGCACATTGTCTGCATTGTGTTTGGCACAGCAACCTGCAGGCACGGAGGGAACTTCCTTATCTTCACTTTCAACTGGGCACAGACAAAGGTCTGATTAAAGGACCACTGGGTATTCTTTTGGTGAAGTATTATCCTGATTTGGAGCTATATAGAGCCTTACACCTAGATCCCACTGTAAGACCAGAACCACAAGGTAGGCGAGAAAACTTCTTAGGGGTGGAGATGCACAGCAAATCCCATCCTCGTCGCCAATATAACGAGAAGAAGAATTTGACGGTCATCGAGGAAAATAGATATTTTATTAGACCAGGACAGTTAAACTCCAGCTCTCAACTCATCCAACATTCTATATCAAGCTCCCATCCCGCATTGTAACAGTAGGTGCCATGTGAGGAAAGGAGGGGTGGGGAATGGGAAAGGTGATAAAGCTGGCATGAACTATTTGGGAAAATAGGGATACAAGTAGGAATATGACAGTAGTTACAACAAATAGTTAATGTTTTTTTGAGAAAAATAGCAGTAGGAATACAGGGTGGTAGTTGTAGGAATAAAAGGGTTGATGATGGTCATTTTAAACAGAATTGTGAGTACTGCTTATTTAAAGCAAGGTGTATAAGTGCTTGTGCTGAAAGAGTGATTAACAAGAGATGCCAAGCAATGTAGAGACCTGAGTGGATAGAGTTTGATGGTTGTATGCTTTGGGTACGAAAACAATCCAGCACTGTGCATTATGGTTTGGCAGCTTTTAAGTATGGGTATTAGTTCAGTTGCAGATGTCAACAAGAAACCTTGGAACAAGTATTCACATAGAACTTATTAAGAGAAAAGATTGTAGTGACATTGAATTTTCTGTGTGGACTTTATATCAACATTTAAACTTTTTATGGCAGAAATGTTCTTGTCTTTATTTAATCAATATAAACATTAATTCAAAGAGAGAAGCCAGCACATTGTAGTGTATTTCGATTCAGCCGAACCAAATTTTAATTTTCTTAGAAAAGACAACTTTGCAGTCTTTAACATTTGTAAAAAAATTGAGTGATAGAAGGTTTTTTTAGAAAGAAGGTAGAGAGTGTGAAGGAAAAGTGGGCAAAGAGATACTAAAATACAAGATGCAACAATTTAGCTGAGAGAGAGAGAGAGAGGAATGAGTGACAGGCGAGTGAGGAGGGGAGAGAAGAGTATTGATGGCAGACTTTTAGGATAAAGATGTTATGAAAAGATTAGGATGCAAATGCACTTTTCTTCATGACTTGGAGCATAGGGTATAAAAAATTATTATGCTGCATTGTGCAAATAATAGAAAGCAACATAGTGCCATGTTACCAGTCACCTGCTGATGATGTCAACAATGGCACTCGTGCTAAAAATGGCCTCCTTTGCACAGCCTACAGATTAGTATCGTGGCACAAATGGACGTGCATTGTAATAGATGTCTACCCTCCAGTACAATTACGAGGTGTAGACAATGGTAGAAGGGTCAAACATGTAAGATGTGTGCTTTATGATGCTGAATACTGTATGTGGTTTTCCTTTGTTTGCTCTGACTTGTATGGCTCAGTTGAGTCGAATAAAGTATTTGATGATGATGCACTTTGAGTCCATCACTCATCACATTTAAGGTTCGAATTAACACTTACCCCATCATTTATGCCTGGTTTCACATGGCATTAGATTTTCGATGCAAAGTTAGGTTACGTCATTTTCGTTGATCTTTGTGACAAAATCTAGGAGTGTTTGTGCTGAATCACCCCAGAAATGCCCCTTTGCATATATCACCAGTTTGTTAGCCCTTAGTTGCTGAAAGCAATTTAGGTGCTGCGCGAAGACCTACTTTCTACACTATATATATCTACCGCTTTAGAGTTAATAGATGCTGCTGTTTACAACACTTTGCATCAAGTGAGCGAAAATAGGAGGAATTGGCTGTTGTGAGGGAAGATCTTGCTGCGTTCAAGGCTTGTTGGTAGGTTCTGAGGTGTTCAGTGGTTGTGATATTTTCTACAGGTGCGTAGAAGTGAACATATTTCATTTGTTGAATGCTGCGATAGATGGAGTGATTCAATGCAGTGGGTGAGGCACTGTAGGGGGTGAATATACAGACAGGACAGTGCTAATTTAGGGCCTCATTTATGAGGCCCGTTGTGCTGCCAGAACGTCACTTTGTGTGACGCTCCGATGGCGCAGGAGCCTGCTCCACAAAATTACGAGGCAGCACTAAGCCACTTTTTTGGCCTAATGCTGCCTCCTAAATATCGTGCCCTTTAAAACAGTTTTCTGCATTAAAGGGAAGTGCAAGGGGTGTGGTCGGGGGTGTTCCCAGCGGGGGCAAATAATACGCTATTATGTGTTTTTTAAATTGTTCCTTTTTATGTTTATCTATTTTGATATTGTTATTGGGAATTCATGTTGTTTTCCTGAAGAAGGTGCTGGCCATATATTAGTGCCCACCGAAACGCGTCGATGCTCTTAGAAGAGAAAACTATGTAAAATCTAAGGGGATAATTGTATTGGATGAAATACCTGGAATAATAATAACAGTGATTACAATTGATCTGCGCTTCATTTAGTAGTGTTTCTCTGCAAATAGGAATCAGTCTTCCTTTTTGTGTTCCCAATTGTGTATAACAATTTAGTTTTTTTTAAATAAGACTTTTGATGTATAAATGTGACTAGATTTTTGATTTGTTTTTTATTGTCGTTGTTTTTAATATCTTTATACATGCTAAGTTGGGATTGCTAAATGTTCATGAAATATATTGAACACTGTGTTCTATATGGCTCCAACCATTTTCTGAATACATTTGCATCTTTTTAACCAATGTTTTTATTTGTCTGATTACATTTCCTCTTTGTTCATTTTCATTTTACTGGTGTATAAAGGTTGTATGTGGCAAAGTGGTGTGGTGAGTGTGAATTTACCCGAAGGGGACTCTTTTTATGACTTTGGTGTTCCCAGCAACATCCATGGGTTTTTGAACTGCCCCAGAAATTGTAAATTTGAGGCAGCGCCAAAAACTTACGCCTGCTAATAGGAGGCGTAAGGAAGGCACAATGAGGAGAAATATCTTTATTTCTCATCCTTTTTCCTTTTTCTATGTGTGCTGCATTCTGCTCTTGTGACTGTTTTTATACTGGAAGGTTTCCCTTCCTGCACAAAAATTATTATCCCCGCAAAGCAGGCACCCTTGCACCATGGTCCAAAGGTTCCTGCTTTGGCGCACAGCAGCCCATTGCGCTGGTGCGGTGGAAAAGGACAGGAATGCGCCATATCTGATAGATACAGCGCATTCCTGCTCTTTCTTTTGCAGGAACGTCTGCGGTGCTGCCCTACGCAAAACCTCATAAATTAGGCCCTAAATGATTTAAATGTGCATCATTGAGTTTTGCAAAAGAGGTGCACTTTAGTAGTGGTGATAGGCTATCGTGAATCTGATTTAGGAATGAAGGTAGGAAGTTTAAGAAGTGTATGTAGTGACAATGGTATTCTTGGGTGGGAGGGCCGAGGTGGGCGGAATTGCCACTGAACTGTGTATGATGGTATCATGAGAGAGAAATGGGCTCATGGTAAATAGAGAATAAGTGAGTGTTTTGGACAGCAGAATAAGGACAAGTGGATTGCCAAGTGGGTTTGAAAGGTCTGAGTAATTTCTTTTTAGCAAGTGTGCTTGTAAGTGTCTTGTTGAGGAGGAAGTCCACTCCTCCTCCTTTTCTATTGTTGGCAGGTATGTGGGAGAAAGTAGTGTGCCTTTTGAACCGATCCAAGCTTCAACCACGGTCAAGGAGTGAGAGGAAAGTAAACTGTAGCATCCAGGTCTTGATGCAAAATACCAGGGGCCTTATTTATGAGCTCCTGCGTCACTTTTGCGCTGCTGTTGTGTCACTTTTTGTGACGCAAAAGACACAAAATTGTTCCTATTGGGCACAGGGTGAAGCCTGATTTGCATATGGCTGGGTTTAAACTGGAATGGCATGGTGAGCAAAAAACCATGGATTTAGGGCCAGATCTCTGTACTGGGGTGAATGTATGACATTGTTCTGCATTCTGTCCATCAGTTGTTGTTTTTGCATTTGTCACCCCGAGTGGGACGGGTATGCCTAGACGTGGGTCCCATGCTTGCCATGCCACTGGTATCAAGCTATCCTGGCAGAAGAGGGGTGAAACCCTGAAACCGGTCCTAAGATGCTTGGTTCCAGTCGAGGGAGGACCTGGCCTGGCTGTTCGGGCTGCACTGTAACCATTGGGCACAGGGTCAAGACTGATTTGTATATGGCTGGGTTCAAACTGGAATTGCGTGGTGAGCAAAAAAACTATGGATTTAGGCCCAGATCTCTGTACTGGGGTGAATGTATGACATTGTTCTGCAATTGTTGTTTTTACTTTTTGTGACTCAGCAGCGATGTAAATAATGCGCCATGTTGCGCCTTATTTATGAAGTGACGCATCTAGAGGTATCCGTCACTACATAAACCCCTTTGCTACATTATACCTGCATCAGGTAAAATGTATGCAGGGTGGGCAATTCCCCCACAAGAAAGGGTAGTGGGAGTGGTGCAGTGAAATCCATAAGATTTCACTGTGCCACTTCTAGGACACCAGTGGCTCATGGCAGGTGTAAGGGTGATACAGGCCCTTTCACATGGGGCTTGCCCCATGTGAAAGGACACATTTCTTGAGTTGCTTTTTTTTTCAGACACACCCCAGCAATGCGCCACTTTTGCGCTGACACATAAGTCAATAATTCTGATATATCTGTCATTCCTTGCGACATGATGTATCATACAGTAAATATGACTCATCCATCATGTCACAATGAGGGCGCACTGAGAAGTGTTGCATTTCTGCTGTCACGCAGCGATGCAACACTTCTCACAAATTTCTTTCCTAGCTGCTTTAATTAAAGGCAAGGCATAGGTTGTCCCAATCGGTGTTTCCTCCCGTGATCCAATGGCTGCTGTATTATTCCTAATTTCATCCGGTGTGCGATAGTGGTAAACACCATTCAAACAATGGTGCGTGTGATCATCTTTGTGGATGCTGGTGGTTCCTCTTATTTCTATAACCTATACCGGTGCCAATATCATCCTCATTTTCATTCATGCTCGATTATTTACCATCATTACATGTAAATGGCCATGCACTACAGTTTTGCATTAATACAGTAAGCAGCAGTTTTTGTTAAAAAAGTTTATAAAAATATAAAATACAGTCTATGAATTTACTATAAAGAGCACAATGAAGAGAGTGCCTGAGTTGCACTTCGACGATGCCATTGTCAGCCTGTGGATATATTGTGGAGTGCAGATTGGATGGCCTCTGTCAATTTCCCCAGTCTAGCTGGGGTATTTGTTGAGTTATTGGAGAAGAACAGATCTGTTGTCTCTCTGCACAGTCTGATGCTGTTAGCCCACAATAGTGAAAGTAGAAGACGGAGGTGATCGCTGGAAGATTGGGGCAACCACACAGCTTACGGAACTGAGATTCCATGATTCTGAACCCGTTCAATAAAGGTCGTCGTATCAAGACGATTTTGGTATCAGCGGACCGCAAATAACGAGTGCGGTATGTACGAGTGTTTTCGTCATGTTCGATTGATGGATACACTGCATATTCAGGGATTTCGTTCGAACCTCCGGGTTCCATTTTGTGCGCGGCAGCCATTTTGTGGTTGCCCTCACATAGGCCGATGACTACGGCCGAACGAGTCTTTGGGACACGTAGACCTTTAGCTGACTTCTGTGTGACCTGAGCGAACTGACTCCATTGCCCGAAGCTGACCTTGTTGAGCCAGTTCCTTGTTAGGCAGCTGGTCAGATAGAGATCAAAGAGCAGGACATTGCTGAGTTTATGGTACATGCACACACCCTTCTATCTTGTTTCTCATCTGTTTCTGTTACTTCTTTTATGGCCTATTTATGGTTTGGGTTGAGGTCCTTTTATTATGGGTTTTGTCCGGCCTGTCCGAGCAAGAATGTTGGATTTTGCCTTGTCATTTATGGTGGGCTGGACAACTGAAAGTGGGCTTGTCGTTCTGCAATATCTTTTGAAATGTCACTGTGTGATTGGGCAGTTCAGAAATAATTGATGCTAGTCAGGAATGTGATTTTTGGCATAAAAGACGATGTCTCGCAATACTACAATTGTACAGTCTCTGACGAACCACCCTTGTTGTGCTTCGTAGATCTCTGTTCCTGGTTGCAGCCAATAAATTTGGTCTTTGACGTCACCGAGAAGTATACCGTGTCTCTGTATTCTAAGACAGGTGAACACGAAGACATTGGGCGTGCCCCATGCGCCGCTGGGTTCTAAAACCCAGTTCTTCAGAACCTTCGGGCATATTATCAAGGGGGTTTATCTCCGCTTTTTTGACTTTAAAAGCCAAGAAAGCAGAGATAAAATTATCTCCCTATTACCTAACTGTCGCTAACACCAGTTAGCGACAGCTAGTAGGAGATAGCGACCATCTTTGGCCCCGCTTTGCATGTCAGTGATATTTATCACTAATGACATGCAAAGTGGGCGTGCCAAGATGTTAGCGACTGGAAACAGTCGCTAACATCGCTATCTCCTATTACCAACTTTTGGAGATATTCGCGCTAAGCGCGAATATCTCCTAAAGCTAACACCTGCCCCTGAGCAGTTCTTAGCCATGTCAGCCAATGGTGGGTGGATAACATGGCTAAGAGCATTAGCTCGGTAATGCATGAATATCGTTGACTTTTCAGCGATATTCATGCATTTCGGCCGATTTTTATCGCTTAGGAGATATACCTTGATAATAGCAAGGTTCCTAAGCGATAAAAATCGCCGCAGCTCGGCGATAAAAATATCGCCGCTAAACCAACATAGCGATAATTATCGCTAGTTGTTGGTAATATGCCCCCAGGATTCTCTGCAATAATTATATAGTCTGCATGTGATTGCATCATCATGCCTCGCCCAAGCGGGGTTAAAGACCGTGATTGGCAGGGCAGTGAGCCTCATAAAGAGGATTTTCCTCCGTGCCTCGGTAGAGCGCGTTTGTTGAAGGTAAGGCTGAGCCCTGCCCAGGGTGTTACAAGCATCCAGTGACTGCAATCGGACTATGCCAAAGCCTTTCAGTGTCCCGCTTGAATGATGTTTGCATGTCCTGCCTGTTCACAGCTTTTTTCCAAACTGAGTATGGCATTTCCTGGGCGTGCAGATTGGCAGCCTCGATTTTCAGGCTGTTGATTGCCTTTGCTACCTGTGTATGCCATGGGGCACCGTCCTCTTCAAAGATTGTTTTGAGATGGGATTTAACTGTGAGCTCTGTGGCCGTAGGACCCAGATGTAATATTTTACTAGCTCCCCTTGACATGTAAGGCCTGGGCTCCTGAGATCCAACTCCAGTGTCAGCCTTGTTCTTCTGGCCTGCCGGGGTGCAAGGAAGATTTTTTTTATGCAGAGATTTGAGAGTTCTTGAGGTGCATGTCAAAAGCACCAGTAAAAGTTAAATGGTCACAGTTTGAAGCTGAAATAAATTTTGCTCTCCAGACTTTCAGCATTGGGTCAGGTGTTAGACTTTTTTAAGTGGCCATTTAGATATTTCAGACTATGAACGACTCTGGTGCTCTTATTTCTGAGATGCCTTAGGTGGGCAGCCGGTTTGGCCTCTTCTGTGAACCAAACACCTAAGTATTTGGTGCTGTTGAAATTTGGAAATCTTCTTGCTGCCAGTGAATTTGTTTTCTATGTGTGTATTTGCCCAAAACGATAACTTATATTTTTCCATGGTTCACCTGAAGATTGTTCTCCTGCTTGTAGCAATAGAGGGTGCTATGGGCTCTCTGTAGGACAGCTCTGGAGTGGTCCAGGATTGTGATGTCTTAAAACATAACATAACATGTGTATTTGTAAAGCGCACGTATCACCCAAGGGTCTCAAGGCGCTGAATAACAGATGTATATTGTTACCCAACTCAATGGTTCTTATTTTATCGACCTCAGATGGATGAAACGCTGAGTGGACCTGCCAGGATTAGAACCTGTTACCATGAGGTCAAACACCGGCCCCTACAGTGGATGCATTAGTCCACTGCGCCACCAGACCCGGCTCCTGTCTTCTGCATACTGCAGGATTAGAAGGTACACTCTTCCCAGTCTTGGCATGATTAACCTGGCACCTTCCAATGCAGTGCCCAGGTCGCAGTGTTGCGCTTATAAAGGAATGGGGCCAGCACATAAGCCTGTTTGAGCACGTTGGTCATAGTAGGCTCCTTGGTGGTGGCCGTGCTGGGGCTTGTTTTTATTTGGACCCAGGTCTCCTTTTATAAAGATATTATCGCCTTGAGAAGCAAAGGGGGACCCCCGCATGCCATTAGTTTCTCCCACAGCCTCCTCAGATCCAGCCTGTTGAAGGCGACACTGTAGTCAATGAAGCAGCAGAACAGAGGTCTGTTGCAGCAAGATAAGCTCTGGAGTGCACAGCACACACTTTGCAAGCATGCGCCACTATATATAACGTGCTTGGAACATAGCTTCAAGGGCACCATGCAGCTGTTCTACCACGCAGGAAACAGACTCCTATCAGATCCAAGCTCAAACCCCATCCTTGAAGTAGGAAAGCAGACATGGGGCAGTCTAAACTTTTGTTCACCCCAGATGCAACACCAGATGCAGTACCAGAACAAGAGATAGAAAGAGCCACCAGTCTGCGGAACTGAGTGCTAATGCAGTGGAACGAGAACATGAACTATATGTTAAGACACTACTTCTGGAATGCAGAAAAGCCTGTCCATTATGGATGAGGTGGACCTTATGTAAGTACACCAAGACAAACAGATCACTTGCTTAGCGATGACAGTAAGATTAATATCTGACATAGAGGTCGAATCAAACTGCAGAAAAAAAAATCCAAAAGGACATAGTCCTCGACAATATCAAGGCTAAAATCGAAGACCTGTAAGCCAGCTGGAAAGGAATAGCCTTACATGTAAACCAGAATCAGCAACTTCTGGCAACATGGAAGAATTGATAGCACTAAAGCTCACTGAATCACTTGTCTGATTCTCTGTTTCTCGCTACTATGTGGTACAGCAAACACACCCTCTGGTGCTCTGGTGGCAAGAGGAATGCATTAACTGGTGCAAAAAGTGTAAAAAATGTGCATAATTTGTTTTGTGCAATTATGCAAAATGTTGGAACAATACACGAAGTTATGTGAAATTAAGCGAAATAAAAAAATTGAATTTGGCACTATTTTTTAGCTAAATCCACCCTCACATCCACATTTAGAGGGAAGGGCCCATTTTGAACCAAAAACCGTTCAGAACACTCAATCACTGTGTTATAATCTACTGCTGCATTTCCCTTCCCTATGGTTCTCTTCTATACTGCTCAGCCAGTGTGAGTGTTGGTGTGCCTGAAGATGTCTAGATTGTTGGATGTATGATGATGTCATGGAATGTTGGGTGCTTGGTGAGCTGTGGAGTGTCAGTTGGTGTGTGCAGGCTGAGCAGGGCAGAGGCTGCTCCTGGTGGGGCATCACATGGACTTATCATCTTCCAGCGACTTACTGATGTTATTGTCTTATCAATAAATCTATGAATATATCTACTCATCATCTGGTCTTTGAAGACTATCTTATTTACAATACTGACGAAGAGGTAAAAGAAACTGTGTGTTGGTGAAGGATTACCCTGGACTACCCTGGATTACCCTGGAACTAAGGTTTTGATTAACAACAGGAACTGATCAACTACACTTTCAAGAAAGAAGATTTCAATAAACTACGCTCTGGTAAGCCCCACCAGTGTTCTTTGTCAACAGGACAGCCTGCAGACCAGAGCGTTTGACGTTTGTTTGGCTTTCCAGTAACCTGTGAACTAAAGTGTCTGCCCGTGTGTAATTCGCTGGAATTTGGATATTGGTGCTGTTACAGACCTTTCCTTTTTTTGTGGTTATTTGGACATCCTACTGCCCAAGGCGTCTCACACCTTCGTGACGTCTGCGCAGTTAAATTGTATTGGCAGCTGATTGATGTAGTGCTCGTTTGTTTGTGACCTTAGCCTGAGGGATTCTACATGAGCGTGCATCGGACATCAGCTATGGACTAGTGGAGGCACACCCTCTATCTGCCTGTGGAGAGATCGGTGTCTGCGCACTGTTAAGCATCACAGTGGGACAGAGAGTGGGACATTTTAAACAGGCCAATGTAATGTCGTCAACTCAGAAGGACTTTTTAGTGCACTTGCAGCGTGTTTTGGCAGTGACAATGATTTTCTACATTTAAAATGGGCCAATGTAATATTCGTCTACTCAGCAGGACATTTCAATGTGTTTTGGGCACTCGCAGCAATCTCTACATGTTCGTTGACTCACCGTTTGTTGTCGGTGACGGTTGGCCGGCTGAGCTCTTCTCTGTTCCCCTGCTGGCGTCCAATTGATGACGTCGTTGGAGTTCATCAGCGTGTTGGTGAAGGTGATTCTTGGGTAAAAACGAGACCCATCTCCTTTAGAAAACGACGCCAAACGACGTTGTAGCGGCCATCTTAACACTTTGGGAAGGATCTTTCTAGTTTGCTGAGGATCACAACGTTTTTGTTTTAAAAAAGAAAAACCGCTTAGGTTTACTGTTCCATGGACTTCAAGTCATTTTAACGCTCCATTTTCTTTCATGATGTTCATCCGACTCCTCGTCATTCGTTCTGCTCATGGGATGCAGCGATTGACTTTGCTTATTGATGGTGGGATTGTCGTGTCCTTGTTGGTGCTGACCCTTGTCACTGGTTGTTGTATCTTACCCATGCCACCCCCCCTGCACCCCTGCGCATGGTACCTTCCTTTCCCCTGCGCGTGAACCTCTCCAGACTCTCCCCTTCCCATTGGTCCCCCACATTCCATTTCTTTCCCCAGCTGATAACGTTGACACCAACTGTCATTACTGATGTTCCGTTTACCCACGCACCACCACAGTGTGGGGCTGTTATAATAAATACAACTTCTCACTACTTCAGCCTGCAGACTACTTTGTAACAGTGGCGACGAGGTCATCAGCGGAACTACAGCCTCACACCGTGGTACAGCTGATGGACTTTCACTTTGCTGTAATCGGTAATCCTTCGGAGCAAGTCTTCTCACCTGGGGAATTCCTGTGCCCTCTCTTCGTGGCGAACGAAGACGTGAACCGCACAGCTGTCGAGGGTGAAGTGGCCGTGTATCTTCTTCCGAGATTTGAGCATCTCACAACGACCGGCTGCTGCGCCACACGGAGGTAGGACCGCTACTGTACTCGGGGGACTCCCCTCCGTGTGTGCCTTCTGTACGTGCTCGACGCTCTTCCCTGGCTGAGGTGCCCTTGACGTACGATTCCTGTCAGTGGCGCACTGTTCTTTCCCGGCGCATTCAAAACGGAAATTCCTGTCAGCTGCTTTCGCGCCTGTGATTCCTCGCATCTGCGCATGCCTGGTGACGCGTGACGTCACTGGAACGCAGCGCTGGGTGCCATTTTGGAAAAAAAAACACTCGTTTTCTTCAAGTCAGTGTTCGAGCCTGGCCTAAGCTCCGAACTCGTTTGACTTTGTGAGATGTGCTAATAAAAAAAAAAAAAGTGTCACACACAAGTGAGCAAGCACGTCGTTTAGCCTGATCTCTTCACAAGAATAGTGTACAAAGTGTCATTGGAATCCTCGCAGTGTGAATCTTGAGCCTATATTAATCAACCGTCATGTGTGCTCTCAGTTCCTTGAATCTTTCGCAACCTCAGGCATTTCTACCTCTTAAAGGTGCACCTTGCATGCCTTGGAAAGAGTGGAAAGAGTATTTTGTCAATTACATTGAGACAGTTGAGGATGATGACTTCACTGCTGTAAAGAAGAAAAAAGTACTTTTGTACTGTTTGGGTCCTGGTGGTCTTAAGACCTACAATAACATTGAGAAGAAGGTAAGAACAGGTGATGATGTTTACCAACATGCCCTAGATGATCTGGACGATCACTTCTCGCCAATAGTGTGTGTTGCTGTTGATCGATACAAGTTCTCAAGAAGGAAGCAAGGAAAAGATGAAAGCGTGGAGGATTATGTGGCTGCTCTGAATAACTTGGCCTTAACCTGCAGATTCGGAGCACTGCAGGAAGAGTTTGTGCGTGATCAAATAATAATGCATGCGAGCAACCCCAACATCCAAGATAAACTCTGGGTCAATGGCGAGGCTTCCTTGAAGGAGGTTGTTGCCCTTGTCAAGAAGGCAGAACTTACTGGCAGATGTGCCAAAGCAGTAATTGATGAACCAGCGGAAATAAAAGCTATTAGATCCTCCAATGCAAGTAAATACAAACAGAAAGGAAACAAAAAAGAAATGAGTCATGATCATTACAAGAGAAGTGAATCTATCAGATCGAAACATAGCAGTGATAGACGCATTAATACAAGAGACAATGATTTTCCTGAACTTAAATGCTATCGCTGTGGGTCCCCAACCCATCTTGCCGATTCTAAAAAGTGCCCAGCTCTACATCAAAAATGCTTGTCTTGCGGAATGACTGGCCACATCGCTAAGGTTTGCAACAAAAAAATGTACAAACAAAGCAGACAGGTACGACAAATTCAAGAAGAGAGTGATTCCACCGAAGAGGACTCGGAGTATTCCGACTCCGACAATGTCAGTTATGTTTTCTCAATTGAATATGACGTGTTAGAAGTCACGCCCACAAAGAAGAAAAAACCCATGTGTGATGTCAGTTTGGGAGGGGTGACAGTCAATCTGATGGCAGACTCTGGGTCTCCCTTCACGATTATCAACGAAAACATTTGGAAGCAATTCACGGATAAAATTGGCTCTAATCTAGAAAAACCCAAAGTTATTGCTAGAAGCTACACGGGAAACAACATTGAATTCCTAGGAACACGTGATCTGGAATTTGAATTTAAAAATCGAAGAGCATTTTGCCGTCTGTATGTTGCAAAAAAAGGCCCCTCTGTCCTTGGCTGGAGTGACCAAGCTGATCTAGGCATCATGCTCGATCCCAATAGTGATGATCCCGTCTTGTCCATAAATGATTCCTGTAAACTGTCTATACAAAAAGACTTCCCCGAAGTGTTCTCAGGTAAAGTTGGTCTGCTTAACAGTTTCGAACACAAGATTGAACTCAAGGACTCTGCTGTTCCTTGCATTCACAAGGTAAGACATCTACCAGTATCTGTGAGAAGTGATGTCCAAACAGAACTAAACAGACTTGTCAAGGATGGCATTATAGAAGCAGTGGAATCGGCAGAGTGGGTTTCCCCCTTGGTTGTTGTCAAACGTCCCAACGGGAAAATCAGACTCTGCATCGATCTCAGGGACCTCAATAAGAACATTATTGTTGATCAATATCCCCTACCACGTATTTGTGAAATGTTTAGTGCCACCAATGATATGTGTGTATTTTCCATAATTGACTTAAAATCCGCATATCACCAAATCCCTCTGCATGCAGACAGTAGAAAATTCACTACCTTTATCTCACCCTTTGGTTGCTATCGGTTTACCAGGGTACCATTTGGCTTAGCCTCTGCCGCAGCACTTTTCCAAAGGGTCATGACATCCATTCTGGAAGGTGTTGATGGTATCAGGTTTTTCCAGGATGATATCCTGGTCATGGGCAGCAACCAATCGGAACATGACACACGCCTTAGACAAGTGTTTTGCAAACTGAAAATGCATGGTTTAACAGTAGAATTAGACAAATGTAAAATTTCACAGGACAAAGTGGTTTACCTTGGGCACACTATCAGCCGTGATGGGATCAAACCCAAACAAGGTTTGGTGGATGCCATCCTCAATGCCCCATGTCCCTCAAGCAAAGAGGACGTAAGAGCCTTTCTCGGCTTGACGGAGTATTACTCCAAATTCATAAGGAATTTCTCTGAAAAAACCTACAGCATAAGACAATTATTGAAAAACAAAACCAAATTTGTCTGGTCATCGGACTGTCAGAACACCTTTGTTACCATCAAAAAGGAAATCAGCGAGGCGCCCTTCCTCAAAGGTTTTGACCCCAAAGCAGATATCTACCTCACCACAGATGCTAGCAACAAAGGCATTGGAGCTGTGCTAGCACAGAAGGACTCATCTAACCAAGAATGGGTTGTAGCCTTTGCCTCCAGGTCGCTCACCTCTGCGGAGGAAAAGTACTCTGTCATAGAGCGTGAAATGCTGGCTTGTTCGTGGGCGCTCAATTACTTCAGAGCTTATGTGTGGGGTTACAAAATCCATCTCCGCACAGACCACAAACCGTTAATTAAAATACTGACAGCCTCAGGTCTACAAAACGCTTCACCAAGACTCAGCAAAATGTCGATCAAGTTGCTGGACTACAACTACTCGGCAGAATATTGGCCAGGAGTGAAAAACAAGATTGCGGATTTCCTCAGCAGACTACCTCTGCCTCACATGGAAAGCATGATCGCTCAAGAAGACGAGGAGAAGGTTGCTCTGCTCTTCAACACGGACCTGGATGGAATATCAGCGGAAGAATGGAGTCAACACATGTCGCGCGACTCCACTCTGCAAATGGTATGCCAATTCATCAACTCTGCATGGCCAGATAAGCGCAACCTACAGGACAATGTCAAGGTGTATTGGGAAACTAGAAATGAACTCAGTTTGGAAAACGGCGTGTTGTACAGAATGGGTAAAGCCATAGCCCCTGCCACGCTCAGAGACAAAATCCTAAGTTTGTGCCACGTTGGCCACCTTGGCATCACCAAAACCAAGCAGCGTGTCAGGGCAAGTTATTGGTGGCCGGGTATTGACAAGCAAATCGAGGTCCAGGTCAGGAACTGTATGGAATGCTGTGACTCAGACAAAACTCTCAAAACGTCAAAAGTCAGTCTCTCTCCGATTCAACCCCCACAAATGGCATGGGAGAAATTAGGTTTGGACATAGTGGGGCCCATAGAAGGACATGATGGAGCAATCAAGTACATCTTGGTGGCTATAGATCACTTCTCCAAGTGGCCAGAAATTAAGATCGTAGAGGAAATTGACAGCTCCAAATGTATAGACTTCTTGGACAAGCTCTTTCTCAGTGAAGGTTTACCAAAATCCGTCCTCACCGATAATGGCCGGCAATTCTGTTCTGAAGCATTCAAGTCATTCCTTGCTAGAAACTGCATCACCCACCACACCACTTCAATTTATCACCCAGAAGGAAACGGCCTCACTGAACGCTTCAACCGTGTCTTGAAAGGACACATTCAACTATCCAGAAATGCAAACTTAAACTGGGAAGAGGAAATATACAAACTCATCTGGGCATTCAGGATTGCTCCTTGTGCAAGCACACGCACAGCACCATTCATTCTCATGAGAAGCAGACAGCCCATGAGCGTTGATCTGGGATGGATGTCTGAATCAAAACAAATCGAATGGTCACCTGAAAACATAAGAAAAAACATCATCAAGGCACAGAAGTACTACAAAGAATGGTATGATTCTAGACACAGCGCAAAAGATCATTCATTCAAGGTTGGCGACCTTGTGAAAGTTCGTTTGGAAAAAAAAGTAAAGAAAGGAGAAAGCAGATTTACCGCCCCACTTCGCATTGACGAACTGTTTAACAATGCGGCAAGACTCAGTGATGGGAAGGTCTGGCACATGAGCAGACTGGCGAACTATCATCCCAGTGACAAGGCCCAGGGTCATCAGCAGCATGTTACCGTTAGCAATGATTTGTGGGTAGATGTCGATAGATCTAGTGCTGATGAGAATAATAGGTCTAGAAACAACAGCACACGTGACCTCCAACCTGACTCTGACTCTGATGATGGTCAATCGACAGATCGGTCTGCAGGTGTCCATCCCAGCACTTCGACTTGTAATCGGAGTTGTCAGGATGACCCTCATTCGGATTCTGAAGTGGTGTTTGATGGTCACAGATTCAGTGGTAGGTTCGGCAGATCTGACATTGACTCTCATTCGGACACCGAATGTGCACCACACTTACCAGCGGCCTCTGGAAGGTTTGGTAGGACCATCCGTAGACCTAAACGTTTGGATGATTATGAGTGTGGCTAACTACCCAACTGTTTATGCACCCTCCTGTTTTTGCCACCACATCCCGTGGCGCTGTTGCCAAAACTCTATAGAGAGGAAGATGTGTAGTATCTTACCCATGCCACCCCCCCCTGCACCCCTGCGCATGGTACCTTCCTTTCCCCTGCGCGTGAACCTCTCCAGACTCTCCCCTTCCCATTGGTCCCCCACATTCCATTTCTTTCCCCAGCTGATAACGTTGAGACCAACTGTCATTACTGATGTTCCGTTTACCCACGCACCACCACAGTGTGGGGCTGTTATAATAAATACAACTTCTCACTACTTCAGCCTGCAGACTACTTTGTAACACTGGTCTTCCTGAGTTTTTAATTTGTGGACTGATAGG